>NC_048601.1:39683853-40318235 GCF_003668045.3 Cricetulus griseus | reverse complement strand
TAGAAAAAAAAGGGGAAGTATGGTGGCATCTTTTTCTGCCAATAGATTTGTGGTACTAGCCTTAGAGTGTGGATTCAATGTGTGGACAAGATCTCTTAGAAGGAAGAGGAGTGGCCTCACTCTCTCCCTTGGATTGTGGTCTGAACATCCTACATGGGAGAATTGTGGGCCTCCAGGCACAGAAGACAGTGGCTATTTACCTTCATAGTGTGAGCACTCCCTACATAAATATGTGTTATTTTTTATTTGGGCATTCATGGACTTTCTTTACCATGCCTTCACATTGTTTATGGTACACCTAAATGCATATTTCCTTTGTGTACTCGAGTGTCTGTCCATTTAGTTGCTTCTCTCAATGAAGAGTGGGGACAGTAGAGAAAGCCAGCTCATCTGCTCACCCGGTTTTCATCTTTTCCTGTGGGTAGTTTTGGTTTATTAATGTTTTCTATTCTAAAGGGAGATCTCTGACATGAAACTGGCAACTGCATAATAACCTAGAACCCCCAGGCCTACACCAGAAAGTGATATCTGTCTTTATGGATGGTTTTAAGTAAGCGACCCAGACATTTGGATATGTCCATGCACATGTGCTAGCATATTCAGTAACAAATCTCTTATTGTTGTTATTATAACTGCAGTGAACTCTTACATAGTGCTTTCTTTTGGCAAGGTACTATTTGATGTTTGATGCCACTCTGTCACTTAAGCCTACATACATTCTATGGATGAAAGTTTTCCTATTGATATTTGATTTTAGAGAAGGAAAACTGTGATCAAGGGCAGTTAAAAGTCTTGCCTGTGGTCACATAACTAAGTAGTATATGATGGCATGAGATCAGGTTCCACAGCTATTGCTTATTTTTCCAGTCAATACCAACAGCACCTTCCTGAACACAAACACTAACACACATACCCTACCAGCATTACCACCCCCCTATGCTCCTCCAAGGTAGGGTTGATATGTAGCTCTAGAATACTATCAGCATCCTCTCTCACTAAATCAGCATGTGGGGTGTGGCCCAGATGCTCATCCTACCAGAAAAACTCCCAAGTAATTTGGCTCTCCAGTGTTGTTTAGGGACACTGGCTTAAATTGATAGTTCCCCTGCTTGTCAAAGTATGAGGCAGAATTGAGAAAACCTTCACAGAAGGGATTTTTCTAAATCCACCCTCTTTATTCTTTCCTGTTTTGCCAGAGGCCAGCACAATGTAGAATTATTTTTAATGCCAAAGAATCTTTCTGGGCTTCTGTAGTTCTTGCCGTTATTCACTTTTACTATGGGAAATAATCTCTCACTTCCTGCATTCTTGTCCTGTTGTTCTACCCAAAAGAGTTTATTTATCTTCCTCCTTTGTAGCTAGATAGAAACTGCAAATTTTCCTGTTGAAATTGTGTGTTTATGTATGAGCCTGTGCATATATGTATACATATTTGCATGCATGTGTGCAAACCTCTAAAAACTGTTTTCTTTATTTTATAGAATTATATATATTTGTATATATTATGAAATAGGTTTAACTAGTCAAAATGCCCCCACTCTATCTCTCCTCTATTTCCCATGTAACATGAGGTTTTAGCCCCTAATCACACACTTAATCTTGTGCATGCCTTGTGCAGGTAACCATAGCTGCTGTGTGTTCCTGCCAATGAGAAGCATTTTATGTCCATAAGATAACGTTTTCAAGTGCCCTTCCTCCTGTTCAGAGATGCTTTAATCTCATCTGTGATTTCTCTCAGCCTAGGCGCTGTTGGGGGTATTATAGATCTTCTATTCAGGGCTGAACAAATTCTCCTATTCTTAGCAATTTTGCCAGTCATCCACTTCTCCATTGACTTCTGCCCACTAAATAAAGGAGTGTCTATGACCAAGGCTGACAGCAGCCCGGGTTTATGGATACAAATGTAAATACTTAGAGGGCTATTGGACAGCATGACACTTTAGCAAAACAAAAAGCTCAGATTTTTCCATAGGGCCATGTGATTTTGACTAGGCTTAAAGTATCATATAGGAAAGTCCATCCTGTGTGGTAGCCCTTAAAAAACAGCCAAAAGTAGTTAGTTATCCCATAACAATTATGTCACTATTGTACCCAGAGGCACACCTTGCCTGAGAGCTTGATACTACAGCATGAGGTTCCAATGTTGAACAAGACTATTGATATATTTTCTTGCCCAGCAGCTGACACAGCACCTTCTACACTATGAAAGTTAGCCAGCAGGGAAGAAGTTTACAGTTGGTTTGAGAAAGATTTATTTAAGTGATACAGAGAAAGTCGCTGTGTCTTAAGCAATAAGGTCATGCCATGTAGTTATCATGGGTGAGCATGGGCACTGGCAATAGCCTGTGTTGTTATAAAGCCCCTGACAAATGAGTGGTAGGAAATCTTCCCATACCTTGTACTAAAGTTGTTATGTAATAACCCATATCTTCCTGGAAGCAGTATTGTCCACACATTGAGGGTAATTCTACTTGAACTCTCTTGTCTTAAGGGAGTAGGGTAGGTGTGACTATAAATTATTTCAGCCATTTGAGGGTGGTTTCTCTAGAAACTAAAAATTGGACTGCATGTGTCCCATCTATTTCATTTTAGAAAACATATCCTACCATAGAGACACCTGGGTGCCCATGTTCATGGCTCCTCTGTTAAAAACTAGTGAGAAATGGATTCAACCACGATATTCATCAAGAGAGAAATTGATAAGAAAAATGTGGTGCTTTGCACAATGCAATTATTACCTGTAAAGAAAAAATAATAGATATAAGGTAAATGGATGGAGCTGGAAAAAAATTATACAGAGCAGGGTAATTCTGTCCTAGAAAGACAAATACTACTTGTTCTCTGTCATGTGGAGTCGTAGTTACAAATCATTTATTTTTATCTTTCATTTGGATCATAAATAAAAGCCTGTAGACTAGAAACAGACCTCTCCCATGGAGCGACAAAACATGTTAAGAAATGGAGAGAGTCATAGATTATATGTAAACAAGGTGAAAATACCAGGGGATGGAAGGGCTTATTAAGCAGGTGTGGTTAGGTCTTGCAGTATAAAGAAAATCAAGTGGTGAAAGTAAGAGCCAGCTCAAAATGAAGGGCATATGAAATATACCATACTGGAGAGTACTATTTTGTAATCCAACATAAAGAAAAGATAGTGTTGAGATAGAAAACATGGGAAATGAGAGAAGGAGGAGTATGCTGCGAGTTAAAAGATGAAATGGGTATGAGAACTATGGAATGGGAGTGGGTGTCTTCCTTATAATTAAGAATCTATGAAAAAGCTTCAGAGAAATCTAATAGTCAGTAAGCTAATTGTGAAATACAGCATCTATCCTTCCATCCATCTATCATGTAACTATCTATCAATCTATCTCTTCATCCATCCATGTGCATATAGATACATGTGCATATATGTGCATATTTCAAGTGAACTTTAGGTTAATTTAGGATTAATTAATGTTGGTTATCAATGTGACACAATATCATTGGTACATAGGGAGGCATGAGGTATTTGAGGATTTTGATATTTCTGCAGTGCAATTCATGCAGAAAGGGTTCAAGAAAATAACATCATTCTCAATATCTTGGTAAGATATTGACGGTTATAGAAAGAGACGGTCAAGCTGAAAGCAAATGTAGGCAAGATATGTATTCATACATTCATGGACAATTTTAACTATAACTATTAGGTCATATAATATCTTTCTTGATTCTGGCTTCTCCACACCTTTTAAGGACTCTTGGTTACTTTACAAGGTAGACTGAGACTCACAGTCTGTTATAACAATGAAAAGTCACATGTTCCAATGAGAAAATAACACCAAGGTAAAAATCATTTCAGTGAAGCAATAAACTTGATTATCCTTCCACTTTCCTCTCAATCAGGCAATTTCCTGTGCTCTAAACCTAGGGTCATAACAATGTCACTTGGGTTGTCAGTAATAATGAGTCCATAGCTATATAATAATCAGAGTGGTGTTAGTTTCCCAGATATTATCTATTAGAACTAGAATTATATTTTCAGTTAAAAACTATAATTTTTGACCTCAGAAGGTTTATAACACTATTTCAATTTTATGTGTAACCTAGAAATGATGAACTTATGGGAACAGAGAGCAGAATTGTGTCTATTAGGCTTCAATGTGGGTCTTTTAACAATGGGAAATGATTGGTTTAAGGATATAAAACTGCAGTTGAACAAGAGGCATGGACTCTATGAAGTCTGAGAGCATGATAAATATGGTTGATAACAATATGCTATATTTTAAAAGTTGTGAGATAGTATACTTTAAGTGTTCTCAAAACAAAAATGATGAGTATGTGTGATATAACATGTTAATTGGTTTAATTTAGCCATGCCATTGTGAAATACTGTATTCTGTATCATAATTGTGCATGACTTTATTTATGAACTAAATAAATGAATGAAAAAATGGTGTATGAATTATATATTATGTGTGAATATCTTAAGAGACTAACAAAGCATGTTTTTATCTGTAAAGTTAGATGCTGTATCCAGTTCCCATTAAGGCAAAATGAGATACTCAGATGCTATTATGATAATAGTTTGTACTGGAGAAGTCTAAGCAGGACCTAGGGCATAGGTATCAAAGTATGTTTGGTTGTCACAACTCAGACATTCAGACAAAGAGGGGTAAAATAGAAGAAATGGCGATCAAGTCCTGAGAGATAAGGATGTTAGCTCTACTGAAACATTCTATTTCAGATGAAGAGTCATCACAGCAGAAACTGATAGAGGGGAAAGTTGTGGTGAAAAATATTTCATTCCCTTACATTCTGTCTGGGTGTTTCCACAGATTCCTGTGAATGAGCTTTACTGCTTTGAGGTCCTCAATGATTATCAAAGTCATTGCCTCCTAATTCAGTTAGCAGTGAATTCACCCTGTACCCTTACATGATAAATCAAGGCCAAGCTCTGCACTCTGTTTGAAGAAAGGTTGGAACTGAGTCCCAGATCAGTGTAAGACCATCTGTACCACACTCGGGCCATCCAATTGCAATAGGCTCTGCCCTGGTTGCCAGACTAATTATGGAAATATTTCAGTGTATAACTGATGGGGCTTAAAATTCACCATCATCCCAGTTTTATTTTACTAGATTCTTATTGCCTTCTCTTTGGAACCAGGAGCCCTTATGTTGAAGGCAGAGGGATAAGTGCTTGCGCATTTAGAGATTACTGTTTCTCTGAGTGTCTTTTGACACATGCTAATGCTGCATAGTTTAGGAGAAATATAAAAATCTGTGACCAAGCTGGTTAGTGGAATGCTGCAGGCTTGTTTCTTCATAATGAATGTTACAGGAACAGGGCCAGGGTGAGGCAGGTAAGGCCCTTACCTCTGGCCCAAAATGTAATGGTATTAAAAAAAAAAAAACTTCAGTAATTAAAATAAGATATCTAATTACATACTAATTAAAATTTTACTGAAAATTCTATGGTGACTATCAAACAAATTATTACTTTTAAATAACCTTTTACTGTAAAGAAGTCTCAGAAAAAATATAAGATGGCTATATAAGGAAGCCATACAAACATTTGCCCAGTACCAAACTCTGTATGTCTCCAAGTGAATGTCCATATAATGAGAATGGCTACTTAGCAGCAATGAAGCCTTGTTTAGGATTTTACAGTTTTACCATGAATTGCATTTTCCAGTATTTATTCAACTGTTGTGTGTCCTTTTTACTGCATTCTCTCCTTTTAACCAACTTTTTTAATGTTATACTTTACCCACAGTTAAAGCTGATTCATACAAACATGCCCCCATTGTAGTTTAGGATCTATACATGAGGGGGAACATGTAGCACAGGGAACCATGGAGTTGGCTTGGCCTAGCTTCCTTGAGAGGCATAAATCATAGGTTTTTTAGGTTAGAGTCCATGACTCCTGGGGCATAATGTGCATTTCAGTTACAGAGAAACTGATGCACTCCCTCAGGCAGTGAAGTGCTCAGGCCACTTTGTGTTTCTCTGTATATTCCCTTAGTAGTCAAGGAAGCATGAAAGCTTGACAGGATAATTGGTGTTTGACATTAATATTTTGTATCCTGTATAGCTTGCAAATGGCATTGTATCCTGGCAATGACAACTGTATTGACCTTGGCAATTGCCATTATATCTGTTCCTGATAAAGGTATAAAAAGTCTAATTGCACTCAATAAAATTGGCAAAGCTCAGTCTTGCTGTGGCCACTCCAACCTGAGCTTGGTTTCATTCTTTGTGGCCATATCAGGTGACCTTGCCCACTAAGTAATAAAGGCACTTGTAATGTAGGTTTTCCTTTCTGAATATGGGTGACCTTGCTTAATATACTTCTAAATGTATAATATTTTCTTGCAACTTTTATGATTTCCTTTACAGATGAATATTAATTCATTTTGTAAATATACTACATTTTCAATACCCATTTGTCTGTTGGTAGACAACTAGACTGGTTCCATTATTGAATATAGTAGCAGTAAATATGTATGTGAAAATATCTCCATAGGATTGAGTCCTCTGTGCATACTCCCAGGAATGGAAGAGCTGTGCCATAGGACAGTAGTAATTTCAATTTTTAGAGGAATTACAAAATTTATTTCCATAATGACCATATTAATAGGCACTTCCAGCAAGTGAATGACTTCTCTTTCCCCACATCTTCTGCAACTTTTGTTGTTATATTTCTTAATGATTACTCTCTAATGAATTGAGGTAGTATCTCAATGTAGTTTTAATTTACATCTTCCTGAAGACTAGAGATATTGAACACTTAAAATTGTTTTATGGATCTGTGATTCTTTTGAAAACTGCAGTAGGTCTTTTTTTGGACCGCCAGCTACTGAATAATAACACTGAAACCTCTTATTAATTATAAAATCTTAGCTTGCTGGCCAGCTCAGGTGGTTAAAGTGTGTAGCTAGTAGTGATGAAATCTTGGCCTCAGTTTAGGCTTGTTCCAAACTAACACTTAAAACTCTCATTAACCCTTTTATATTAATCTATGTTCTGTCAGATAGCTTGTTACCTCACCCTAGTACCAACAGCTGATTTCCTCTGCTTCTGCTTAGAGAATCTCCTGATCTTCTGATTCTTTCCCAGAATTCTTATCTCTCCCTGAAGTTCTGCCTACCTTCTCTTGCCTAGTTATAGGTTGTTCAGCTTTTTATTAAAGCAATCAGAAGGTGTCTTAGGCTGATGAGCTTAAACAGAGACACATCTTCACATAGTGTACAAAAAGATAATCCCAACATTTCCCCATTTTAGTTTCAATAAAAGTCTCCTTCTCTAACATCAATGAACTATATACAACAAGAACAATTATCAGGTAAGAATTACATTTACCATTAATTTACTTGGCAAATTACATTTGCCAAGTCCTCCATTTGTACTTGGCAACTCTGGAGTAAGTACTCTTTTATCTGTCCTGTCTTGGTGAGTCTGGGGTTTTGTAACTTTAACTTTTTAAGTCTCTTAAACTTTGTTAACTTTACATCTCTTTGGTTAGTCTCTTTTCTAAGTTTGGTAACTAAGAAAATAGTAAAACTGTAACTATCTAATCTCTTACATCAGAGACCTGAGTAAACAGGAAGGGAAGAAAAAGCAACTTCCAAAACTATAGAAATGACAGCTGGCTGCATCAACAATCACCCCAGGATCCTCTGCAATGTTGAAACATTCACCTTCAGCCTCAAACCTCAGAATAACTGACAGACATTTTTGTGAAGCAGGAATTTTGATGAACTTGCCTACCATGTCATGTCAAAGTTCAGCAGCAGACTTCCTTTGTGTCCTGATTGTCTAAATGGACAGCATACTGTCAGCAGTTGAGGCAAGGGCAGGTTCTTGCCCAATGCCTAGCTTTGAAACATTTAAGGCAAACTCTATATAGAGGTTTCAGTGCCCATCATCTTTGAAGTAGATTGCTGCTTCCAGAAGCAGACACATCTCACTGCCAAGTTGTTATTGGTCATGATCAGGGAAGTCAAAGAAGGTTATATTAAGGGATTTCATTCTTTCCTTCATTTTCTTTCCTCTGTTTTTTCTCTATCAAATGAAAAATGGGAATGGGGTATGAAAACAAAGAAGAGGGGGTTTTGTATATTGATACAAATTTAAGGTTTTTGTTACAACCTACTGTATATATTTCTTGTATTGTGTCTATACAACTCTTCTTAAAATAAAAGGCAAAGTTCTAGTCCTTGAAAGCTACTATTACAAAACATTTAAGATAATTAAGAAATGTAGGTTGGTAGTAAGTCACCTATAACAATCAAGCTTGTAGTCATGGTTGGTAGGATTTTAGGGTTAAACAGAGATATATCTTAGATATATAGGCAGTCTTCAAACACTTCAGAGATCTACAGAATATGACATTTAAGATGTTTTAATAACATCAGGGTTTTCATGACAGTTACATATGTCATTCTGGTAATTGTCAGAGGTATTTCAGGTGGGTAAGACTGTTTAAATGCTTCAGTTTATTGGCAGCTTGCATAGTATTGCTATGGAAGCTACACCACAGGCAAGAGGCTTTCATTTGAAATCCAGAGTCATCTGAGTTGGGTTTCCTAAATCTCTTCAGCAATAGGGTCCCATTATCAATTTCTGAGAAGCAAACAAAAGCTACACTGGTAGTCTATATTGTTTTGAGAGTCATTTGGACTAAAATGACCAGCCCTTCAAAGCAGGTTTTCATGTCAGATACTGAGGTTTTGTAGTCTGTGGTTCTTGTGAGGAACATTTTCAGCCCTTCTATTCACAGAGAGTGTAGTTACCACCCCTCATCAGAGAAGCTTCACTTTAAAACAATGAATACCATCATAGAAAACCACAAATGGAGCTGGAGAGAGAGCTCAGAGCTTAAGAGCACTGGCTGCTGCTCCAGAGGTCCTGAGTTGAAATCCCAGCAACTACATGTTGACTCACAACCATCTGTAATGAGATCTGGTGCGCATGCAGGGAGAACACTGTATTCATAATAAATGAATACAATCTACCCCGAACACATCACTGGGCACAATGTAGACATCAATGGATCATGGGATGTTCAGTCTGAAAGATGACATATATATATATATATATATATATATATATATATATATATATATATATATCACTGTTTCTTCATCTGTGATTCAGAGAACATCACAGAAGAGGGTATAGAAGCATTATAAGAGCCAGAATACCAGTAAGTCTGCTGTGAAACAGCATCTCCTGGGAATAGCTAGTTAAATAAAAAAAAATAGCCATACAATCAATATACATATTTTTGTGCATGGGGGAAAGTTTTGAGGGTCTATGCCTAGATAAAGAATGACAGATAAATATTGATAGCTGGGAAAAAGGAGCATTGCTTCTCTTGGGGCTGAGATACCCACTGAGTATCCTAGGCAGACTGGTCAGCCTTGAAACCATACACACAGAAACAACAGAATCAGATTTATCAGGTTTCATATATATTTGCACACACATGCATAAATTCAAAGACAAAAGGCTTTCACCTTGAAAAGGAAGGATATAGCAAAGGGTCAAGGAATGTTAGCTGGGATTGGCTATAGGTAGAAAAGGAAGGGGGGAATTATGTAATGCCATTTCTTTTAAAATATTGAAAATAAAACTTACATTACACTGTTAAATAAGCTGCATAGGTACAATATCTTACAGAAGAGTAGAAATATGTAAACAGAATGTTCTGATAAAAAAATAACCTTAACTTTCTATAATTGTACAAAAGACAATACCAATGTAAAATATTTAAGGCTAATAGTTGCTTTTCTAGTTTAATTAATAATTCAAAAATTCATGCTTTTATCCTATCACTTATATATCTCCCTATTCTTTTCAACAAGATCCTTGAATATATTCTCTTTTGTTAAGCTTTTTATTTGACCATTACCAATAACAACTTATATTGAATCCCTCTAAACAATGAAAGATATCCATAACCCATTCAATGACCAAAACTCACTCATCCTACATCTTGGGATATGGCAATCATGTTCTCTAGATTGCTTCCTGATGTTCTGGGTGATGACAGACTCTCTGGGGGCTCTTGAAAAAATTGAGGTAATTGTTGGAGTACTGGGAAAGCTAGTTGCATCATTTGTTGCCAGTCTCTGAGCAATGAGAAAGTGTAGGGCTTATCTGAACTCCTGGTGGGAATAGTGTATGAGGCCAGACCATCTCAGCTAGATACCTTGAAATTATCCTGAGCAGCTTTTAGTCTGAAGCTTATCTTTGGGTAGTTTGTCAGCTTAGTGGCATTACCACAATCTTGGTGAAATTGTTGTTGTGGGACCCATCATCCTTTTGGAGACTTTAAAGGCCCTGGTAAGAATGATCATGGTTCACTAAAGAAAATTTACACATTTCAAATGTCATATGGAGCAGATCTCAGTAAGGGTAGAACCACAATTAGTTGAGTACTTCTGAAGTTTACAAACTTAATTCCTAGATTCCTGACTAAACTCAAGCATGATATCATGTTCAGGAAACCTAGATGAAGCCTAATTCTATAATTAATTAGTATTCTTTATGACCATTAATATCACAACAGAAAGTTTAAATAAATTTTTAAAAAGTTTTAAAGAGTCAAAATGAAACCAAGGGACTGTGAAATTAGTGTCAATAGAATAATTAATTTTGTTTATTTTTCTCTATCATACCAGTTGACTTCTCTGACATGAGACAGATTTTGGATTATTCTTAAACAACTATGGTTGGGTTTAGAGAAGAAGAAAGACATGGTCCAACTACAAAGCCAGCTTTAATTTTTGATTGAAGTGGAGCTATAAAGAAATGTTGCCTTATATGTGTGTAGAGAACAAGAGAAACAAACATTTGGAAATATTTATGAAATTTATCTTGTTGGAAATATGCTGTAACATTAGACCAATTTACCCTTTTTCTGGGGACATTGTCTCCAGATGACTTGTGCTTTTACTTCAGATGTCTCATTTGTCCAGTAGTCTTCAGATTCTGTTTAGACACCTTCATTCTCCTGGAAAGACAAAAGCAAAACCGGGACCCAAGCCTAACTTTGGGGAGTTTCCTTTTTGGCAGGTTAATTCTGATCAAATGAAAGACTTTTGTTTATTCTTATAAATTAGTTTAGATTGAATGGAGATGCTGTTGAACTATAACACTTCTAGTCAAGAGATTGCTCGTGTTTGAATCTAATCTTTATCAATGTTGACGGTATTCATGGCTTTTCTTCTCCTATGCCTTCCTAGAGGATTGTGTAGTATATCTGTAGTATACTGTATGTTATAATCCTCAAAAAGCTTTTATTTTACTAGAAACATATGCTGGAGCATTGTCAGTATTAATTTCTATAGGCATCCCCATAATTGTCATAACTTGTAACAAATATGTAATGACAGAATCAGTCTTTTCAGAATTCAAAGCAGTCCATTTAACTCCTGAATATGTACCTATAGTACTGTGTACATTTTTAATTTGTGAACTGCAAAATGAAACATGTCTATCTGCCAATCTCTTCATGCTTGTGGAATATTTGTTGCTAATCTCCCCTAAAAAATTACTGCAAGTGATTTGCCAATGTTCATTTTCTGTCCATAATGAGAAAGTTTCAGCGTTAGTAAAATGTATCAGAATTTCTGCTGGTCTAATCCTGCTAATTGACAGAGTCCTAATTATCCTTTCAGAATCAATTCAGAAACCTTTTTTAAACAGGTCTTTAATTTTTACTCTGTTCATATGGTAGAAATATCCATTCCAATATATTATCTTCCCTCTACATAAAAATTCCTTTAGGAAAATACATAGAAGGCAAAATAACCAGGATACAATCAAGATCAGGATCCAAATGATTCAAATGTGCATTCTTTAATTTCTTTTCTATCAAAGCCAACTCTCAGTCTATGCTGATAATTTCTTGGACTATTTAAGTGCTTATCACCTTGTAATGTTTGAAATAAATTACTTAGCTCTTGAGTTGTCAATCTAATTGTGGACTGTAGCCATTTAATATCTTCCAGCAATTTTTGAAAAGCATTAACAATTTGTAATTTATCTCTCTAGATTTCTACCTTCTCCGGTTTAATTTTTTGTAAACCCATCTTATAATCTAAGTAATTAATAGGATCTCCTCTTTGTATTTTTTCAGGAGTAATTTGTAATCCCAAACAAGGCAAATTTTTCTTTCCTTCTTCAAAAATTTTCTCAAAGGTATCTGTATTTGAATATTTGTAAGATATTATTCACACAATGGTAAATTATGGATTTAGGAAACTGATTATAAATTATTTCCAATGGCTGTTGTACAAAATATTGAAACAAGATAGGGCTGTTCAATATCTCTTGTGGAAGAATTTTCCACTGATATCTGTTAACAGGTTGTCAATTATTATAAGTGGGTACCATGAAAGCAAATTTTCTCTACCCTGTACTTTTAAAGGTACAATAAAAAAGCATTCTTGTAAATCAATCCCTATAATAGACTTTTCTTTAGTTATTAGAAAAGGCAAGGGAATTTCAGGCTGTAAAGATCCCATTGGCTGAATGAACTTACTAATGCTCTTAGATCTGCTACAACTCTTCATTTTTCCAGATTTATTTTTAATGGAAAAGGAGAATTCCAAGGATTCATTGAGCATTTAGCTGCTCCTGTACCAGCTGTTCTAATGTCTTTATTTTTTTTCTGATCTCAACAGCCATTATTCTTCCCAGACAGGTTTGTCAGTTAACAATTTTAAAGATAGGGCTGTTGGTATCTTTGAAAGATCAACAGCTATTGTGCCCTGTTTATGTGCAACCTGAAAGGTCAGTTACTATTATTGAAAATATCTTTCAATATTTTCTCAGTAACCTAGGTTAATTTATAATTTGTTTCTGAATCTGGAAGAATGTTAATCTGGTTAATCCATTGCTGTAAAAAATCACATTGCCATAACTTAATGACTATGTTAGCCACATATTGCTTTAATTTTCCTCTGTTCTGGTGCTATACCCTCTCCATCCTGCATTTTGTTTTACCAGAGATAAAGTTCCAAACCCTAGAAGCTGAACATTTACCTTCTGAAAAGACTAATTTGGATGCCAAGATTTTGTCACAATTACTATTACATCTATTATTGTGTCTATCGAACCCTCAATTTCAATGCCATTTATTTTTACTTTTAACTGTCTTTCATCATTTACGGAAGTTTGACAAAATATTTGCTTCATGATTTCTTCTGAAAATTTTCTTTTGTCTTTAAATCTGTTCTGTCATCCAGAACAGTATGGTTTTTCAAAGTATGCATTGTCTTTTAATTGTTCTGTGGAGGAGATATCCCAATTTAGACAAGGAATGACTGAACCAAATTGGACAGGGGAGCCTGTGAGAAGCCTCCTAAGTTGTTTCCTGGTGAGAGAGGGTTACTTTGTTTGTCCCATGTTGATCTGCATTAGTACAATGCCTTTGCCACATATTCTGCATATTTCAGAAGGCTAGCACTTTCTGTTTGGGTTCTCTCTAAAAATACAAAACCAAAAAAAAAAAAAAATGTTCTTCCTAGGAATGCCTGGCCTACAATCCATTTTCAGATGACCTGGTTTACCACAGTTAAAATATCTCACCTTTTGTTTTTCTTAAAATTATTAGAAATTACTTCTGATATCATTCTATTTACCGCTAAAATCAATCTTTGTAAAAAAAAATCAGTGAAGGCTTCTTTTGGGCCTTGTATTATTTTAGTAAATGACTCAGTCCTCTTTCCTGATTCTTTAATCTTGTCCCAAGCATTCAAAGCTACTGTACTGCACAGAACTAAGGTATGGTCATCAAATATAATCTGTCTTTCAAAATTGGCATAATAGCCCTCACCAAGGATTTGGTGTTGAGAAATCACATATCCTCTAGCCCATGACCCATAGGAAGAGTGAGCCAACCACCTGAAAAGTGGACAAGGGAATGTGAAGAAATAGCTGTATGATGGGAAGTGAGGGCACAGGGAAACCTGAAGGCAGAGCAGGCCAGTGGTAGTTGGCTATCTCCAGCAGCATTTGGAGCCAAGACACCTGTGAATTTTGTTACTTGTGGAGTTTGGAGCTGAGAATGCATGAGAGCAGGAGTCTGTTGTAGAAAGCCTGCAACAGGAAAATCACAGAATTGCTCATAGTGCATAGGGCAAGGGAGAAAATGTCAGACTCAATGGCAGCTCCAGTGATTGCAAAGCTAGCAGCAAGCAGCAACCTTATAATTTCATGTCCCTAGTTAGACACCATATGATGTGTTCATCTAATTATTCTTTATTAATAACAACCTTGGGAGTCAGATATTAGGATAAGAACCTGAATCTCAGTGAAGCTGTGGAGAAGCAACTAGTGACCCTCTGTGAGACACACCCTACTATTTCCTGTCTTACTATCTCTCCTCAGTCCTCCAAAACCTCAATGGTTAATTTTGGCCAGCTAGTATGTAGCTCTGCCCTTTGGTTCAAATGAAATTTTATTTACAGTCTTAGGAGCATCAGAATGCAATGAAAATATCACACAACACCCTTGTTCATGATTTTCCACCATAGCTAGATGGTAAGACACTATTATGAAGACAAACCACATTTGAGTTAAAAGACATAAAGAAAGTCAGTTGTAACTGACTTGGGAACTCTCTAGCTGTCATGGTATTAAAGATACTTTGCAGACTGCTAGGGTAAAAAAGTCTTCAAGAGGCATTCCAAACAAGGACCCTTCCAGAAAAGACATGTGATTTGTCCAACAGTGGTACAACCATTATGGGGTTAACAAAATACTTTCTGATTTAGAGGCTTATTTCACAAGAGGGAATTCATGGCTGGTACTACAAATATGATCCAGAACCCATGGGTGGAGAATAATAGGTTCAAAAAGAGAGTTTACTGTTGTTATTTTGCTGAATGGACATGTTACCAAGCTATACAATTGTGTTTTCACCCATAGGTAACTGTTTTGGTGGGTAGCCCACAGTTAGCACGAAGGTATGTTAAAAAAAATCCATGAATGCAGTGGGAGATAGACTTTTCTATCTAGGGGAAAAACAAGGAAACACACACTTTCTTCTGGTAACCTAAGAAAACAGGAAGAAGCACTTGCTTTTCTGGTGGTGACCTACTCTTTTATTTTATCTTAAATAACCTCTCTTTCTTAACAGTCTTTCCATCTTCACACAGCTACATTCTTTACATACAGCTACATCTCCCTAGTTACAATCTCTTTTTATGTAAATGTATCTCTCTCCTGCACAGTTACATATTTCTATATTCAATACATCTCTTTACATATGTTACATATCTGTCTTTATATACACACCCATTCTCACACCCACACTCACTCTCACACTCATTCATTCTCACATATATTCCTTCTACATTATTTGCTTGCTATTTACTCACTCATTCTTTTACCCGCTTACTCCCTCAAACTTCTCTCAAGCTTCTCCTTCTTCATTTCTCATTCAGTAGACACACACTTTACTAACATTCTGCAACAGCACTTACATAGCTCTACCCAGCCATCTTACTCCACAGTGCTGCTACTTCTCTCTCAGTCAAACTTTGGATATGTTACATTTTCAGGGCCTGACCCATTCTCATAACATATGATAAGTCATGTAGTGTCTCTTAGGCTAGAGATGTCACATTGACCCATGTACATACAAGTACATAGAACCAAGTTGGTGAGGGTTCCAAGATTGTAAACAATTGGCTGAACCTTGTGCCTGAGACTGGGACTATGTGCAATAAGTCAATATCTGAGAAAGTTGTGTCTAATAAAGTTGCTTCTATCCTGACCATGAATCAACAAAACAAGACATGGAAAAATGGACTCCTGTATTTGTCTCTACGGAAAACCAAATATTTGTCTCTAGGCATAACCAACCAGCTTTGAATTTGCTCAGACGTCTAAAATTAGCTGTCTGAGTAAAAGGCTGTCTTTGCAATTGAGGAATCCCATGTCAGTCTGAGTAATATAAAATATCCTAGTATCATTTCTATTCATCAGAATTGTACAGTTAAGCAGAAATCATATTCCTGATTTTCCACAGCTATGTGTGCCCAATAGTATAAAACACAACACCAAAGAGATATAGAAAGAACCCCAAGCTGTTCTTATTAGGTAGGAAGCAGTGGCAGTTGAGACAGCTACAGACAGGAACAACCAGTCATCTAGCCTCCAGTCAACAACCCCAAGGCTTTGACAATTGGGCCTCTCCCTACAGGGAATCATATGTCTGATAGATTAACCTGCTGAACACAATCGTCACCTACTGTATACCCCCATGGCCCTCTACACCCATCAATTAATTCTTCCCTCAATCTTGGTTAAAGAAACTACTTTTTGAAGTGGGAAGCAGTGTAGAAACATGTAATAGGTTGAGTACTGAGAATAAGTTGTCTATTAGATGAGCCCTTAATATGATATATATATATCAGATTCTTCTTATCCCTAAGGTTCAGGAAACATGCTTAAAGAGGGGTAGGAAGACTGTAAGAACTAGAGGGTAGGAAGTAATGCTATGAGGTTCCTTCTTCTGGATGTACAGGCTGTAGTAATTGAGCTTAGTGGGTTATCAACAAAAAGTTTGCTAGCATAGGAGGATAAGCATTGGTGGAGGTGGAGGAGGTTGGAAGGAGTTTTCTTGGAGTGAGTATGAAGCAGATAAATTACAAATATGTATAGACTGTGAAAGAATGAATACAAGATATTCTTTAAAAAGGAAAAGATGTTCTTTGTTCTACTTCATAAAATTACAAACTCTACTAAAATTTGGGTGGCTATTGCTTTACCAATTTATTGACTGGTCATCAATTCTTTTCCATTAGTCTATTTGTTTTTTATATCAATACCAGGCTGTTTTATTGCTATAGCCCTGTAGCAGAATTAGAGGTTGGTTATTGCAACATACCCAGGAGTCTTCTTACTCCTTCAAATTTGACTATATGTTGTTCCACATATACTTCCAGATTCATATTTCTAGGTCTGAAAAATATCACATGAAGATTTTAGATAGGTATTTAATTTAATCTGTAGATTAATTTCAGTAGCAGAGCCATCATCAGAATATAAATTCTGCAAATACAGGAGCATGGAAGTCCTTTCTGTCACCAAGTATCTACTTTGATTTTCTCTTTCAATGTCTGGAGGTGTTCACTGTAGAAGTATTTCATTTTTCTGTTTAGGTGTATTCCTAAATAGTTAATATTGAGAGGGCACTATTACAGATGGGAAATTGATTCTGATTTCTTTTTCTGAGAGATAATTGTTGATATCTCTGAAGGCTACTCTTTGTATGTATTGATTTTATATCCTGCTACTTTACTGTGTTTATTAGATCTAAGAGTTTTCTAGTCAATTCTATAGGTCCTTTTTTTGCCTGTGAAGATTTTTTTCATTCATTTATTTAGCTCATAAATAAAGTCATGCACAATTATGATACAGAATACAGTATGTTCACAATGGCATGGCTAAATTAAACAAATTAACATGTTATATCACACATATTCATCATTTTTGTTTTGAGAACACTTAAAGTATACTATCTCACAACTTTTAAAATATAGCATATTGTTATCAACCATATTTATCATGCTCTCAGTAGACCTCAAGACTTCAGAGAGTCCATGCCTCTTTTCCAACTGCAGTTTTATATCCTTAAACCAATCTTTTCCCATTCTATAGGTCCTTTTAAGTACAGAATCATGTCATCTACAAAGGGACAGTTTGACTACTTCTCTTCCTATTTTTATCCCTTTTATGTCTTTCTCCAATAAGCTAGAGTAGTGTAGGAATTTTCTCCTGATTGTAATGCTTTTAGTTTGTCTCCATCTAGTTATATATTGGTCCTAGGTTTGTTGTATAGAGGTATACTTTATATATTGCTAATATCACAGGGCTTTTATTGCAAAGCCACAATGAACTTGGCCAAATTTCCTCTTGCATCAGCAGTGATGCTTATGTGGTTTCCAAACTTAAGTTTATTGATTTTCATAGCTTGAACTTAATTTGCTTCTCTAGGATGGGACCCACTTTGTGATGATATATGAAATTATTAATCTATTACTGAACTTGGTTTTCAAGTGTGTGGTTGAAACCTTTCTCATTTATGTTCATCAAAGAAATTGGTCTATAGTTTTCTATTTTCTCATGTCGTTGTCTGGTTTTGCTATCAAATGAATAATGACTCAGAGAATTAATTACTAGACTCAAATAAAATGAGAATCAGAATCTCAGCATATAACCAATTAAACCCTAAGAGGAACATTTATAGTGATTAACTCTCACATAAGAAAACAACAACAAAATATAATGTATCTGTGAGTGTGAGGCATCACATCCCTTGAAACTGGAGTTGGAGGGATTGTTAACCACTTACCATGGGTACAGGGAATTGAACTCAGGTCCCTATAAAGGCAGTACACATTTTTCAACTGAGCCATCTCTCTTACTTTTACATTTTTATTTTATTCAGAACAATAAGAACAAATCCCATCTTTCACACTTTTAATATAGTTCCACATATCTTAAACATAAAAGATGTTTACTTTCTAGGCAGTTGGAACAATCAAGTCTGAATTATGCAAAGCTATAGTTCCTCATTGAGCTTCAAATGACAAAAACCACAAATATGAACTCAGATGGTATCTGTGTTCATGCAGAAACACTATTCAAATTGTGGCTCAATAATTCAAATTTCTCCATAGAAGATGGTTCCATTTTTAATTTTATGCCCTACTGTTATTTAAGTACCAAACCTAATCTGTACAGATGACATATAAAACAGAACTAGAAAGAACAATTGGGTATTTTAAAGTTCATCACAGCTGATTATTTTAGAAACTAAATTTATTCTATAACTATACAGCACTGAGTATTCTGTACTTACTTTGCAAGTTGTACTTGAACTCAGGTTTTAGAGTCAGTGAAGAATACACCCTTGAATTAGTAGTAAGGTCTTCTTGTCCACATTGGATGCCTATATCTTCAGTTTCACCAAAATTCAACCAATACAATCCACTTGTGCTCAGGAAACATCTTGGAATGAGGAACAGAAAGAGTGTAAAACCAGAGAATAGGGATAAATATTGTGAAATGCTGTCTTCAGGGCTTGACACATGGAAACATAATCTCACAGCAGATACAGGTACTAGTTGTTTACACCACGCCTGCAAGACTGGGCCTGTCAACAACCAATTATGGATCAGAATAGGCTTGTAGGCTTCTCACTCTCCAGACTGAACTATTGGTAACTGATAGATTTGAGCCAGGGCAAGGTAAGTCTTTGTCTTCCTATGTGTATTAAATGGTGAGCCACTAGGCTCTAATGGATAATTACAAAGCACTTGCTGCACAGATGATCCTGAAAAAAATCAGTGGACCACAAAACAAAACAAATAGGCATGGATGTGGAAAGTGACTTGGGATGGGTAGGCAAGAAAGCAAGTGGGAGAGAAATAGAAAAGAGTGAAGGGAGAAAGTAAAATGCACCAAATGTATGAAATAAGGAAACAAATTTAATTAATAAAACTAAATATTAAACAAGTTGAAAAAATATCATATTTAAGACTAGTCAGCATGCCTGCAAACTTTGAACCAAATATTGTTGATTCTAACACTTGTGTCAACCAAGTTGAAATAACTGACTAGTATTGTCTGAAATAACAGCATTAAGATTACTGTAGTGAAACATACTAAAGAAATGTATTCTTGCTGGGTTACAGAGAGACTAACTGAAGGGAGGTTATCTGTCCTTTTCTAACATCATCTTTTGTTGTAGATATTAAACATCCACCCAAAGGATTGATTGAGTAGTAGTGGAATCGAGTGGGAAGAGGCTAGGTCATTGGGAGCATAACTTTGCAGGGGCTTTGAACCTCTGACCCTGTCATTTCTATTTGTTCACCAGCTCCCACGAAATTACAGCAGTGTTCTGCCATCTATCCCTGCAGTGATGTCTTGCCTTACCCCAGATACCAAAGCAATGCAGACAACCAACAACGAGAATAAAACCTTAGGCACTGAGAGCCAAATGAATCTTTTCTCATTTTAGTTTGGTTTTCTCATGTTCTTCATTACAGTGACATAAAGCTGACTAACAATTGTTAACGAGGTAGAAATATGGTTCTGGGAGTTAGCTTAGGCAATAAGTTGCTAGTCTTGCAAGCATGAGTACCCAAGTTCCAATTCTAGAATGCACATTTAAAATACTGGATGTGATGAATACACCTGTAATCCTAGAGCTTAAGGGGCAGAGAAAATAGATCTCTCTGCTTCACTGTCCAGTCAATGGCCTATTTGGCGATCTCCAGACCAGTGGAAGTCCATGTCCCAAATAAAAAGAAGACAAAACCTGAGACAGCATGAACTAGATTGGCTTTTCAAATTTCTTTTATGCATAAATGCACATCCCCATAACTTATGAGCACCCACAAATAGGTGAATATGTACACACACCTGAAAAAGAATCATCAGAAGTTCCACTTTATAAATTATATATGTAATTATATATACACAGTATAATTCTGTTAAATTTATAGACTCAATTTTCTCATTTCTTTATTATCCATGACAGAACTATATCAAAAATTACCATGGGGATCTAATCAATGAGTGTATGAAATATTTATTGGCTGTGTTATAAATATGCAAAATTGTTACTTTTATTATTTGTTAAGATTTTGTTCTTGGAATCTGTCACTATGCCATCGATGTAACTAAATTTAATTTGACACTATATTATAAAAGTCTAATTAATCCCTTCTAACATTTGTTAAGTAGCCAAAGATCTTTGGTTTTATTACTAGTTTAATAATGAATATTCAGTTTCCAATCAATGTTTTGCTTTTCGGAGGTACATTTTATTTCCTGGAAAGTGTGGTTTAGACAAAGATCAACACTTCAGCTTCTTCAGAAGAAATTGTCAGTGCTGTGACATGTTTACATGTTTCTTTGTCTCTGGAAATCCTTTTACTTAATGTGAGTTCTTTAGTCTCTCTCTGTTTCTCTCTCTCCCTCTCCCTCCCTCTCTCTCTCTCTCTCTCTCTCTCTCTCTCTCTCTCTCTCTCTCTCTCTGTCTATCTCTCTGTGATGTATATGTATGTAGTGTAAGCATGTGTACTGGTACACATGCATATGGAGACCAGAGGGAGATGTTCAATGTCTTCCTCTTTTGCTCTCTTCTTTATTGCTTTGAGACTTAGTCTCTCATTGAACCATTTTGGATAGGCTGACTGTCAAGTGAATTCCCAGTATTCACCTGTACACACCTCTCTCCATCCTCCAACGCTGGGGTTGCAGACATTCACAGTCATACACATGTGCTGGGGGGTCTCAGAACCTCATATACAGCAAGCACTGTTGCCTACTGATCCATCTCCCCAATAATCCTCTTTCTTTTCCTCTTTCTTTCTTTCTTTCTTTCTTTCTTTCTCTCTCTCTTTCTTTCTTGTTTTTTTTTGTTGTTGTTGTTGACAGCAACTTTTCTTTCCACATGGAACCAAAATCTCACCATTTTGGAAAGACATTAGAGAACTTCTTACTGTTCAGCAATGGACATCTGTTTTGCTTGTACTTTTTTCTTTTGAATTAATCTGATCTTGCAACTAGATTCTGAACTTCCTGGCCATCACAGTTTTATTCTGTTTTGTCTTCCTAGGTCCAAATAAATTTCAAGTTCATATTACATTTAAACCCTGAGTAAATGAAGTGAGTATAAAGAATATGCAAGCATATACATGTTATTATGCATTAGCCTTATATTTATAATTACCTTGCCTTCTTTTCAATAGACTACTTTGGAAATCTCTTCAGGCATACACTTACCACTTAGAGATCTTAGTTAATAGATGAAATTCTGATTGCATACAAGGGTAACTGTCAAACCCAACCTTATTGATAAAGTATTCTAGGTACTAGGGGAACTGAACTTAAATGATATTAATAACAGAAACAATGACAAAAGGGAATGAAAAATGATTTCATTGTCAATTACTTAATGCTTTAAAAAATAAACAGATGAGAAAAAATCCTTTAAGGTGTTTATTGATTCTGTTTCTGTTGTAAAGTATTTGAATATGTTTCAAGTAGATCTGTTCAACAATTTAGTGTATTGGCTAACTGTTGTAATGACAAATAATGTGTGAATGGGTTTGACATACATTCTTATTTCAACTTGAAGCTATTCATTTTATATAAAATTACAGAAATTTTTCATCATGATAGAGAATTCTATCAAAGCAATACCTTATACAGGAATGTTTTTTTTTAGTTTCTTTTATAAACCTTTTTAGGCATAGATTGTATTGCCTAAAACAGGTTAAAAACACAAAGGACATATTCATGGAAAATTCTGCTTTTATGTGCAGTGACATGTATTATTTTATTAAGAACCTGGCAAGGGAAGTGCTATATTTATTCTAAGCTTATTAGTTTTATTTAAGTAGATCAAAGCTGCAAAATTCTATCATTCAAATATTAAAATTAACCTGACTTCATTTTTCCAATGTTATTTAAGGACATGCTTCCTGATTAAATGTGAAAGTTTTAAAAAATATTTTTAAAAGCCAATGACAGTGCTGCTGTGACATATTTTGGGGATGAGTCAACAAAAGCTCCAACATTTAATAATCTACTACACTAAAAACATGGAAATTAAAAAATTCCAATGGGTGATGATAAACTTAGTTTGAGGTATATGAGAATTTTTACATTTAATTGTGAATTTTATTCATTTTTCTTATCTGATATTGATATCAATATCTGATATTGGTAATCAGAAGTTATTTGAACTAATATATGTTTAGCTGGCTGGTATTTACAATACACTGTAAGACAAGTAAAATTACTTTAGGATTGGTTTACATCTTCTCAGTTACCTTGAAGAATGCCTTTTATTTTCTGCGAATATTATCATTATTTTACTGACTTCAGAGAAATATAACATTCTATTTTTTAAGTCTGCATATTTGAAATTAGAAATGGCCAAGCCCTTAGTATTTGATTTTACTGCTAATTAACATTCCCAAAATATTTTATACCAAGGTTGTTTAAGAAAATTCCCCCAAACAGAAAATTTGGCTTAGAATAAATAAGGTTGTATTTCTTCATTAAACATACTTAGAACAACTTATTAGCCTAGAGGTCAAGCAATTAATTTAATTATCAAATACTGCAGTGTCATGAAATAATCACCAAATACTTTCAAATATCCTCCTGAAATAAAAGGGTACACTGGAAATATTCATTTTTTAAAGCTTTTATGAATTTTTAAAAATTTTTGTGTTCATTTCTATTTTCTGGCATGTGTGTGCCTGTTAGTAAGTGGTGTGTGTGTGTGTGTGTGTGTGTGTGTGTGTGTGTGTGTGTGTGTGTGTGTGTGCTGTATTGTTATTATACGTGTGTGTGCTGCTGCCAGTGTCTTTACTTCTCTCTCTACCACCATTTTTTTTTTGAGAAAATCTCTTTAATTTAACCCATAGTGCATCCACTCAGATGGGCTTGGTTGCCAATGAGCTTTAGGAACCTGCTTATGTCTAGCCTGTCCTCACAGCACTGAAGTCACAGGCAGACAATGCCACACTGATTTTCCCATGAGGTCTGAACATCTGTGAGCTCTGATGTTCATGCTTGTGCACTTAAATGACAGAAGCATTTCCCCAGCTTTTTTTTGTTGTTGTTGTTCTTTAAGAAAAGCATCCAACAGCCATTCAGAATCCCAAACAACTTCCACAGGGCACTGGTATGCATTTTGGCTTTACTCTGTGCCCATCTGTAGTTTCCATTGCCCACTGTTATGGCCATTGGGCATATCTATCTTGTGGTTGTCTGTTAACTATCTTGGTTGTGAAGTATTATTAGATGCCAGGAAAGAGTCTGTTCATTCTGTAGCTCACCATAGCAGAGCATTGCAGTGTCTCTCCAAAGATGGTACTCAAGTCTGTAGCTCAGCATAGCAGAACATTGCAGTGTCTCTCCAAAGATGACACACACATCTGTAGCTCACCACAGCATAGCATTGTGCTTTCAGTCCAAAGATTCAGCACAATGCCTTTAGGGGCATTTTTGATAGAGCAGGGACAACAAATTTACATGCAATCTTCACTACTTTGCAGCTAAAGTTTCTTATATTACCAGGATTAGGATAAAAACCTACAGGCAATCACATCTTGTTTTGCTGAATGAAAAGACTGGTAGCCACCAAATACCTAATTGAGACTAAATTAGAATAAATGGTTGTTAAGCTCTCCAGCCTAATTGTGACTGGTGTGTATTTGACATTCTCTAAGACATAAATTAAAATAAAAAGAACATTTTCAGAGGCGTGAAGTAGTTTTGCATTCATGATGGCCTCCCTTGGTCTGCTGGCTGTCTGCATTATTCATAGTGGCATTATCAGGTCTATTCAGTGCTGAGTGATCTGTTAGCCCTGGAATTGTACGGTTGACCAGATAAGTAATATCTATAGTTTGTATTTATTCTTCTAACTGCTTACTCGGGAATGGCTTCTTTTATCACTGTTGTGAACTTACTTACTGCTGCTCAGCAGGATGTACCATCAGTGACATTCACTTTATTCATTTACAGATCCATAGTAGTGCTGCATCAAAGTATTAAATCCAGCAAATGTGGGGAAGACTTAAAGGCTTTAATCCTTGGACTGGCAATCATCATTGTACTATTGCTTCATGTCAGAGCTGAAGTCAGTTTTCCTTTCTGAGCCTGCTTGTTTGTTTAAGATAGAGTCTTCCCACCATTACAATAACTTTGCCATTCAAAACCCTTTCATCTCTACAGAATTGAAAGAAGCAGATCCTACAATGAAATGCCAGCATGTCCTTTCAGAACTGATTGGCCTATTTGTAACTTCTTTCTTATTCTAATTGAGCCAGCATAGGAGAGGCCAGTGTTTTTGCACGTTCTGGGCATCTTTATGATGACAAGAAATAGCAGGAGAGAACCAGAGTATTTAGAAAGCTCACTGCCATGAAAACAGTGTTTAAAGGTCTAGAGGATTTTCCCCACCTCGAATAGAGATCATTCTTTGAAATCTTGCCATGCTCCCTTCTACACATACCAATTTCAGTTTCCTAACAGCCCCCGCTGTGCATCTCTTGGCAGGAAACTTCCCCATCTTACACAGGCTTGCATGAATAATTCATTTAAGTGTCACGCTGGCTCTCAAAAACCTGGATTACTACTTCGGAAGAAATCTTTAATAAGATTCTTCTAAACAGCCCAATATATAACTCTAAGTTCTGTGAACAGCATCTCTCAGAAGACCTGGGTACATTCAAAGAGGGAATGTGTAACATGTACAAAGACTCTGGAGGCACTCCAACTGGTGTTCAGCCTCCTGTAGCCTGATAATGAACATTAAAATTAGAATTTCTGTCTCTGTGTTAGAGATGTGCTTCTTAAACTACAGGTTTTGAGGTTACCTTTTGTTGGAACTTGGAGTTTGGGACCTTCCTTAGATAACATCAAAAAGCTCCTCGAAGAACCATGCTGCCAAGTGGCTGAGAGCAGTGTAGGGTTTGATGTGAGCAAACACATGCTAGACTTAGCAGGTTGAGAAGCCTCCCAGTGCTCCCCAATGACATCCTTGTCGGAGCAGCCTTCCCTCCCTCCCTCAACCACTGGAATATTCATACATCTTTACTAAGAAACTTTTCTTTCACACTCCACCTCAGTGATTTTTATCGTATCTTTTCACCTCTACCTCCTCTTTCATTATCCACAAAAGCCTTCCTTTTCACTCCCATCAAAGCCTGCCTTTCATGACATCTTTAAAACCTATTTATCTTGCATGGTAAAGGGCTCACTCCTAGGAAAGTTTTCATTTAAGCCAGAAAGAGACATTTATACTTAAAAGTCTATATCGTGTTTGTTATGGTGGAAATTCCACCCAAGCCTCCCTCCACTATCTCCCTCCAAACCCCAGAGATGCTCAAGACCACTCCCACAGGGTATTTAAACTGCAACCTCCCCCCAGAAAAGTAGACATGTGATTTTTCTGATCATATTTTCCTCCCTGGGGGGCTGAAAGCCCATCCGGGAGTGTTGTATCCATTAAACATGGGCTTTTTTCTAATTCGGTTTGATTTGGTCTGATTTGGATTGCAGCATCAGTGTAGAGACTTATCAGGGTGCAGAAACTTTTCAGAGTTGACTATTTCTTATGTTTAATTTGTATAACAACACTGAAAATGTCCACAGTCATACTTCTTCCTTACAAAAAACAAACTGGGCAAAATAAAGAAAAGAAAAAAATTTAAAATGACAATAATATCTGACAGGATGGTATATTAATCCACATCTATATTTCTCACTTGTATATTGATCTATTTAATATCTATTGATTCATCCATCCATGTGGATGAATCTTTTGGCAAGCCAAAGAGATGGGGAAATCTATAGCAGAATTTTAAAAGTAATCAAATTAAAATAGTATCTTTTTCATAGCTGTCCCTTATATCAATGTGACTTAGACTGTATTTCATAGAACCCTGAAGGTTAGTTGAAAGAATTTGGTCTGAGTTTCTTCATTGTAGCACTTAGTACACACCTCTGCACCTCCTGAGGTGAATTTGCCTGGATCAGATCAGTAGGTTCCCTTACTCTCTGGCATCCCATTGGGTTCAGCAGATGAGAGAACCAGCAGGAATCCATCAGGAAGGAAGCTAGTGAGATTAGCCCATTTCTTCTCCCATTCTCCTCTCTTGAAGGAGACAGTTAATAACAAACAACCCTTTCTACCTTTGAGGGGCTTAGTAACCAATGTACCCCTTCTCTCCTTCAGGCACAAAGGGAGTCAGTTCTCATTTATTACTATGGCAAAGTACCTGCAAACGTAGAGAGCTAAAAACATAACCATTACTTTTTAAAACTAATAACCAGCAGGACACCAGCTTTGCCACATGTAATGGAGCAGCTCACTGGATATATTTCCCTGAGAGCTTTACCCATGACTGGCAAGTGCTGACTGTCTGCTT
Organism: Cricetulus griseus; assembly: GCF_003668045.3. Taxonomy (NCBI): domain Eukaryota; kingdom Metazoa; phylum Chordata; class Mammalia; order Rodentia; family Cricetidae; genus Cricetulus; species Cricetulus griseus. The sequence goes on along the minus strand of NC_048601.1, from coordinate 40,291,266 downwards.
GGAGTCTGTAGTGGACCTCAGGGTCTACAATCCTCTACACACAGATATATATATATCTGTGACCTTTTCAGGACAACATGCAAACTGCATTGCTTTTACTCACCTAGCATCTTTTGGTACTGTAGTAAAAATTATTCTAGATACAAAGAAAGAAAACAGAGTACTGCCTTTCCATAAGAAGCATATGGGGCATGAAAAAATAAAAAAAAATAACTTTTTTATGCGCTGGACATTATTAACATCAGTGTAATATACCAGCATTAAAAGTTCTATGTATCCTGTCTGTGTTTTTGTAAATACAGTCTATATTAAATCATTCTCAAATTACTAAATTTGATTTTCTAATGTGTTTCTGCTGGGATGTTACATGGCATAGAATTGAGATTAGTTGAAGCCAAGCAAATGTCACAATCCAGGCACATTCTTGACTTTTGCATCACCTTCAATATTTTTAATATGCATATTTTTATAGCATGGAAGGCTTCCTTTAAACCAAGTGTCCTACTGAAGGCTTGTATATTTGGAAGAACACTTAGGCTCTGGTGCCTCGTGTTACAGATTGTACGTTTATTTTCTGTCTACTCTAACAACTTCTAAATATAACTACTCCAGTCTGTGCTTTGTTCAGGAAAATTCACATTTTCATCCTGGTTAAGTACGAGGGATAGAAAGCATATCGGTTTAGTGAATTCCCCAAAACTTTAAGGAAACGTCATCACTAGATTATGAAGTCTTCTGCAGTTACAGTGTTGTTCATCTCAAACTGTAATGGCTTCTTCAGAGGAGAACATCACATCAAGTACTGTGTTTTAAACACTTCCAAAGGCGTCTTCCTTTCTCTTTCTCCAGCATCTCTTCTCCCACTTCAAGCCTTTCTGAGCATGATGATGCTCCATAAGAACACCACACATGCACAGTTAGGAACACATTTCCTAGTCAGAACAAATGAGACAGAATGAGGCTGACACTGCTCAGCAGGAGGGACTGAATTCCCTTGGAAAACAAAAATAGAATAATTCATTATTTGTTTATGTGAAACACTTAAGTTTAAGGATGCATTTTTTTAAAAATTCCCCTCTGGCCCACGGGAGATTTCTTTACTATATAAAATTGAAGGTTTTAGAATTGGCAAAAGTAACAATGTAGAAATAAAGGATGAGATGAATGAATCTGCCAATGAAAAATTCAAGTCTGCAATAATTAACAAGCATTTGTCCGCCACTTTCAACTCAACACTATAGTTGAGTAACAGTTTCAGTAAGTTAAGATACAGTTCACTCTGTCTACCCTTCATAGCTAAAATAAATAAATAGTTTAACTCAATTATAGATATTCAGGTTTTGATGAATCTCTGTTGTCCATATGGTCCCTCATGATGTTAGGTTTGTGTTTTGATCATTGTCATTTAGGATCCAGAGACATATCTGGAATTGTACACAGTGTTTTAATATAAAGACTATAACAAAGAGAACTGTTTGATGTGTTTTTAGGTTTTAACTTTGTAGAGCAAAGATGCAAAAGTGGACCTGAAGCTTTTATAGAGACAGCAAATTTAAGAAGCTACTGGGCCATATGCTCCCACCAGCCTAGCATCTTCCACTCCACTCACTCCCAGACAAGCCTTTCTAGGAGAGTCACTTGGCTAATTCTAGTAATTATCTCTACTTGTGCTCATTAAGATCCTAAATCATAAACCAGAACGTAATTATATTATTCCTTCACTACCTTATCCTAAATATGAGATTTAATTTCTTCCAGTATTACAATTTAATAACCATGAGATTATTATATTTATCTTGGAGAGTGTTGTCATTTACTACAGGTTGTTTTGAGTCTCTCAGATACATTCAATATTAGTACATGCATTTTTAATTAAGACTATTCAATTATTGGCAAAGCATACAAGTCTTCCTTCTACTTCATTTTAGAAAAGGAAATTCAGTAATTAGGTCATTGTGCAGGTGTACTTTGCTCTTATTTACTGGAAACATAATAGTTATTATCTGATATGTCTCAAGCTCCATCTCAACTTTTCACACATGTATTCTCTCCATATATTCTTCATGAGAATCCCATCTGTCATGATTTTTCTATTATCTTCCATGTTTTTGTTTGTTTGTTTGTTTGTTTTTCTGCTTACAGGTAGATTTAGTACTGTCTGTAAGATTTCCCATTAGCAGTGTATCCTAATGGCTGCTTTAATAGGTAATATTATGAGCTTTTACTTATTTGACAGGCTTACAATTCCTCCTATAAACAACCCCTTAACTCTGCCCAAACTCAGATGCAAAGGAGATAGGAATGCCATATCTATGCTGTACCGATTCCCTGAGCATGTTGAGTTACTTTCTCAGACTATTGCTGTATAATACAATTGTATATAAATATTGTTGTTCTCATTTTAATAAGGAGAAAGTTGAAATTAGAAAGATGAACATAATAAACAGAATTCTCAAGATATGAAAGTAGAATAATCTCTTTCAAAAGGGTTTAATCCGCTGACTCCCCCCTACTTTGGAACCAGTATTAGGCTTTAAGGTTTCTTTGTGCTAGTTAGGAACAAAATGCCACAAGATACATACCTCCTTAGGAAAGTTCTTTGGTTCTTACAGACTGTGTCCGACCCTGAGCAGGGCAATGTGAATGAGGGAAGGCCTAGCCATTCAAGGGCATTAAAGAAGAGACAGAGACATCTGATCATACCAGGAGGGCAATCAGTTAATACTGAAGGTCACAGTTTATTGATCCATCATCTTAAGTATCCATCCAAAGGTGGGGGCAATTGCAGAAGACATCTATTATTATGTATAAATGGCTGATAGCAATTATTTCTCTTAATCCTAAAAGCACTCCTTTGTAGCACTTAATCAGGCACTCACTAATAACATGTCTCACTAGTCTTCAGAGTGGGTATAGACTCCCCTACCTACAAGGCTATTGTTATTTAGAATAGGAGTAATCCTCCACCAAAAGAGGATTACTAACAGCCATTAGCAGACATCTAAAAGACAATAGAAATTCTGAGTTCTCTAGAACTCCTGGCCAGGTGGAATAGATTTCCAAAATATACAGGCTGACACTTGGTATGAAGGTTCAATGCTTGAATGAGTTAGAGGGAGTCTAGATATCCCCTTAGTGGGTCATAGGATTTGTTTTATCCCCCACTTCCTATCTATGGTTGGTACCCTATTACGTAGTATCATTTGGCACCTGGTTGTGATACTCCCTTTGAATACCATATCTGGTATTCAAAAGGAAAGCAAAAGAATCTCTCAAAAACTTCTCTTTTATTCAGATTTCAGCATTAGGAAGCAGCATACACTGTTTTGCCCTAAAATGATTATTTTTTCTTTTTAATGCAATAACTCAAATCATTTAGTGAATTAGTAATATGTTATAGAATAACAACTTATACAAAAGAATGTCAGCCTGGAATAACAAGAATTTAAGAAGTGATGGTTTATGTTTGTAATCCTAGTTTACAGAAGACTGGGTGGAAATATTGTAAGTCTGAAGCCAGGCTGAGACACAATTCTAGTTAATGGTTGATCTGGGTCATATGGTATGAGTCTAACTAAAAGGAAAGCTAAAATATTTATCTCACAAAGATGATAAATCACAGGAATTCAGAAACTGGTCTAGCTTATAGCACCAGGTACCCGAAACTCCCCTTGGTCTTGCTGGTGTTCCTCTGAACTCATCATCACTGCTATTGACAGGTGTTTTTATTCCCAACTATATCAGCTTCTACAGGGTTTCTGTTACATAACTTTGTCCAGAGTGAGTGGACTATTGTTTGGGGCACAAAGGTCCTTGTATTCTCAGAGCACTAGGGAAACCAGGAATGTTAAACATGCAATAACAAGGAGGAAATAAAATACCTGCATTCCATTAAAATAGCTAGAGTGGCTGCTGTTAATGAACTAGTGACCTTTTGCTATCTGTAGAGCTAGACTTCATCCAAATCCCCCACAATTATTATCCCCAATCTCCTTCCTTAGATCTTTATCTTTAGATCCTAGTTCATAGAAACCATCCATAGGGGAGATGTCACATATACTTTATAGTCTGTTGACTTCTTTGCTATCTCGATCAGAAACCATACCAGATCCTAGACCCTTATGCTATAGACCCCACATTCATGATCAAGTTTGTTAGGTATCTGTAATTGGAGTGATTGTTTCCTGGAAAATTTACACCCCCTCCCCGCCAAATTCTACTGTATTTAAATATGCTTACTATAAACTTCCTGGCATCAGACTCTTGAGGTTTGATTCAATCTGCCTGAGTCTAACTGAGATAAATTTTCGTTCCTTTAATAGATTCATTATCAATTTGAGTTCATTTTTGAACTTTCTAGTTTTAGATTTATATTTCCATGGAATAGCCCTCCTCCCAAATCTACGTCTTTTGAATATCATTTCTATAGATGTATATTCAGGAAGATGGGGTAGGAAGTTCCACATTTTGCATATCATGCTCTCATATGCCTCAAACATAGTTTGTACCCCTCAAAGCTGATTTTGACAGTTAGTTCCATAATAAGGCAGTATTGAGATATAGAGGTCTGACAGGAGACAACTGGATAATGGAAGGTGATCCCTTATGAACAAGACCTTGATAATCTCAACAGGATACTAGAAAGTGAACTTGATTTATCTGGCTTCTTTTTATTTCTCTGTTACTACATGTATTAATCTGATTTGTACTTTGCCTTTCCATGTTCCTGTCATGTGCAGAGCAACCCAATGGCCTCACAGGAAATCTATTAGATGTGGCTTTCAAATCTTGTACTTTCAACCTCCAAAAGTGTGAGTCAAAGTAAACCTCTTTTCTGTATGTATGACCCAATCATTGGTATTCTGTTATAACAACAGAAATCAAAGTAACTTAAAAAACAAAAAACAACAAAAACAAAAACACTTTTCTAAAACACCTAGTTCTGTTCAGCAAAGATTGTCAGTGAAGACTAATGTAAAAATAATGGTAGTCTGGGCAGACTTTTCTTTTTTTGAACAGATGCTGAAAATGTTATGTAAGTGTCTGAAAACTTGGTTTGAGTCTGATACCAAAAATTGCAAAATAGCAGACATATGTTCCAGGGAAACAATGAAGCAAAACATGAAATTAATTGATAGCAACAAATTTAGTTGCTATTTAGTTTCTATTTTTATGGAATTGCTCAGCATTCTTAGCCATCAGGGAAATGTAAATCAAAACAACTCCCAGATACCATCTTATACCTGTTAGAATGCCTAAGGTCAAAAACACTTAAGGTCAAAAATGACAACTTACACTGTTGAGAGTGTAAAGGGAACATTCATCCATTGCTGATGAGAATGAAAACTTGTACAGCCGTTTTGGAAAACAGTGTGGCAGTTTTTCAGAAAATTCAGGAATCAGTCTACCTCAAGGCCCAGCAATACCACTTTTAGGCACATACCCAAATGATATACACTCATACTATAAGAAGATTTGCTAAACTATGTTTATAGCAGCATTAGTTGTAATATCCAGAACCTGGAAACAACCTAGATACCCCTCAACTGAAGAATGGTGAAGGAAAATGTGGTACATTTTCACAATGGAATACTGCTCAGCAGAAACAAAAATGCAGGCAAATGGATGGAACTACAAAATAACATCACTAGTGAGGTAACCCAGACCCAGAAAGACAAATATGATATGTACTCATAAGTGGATACTAGGCATAAATCAAAGGACAACCAGCCTATAGTACACAACCCCAGAGATGCTAGGTAACAAAAGAGGATCCTAAGAGGAAGGCCAAATACACATGAGTAAACTCAGTATGTGAGAGGGAAGGGTTGGACAGAAGGGAAGAGGGGAGGAAGGAAGGGGAGTCAGGGAGGGAACATGAGGGAATGGGATGGTGGGGTTAGAGGGAGGACAGAGAAGGAAGACAAAGAAAGAATTATTTTGATAGTGGGACCCTTTATGAGATTAGCAAGAAACCTGGCACTACAGAAATTCCCAAGAAACACGAGGATGAGCCCAGATAAAACTCTAAGCAATAGTGGAGAGGGTTCCTGAACTGGCCTTGCCCTGTAATCAGATTGAGGACTACCGTAATTGACATCATAGAACCTTCATCTATTAATTGATGGAAGTAGATTCAGAGATGCACAGCTAACCACTAGATGGAGTTCCTGGAGTCCAGTGGAAGAAAGAAAGGAACAATAATATGAGCAAAGGGAACAACTAGGATTTGGAATCCCACAGAAACAGCTGACTTGAACTAGTAGGAGTTTACTGACTCTGGACTGACAGCTGGGGAGCCTGCATAGGACTGAACTAGAGCCCCTTAATGTAGGTGACATTGGGTGGCTTGGGCAGTTTGTGGGGCCACTGAGAGTGGGAACAGTATCTATTCCTATTACGTGAAATGGATTTTTGGATCCCATTCCCTATGGAGAGATACCTTGCTCAGCCTTGACATAGAGGGGAGGGCCTTGGTCCTGTCTCAAGGTGGTGATGGGAAAGACTTTGTTGATTCCTCATGGGAGACCATATCCTCTTTGAGTTACATAGGGGGAGGGGGATGAGGGGAATGTGGTGGGAAGGGGAGGAAGAAAGAGAGGGAGAATTGGGATTATTAAGTAAAAAAGAGATGAAAGCTTTACTACAAAAGAAAGAGAGAGAGAGAGAGAGAGAGAGAGAGAGAGAAAACCCAAGGGAAAATGAAGTTAATGCAATCACCTGTTTGCAATCTCAGACCCAAATCTCAGACTTGTGCTATTGTATGTTCCTGCTGACCCAGCATAACTCCCCAATATCTGCGGTTCCTTGACTCCACAAACCTACTTGGTTTGTGTAAGATTCAGATAATGTAATAGCCAGCAGCTGCCCTGAAGCTATGGAAATCAAGCTACATTCAAGAACACATCAAAGAAAAACAGGGTAGCACACAATTTTAATAAGTCCACATATTCCAATATCAATAAAAATGTACCCCCCCCATCATTTTTATCCAAGTTACTACTCTAGCATGCAAGACTAGGAACTGAAACATTCATTTGTTGTTTTCGGCACCAATCTTAACCTTATACAACCAGGGCACAAGTAAAATGTCTACTGTACCTCAGAATCCCAATGAACACCCAAAAAATTCTTCCAGTCCCCATCTGTGCCTTTCTCAAGGCTTCCTTTCTTGGAACCTTATTCCAGAGGCTGACTATGTGGCAAAAGCATGCTGATTCAATTATCTGTGCAGGCAGATATCAAAGGAAAGTCGTCCATGAAGTCTAGCCTCTTGAAATCATGCTGCCTTCAGGAGTTCATGTCAGAAGAGTCAGAGCTAAAGTTTTCTGTCTGAATCCAATTTCAATTAGATTTCAATATCAGTGTTCTCTCTGATTATTAATATTACACCACACAATTTCAAAAAGTTTAATTTGCCTGCCAGGACCCTTGCTGGCTCTATTTCCATCATTACACTTGCCTTCATCCCTTGCTCTTATATCACATGGTCTGAGAGAAGCAGCTGGCAATCAAATACTTAATCCACTCTTGAAAGTATAACATTTCCATACTAAGTTTCTTTCCTCCCCTTCCCTCCAAGCTAAGTTTCTAAGACTGGAATTTTCTTCACTTAAGCTTTGCAAGTTAGGATCTTTGTAACACCAATGGTTTGGGTTAATATTTTATCAGAATACAGAAAACACAGGAAGCTTGCGCACTTGAATGAGTTGTCATTTGCTGATTATAATGATGATGTAAAATTACATGTTTAATAAGGCAGTTAGTAAGTTCTCTAGGTGACACCCATGCAGGTGTTCTAGATAATATATGAAATACTCCTCATTATGACGCGTGGAGAAAAGTCTCAATTTATATCATATAAGTGAAATTATAAACCACAGGTTGAGTAACCATGCTGTGGAATGTGGCTACTTCAAAAGATTTCACTATCTTTACAGCAATTAAACAAATTTTGTCTTTTGCCTTTAAAGCAAATGCAATTTGTTTGTTTTCAGTCAACTTCTCAGAAGCCAATAGCAAGCAATAATATAAGGAGGATTATGAAACTCCACTAAGTCATTGAGAATGGTTGTCATGTCTGATTAGTGATGTCTTCTGTGAATTTGTAAGGGGAAAAGGTAGCAGATTTATCTAACATATTTTGAAGCCCTGATGTGTATGAAGCTGGCTAAACTTTTCTACTTGAATTCTTGCTTGCCAGTAAATGTCTCTCCCACATTTTTACCTAGGTAGGGAAGTTGGTCATAGAAAGGCCAGCTTTCTGAAGGCTTCCAAGTGGTTCTAAAGAGGAGCCAAATAAGTAAGTGGTCTGCATCCAGTAAGAATTGTGTCTGTGGGAAATGGGCTGGGGCAAAAGAGAAAAGAAACAATCAAACTCTTATTTCCTGACAGAGGAAAACACATTTTGAGTAACTTTTAATTAATTGTTTTTGATTTAGTGTCTCACTATGTAGTCTTGGATGGCCTATAACTCTAGACCCAACTGGCCTTGCACCTGTTTCTGCCTCCCTAGTGCAGGGATTAATTGCATATGCCAACACACCATGTCTAATACTTTTATTTATTATTTATTTATAACTTATTTCTTCTTATTCTGGAGAGTAATTGCAGGGAAAATAAAAAGATATCGATTGGCTCATTGGAAAAGGAGAAAGAGAGCAGAGTATAATCTGCATATAATGTTGTAAAATGTTCTTATTCTTCCTTACTCTTCCTGTGAGCTTTAGGAGAGTTCTCTTGCCTTAGACACATGTCAGGGAACTCCCAGGGGACAGATAGAATCATAGAGATAATTTTCAAATTTACTAAGTTACATGATAATTGTTTCGTATTTTCATTTTATTCATACTATGGCGACACAATCAGAATTTATTTCTTGGTTGAATGAGCATATGAATTTGTGCATGGTTTTCTCCTAATACAACATAATTTTATCATAGATTATAATGTCTTACAAATAAGGAGCTATATAAAACAGGGCCTAAAATGTGTACATACATATGCTTTTAAGGATTCTCTCCTCTTTCCTTCTCCTTTTCCTTCTCTTTATTCTTTCCCAATCTCTCCAAGTGACTCTGTCCCTATATCTGAGTCTCTCATTCTGTTATCCTCAAAATTCCATGCCCAGTTTCTGTTTTTGTCTATCTCTCTGTCTCTGTTTCTGTCTCTGCCCCACTCTCAAACACAACAAACACAAACACAACACACACACACACACACACACACACACACACACACACACAGGCTAGGCACTATGTAGCTGTTGATACAAAGTGACTCTGAAACAGGAAAACTTTATAAAAGTACGCACAAACTGAAGTTGCATGAGATATATCACGATCTAAGGATTAAAAATAACAATGTTTTGTAACATGAAAAATCACAACATATTGCCAAAGATAATTGAAATTCCTGCATATGTCTAAGATATTAATATTTTCCCTGCTTTTTTTGTAATTAGATTGATGTGGGTATTTAAAAATCTGCTGCCCACATGTGCTTCGGGATGCCAGGTTTCTCCTGAGTCATTTTGCCAACTCAGGCACTGCATCTGAATGTGCCTTCCATTCCAGTGGGATATGCACATGTGCTCCTTCAGCATCGATGGAATGGACTGATACCAGCACAGAAGCAGATGCACACAATTATTCCAAGAAAGCCATTAGCTGGGTATGAGCAGCTTTCTATTGACAATAACCAGGATGACCAAACGTGATCTATATCCTCAGCCTTGACCTCCAAGAAGAAACAGGTTTCTGGAACAAGGAAGTAATTTGAGCTCCACATATTAGTTACATCTGGTCCTTCAGACACAGAAACCTAGATAGACATTATAAAGCCCTGGGTTTATTGAAGGAATGTGCTTAGTAGCAATGGAGTAAGGAAACAACAGAGGAAAGGAACTGAGCAAGCTTCTCCATAGTAAGGAGATTTTAAGCCCACATTTTGTCATCTCAATATACTAACATTTCCTTGGCTGCCACAGTCAAATCCCACAACCTGAGTGGATTAAACAAGAACTCCCTCTTATTGGGCCACAGTTCTAGAGACTAGAGCCCCTAGATGAATGTGCTGGTGTTGCTGATAAGTGGTGGCCATCTACAGTTACCATCAGGTTTGTTCCATGGGATGGACAAAGAGTTGTACACCCTGGAAATAAAACTCACTCAGCCAGGTAAATGAAGTGACTCTTGGAGAATAATGGGCCAGTGACAGACTGCCAGCTAGAAGTCTGAGTGAAAACAGAAATCCTGTGGGTCCCACCCAGAAAGTTGCAGATCGACTAAGACAGACACACACCATCCACAGAGAGAAAAAGAACAAAATGTCAAAGCATTAGAACAGAAAAAATAGCACCTGTCAGAAGGACAGAAGGGGCTTCAGAGCTAGTTAACCTGCTGCCTCCTCAGACTCCTTCCTGATTAGTCCAGCCTGGGAATCCTCAGTGAGACAAGGAGCCTTGCAGCCTTGCAAGGCTGCAATCCCAGCAGCCTTGCAAATCTGTAACAATTAGAGTCTCCTGGGAGACTGCACACCACTAGGAGCTAAGAACAACCTTTCTTGACTGGGCTATTTCTTGTTTTCCAGATCATTCCACGTTCCTCTGCTCCCCCGCCCCCCATCACCAGCAGATGTGTTTACTTTAAGGACTATTATGAAACCCTTCTTGCCGCATTTTGCAGGGTTCCATTCTCATTTTGCTTCTTCACAAGGGATTTCTCACTTGCTCTGTGGTCCCGATGTCTCCTTTTGGCAAGCTCATTTTTTTTTTCATAGAAATACCAGTTGCTTTTGTTTGAGGTGACCCTAATATCTTTAGTAAAACTCAGTCACTTGTTTAAGGCCTTTGCTTCAGCAACTGTGATCCTCCAATTTTCCTGGGGCTTTAACCCAGGGATTTATAGTAGGCATAAATTTCCTCAAGTTGCTGGCTCTAGGAAGAAGGGAAGGGGCTCTGAGAAAGCACATTGGTGTCCCAGGAATGCAGAGGAAAACAGTTGAGAAGACTGTTCCATAAGGTCCAAAGAACAAATTCCCACAGACAGGGCACATAGCACTCCTCGAACCCTTAATAATGTACTTTATGATATTTGGGAAGCTATCTCTTCTAAAAGGCACAATAATGGCAGAAAAGAATGCACAGAATACAGAGCGTGAGGAAACAAGTACGGAAAGTAGGAAAGGACAAAGCTACATCCTCCACATTAGGGCAAATGAGCAATAAAGCCATCACACAGCAAGGGCACCAAGAAACTCCTGTTTGCCCCTGGCCTGGGCCAGAATGAAGCAGAAAGGAGCCACCTTCAGAATTTGGATCATGAGCCCTTACTTTAAAGAGCTAATTCAGTGTCAGTTGCTGAAGGATATGTGGCATGCCACAAAACTGATGAAAGCCAATGCTGCAGCGCAGGTATCCATGGCTATGAGAGACTTCCTCTCTGAGCAGAGTAATGACCATAGCAGGGGAGGAGACGCTTGTATGTCCTGGTCCTTTGTCTTTGAGGTTTGAGAACTGCAGTCTTTGCCTCAAATCTGGAGGCATTTCTTGCTGTGAGGAACAGTTTACGGAAATGCAGCTGTAGTCAATCACCCAACATGTGCAATCACTCAACATGTCAGAGAAATCCTCGTCACTTTCTATGACAAAACTGCTGAAACACTCAGTGAGTAGGTTACTCACAAGACCAATTCTCCCAGGAGTTGAGCTGTTTGAACTCCACTTCAATAATATTTTAATTAGCTAACTGTCATGTAACTGATTACATTGGGGGAAAGGTAATTTGTTGTTTTGAACTGTCTGAGAATTAATACTTGAACCTAAGCTAAAATTTTTATTTTATTTTTTTCATTGAAATATTTTTCATTGAAAATTGTATGTATATATTTATTTTCTCATATAGATAAGAAAAGCCATTGGTTTTGTTCAAAAAATAAATTAATTAAAGCCCTTATTTATTTGAATTTTGTACTCAGTGTAATTTTAAAAAATCATTAAAATGAGTTATTTGTTACTTTATTCATTAGCATATCATGGTATTCCAATTAAGGTTATTTTCAAGAAATTAGTAGGAATTAATTAGAAAATAGTAAGGAAATGGGGTGATATATTGTTTATGACTTATTAAAGCTTGCCTTAGGACTCAGAAAGCAAAATCAGCCTCAGGCCACAGAAGGTAGGCATATGCCTTTAATCCAAGCAGCCAGAAACTAGGAAGTTTTAGTACATATGTTTCATCCCAGAACTCGGGATTAAGAGATTGATGGACCTCTGTGAGTCCAAGGCCATCCATATCTACACAAGAATGAATCAATCTAAAAGAGAATTATAGCTGGCACCTTTAACCCCAACATTAGGGAAGTATATAAGACAGAAGCAAGGTCCCAGTAGAGGCATTCATTTTCCAGCCACTCTGAGGAAAGGTTACAGTCTGTGGCTTGGTGAGAGCTCATGAAGACAGGGTGAGCCCATGCAGCCTGGGGTAGAGGTAAGAATCTAGTGGCCAATTGCTTTGCTATTTTGACCTTCAACTTGATGTTTGAACCCCAATATCAGTCTCTGAGTCTTTTATTTATTCATGTTACAAGGAAATAATAGGAAAAGGCAATATTTTTTTTCTTAATTTATTCTTCTCTCATACAATACAGCCTGACTCTGCAGTTTTACATTATTTTGGTTAAGATATATAAATAGAAGTGTGATGGTGTGCTGGTGATATTAGCAAGAAGAGAACAGGTGCATTTCTCAAAAGACATCTGCTTAGTGGGAGAGCCTACAGGTCCATAGGCGGGACTGACCTCAGAGCTCCTGCTCTCAACTAGGTACAACCCAATGGTTTTTAGGCGCATATATAGATAATATCTTAGGAACTATACAATGTGAATAAAGAAGTAAGTTCTAAGTGGATCATGGATAGGAGATCTTGGAAATGAACTTCAATGGCTAGGTAGCTTAGTAAAGGCAGGAAAATAAAAGGAGGGAAAGCCATGGGAAAAGAATTCATGAGCGACAGTAAACATGGGATATTGTAGTGAGAACAGAGCTTTTTAAATAGTTCAGAGATCATTAGGAGATCAAGTGTGTTCTGAGACATGAAGGAGAAATATTGACAGAAACATGCCTAGGCCCTGGAGTAGGGAATACTAAAAATTGATCAGGTTGGTTTTCACTGAAAGAAGAGTAGAAAGTCATTTAAGAATGCACACTGTGGAATGAAGAGCACATGGCCACAGCAAAAGGTTATCCTTTCCGCAGTGGTAGATGGAGTGACTTGGAATAGGGTTGCATGGAAATTCCTGTATCTCCCTGGTCAGGGTTTGTGCTAACCTCTTCTGTTCTGCCTATGTTGTACTACTGCCCTGACATAAGGACAAAGCCTTGGCCGCCGCTTTACATTCTCTACATTCCCTTCGTCTACCTTGTCAGTTGCTATGACTTACAAACATATAGCTCTGAAAAACCTGGATCTCTCTCCCAAAAAGCATTGTGAGGCACAGGAATCTGCAGTTAAATTTTCTCAGAACAATGTATGGATCTCAATCCAAGCCTCAGAGTAGAAATTAATTGAGATTTACCATTCTAGCAAGCTGGCTTCCTAAATCCTTATTTGTTTTTCAACCCCTTCCATATTCTTCTTGAATTTATGGGTATATATCCTGTTAACACATGGTCTAGTTCTTTGATGGGATGTTCTGATGAGTGTGCTGCTAGGTGTTTTCATCATTGTGAAAACCAGAGTACAGTTGCACTAACCTACATACTGCATCCTCCACCCCTAGGCTATTAGTGGGCTACAACCTTGAACGACATGTTACTACATGAGATACTGCAAACAACATGACAGGATGATATGTTTCTTTCTGTACACAGAGAAAAATACAATAAAAATGGCAGGTGATATTGAGTCCTGTATCTCCTATGGGACCACTGATAAGCATGGAGTGTCTCATTGATCAAAATATTCTCATGTAGCCTGTGAGTATGATTCTATCCCTTTGTTTTGACGTGGAACTCCCTATGTCTTTTCTTGTTCTCCCATCCATCTTCTTCACTCTGATAAATAACTTTCTAAAGATTCATGCTGTCCCTTGCTCACAGCTCTTCTATGCTTTTCTACAGCCTGCGTGATCAAGTCACCCAGGATTTCAATTATGACAGTAAATTAAATCACTTGACAAGTTTTAAAAACATCTAGAAGTTATAATCATTGGGTTGCAGTTAAATGGCTAGATGGGAGTCTCAGGGAGGCTTTTCAGAGTTCCCCAGTGTTTTTTATGTGCAGTTCAAAGAGACTTAGAGACCCAAGTCCCTGACTCTAGGTGATTTGCTGATTGCTCTGTTTGCAGCTCCCTCCTCTTCTGTCTACACTGTGGCATCCAGACACATTTAACAAGAAGCTCTTGAGAGGCTGCTTTGTTTCAAGCTGCTGTTTTCCCTTACATTTTTCTTAGGGTCCTGCTTGGCTACTCTTCTCCTACATGCATGGAACTATCTGACTATTGTCTTCCTTTGCCTCCCATCTGTCAGGTTCTTCCCCTTACTTTAGAATACCTACCACTCATTTAACTTTGCTCTTTACCTGTTTGTCTTCCCCCACTAGAACCATTTGCCTGACGTAGGCATGCAGTCTGATTTCATTCTTGGCTCTTTGAGAAAGCTGACATCTGGAGCCGTCTCTCACCTTTGCACCATTGCTGTTTGGGGATAGATATTCCTGTGCTGTGGATGACTGTTTTATACACTACAGCAAGCTTAATGGCATTCTAAATTCATGTAACATTGCGACCCACTTGTGACAATCAAAAGTTATTATAGACATTTCTGCCATTGGGGTAGGAGAAAATCTGCGGTGATCAAGGTCAACTGAGAGACACAACTTTACTAAAGGTAGGAGGCCAACAAAGAAAGTATTGTAGACTGCTATGCTGATGGTTCTGTGAATCACAACCCCTCGTGTTCATACCTTGTTCTGTCTCCACTTCTTTAGACTTAGGACAATCACAGGCCTCAGTTAGCCAATAGATTTTCAATAAGCCCAATGTAGAAGGCTGTTTATAAAGGGCTTGTTACATTAGCACTTGTTCTCTGTGACTACAATTGCCATATAAAAAGCTCAGGTAAGTTTTCTTAAGAATACTGTGACCACATGGGAAAAAGAGAAACCAGGCTTCAAGAAAGAAACATAGCTCTCTTGAACATTTCAATAAACCCTGCACATACCTATAAGAAATCATATAATATCTCTGTCCATCCACAGGGATAAGAAGCCACTACTTTGAGCATCAAGTTTCTAGAGTAGCATATCATGGAACAGGACAGAAGGTGGAGGTCATTTTATTGTCCAGTGGAAATAAATGATAATCTACACCTGGGCAGTCTTGATGGAGAAAGAAGGCAGTTTTTTTTTTTTTTTTCAGGAGAGTGATGGATTTTTATTGTTTAGCTTATGCAGCTTGGGCCTGGACTGTACCCTTTGGCAAGACATTTGTCATAGGCTGTGCAACTAGGCCAGGCCAAGGCCACTTGGCAGGAGACTGCCCAGACTTTGGCTATTGAAAGAAGGCAGTTTTATGTACTTTTTCTCAGGACCATTGAGAATTCATGTTTATCAATAATTTATTATCATAAATATGGGAAAAATTTGGGAACTCTTCTACATCTTTGAAATTCTTTTCTTAAGTGCTAGATTTTTCATGAGGCTCTCTATAACCACTGGGAGATCTGGGCTTCAAAACAATGATATGAGTGGAACATGCTATAATCCCATATTACATGTGAGAGAAACAGGCCTCATGAATTATGACCCTAGTATTATCATGTAGATAACATGTGGCAGAGGTAGGATTTGGACTGATCTCTCTCTTCTGATACATTATTTTTAAGTATTTTCTAAAATTTTCAATATATATGATTTAGGATCAGCCTCAGTATTTGATTTTTGTGTTCACAAAGAAAAGCTGTAGCATTCTCTTTTTTCTCAATTAGTCAAGCTTTTTTTGTGATGATATTTCAGTGTTACATGGGATATTTTAATTTTGAATCACTGCAGTATCCACTTTTTGGTCCCCTTTCCTTCAGAAATAATGCAAGACACAGGATAGGTATAGAGGGCAGACATTGCTGCCTCTTTAGCCACTTCTAACAAAGACTATTTGTTACCAGCAGACCAAACTCTTGACTCAGTTACCAACACTCAGAATTTAATGGGTATCACTTCACACCCAGGCACAGAGCTTTTTGTGATGCAGAACTGGCAGGTAGAAGAGAGGCAGCCAAATGAGCCTCAACCAAAGGTATGTTTCTGCAGGATAAAGGGAGAGGACAGAAGAGAAAGAAGGGTGTAGGCTCAAAGGAAGGCAATTTTGTTTGCTGCCTTGAGGTTCATCAATGTTATAAATTTCTTTGGTGGTTCTGATGCCAGGAAAGCTAAGAGTTAGATATGCAGTAACCAAGATGACTGCAGGCCCATCTTTGTATTGTTTTTTTTCTGGTGGTCAGAATGCCCCTTTGTGGTGAGGAATCCTTGAAGTTTCTTGATGTTGTTTGCACTATATATTAATCTGGGCCATCAGGGCATTCCCCCTCACATGAACACAGAGGAAGGGTCATTTGCATCCTTTAAATTCCAATGTCACTGTTTGTATTATTATTTGCATTGTGGTATGGCATGCCCTACCAATTTTGTGTGGAAAAACATCCTAAAAAGGACATACCATCTGCCATGGTTTGGGGAATGGAGTCATTTTACTTATGAGTATGCCTCCTACCTCATAAATTTTCATGAAACTTCTTAAAATCCTCCACACAGAATCTCCTGAACTTGTTACTGCCTTGGGACAGACCACTCCAATACCATTGAAGTGTTTGCTTTGCTAATAAGCTTCTACTTAAAGTATGTTTCTTGATTGAATTCTGTCCTTCAAGATGACAGGAGTAGTTAGTTATATGCTCACTTTACTGATCATTGTACTTGTCTTTTGAATGCCCCAAGACTAATCGGTTTCCTTGAGAAAACATGACCAACCTTCTCTTCAAATTTGGTGAAAGCTTGTGTAGACATTATCACAGTCACAGATGTGGAGAATGGTATACGAGACATGGTCCCCTCCATCACCAGAAAAAATAGCAGGGAATTTTACCTGAGAAGCTGCTGGTTTTCCACCATCATTTGATGTGGCCTTTGAGACTTCAAATTAAGACAATAGTATCAGGATGTCTCGACTATGTCAGAGAAAATAATGCATAAAAGCCCGAAGCATCTTTTTGTTCTATTTTCAATACCGTGTGTGCTTGTATTTGTATGTGTATGATGTGTAGGGTGGTGGGAATGCATCCTGAAGTGTGCATGTGGAGGTCATGGCAGAGGTTTGTGTAGTCAATTCTCTCCATCCACTTTTATGTTGGTACCAGTGATTAGACTCTAGTTGCTAAGCTTGCAACCACAATACCTTCACCCACTGATCCATCTTCTGGCTGCACAATTTGTTCTAAAAGCTTCTGCCTTTGTTTGTGTCCTGCTTTCAAAAAAGGAGCCTGAAAATGTTTGCCTGTATGTGTAGAATGAGGTGTGAATCCTTCTGTTTCCCTCCATTTTTGTTACGATCTTAGCTGTAAAGTAACAGGATGCTTCATCCAGAAGTTGTGGGATTAAGACTTTTCACAATGCACCATGTCAAACGCCTGCTAATTTACTGCATACATCTAAGCTGATGTTTGCGTGAAACTAAAGTTGGATTTGGTGTTTGAGTATTGGCCAGTGTTAACTGAACTTACTTCCTTAGTATTTAATTTTACACTTGAACAGCAGAGGGAGCCCATCAAACACAGTGTTACATTCAGAAGCTTTACTTTCTGCAGTATAGCAGGGTTACAGGAGGACTCTTTTCTCTTCGAGCCTTTTTTTTTTTTTTTTTTTTTTTTTAACTAGAAGCAGACAACTGAAAGCAATATATACGTTGGCCTCAATAAATGGTTTATAGGGTTTAAAATAATTTTTCAACATATCTGCAAAATGAATTCGCAATTTGTTCCTTTCTTCCATAGAGTAGCAGTTTGCAACATGCAGTTATTAAGCATGCCTTTTTCACAATGAATGAAATGTCTTGTTAAGAGGAAAAAAATACACAGAGGATTTTGTTGTTTGCTGTTGCTGAGCAGGGTTACTTTACATAAGAATGTAAAGTAGATTGGCCTCGAACTCTAAGCATAGATGACATTGAATTCCTGATCTTCCTGCCTCCACCTCTGGAGAGGCACAGCCACTTTACACACTGAATTTTAAAGACTAGATACCTAAAATTTAATAGAAAATATCTCAATAATTTTTACAATGATTTTAACTTGAAATTATAATTTGATTATTCGGTAAGAAAGATATTAAATGTTGTGTAGTTATTTTAACTTTAAATGTGAGTATCATATACTTTTTTAAATTACTAGATTAGCATGCATTTTAATCTACTGATCTGTAATTTAGCATTTCCTCAGATTTCTGGTTCTGCAGTGTTCATCCAGAAACCTCATTTGAAACCTTATGACAGCATTCCAGAATTTACCCCAAATTGATTTTTAGGAAGCTTAACGAAATCCCAGAGCTCTCGTCCTTACTCATCCTGGGAGAGTCTTGGACTCTGAGGAGGAGCCGTTTGGTCTCCATGGTATATGCCAATCAACAGCAGAGGTTTAACTAAAGCACCTTTCTCCTTGCCTCATTGCTGAGACTTTTGAAGTCACAGCTATCTGGTGAACAAATACAGAGTCCCCTGTTTGTGCCACAGGCATTTAGATAATTGTCTCCTTTAATTTTCACCAAAGATCAGCAAGTGTCATAATTATCTCTATGCTGCAGATGAAAAGCTGAGACTAACAGAGGTTGAGAGACTTTATAGAGACCACACAGCTGCTCAGAGGCAGAGGGAACCTTAAAAGCCAGCTTTGTGCAGCTCCTCTGTTGCTCTTTCTCAACGTGGAAGCAAGATCAAGAATGTCATAGGGTTGGGTTGGTGACAGGCAAGCAGTCAGCTAGTGGCTCTACTGTCAGGTGGCCGTTTGCTACATCAATGTGCTGAGACAGCGGCCCAGCACTTGGCATGGGAACATCAGCGCTGACAGGCATTCATTGCAGAATAAGAAAGAACAAGCTTGGCACACACACAAAATGGTCTCTTCTTCAGGGAGATCTCAGAGACATAAGCATTCCCTTGTTCTCACCTCTGGTTTCAGCCTCTTTCCAGTCACCAAAGATGCATGTTAGAACTGTAAATATTCTGCTGATTAGACAAAGTGGGTTCATTAGAAAGATAAGGCAGACAAAAGTTAGAGACAACAGAATTTATCATCACAGTTTAGACTCCCAGGCATACCGCAGTGTCATTTTCTCCACCAGTGAATTCCAGAAAAAGCAAAAACATTTTTTTTCTGTCATCAACCCCACTGCTCTAAACCAGGAAAGTGTTGAGGTAATTGTGTTCCTGGTGTCTTTGTAGTTTTCCAAGGTTTTAAATGAGCAAGCTCCACAGCAACGCAGATAAAAGTGATTTAGGCAACATGAAATTCAGCCTGCTAAGAATGTATGTAACAAAGGCCAAGCAGACAGCCAAAGCTAATACTATGGAGTGCTTACATCCACTCCTTCATTTAATGGCAATTCATTCCTTAAAGAGAGCGACACTACAATTGTTTCTATTGTTGCCAAAAGGGAAACTGAGGCTGGGAAATACTTTTTTCTATGTTCTCTTTCTTTTCTTTTCTCTTTTTCTTGTGTGTGTGTGTGTGTGTGTGTGTGTGTGTGTGTGTGTGTGTGTGTGTGTGTGTGTGTGTATTGAAATTCATAGAATTCACTGGAATTCAGCTTTCAACCTCTGCTCTGACTCAGGGGCTTTGACTCTTAAACGTTACAATGTGCTGTCTTCCTTGGAGAATTATCTTATTGTCATTAGAAAGGTTGTTTTCTTTCTCTGCTTGTTTCTTGAAAAAGAAAAAAAAAAAAGCAGAAGTCTATACTGAAGCTACCCACAATATATTCAAACTCTTTACCCATTTTCATTCTTTCACTAACAAAAAATTGATACCAAATGGCAGTCCGTGTATTTATGAAGGGAGCTGCTTCCTGCTCACCTCATTTCACAGTTTGCTTTCACTTGAAGAAACGAATAACAGAGAGCAACCTTTACTGCTATAATTGGATTTTTGCCATCAGGTATGGCTTGCCGCAATTGTATCCTAGGAGAAATAATACACATTTTGAGTTTAGCATTATAGAATCTACTTTCTGTTACCTTAGAGGTCTTACATTTTATCCAGGAATGCATTGTCATCAGTGCTTTCAACTTTGCTATAACCTGTTAAAGGGGGGAAAGGCTAATTTAGAAAGATCTCTCTAATCTTGTTCCACTCTTCACTGAGAACATCCACATTGCATTCACAGTTTTGATCATCTTGAATTTTGCACAAAACATAAAATGCTTTTATCTACAAACTGCAGGAACTTGCAGGATAATTTGTTTTCCAAAATCATTACCAAAGGACTTCCATATCCTCTGTGTTGCTCAGAGATTTCTGTCATTTTTTTCTTTTAATTTATTATGTTCAAGTTTCATTTTATATTGGGAGGAAGAACTGAGATTTCTGTCATTTCTTTTAGTATGCTTACTTTTAAAAATTATTTGTTTAAAGCCCTAAGTATCATACATAAAATAGTAATGGAAAGAAAGGTCTTGGGAAAGTGTTTATTATTATTTTATTGAGAGCGTGAATCTTGCAGAATCCTGCTGAGTTGACCACTTTCCTGAGACTAAATTTTGAGTTTGGGTGGGGAATTAAGGAGTCACTTAATTGTAGTTTGAGAGTGAAACAAATATTTTAGTCTTCTTTTGGTTGCTGTGACAGGGCATTCTGATCAGAAGCAACTTGGTAGAAGCAAGGGTTTTATGGAAGTTTACACATAAACCCATCATTAAGATGAGTTAGGGAATGAACTCCAGACAGGAATTAAAAGCATGTACCAAGGAAGAACAGTGCCAGATACCTCACTCACAGACTCATAGTTAACCAACTTTTTATACAGCTGAGAGGCCCCAGCCTAGAGAATAGTGCCACCCACAGTGGGCTAGATCCCTTGAATCAATTAAGAGAAAGGAAAATTCCCTACAGACATTTCTGAAGGCTAATCTGGTCAGGCAATACCCCAGTCAGAGCTTTCCTCTTAGGTGACTCTAGGCTGTGTCAAGTTGACATTATAGCTAGGAAGAGCAACTTTGCTGATGGCCTTCTAGTTTCTAGTGATAATTGAAATAGAAATCCCTAAAATCTATTAAAATGAAATGGCAGTCATAGGTAAATATTGTGGATAGACTTTTATAGAAATAGAAGACTGCATTTTTATTATTAGATATCATACAATTATTGCATGGATTCATATCATTACCACATGCCTGATTAAAAGTCCATCTTAATTTTTTTTTATTATTTTTGTGTTCATATTATGTGCTCCAGAGCATCCAAGCATCTCAAGGACAGTCTGTGTTTCCTGTTGTGTTAGTAATGGTGCATAATCTTGGTATGTAAATATGTTCTCAAAGAGGGCAAAAGTCCAAGGATGGCCTTGGGTATCATTATCCTATTGTTCTCTACCTTTGTTACTTGAGGTAAGGTCTCTCAACTGAATTTGAAGCTCAAGAATTTACTGGGGCTGCCTGGCCAATGAGCTTCTGATATCTGCTTGTCTCTGCTGCTACCCAACAAGGCCAAGGTGACAGGTATGTCCTGCCATACCCAACTATTACTTTGGTCTGGCGATTTGAACTCAGATTCTTGTGCTTGCATGTAAGGCACTTTACAGATAGAGTCAAGGATATTGTCAGATGATCAGTCTTAAAGAGCCAAGTTCTTTCTTGAAATATTCCAGTGCTTAAAACAATGATTCTTCATTTGGTCTGTACAGAGATCACCAGCACATACTGTTAAAACAGAGATGATGAATGGGTCGGACTAGGGAGAACCAGGGGTTCACTATTTCTTTTAGTCATACAGTTGGATGGCTGACCACATTTCATGTAGCTAGGGAAGGTGCCCTGCTGGTTCAGCCTCACTTCTCTTTCTTGTTTTCTTTCAGTCCTAATGCACAGCAGAGATATAGGCCCAATTCTTACAGGACACATGCCATCCAACTAAGGGTAAGTCTTAGTCATGTGCATCATCTGGTCAATTCTAAACTTTGGCATCACTTCCTGAGTGACATCTCTTTTTTATCTGTTTTCTTGCAGCATTTCCCTTTCACAGACATTCTTCTACCTCACTGGGAAGTTTGTGTTTCACATCTGTGAGTGACATCTTACCTAGCTCCTTTAAGCTTCTGTTCCAATATCTGTTTTTCAAATAATTCTCTCCCAACCCACATTACCCATATTCCAGTTATTAAGGATGTGTAACCAACCACTGAGCAAAATGGAGTTGGTTAATACAAAAATGTTTATTTTGTTCTTGTGGCTGAAGCCTCAGACTTGGTCACTAATAACAAAAGCTACTTGTTTATGCATTTGAGTTTGAATGAAGGAAGGGGCCAATAGGCTGGGGACTGTGATTATATGAACGCTTCCTCTTCCATGTGCATGCCACCTGGATGGAGAAGACTCAACAGCTGTGTTTCCTTGGACATCTGTTTCCATCTCTATGTGATATTGCCACATGGTCATTTTTATCACAGCTGCTTCAAGTTAGCTAGACTCCAAAACACAGGTGGAGAAGTGAGAGGGAAGTCGAGCACAAATGGAAGCATGAGGGCCAGTTGGAAGCCAGATGGCTGTTTGTGACCTAGGTTTGGAAGTTACTTACATGGCAATGCTTTTTTTCCCTCTCTCCTGTCTGCCAAGTTCCCTTTTTGGGAGCAAGTCATTGGGGATACTACATGTTTGAGCACAGGAGAATGCAAAAAAGTTTGCAAAAATGTTTATTCGTAACTTACATTATCCAACTGTTAATTCAGGCTGCTGTCTTATTTTTCTTTTTATCCCATTTACTGTGTGAAATCACACTCTTCCTCATACTGGAGTGCAGTTTTCATAACTGGGTCACTTGGTCTTCTTCACTGCTCCATCACTATTGAGTCCAAAATAATTAAGCAAAGAAAAACCATTCACTAGTCCTTGGTGAGTCAATGTCAAAATAATAAGTTTGTTTTCTTTTTTTTCTGAACTCATTTCACTTCCCATTTATTGGTGTTACTAATGAATTAGTTAATATATAAAAGAGTATTTTAGCATAATGCAGCCCACAAATCACTAAGACCAGGCAATTCTAGACATTGTCGATAATAGTTAATATTGATGAAATCTTTAACACACACTACATATTTTAAGAACATTACCTTTTATACCTTACTAAGAAATCTGTGAAGTAGAACCAAAATTGCATCTTTATTTCAAATGATAATGTGATGATATTCTTGGAGTTCTGTCTGATTCCACAGTGGATGCTCTCCATCTTCTTTCATGTTTTATTTGATCATTTGTGTCTGCAAAGTGGCAAGAAATGTGATTTGAGATTGATTTGTTTATCCTTATCTTGGCATCTCTACTTCAATTTTCTCCATGCTAATATTTCCCCATGTATAGACTCAGGATGCTAAACATATTGGAGAGCCATAATACATAGTCTACTTATGAAAGTCATTTAGTTAGAATATAATAGTAAAAGGATACAATGTTAAGTTAAGAAAATTAAAGGCTATATAAAGGAAATGGCTTCAATGCTCTGGGTTTATATCAACTGGCTAAAACCCAACTTAGTGTTAGTGTTAAGAAACAAACAAATGATAACTTACCCAGTAAGAAGTTGTCTACTAACCAATCACCTGGACTCAAATAATGTTCCAGGTCTATTGGATTAAGGTCTCTTTATTTCAAAGCATAGCCGGGTGAAACACAGGCCAGAGCTAGGTTAAGAACCCAGCCAGTGCGGCCAGAACAAAGAGAGGGGTCGCGTCCCCACGTGCAGCCCCTTAAGAAGCCCCCTTACGTCATTCCGTCTTTCCTTCACCCCGCCCTTATGGGCCAGTCCCCGGTACCTGCCCCAGGACTATTGGGCGGGGCTAGGGTGACTCCCTACACAGGTCCACCTTAATCAATTAAATATTTTCTTTCTTTGCTTCCTTATTCACCCTATATAAATCCTCATGGACTGTTCCTAAGCTCTAAACTTCTTTAGATAAAGAGCTACCTAATTTGTAAATTACTGTTTATCTCTTAAAAGTAATATAATCTTTAATATTTTGTATATATCCCAGTATAATTAAATACATTGTATGCATATTGTACCCTGAATTTTATGACTCAGAGAAATACTTTACTTTTTACACCTATCCCAATGTGGCACACTTTGGTAAGTTGTTAGGAATGATTGAACTCATTAATAATCATAGTGAATAGTTTTCTTACAATTAAAAATATGTGTAGCCTCTGTATTCATTTGCTGCTTGTATGCTCAAATTCTATTAGACTTAAAGTAATTATCATTAAAAATACATTGTTTTGTTCCTTGTGAAATTGTTAAGGTGGAAAAATGGGAAGAATCGAGATTTACTTCCAGTTTTTCATATATTTCTAAATAAAGTACCCTTAGTCTGTAGTGATTCTATAAGCCTACATCTCCTCATCTGTGAAATGAGGAATAGTTGAATCCTCCAGTTGTGACTAAATGGTAAAATTTTCAGATTACACAAGTCATAATCATTGAGGCCTTACATATGTACAATAATTTCTACTTGTTTTAGGAAATGAGTCCTATCTTAGGGTTTATTAAAGAAGCCACCTATTATAAGTTCCTTTCATAAATCCTTGAATATATACATTTTAATGTAAGACAACTGAGCTGATTTACCTCAGTTGTATAGTGCATGTCGTGTGTTCTTTGTTTATTCCAGAAACAGGTTACAAAACCTGGTGTGGAAGGGGAAAGCAGTTGCAAAACGATATCATAGCATATATTATGAAATACAGGTTAGGTTTTTGCATTTCCATAATAAAAACATTATGATATGAGGACACCACACATTAAGTACTGTGGTGGCCAATCTGTGCTAATTTCTGCCTTATTTTTGTTACTAAGTAGAAATAGGATATCACTATCACTCTCTAGCTGGTTCCTTACTAATGAGGCTTTATGGTACTTAGGATAATGACTTAGTTTATACTAGACAAAGAAAGTTTAACCTATTAAAACAAAACAAAGCAAAACAAGTACTTATGTTTTATAAGTCTGGGGCCTGTAGAGCCCATGATCAAGATATTAGTAGCTTCCATCTGTAGAAGGGATACTTCTTGGATATTGACTAACCATATTATTTTCCAATTGTATCTTCCTATGATGCTATTATAGTGGGAGAGAGGAGAGAGAAATATAGACAGACAGACAGACAGACAGACAGACAGAAAGACAGAAAGACAGAAAGACAGAAAGACAGACAGACAGATATACAGAGACAGAGAGAAAGAGGGACACATACATACACAGAGAGAGAAACTAAGATTGAGAGAGAAAGAGAGACAGAGAGGCAGAGAAAGAAATCTCATGTATTTCCTTATAAGAAAATCTTTTTTCCTGAGGTTCCATCCTCACATCTCCCAAAGAAGTCCTTTTCTTTCAGTATCATCATGTTAACTGTTATGATTTCATTATGAATCTGAGGAAGACACAAACATTGAGTCTGTAACATGACTGGCCCCAACAGGCAATTCATGATAGCTTTCAGCCCATGGCTTCAATTCTTCGCTTTGTCAAATAAATATTTTCTAGCCACCCACCATGAGAATTGACCTTGTTACAAATTATGGGCCTTGTCTGATTGGTGGAGGTCTGGTGGAACAACTCTGAAGACAAGGTGCATTTTAAGAGACTGGCATTACACCCTCTCTTCCATTCTCTTTAGAATGAAAGGCAGGATAATAATCACAAAAGACGAGTGAAGAATTATGGTCTCTCTCCTAGCACCAATAGTGACTGGAAGATTGTGGCTGAGAGTGCTTTCAGGAGTTGGAGCCACTCTACTGCATGAAGGGGAACCTTCTATGAAGAGAGAGAGGAGAATGTGTTTTGTCTATTGGTTGTCATAATTTGTGCAAAGGTAATGGTAGTCACACACTGTGATAGAAAGTAACAGGGAGAGACGCATGCCTAAAGAAGATTTAGGCTTCCGAAATCCATTCCTATGCTAGGGATAAGTACTGATCCCAGCAGTTGTATTTTTCCTTTTGTGGCATGTCTCAAACTGAGCACAAACTGAAAGTGATGTTTCTTCCTTGAGTTAGCTAATATTTATATTGTGGTGATTTTGATTTCAATTCTAAGTCTGGAAAACAAAATCACTCATTGTGTTCTATAAAAAAAAAATATAGTACATTGGTGCTGTTGTATATGAGGGTAACTCATAACAAGGGACAGAGAAGTAACTTTCACTTTCAGAATTTATGTACTGTGGGAAGATAAAACACTTTAACATTTGTTTCAGATTCATCTATCATTCCACATTTTATTAAGTAATCATTAGCAAATATAGAAATATAAGAAAATACCCTGAAAAAAATTTAAAAACAAAAATGTTAACAAGTAAGAATTTGTACTAGGTGAGCACAGTCATCAAGATTGGAGTAAATGAAAGGAATACAGTGTTTACACTTAAAATCAGAAGGACTATGGAGGGCATGGGGTTCTTTTATTCATAATGCAAGGAAAGAAACGGTTTTACAACTTTGGTGATTTTCCTTTCTTTCAGACTCACATCTTGGTATCATAGGCTATATGTGAAAAGACTTGGTGGACTTTGCAGAGCCCCCGTTGAGGGCCCTACCCTACCTGGGGAGTGGTGGGTGGATGGGGTGGGGGGTGGGCTGGGGGTGGGGGAGGAAGTTTGGGGGTGAGGGGAGGGAGAGGGAGAAGGGACTTGAAATAAGCTTGTTCCCTAACTAGAACTAATAATAAAAAATAAAAAAAATAAAAAAAATAAAAATTAGAGATTTTTTTTTTTTTAATGTCAGATAGAGCAGTGTCCTTCGAAAACAAACCAGGACCATAGAGAACTGACAGCAACAGATACAACTTTGGAATTATATGGCTTCCAGGCTGCCAAGCCAGTAGTGTTCCCAGGAGCTGGGACTTATCTTGGGGTCTTGTCTGAGGATCACAGGTCCTGGGGGAACATGGCTTTGCCACTGTGCTGTTTTTCCTCCTGAGACTGAGGCCTCCTGTTTGGTATGATTTCTCTTGTTGAGGATATATGCACTCATGTTAACCTGCTAGTTAATAGATGTGGCAAAATGTGTTTGGTCTCTCAAAAGCTCTCTAAATTCGTGGCCCTGGCAACTAAGTCTTCTCAAAAGACTATTTTGTCTTTATTCCTGGGTGCTTTGCTAGACTGCTTTATTTTTTCTTGTCTTCCTCAAATTTGAAATGAGGTCATGTGCACTGTGGGCTGAAGAGCCAGGTGCTAATTTCTGTCTTCAAGGACTGGCTCATCTTCCCACTGGCCATAACTGGAATGATTGTAACCTCTGGGTCAAATTTAGAAGCCTCAAGAACTTCAGGATAGAAAAAGTTCAAATCTCTTATTCCGTACTTGGAGGAAAGCCATACAAAAAGTGACATTTATTTTTTTATGGTGTGATTGCCTTTAATCTCAGCACTTGAGAAGTTGAGACCAAACTAGCTATGAATTTGAGTCTAGCCTGATCTACATAGCAAATTCCAGGACAGCCAAGGCTACATAATAAAATCCAGTACAAATAAGTAATTAAGTAAATAAATAAATAAAAAATAGAGTTTGAGCACAGCACCTTGTATGGTGAATGACACTTCTCTCATAAGACATGGGTTAGTAAGTAGAAAACTCAATGCTAGGTACTGACACACTTCCCTACAAGTTATTGGTCTTGGAGCCCCTTGGAACTCCCCAAACAACAGGCAATTGCTATTGCTAAAAAGTGACATTTTTATAACAAGAAATTACTTTCTCATTTTAAAATCTAGGATCTCAGTGCTTAATCTATAAAAATGGCAAAAACAGCAACAAATAGTGTTCCGTCACTGTAGTAATATTTGCCAGATATTAACTTATTAAATACCAAGTCCACAGGAAGTAGAAAATGAGCATTCCCATTTCATGGATGAATAACTAGTGTAGATTTCACAGTGATTAGCAATAATCTAACTTAACTTACATAACTTCTTAAGGGCTATTTAGGGACTCAAAGATTCATCTATACGTATGCAGGTATGTTTGTTTGTATTCATGTATGTACACATGTGTGAATACACATGTACAGGACAGAAGTAAACTCTGGGTGTTCTCCTCAATCATTCTCCACATAATTATCTGAGATATGGTATCTCAACTAGGAGCTCACTGACTCAGCAAGACAAGCTGTCCAGAATGTTTGGAGATTTTCCTTTCTCCACCAGTCCAACACTGGGGTTATAGACACACACCAAATTACTGGCTTTTTGCTACTTTCAAACATGTGTTCTGGAGATCATAGGTAATTCCTAAGGCATACTTAACAATTTTCTGATGAAGCCATCTCTCTGGCACCATGTTGTTTGTTTTGGAGAAGCTAGGGATTGCACTCAGGTCCTCAGGATCGTACAACAAACTCTTCACCCTAGCTAACTGTGCCATCTTCCCAGCTCCACACTAATACTCTTTAGCCTAAATTCATTGAGAAAGAAAGACCATGGATGTTTTACTTTTTTCAAACATCAGCCTCAGAGGGGAAGGTTAGTTTCTTACTCATTTTATGTCTATTTTTATAAAACACTTAGAAATGGTGTCATCAATAATAATTTTCAATTCTATAATGTAATTCTCAATTCTATAATGTAATTTTCAATTCTATAATTCTTTTTAGAATTTTAATTACCTGGAAAAGCAGTATAGTCCAACATGTGTAGGTAAGGTCACATACTCCAGTATCTTTTAAAACAATAAAAGAGGAATATTCTCACATTGAAATAAGTCAAAGACATAGGAGTCTGTTTCCAGACATATCTTCTGCTTGGCATAGCCTATTTAAAATGAACAGTTCAAAAATCAGCCTCTCTTGACCTAAGTATATATGTTCTCGCACAGCACATCTGAAATTTTCACATTATGGTTCATTGAAAAGGCAATGGACTTTGCAACAGGATTGACAACAAAAGGAAAAATGATGAGGAAAATTGCCTTACTTATCTGCTACAGTACTCTTGATTGCCAAGTGTAATTTTCCGGTTCATTATAAGAGGGGGCACGTTTGACCATTAACTTGAGTACTCATAGATTTCACTGATACAAAGAACAAGTTGTTTGAAACACGCTTTGCTTTTTAACGAAGCCAGGGTAATTGTGTGTTTTTAAAGCATCATCAGTTTTCATCAGTTTCCCCCTGCTGGAGTTATATGTAGGCAAAATACTTAAAGGTCATCAAACACTGTGGCACATGAGCCAGCTGTAGAAAAGTGAAGATGTTAAAATTATACAGGAGTGACACAAACCATTTGCTGACTTATCGCTTGACATAGCATGAGATTTGACTGGGTAATTGAGGTAAATAGCCCTGCCATTATAGATGTCATGCTAGGTCAGACAGGGGTCAGAAAACAACAATGTTAATCACCTTTAACATTAAAGGGGCAGTGCTCTAGCACACTATAGACAATGCCCCCATTTAAAATGGTAGGAACTTATTTTTACTATCAGTACCAAACTTTAATTCCCCAAGGACACTCTCTGCCCCAAACACTTCATTTCTTTCCATTATCTTAAACTGACATTTATTTATTTATTTTAATTCTAGCCAAAACCTCTAGACATATGTGGCTGTTTAAATTCCAATGTATTAAAATGAAATATCCTTTTTCTCAGTTATGATATCTATATTCAAAATTCAAAGTGCTCAGTGGCTCTAGGGCCAGTGGGTTCTGTGGTAGACAGTGGGAAACTCTGCAGTGTCTCCATCAGCTCACAAACATGGTGAAATACTAGATGACATATCATACATGGCAACCATGATATTGGAAACATGGATATGGATAAACGGATGTGTGACCAGCCCAAAGTGATATTAGTTGATACTTATTAGATTTGAGTAACAAAGGACAAGAAGAATGCTATGAAATGCCTCAATAGTTTTTCAGTCTGATCTGTTGTTGTAACAATAGTAATATAGAAATATACAATGTGTGCATGTGTATGTATGAATAAATAAAATATATTATTCAAATTAATTTACTCTACTTTTTCAAGTGACAACTAAAACACCTAAAAGTAATTGATGTGACCAGCATGGGACTGATCCAGACCCCAGGAACATGGGTTTCAGTGAGAAAACCTCAGAAATCTTTGGGACCTCCTGTAGTAAGTAGTTCAGTACTTAGTCCTAGCATAGGTGTGGACTTTGGAAGCCCATTCCACATAGAGGAATACTCCCTGAGCCAAGACACATGGGGGTGGGCCTAGGCCCTATCCTAAAGGATACAATAGACTCTGGTGAACCCTATGGAATGCCTCACCATCCAGGGGGAGCAGAAGGGATATGTGATAGATAGGGTTTTAGTTGTGGGAGTGTGGACAGGGGAGGACAGGAGGGAGAGTGAACTGGGATTATCATGTAAAACAATCTTTTTTTCTAATTCAAATAAAAAAATTGCAAAAAAGTAATTGATGTGACTTTAAGAAATGTTAACATATGTGGCTTGCATTAGAGTTCCTTTGGGTAGTGTTGATCTGTAGTGACAAAGCCTATTTGATGTAATCACCAGGAGCATGCCTTTGGTCCAACATAGGAAGGCTTGTATAATGAAGACACCACAGGGAGTGGAAAGTGGTTAGAAGGAAGTTAGCGCCTCTGACAGGGCAAAGGTCACTGTTATGACAAACATTTCCAGCTCAGTGAGAATGAAGTAAAATATAAATTATAAAAGGAGCATCTGCGCAGGAAGGCTGTTTGTAAAGACTTCAAGTCTCAGCTGAAGAGCAGATATTTATTGTACCTTCAGAAACTATGATGTCCAGATGAATATGAAATGAATATTTCCATCCTTTAACTGAAATTCTGCAACTAGGCCAGGGGTTGAGGCTGCTTTCATTTTGAGTGCCACGGTGACTCAGAATGTAGCAAAAAGTGGAATGCTCCAAACTTACTAATACAATTCATCAACTCAACATATTTTCATTATGAAAAGTTGTTTTGAATAAGCTCATAGGGAAATAAATCTGCTTTCTTTGTACATTAAAACGCAGCCTTTTGTTTTCAGTACATGTCTTATGATATTCTTCCTGATACTCTTGCAGTTATGCTTTTATGCATTGATTTGTTCAGAGTAGTTCCCCAGTCTAGAATGCTTTTCCTTTCCTTTTGAAGTCCCTGAAGGCTCAATTCAGATGTCACAGCTTCTTTCAAAGGCTTCATTCCATTCTGTCAAGCACTCACCCAACAAATATCGCAGAACATTCAATTTTGACCTGGCCTACCCAATGATGGGGACACTATTACCTTATGTTGCACTTACATGAATTTGTGAACACTGTTCTGCCTTTCACATGACTAGCTCACAAAGACAGGGAATATTCTGTATTTATAGCCTCAATTTTTTTATCTTTTGAAATTTCTTTTTTAATTTGAAATAGAAACAAGATTGTTTTACATGCCAATAACAGTTCCCACTCCCTCCCCTACCACCCCCAACTAATACACTACCTATCACATATCATTTCTGCTCCCCAGGGAGGGTGAGGCCTTCCATAGGGGGTCACCAGAGTCTATCATATCCTTTGGTTTAGGGCCTAGGCCCACCCCCACCCCCGAGTGTCTTGGCTCAGGGAGTATCCCTGTATGTGGATTGGGTTCCCAAAATCCACACCTATGCTAGGGATAAGTACTAAAGTTATCTACAGGAGGTCCTGTAGATTTCTGAGGTCTCCTCACTGAAACCCACATTCCTGGGTCTGGATCAGTCACATGCTGGTATCCCAGCTATCTGTCTGGGGAACAAGAGCTCCCCGTTGTTCAGGTCAGCTGTTTCTGTGGGTTTCACTAGCCCGGTCTGGACCCTTTGCTCATCACTCATAAACTGGATTCCAGTTCAGTGTTCAACATCCTTAGCCATCAGGAAAATGCAAATCAAAGCAACCATAAGATACTATCTTATGCCTGTCAGAATGGCTTATATCAAAAACATCAAGGACAGTTTATGCTGGAGAGGATGTGGAGAAAGGGGAACACTCCTCCACTGTTGGTGGGAGTGCAAACTCATACAGCCACTTTTGAAGTCAGTATGGCTGTTCCTCAGGAAAATGGGAATCAGTCTAACACAAGGTCCAGCAATTCCACTCATAGGCATATATCCAAATGATGCTCCTTCATACAACAAGGACATCTGTTCAACTATGTTCACAGCAGAATTATTTGTTGTAATAGCCAGCACCTGGAAACAAGCTAGATGTCCCTCAACTGAAGAATTGAGAAAAAATATGTGGTACATTTACATAATGGAATACTACTCAGTGGAAACACAAAACAATGGAATATTCTTGAAATTCACAGGCAAATGGATGTAACTAGAAGAAACCATCCTGAGTGGGGTAACCCAGTCACAAAAAGAAAAACATGGTATGTACTCACTCATGTATGGATTTTTGACAGAGCAAAGGATGGCCAGCCTACAATCCACACCTCCAGAGAGTTAAGAAGCAAGGATGACACGAAGATAGACATACTTGGTCCCCTGGAGAAGGGGAAAGGGACAAGATCACCTGAGCAAATTTGGGGGCATTGAGGGAGGAGAGAGGGAGTTAGGAGAACAAGAAGGGGAGAAGAGGAGTGGAGCGGAGGACAGGGGGAAGCAGGATGATTGAGTCAGGGGAAGAATAAAGGAGATGAGTAAAATGATCAAGACCAGGGTGGAGAAACCCACAGAAATAGCTGACCTGAACAAGGGGGAGCTCATGGACCCCAGACTGATAGCTGGAAAACTAGCATAGTACTGACCTGGACCCCCTGAATGTGGGGGAGCCCTCTCCACATGGAGGGATACTGTCTCAGCCTAGACACACAGGGGAGGGTCTAGGCCCTGATCCAAATGATATGACAGACTTTGAAGATCTCCCATGGAAGGCCTTACCCTTCCTGGGGAGCAGAAAGGGGATGGGATAGGGAGCTGGTGGGGGGCAGGGAAGGAGGGGAAGGAGAGAGAACTGGGATTGAAATGTAAAACTAGCTTGTTTTTAATTTAAATTTTTAAAAAAGGAAAAAAAAATAAAGGAAGCCTGAAAAACTGGCCTGACCTGGCTTTACACTTGAAATATAGAAAAATCATTAACAGGAATGTTGAAAATTATATCTGTGAGGTCTCACCTCTTGTATTTCTTATTCAGAATATGTGAAGTGGTGAGGGTCCCAGGAATTTTGACATTTTATTGAAAATTTTCTGGGAATTTCAATACAGGCCAATAGATCACAGTGTAAGAAATACAGATCTCAAACATCAATTTGGGGGAGTTCTATATTGAAAGTTTTGTGGATATTACACCAGAAACCAAGGTAGAGTGGACCATGATGTATTCTCATAAAACTGAATGAAATTCTCTATGAAATGAAATGTTCATTATATCTAGATAAAGATCATTACTTGGAAATGATAAGAAAATTGATTTACTAGTAAAAATAGTCTCTATTATTTTATTTCTATTTCATCTCAGTTTTGGACTCTTAAATAATTACATGCTTCCAACTCATTCATCCACTCAGAAAATACAGGTGGAATTTGTGTTGAAGGCTAGGCTTGTGAGAATCACTGTTTCCATAGCAATGCACCAACAACTATTGTGGACAGGTGGTTCCTAATCTCCTGCAAGTCAGGATAGAAATGGGTTTTATGGCTCTCTATTGAGTAAAATAATCAAACATATATTATTTGATTATTTATATTTATAATATATATTTATATATATATTTGCTTCTATATTTATATAATGTATTATATAAATATATAAATATTTATGTATTCATAAAACATAAAATATAATATTTATAATATGTAATAATTTACAATATATTTATAATATATTGTGTCAAAGCTGCAATGCTTGTGTATTTTACTAAAGGATGTGCACTTTGAATGGACAATGGGTCAGTAAATTTATGATCCTTATCATGTCCAATTCTGGGAGAAACTGTTTCAGTAAAACTTGGTGTTGACTCTTAACTGGAAATGATCCAAAATGTTAGCTATGTCCTTGAATAGTTTTCATATAGCCCTTACAGGGACTTACTGGATATCTCTGTGTCTGTCACTCATTGCTTGGGTGCTAGCTTTTCTCAGATATTGTTCCCAACAGAATATAGAGAAGGGCTCCAATGCTGCTTCTCAACTAAGCCTCTCTAGTCACAGAAAAGCACTGGCACTGAATTCTTTTAGTCAATCAAATGACTCAGGCTCTCTGCATTCATAGGGTGACAGCTATTCTCTAACTGTACTTTGAGAAGTAACGAATTTGTAGCCATCTTTCTATGCACCATAAGGCAAGACAGATACTTCACAAAAAATCTGGGCATAGTGATACACACCTGTGGTCCTAACACTTAGGAGGATCACTGCAAATTCCAGGTCTCTACATAGTGAGACCTTGTCTCTAAAATCAAACAAACAATTTTTTTATAAACCTAACAATTTACTAAATTCATTTTTAAATAATTACTCTTAGGGAAAAGAGTCTGGTAGTATAAAACCAAAGGAGGAATTTAGGAGAAAACACCCTAATGAAGCAATACTGAAGTCAGGAGAGGATCCAAGCCAAGGTATTACTATAAAATATAAGGAACCAGTAATTAGGAAACAGGATGATTAGGGAAAAGAAATGATGGTAAAATGCTATGAACTGATCTTCATTGCTTGCTTCTTTTTCCAGCAACTGTCTCATGTCCTTGTATTCATTATCTCTTTTAACCTGCACAGAAATCTTAAATGACTCATATTTCCATTTTAAACCAACTAAGAAATAAGATCAGTGGCAGAGTCAGAGTTTTAGGGCCTCCTTTTATTTATGATGTTTTAGAGGACATGCATTCCTATACCAAAGTAAGTCACAGTGAGGGTCCAAGAGTGGTTCAGAAATTCCAATGAGGGGCAGGCACCTGAGGAGAAAGTTATGTACGAGGTAAGACAGAACAAACACCAAAGACAAACTCCATCTCCTGCACCCCTGGCTCTAGTAGAGAGTTGTAATTTCTCTCACAGCAGAGTTTTAAAAGGAGATTGAAAAATAACAGCTGGACTCCCATTTTTAAGTGGGAAAGGGCAGCTCATCAGTTTCTTTTGATTCTATTTTCTCAATCATAGATATATTTACTAAAAGCCCGGAGAGATTCTGTTTCTCTAGAAGTAGTGGACATAATCCTGTCCCTCACAACTGGACAGGATTTACTAAATAAATAATACTCCTGTAAATAAACCTGAAAAAGTCTCTGTCAGTTGTGTAGGTTTCCACAGCTCTGGTGACAGTGCAGTGAATATATTGCCTAGGTGATATGGGTCTTTTGATCTATAGGATCTACAGATGTAATACTTCATCTGGACCACAAGATATACCATCAAGTCAGTGCTGCTTGATGATGTATTGCTTGATAAAATAAGGTGAGCTGTCAAAAACTCATTCCAGGAACTCAAAGTTTGGCTCTGGGAAAAAATTCATTTTGGACCTTAAAAAAATACATTTGTCATTCAAGTGGAGGGAAAGACAACTCAGCAAGAGCGAAGAGATTTGGAGGCCCAATAACCCTGGTTAAAAAATAAATGTTTTTCAGTATATAGGGAAAAGAAAGACAAGGGTAAAATTAAAGAATCCTTAGGTGTTCCAGTTGGTTTTTTTCATTTTTTTTTTTTTAGCAGTAGGGCACATAGAGTTACAGGATGGGCCTCCAAGAGGACTTTTTGGTAACTTGTGCTATTGCAATAGCACAAGCTGAAAAAAACAACTGAGTAGGTGTTTCACAAGACTAAGTTCTAAGAAACATCTGGAGTAAAGATTTGTTTATGAGCAAGAAAATGTCTTATTATTATTTTGCATATCCCTATTTATGGATGCTTTAACAACTGCTGTTTTACAGAGGGTGATAATATATTCTAAAATGATCTTTAATACTGATATTTCAAAAATCTGTTCTTAAATATGTGCGTGCCATCTGAAAATTAAAAAAATAACTGTCTTCTAATGTTTTGTCTTCAGATGTGCTGACTAATCTTGAAACTTGATTTATATTAATCTATAAATTTAGATTGCAGATACATCTATTTTTAATTTCTACCTGAGCATGCTCTTTTAGTGTTAATGTCCAATAATAGATGTTCAGGGCAAATAATTACCTAAAAGCATACAAAATACGATAGAGACAAAACAAAATCTTGAAGGAATCCGTGGGACAGAAGAATTTCTTTTAGGAAAGTTAGAGTGTCCTTATGAAGTCCTTTTAGAGCCCATGTTTGGAGAGGTAGAAGATACATGATCAGGAAAGGCATTGCTCCTCTCAGGTAAAGGTGAATTTCAGTGTAATGATTACTCGTTCTGCCAGCGCCCTGGGTTCTGGTGCCACTTTTGCACCCCAAATAACACACAGAGTCTTATATTAGTAACAATGCTGATGGCCAATGATGAGGATTTCTTATTTGCTAGTTCAGTCTTGCTTATCAGCCATTACTACTAATCTATATATTTTTATAAGGACTTATTTTACCAATGACACTGGCCTCATGCCTCCTCTCTTTCTGGGATCACATGGCAACTCTCTTGCTTTCCTACATTTCCCAGATTCTTCCTTCTCTCCTAGTCCTGCCTAACTTGTTTCCCTATTGGCCAACAGTGCTTTATTTATCAAGCAATAAGACAAACATATACACAGAAAGACCTCCTCATCATCTCAACCCAGGATCCTAAGGAAGATCACGTCAACTTAAGTTACTTGAGATGCTCAAGCAGTGGTTTGAAACCAGACTTTACTATGTAGTTTTGCTGTGTTAAACATTCAATATAATGGACATATAGTTCATGACACTTCAGTTTTCAAATATTTATGACATTCCAAAGTGGATTTAAGCCTATTAGTAACATTATTTGGCTAATTTCTGTAGTTGCATCACCATAAGACTGATGAATTCCTAAACAAGGGCAGTTTCTACTGGGTTAAGGTAAGGCGGGAAAACATTCTGACTCATTCTCTGACAGTGAATATAATGAATAGTCATACAAACTCAATGTCATTTTAACTTACATCTATGTATTGAAACTAATTTGTACTTCAAATAACCAGACATCACAATCCTTTTTTGCTTTTATTTAGAAACATTGGTTATCATTTTCTTTAATTTTTTCAAAATAATAACAATTCTCCATTTATTTCCCTTAATATAAATTATCACGCAGTTGGCACCAGTAACATCTATAAGGCGCTCTCAAACTACCCTCTGAAATGTCACAAACCTTGTGTTCATTGTCTGTATCTTTCTTGCATCTTCTAAGTTCTCACAACAGCAGCTCATTAAGCCTGAGTCCTCATTGGCTTTTCCAGACCAATGTTCCAAATGCCACCACAATCCTCCTCCAGATCTGTGGTCAGGTTCTTCACAGCAAGAGTTCACATTCTGGTATCAATTTTCTCTTAGTGTTACTACTGCTGTGCTAAAGTACCATGACTAAAAGCAACTTGGAAAGTACAGAGTTTGGTTCCTCTTTTACTTCTAGGGAAGTCAGGATTGAAACTCTCTGCACAAATAAGTAGAGGCCATGAGGAATGATGATTCCTGGCTTGCTCCCCTAGGCTTGCTTAGCCTGCTTTCTTATAGCACTCCAAGCCACCAGTTCATTGATGGCACCTTCTACTATGAGCTGAGCGCTCTTACATCAGTCACAAACCAAGAAACTGCCATACAGGCTTGCCTACAGCCTGATCTTCTGAAAGCATTTTCTTAATTAAAATTTCCTTCTCTAGATGACTCTACATTATGTCAATTTGGCAGAAAATTAGCAAACACTTATTTAAAAACTGATTTACATGAATGCTTTCTGCATTCACCTAAAATCCACTTTCAACACAGATTTCAGCCTTACTTTTTTGCATACCAAAATGATATTTTTACTGAAATAATCACAATGTGATTATTAAAAGATCAGCCATATATACTGTTTAAACATATGAACTGTATTTGTGGTTTCTTATTGCAATGAATCATCCCAGGTATGACAAGTTTTGTGTAACATTTTGTCTTAATGATGTGGCTGTATTAAAATTCAACTAATAGTGTCCACATACTTACATATAAAGCAGGTGGACTTGAAAAATATATTTTCTCAGCATTTTAAAATCTATTTTGAATTTTTATTGGCTCTGATAGCAAAGGATGTTTCAAAAGTCTCCATCCCAGTTCTTATTATTGCTCCAATTTCTGCTAGTCATTGTTGGAAAAGCTGCGCCATTCTAATAAATCTCCTTTGTCTGTGACTTTTATTCCTCTAGAAAACCCTGATAATTACATGGACATTTTGTGCTTCTTTTTCTTCTTCTCTTTCCTTTATTAAACAGTAAAATAGAATTACTCTAATGAGCACAAGAATGGTTTTGCTTTTAAGTAGAAATAAGCAGCAACTGCTACTAATGTTAGAGGATCATTTATTTATTTTCACATTTGTGATAATTTTCACGTTCTTCTGTTTCAATAGTTAAATATTAGAAAGTAGACACTAAAGATGAGCAAATCTACTTTCCTTGCATTTTTCTCTTCAGGAGTTCTGCTGGATCTATATCTTCCCCAAATCTTATATTTATATAAAACAGGGAAAGCTGTGCACCTCTGAGATGTTAGCACAGAAAACCACAGTGTTAAAAACCAGTGACTTGCAGTCAGAATATTGTGTCTATTTGAAATTGTCCTCTAGAGTAATCTGGGACATCTCCATCACCGACTGAATTTCCTCAATTCTATTCATATATGTATATATATATATATATATATATATATATATATATATATATATTATTGTTCTGATGGGATCATAAATATTAAATGCATTGTATGAGAGAAATAAATTTCCATAGGTTTTGTAGATCAAACAAGTTGGTTAAATTATTAGAATTTTTATGAGGAATATTTTGTGGATAAATAGAAGACATTTGTTATGAAAGAAAAGTAACACTTTACTCTGCCCTTTTGCCAAAGAACTTTGGATTTTGTTTGGAACTTTTGTCTCCCTACTGACAAAATATATTGGTTGTTATTTGTTTCTTTATTTTTAGTATCATTTAAATAATGAACTTTTATTTAGTATGCAGATATTTTATACTGTGTATAAAGTGAAACGTGTTTATACTTTTTATATAAAATTTCATTTAAATTAGAAACAATCTTATTTTATATGTCAATACCAGTTCCTTCTCCCTCTCATCCTCCCATGTCCCCTAGCAACCCTCCCCAATGCCACCCTCTATCCACTTCCCAGGAAGGGCGAGGACTTCTATGGGGGTCATTAAAATCTGTCATATCATTTGGGGCAGGGCTTAGGCCCTCCCTCGAGTATCTAGGCTGAGAGAGTATCCATCCATGGTGAAGAGCCTCCCAAAGTCCATTTGTGCACTAGGGATAAATGCTGGTTCCACTGCCAGAGGCCCCATAGACTGCCTAGTCCTCCCAACTGACACCCATGTCCAGGGGTCCTGGTTTGGTCCCATACTGTTTCCCCAGATCTCAGACGGAGGTCCATAGCTCCTACTTGCTCAGGTCATCTGTCTCCCTGGGCTTCCCCAGCATGGTCCCAAACACCCTACTCACCACTCCTCCCTCTCTACAACTGGACTCCAGGAGTCCAGCTCAGTGACAAGCTGTGGATCTCTGCTTCTGCTTCCATCCACAGAAGGATGGCATTTAAGGTAGTCATCAATCTCATTATGGGGGAAGGGTATTTTAGGTAGCCTCTCCACTGTTGATTGGATTCTTAGTTGAGGTCATCCTTGTGGATTTCTGGACATTTCCCTAGTTCCTGATTTCTCTTTAAACTTACAATGTCTCCCTCTATTAAGGCATCTCTTTTCTTGCTCTCCTGTTTTCTTTCCCCTTCCCCTCACTCAATCTACCTGGTCCCTCATGTCTTCATCCATGGTCTTCTTCTCCCCTTCTCTTTCTCCTAACTCCCTCCTTCCTCCCCCATACTTCCAATTTGCTCATGAATTCTTGTCCCTTTCCCCTTCTCTGGGGGACCCTATATGTCTCTCTTAGGGTCCTCCTTGTTTTCTAATGTCATCACTGGTGGGTCATCATTTTTTTAAATGTTCTATCACCCTTGCATTCCTTGAATCAATATCATCCAATCATCATGTTTATTCCTGTATGTATGTTGCTGGGTTTCATTTGCTTGTATTCTGTTGAGCCTGGAATGTTTACTGATAGTAGAGGTTACATTTTATGCAATATTTGCCTCTTGTTCCAGTATTAGTGTAATACTAGTTTCACAGAGCACATTTAAAAATGTTGCTTTTCTATAAATTGAGGCAAGTTTTATACAATATTTACAATTCTTCGCCTATTGGTAGTAGACATCTGGACATGAGTCTTTATTGATATTAAATATTAAAATTAATTTAATTGTCACAGGTTTTGATTCTCAATGTGAGTTATATGTCTATTTGGCTTTTGTATTTTTTCTTAGATTAATTTAAACTGTTTCTATCTTACATGAAGTTTTTTCTTCTTATGTAAGTTTAATTTGCTGATATACAGTTGAACATGATTCCATTCATCTGTTATTTCTATAAATTTTGTATTGATGTCCTGTCTTTAATTGCTGATTTTAGCATACCAGACTGAGTAAAATAGGTCTCTATTATTGCTTTAAAAATGGCTTAAGTTGTTTCATTGTTGTTCTACTTTCATTTTCACTAATTTGTTCTTGATTCTGTTATTGCCTTCGTATTTAATTTGCTCTACTTTTACCATATATTTCAGTCTTGAGTTCTTTCTTGTTTTTAATATAAACATAAACACAGATTTTTGTTTTCCTCTAATATTTCTTTGTTTAGAGAAGCAATATTTGGGGTGTGTCATTGCTAAGTCTTCCAGAAATATTTATT
The DNA here is from genome assembly GCF_003668045.3 of Cricetulus griseus. Classification (NCBI taxonomy): domain Eukaryota; kingdom Metazoa; phylum Chordata; class Mammalia; order Rodentia; family Cricetidae; genus Cricetulus; species Cricetulus griseus. The sequence continues at coordinate 40,250,133 of NC_048601.1, read as the reverse complement.
TATTTTGCTTAATTTAAAATTATTTCTTTTATTTTTTGATACCATAAAATATTTACAACATTTTTTTTTCATTTCAAACCTCCCATGTACACAGTCTCCTTGCTGTCTTTCAAATTCATGACTTCTTTTTATGAATTGTTGCTGCATACATAAGTATATACAGGTGCAGGAAGCCTTGTTCCTAATGGGTCCAATGACCTGGGATGGATGTTTGAAGTTGGTGAAAGTAAGAAAACTCTGACCACCTGTTTCAAACAAATGGCCCTGGATAGCCTAAGACATTTTTATTCATACAGGTTCAATATTTTGCACTAACAGTTTAACAATCATATTTGCTTAAGTTTCCAATAATAATTACAATAATTGATAGTTAGTTTCCTTACCTCATTCCCCTCTGTTCCCCAATTTTCCCATTGGTAACAATTGCCTCCTTGATTCATTGCTCTAATGTTAAAAGCACAAGCAGTATTGCAAGCAACAAAGGAAGGTTTCAAACTAGGCACACCTACAGATAGAACAGTGTGCCGAGTTGACAGCATTTGTGGTTATAGCATCATGCAAAGTAAAAGGGTGTTTTGCATCTAAGAGTTAATGTTTATTTCTAGTGAAATCTAAACTCTCACAATCAGCTCATCAGCCAAGTCTAAACCAATCCATTCTTCATTCTATTATCTCCTATCTGGGGGATATACCAGATTTTCTCCCATTGTCCTGTAAACTACATAACTTAAAAGCTTACTCTTAGTAGTAGTTGGCATGGCTTATCTCTTGTTCTCATGTCCCGCTCCTCTCAGATTCCTACAGTATTGTCTCCTTCAGTGTTTGCACAGCTATAGAAATGGGGACCATGTGGGTTTCTTTGACTCTGTTTCATTCCCTGTTCTTAGATTGTTCCCATTGTCACTTGATATTATCTGTTCATTTGCATCACTCTTAGACTCTTGTGGTTAGAATCATTCTCTTTTGGACAATTATGCAAATTTGTAATATAGTCATGAACTTCTGTGACTCTTTCAAGCCAGTCACAAGGTGCATTGGAAAGGCAGCATCCTCTTCTTGAGAAACCTGAATTCATGGTCACACCTGAAACATCAAATACTTTAGAAGCTAAACCAGAGCCACTTTGTATTTTTAACAACATTCCCTTTGGCTTACCCAGAGGCGTATCATCAGGAGAAAGTTTTCCTAAAGCAATAGCCATTTCAGCTTTGACTATAAGAAAGTGAGTCCAGAGGCAGCCAGCAACACAATTTGTGTAAGGAAAGCAATGCAATCAGGTAGCATATATGTTCCTGAGATCATGCCCAGACTTGTACAGCAAACTGTCCATTGGCATCAGCAAGAACAGATTAAATTCTGCCATGCCTTGCAAAGAGGAGAACTTGTTCATACTATTCTCAGGCCTTGTCCCCCAACAAATTCACATGACTCTCAGCATACATATATATTTTTAATATATAAATACAACCACAGAAGTCAGTGAGATATGAAACACATTGCCAAGAAGTATAACTAAATCATTTCTATAGCTGGATAATGCAGAACTAGTCAGTAATGATGGGTTCATATTTTTTTCTTTCCCTTTCCTCACTTTCTGTACCTTTCCCTCCTTCCCAACTCACTTCTGTCTTTTTCTGATTTAAGAATGTAAACTATAAACTATAAGATGAATAATTTTAAACATACACACTCACATGGAGAATTATGTCCTTGAAAAATTTGCCAGTGTTTGGAAAGATATTTTTCCTTTTAACTTTTCAATTTAAATAAATTAAACTTTGACAGGGTGTAAGAGCTATATGTGCTCATAAGAAAAGTAGTGTTTGCAGAATACATGGTATTCTTAATCACACAGAAATATATTTTAAAGTATAAGTAACATGTTTGGTATTGTTTGTTTTTTTAAACTGTTTACATACAAGACTTCTCTGTATGTATGCTAATGTTAGCTGTTCTTTTCCCTTTTTATTACATGGATATGTATCAACTGGAATATTTTCTAAACCCTGCTAATTTTTTGTTACTGGCATATAATATTCCTGTTCCCCTAGAATACTACACTTCCATGTTGTAACATACAAATCATTCTTTTGTAAACTGGTGTCTCACATTCTTCTATATCTCCTATGTGTCTATAATATGTTTTCTTGGAACACATTTCCTTTTGCTCTCTGTTTCATGGCACACATTAATATAGAATACCTAATGATATATACTTACCCTAATGTAAGAATAGATATAGCTTATTCCATTCATTGTGTGGAGGATTTTGTTCAAGTCTTTGCCCATTTGGATATTAGGAGACCACAGACACATATCTAACTGACATAAGATATGAAATAGCAATAATTAAAATTGTCAACTCAACATAGTCACATAATCAAATGATTTTTATCAAGTTCTTATAAGAAGAGAGAGGTCTCAATAGTGAAAGGAAAAGAGTTGGCAGTGTCACCAAGTGGGTAACACATTCTGGACAGTGCACAGAGCTCTGAGATTGCCACACCTCATTGAGAGATACAAAATCAGTTGTATTCATTTTGCTACAACAATAGTAGATTTTAAAAGACACTGAATATATTTAAATGAAAAAATGTGCATTCAAATGAATTAATTCATTATTCTACATTATTTAGATGTATATATACCACATAATAGTATCTAGTCTTTGCTTGTTTGGCTGTTAATTTCTGATATAAGTGTGAAGAATTGCCTTCTGAAATTATCATTTACTGGCTTTAGGTTGTATTCGTTTCATTTAAAATTTTAATTGTATTTGAAAACCTACAAAAGGTGCCAGTGTTGTACACTCAGCCTCTTTTTTTCCTTCATTGTATAATAATGTTCTCTCTCTTCTGCATTGGTTTCTTTTTGTTTTGTATAGCTTTTTAAGCACCAAGTAGAGGATGATTAAAATGCACACACCATGATTTCCATTTGATTTTAAAACATTTCATTGCATTAAAAAATGTTATCCTATCAGATATAATGTCTTTTAAACTGTAGGTTGAAATTATTTATTCCATATTTATAGATTTAGATATTTCTCATTATCATTTCTATTTGTTTTCATTTGTATTCTTATCTTTTGATGATTTTATATTGAACTTTCTCTATTTGTCACATTTATTCCTCCAGTCATTCGCTGCCAACAGGCCACCTTTATGTGCTTTTTAAAAAATAACACACATGACTAATCCTGATAATAGAATTAATAATTTAAAAAATTTTTCCAAAATATTATAAAAATATTGTGTGTTTAATGAGTATCCCTCAGACATTTTTATTATTTTACCAGCTCTAAACCTTTGAGCCTTCAGAGTAATTTTTCTCTTACTGTTCCCTGATGACACTGTGCCACTTAGAATATGTGTGTCTCTCTTTGTAAAGCATGTTATTGCTTTCCATATAATGTTAAATGATTTATTTTCTTAAGGAAAATCTACATCCCCTCTTATTGGAAGCACAGTTGGCTTTGTTGGGAATGTATGCCTTAAATTTGATCTTGTCATTAAATGCTGCATGGTTTTAAATTTTTATTTTTATCTAGAGTTTTAAAATTACCTTATTTCCAAATGTATCAACTTTTTCATCTGTTTTATTGTTTACACTGTATGAATTTTATTACTAAGCTCGGTATACAGCATTATGCTTCTTGTTAATAAGCAACCAGGCAATATGTTTTAAAAACTCAAAAAACAGATGTCCTCCAACAAAGTCATTCTACTTTCCAGAGCATATCTTGTATATAAATGACTGAGTATAAATGTTTATTGCCACATCATTTATGGAGAAAACCCTAAAATGATATGGATATTTGTGTGTTGGGGACCTGTGTTGGAACATTATGCAGGTAGTATGCATAAAGTGGTTGTTTTCTGGTGGTGTGTATAACTTGGGGCCTCTTTGGCAATGAGTGGAAAGATTTTAGGTTTTCATAATGGAGAAAAATGGGATGGATGTGCAATGGTGATTTGATGAGTGCAAGATAGAGATTTTACAAAGCTTCCCAATCTCATAACTTAATTATATTGTGTCCTAAAGAGTAGTTCTCCATCCTAAGATGTCAATATTGCTTATACAGTTTGGCTCTATGTTCCCAAAGGCTTATGCATTAAAGGTTTTGTCCCCTCCTGGTGTTTCCTGTTGCTTTTTTTAAAGGGTAATTGGATAATGAGTACTCTAACCTCCTTCATAGATTATTATATTGGCAAATTCAAAGGTGAAAGTGTTTACAGGCAGTGGGTCCACTGTGGAGAAAGTAGGTCATGGCAGGGCATTTTTTGAGTGGTGTATCTTTACTTGGTCTCGGTATCCCCTCTCCTGTCATTATTGCCTGTCAGGGGGAGAGTAGTTTCCTTGACTCCATGTTGCTACAGCCATTGTTCTGTGTCTCATCTCAGACCACAAAACAATGGAACATACACATTATGATAGAAACAGCCAAAATGAATGTTTTCTTCTTGAAACTGCTTTTCTATTCTTTTTTATCAGCAATGAAAACTGAGTAATATAATCTCTAAGACTGAAAAATCCAACCTTAGAATGTTGCAGATTCATTAGGATTGATCTCAATTCAGTGCAGTGTTCATGCCTGAGCAATGTCTCTGTAGCATCCTGGTTTAGGTAGAATTATAAAAAGGCATATAGGAACCAGTAAAATGCTTCTTAAGAGTGTGTAAGTTCCTGTAACAACATGGGAAAACTTGATATTAAATGGTTAATTAGACATAGGAAATGTGGAAAGATAATACTGGAAGTTTTTAAGATTGGTACCATAGCCTAGAGAAGGGAAGGTTCAAAAAAAGAGCAAAGAAAAAGCAAAAATGTGGACATGGTTGTATTTGTGTATGTTTAGATATAGAAAATTTCAAAAAGTCAGTGATTGCTTTTAGAATTTAATTATAAACTTAGCTGGTAGGGGAAATACTGTGTCTATGAAGATATCATGACAAGGCTTACCCATCTCACTCTGGATCTGGTAACAAGAAAAATCAAATACAAATTAAATAAATAATAAAATTTAAAATGAATAATTTGTGGTGGGGGGAGCTGCGTTTGTGTTCTTCCATATATATATATATATATATATATATATATATATATATATATGAGATCCTTCTCTTTCTGACTTCACTAGCATTCCTTTTGGCCTATAACTATCTATATATACAATATTTTTAATAGAGAAGAAGTAAATCCTGTAGTACTTACTAAAGACTACTACATAATAAATTCTTTAGAACCCATTTGTTTGATAATATCTTCTCTTTTGTCCATCTCTCAATTAGTAATAGAATTCTATTACTAATGTTTGTGCTTCAGCACTTTAAATACATTGCTCTTTTGTCTTCTGGTGACCACTGTCATGAAATCTATATATTCTGTCCTAGATAGCCTTAATGGTTAACCAGACACAGACTAAAATTTATCAGATCGTGGACCTGGGGGCATGTCTGTGAGGGACTGTGTGAATTATTGATGTAGGAGGATCCAGGATACCCTTCATCGTTCTGCCTCTACTTTCCTCAATGATGGACTGTGATTGTAAGTGTAAGCTAAATAATCCCCTTCCTCTCTCAAGTTGCTTTGTTCAGAATGTTTCATCATTGCATGCAGAAAGATAACTAGAAGATAGACCATCTGACATTTTTAAAAAGTTAATATGTTCATCTGTGTCCTGTCCTAGTTTTTGATGTATGTTGTTTTGTTTCACTTTAGTTTTGGTATTAGGAATTTGAACTGGGGTTTACACAAGTTTGTTGTTTGTATGCTTTGAGATGTGGATTCTCTATGCAACCTAGAACTTGCTAAGTAGACGACACTGGCCTTGAACTTCAGAGACTCACTTTTCTCTGCCTCCCAAGTGCTAAATTAAAGGCATGCTTTACCATGACAAGACTAAGGGGCTTGCAAATACCAGGTAAGACCTCTAACCTCTGAGCTATATTCATGGCTGTACAGATTTTATCATCACCTTGTTTGGGATATCAGTGCTTCATATTCACATGGATTTATTTGTGCACCACTCTGTTCATTCTGCTCCTAAGCAGTTACATGCATAGTAATAAATCATGTGAATTGTTTCAGTGAGTCTGACTCTACATTACCTTGCCAAAGTGGCCTAAGCCCTGACAGTGTTGTGTTCATTTGATTTAGCTCTTCAGGAAAGCCTAAATTGCTTCTGATGACGGCCATTCAGTTCACACCATATACTATATTCACACAAAGATATCCCCCCAACCTCTGGTCTGAGGGAAAATGTAGGCCTGGTTTATTGTGACTCTTTGGAAATGCATCCTCATTCATTCCTCAACTTACATTTTTGTAATATATATTTCTGGATAGATATGTTTCAATTACCATATGTTGCAGATTCATTAGGATTGATCTCAATTCAGTGCAGTGTTCATGCCTGAGCAATGTCTCTGTGACATTTATTTCTTCTCCATTGGACACACTACAATCTTCTTGGCACTTCAGAACAACAGGCAACAGTTTAGCACCATGTGCTGGGAGGGAATTTTCAAAGCTAAAGCAAAAATAAAACTAAAAAATGTAAAAATGTAACACACTAAATATTTCACTAAATAATTCAAAAGGAATACTTGTTTGCAGTATGAGAACAAAAATTTAAAGAGAAAAACATCTTTATCCACCTTAGGTGAGAAAGTGTGCATGGCATGATCAACATTTTTGCCATTTATACCTGTCCATGTGTAATCATGTAAGTGCTGTGAGTATTGATTTGGGGGCTAGAAATAAATTCTAATAAGCATGATAATTGGCATGTGTGGAACTAACAACTAATAAAGATTGATTCCCCATTAATGCAGAGCTTTCCTTTTGCATTATTTGACATTGTTGTGCATTTATTGCAACAGAATAGTATTAAATCTTGAGCTCAGAAAACCTCTGTGTCCGTAGATTGTATTGTCTTATGACATTATTAAGCTTTGCTGTTCAAATCTGGAACACTTAGGAAATTTGCTAAGAGCTCTCACTTTATTTCTTCATCAGTAAACTATGTATAAGGACAGAGCTCCATATAATATCATGAAATGATTCATCAAAAGCACTGTTAGTGTTTATCTCTCAGCAGATTCCATCTAGTATTATTGTTTATTTTCATACACCCTTTAAGCATGAACTGCAGGCGTTTCCTTTCTCAAGATTACAGGTTTCTTTTCTTTTCACTTATACTGCAATTAGTAGATACTGTACAGTTTATGGCCTAACTATTTAGTTTGGGTAGGATACTTCTATTATGGGAATCTTCCTATTTCCCTAGGCACTTCAGGAATTTTGCAGCATGGCAGGCCTCCAGTGATTAGGGATCAATGAGCCACTGTCCTGGAAGTTGCAAGGTCCTAAAATTATCTTTAGAGACAGATATATATATATATATATATATATATATATATATATATATCACTGAAGATGCGTTTGCAATTACTCTTGGTTGAGAAATACAAATTTATTGCCAAATATTTGCCAAGTCATGGTTTTTAGAAAGTTTTTTTTTTTAGGAGCTAAGGGAGTGATTCAGGAGTAAAGTGCCTGCCTTGTGAGAATGAGGACTTAAGTTTAAGCCTATGGTCCTTTTTTTTTTTCAAAAGAAATATGTGGATCTTGTTGAGAGGCAACAACAAAAAATTTTTTTTTAGTCTTCATAGTTTCGTACTTTTTTTCCCAAGAGATTATGTTTTATTAGTTCAAACTAGAAACAAGGCTGCTTCACATGTCAATTCCTTCTCCCTCCCCCCTTCTCCCTCACCAACACCCCACCAGCCCCCCACCTCATTCCCCCTCTGCTCCCCAGGGAGGGTAAGGCCCTTCATGTGGGTTCCCCAGAGTCTGTCATATCATCCTGGGCAGGGTCTAGGCCTTCCCCCATGTGTCTAGGCTGAGAGAGCATCCCTCCATGTGGCATGGGCTCCCAGAGTCCCTTCTTATGCAAGGGATAAATACTGATCCACCACCAGGGGCCCCACAGAGTTCCAGGGCCTCCTTATTGAGGGGTCTGGATCAGTCCTGTGCTGACCCCCCAGACATCAGTCTGGGGTCCATGTGCTCCCCCTTTTTCAGGTCAGCTGTTTCTGTGGGTTTAACCAGCCTGATCCTGACCTCTTTGCTCTTCACTCCTCTGTCTCTGCAACTGGGTTCCAGAGTTCATTCAGTGTTTTGCTGTGGCTGTCTGCCTCTGCTTACATCTGCCACTGGATGAGGGCTCTAGGATGGCATACAAAGTAGTCATCAGTCTCATTATACAAGAAGAGCATTTAGGGTAGCCTCTCCACCATAGCCTAGATTGTCAGTTGGTGTCATCCTTGTAGATCTCTGGAAATCTCCCTAGTGCCAGATCTCTCCTCAAACCTATAATGGCTCTCCCTCTGTTATGGTATCTCTCATCCTGCTCTCCTCAACCTTCCTGCTCCTCCCTTTCCTCCTCTCTCCTCCTCTTCTCCCCCTCTCATTCTCCCAGCTCCTTTTCCCCTACCCTCATACAATTAGCTTAGGAGATCCTGCCCTTCTCCTTCTCTGGAGTCCATGCATTCTTCTCTTAGAGTCCTTCTTGTTTCCTAGTTCCTTTGGTGATGACGATTGTAGGATGGTAGTACTTTGCTTTATGTCTAAAATTCATATATGAGTGAGTACATACAAAGTTTGTCTTTTTGTGACTGGGTTACCTCACTCAGGTTGGTTTCTTCTAGTTCCATCTACTTGCCTGTGAATTTCAAGATTCCATTGCTTTTTTCTGCTGAGTGGTACTCCATTGTGTAAATGTACCACATTTTCTCTATTCATTCTTCAGTTGAGGGGTATCAAGGTTACTTCCAGGTTCTGGCAATTACAAACAATGCTGCTATGAACATAGTTGAACTTATGTCCTTGTTGTATGAATGTTTATTCTTTGGGTATATGCCCAAGAGATGAATTGCTGGATCTTTAGGTAGACTGATTCTTTCTCTTCAGATCCTATAAATCTTTTGCCTATGGTCTTTTTTAAAGGTTTCTAACATCTTGTCTGGCATTCTAAAGTCCATGCAGGTTGTGAAGTGCACTATTGAGAACATCTATGTCTTACAGAATCCAGATTAAAAATAGCTGAGTTCCTGGAGCATGCCAATATTTCTGGCATTGTGGAGGAGACCTGTAGATTCCTGACTTATTACTCATCTTAGAACACTTGTGTTTCAGTCCCAGGAAAGAGCTACCTCAAAAAATAGTGGATGACACCTAATTGTCCTCTAGGCTCCACACATACATGCATATTTTCATAGACACACATTTCCTCCCATTAATGTCTATACACTTGCACAAACACAAGAGATATTTATTAAATCAATTCTTAGGAAGCTAGGTTAGAAATTTATTATCTTCAGTACACTTTGGAGCCTATGTACTTTGAGCCTGAAGAAAACACACCTTTGTAGATGCTCATAGATGGAACCTTTCTTTACTTAAAAAAATAGAAATAATAGACATGTACCTTGGAATGTATCTGTATTTATTGATACATCTGTTTATCTATCTATCTATCTATCTATCTATCTATCTATCTATCTATCTATCATCTATCTATCTACTCCCCTCTCTCTCTATTATATATAGTGTGTGTGTGGGGGTATGTACTTTCTTTTTAGCAGAAACTCTTGCTTTCAGAATGATATTAAAATATTAAGTTCATACCATACAAGAGGCAAGCTCTTTACATTATTATTTCAGACATTATAAGGAGTGTTATTACAACTTTCAGAAAACTTTTATGAATAGGATAGAACCTGTTAAATAGCTCAGTTGATTCACCAAGGTAATATGTTTCCAAGTGGAATTTCACTTGTGAATGTTCTGTCTGAAACAATTTGCATTTTTAATGCTTTCTTAACCATCAACACTAGTATTTCAGAGCTGAAAGGCTGAAAGGAAATACATTCATATTTCTGTTTATGAAAATGTCATCCTGGAAATGAAGATAAAAAGCTATTTTAGGAAATCTTATATCAGAGAGCAAGTCCAAGAAGCTACAGTGAAAGATTTTTACATCAGCAATTCTTCTCTATTTCTGTCATTTAAAAATCATATTATAAGCTTAAGGATGGAGGGCTATGGAGGGATGATATGTAACCATTCCCTGACCCCAACACCACATTCCTGTTCAAAACAGGTAAACTTTCATGTTACATGGACAAGCAACAAAATTGTTGCATACAGATTTGCTATTTCTGGAAGGAGAGAGAAAATTAAAAAAAAAGTTTGTGTAAAATCTGTCTGTCTGCCTTAGGGAATAATTTGTTGGTATAGCCTCCTTCTATGTACAAGGCAAGGTTTAAAACTTTGGAGCTTCAATATGGTGAATGTGGAAGTCGTGAAAGAAACAGTGGTAGAATTCATCGATAATGGTTGAGTTTCCTTTAAGTTTAATCCCCAAGTGCTCACTTATTTAGATAGATTAAAATGGCGTTATGTAGTAAATATCCCAGAATCTAGCATATAGTAAAGAAAAATCATTGCGTTTTTCTGTGGTGAATTGCAATGATAAAAATATTTTATGAGTACTGTATCAACTCTGTTTCTTAGTCTCAATCCTTTCAGTACAAAGCTAAAAAATCTTAGTGCATTTTACCCATTTTATTTATAAATTTAAATGCTTGAAAATGCAAAATGCTATCAAAATATCTTGGGTTTTAGAAGCAAAACAGTAATAAAAAATAAGAGTTTTAAATACTAAAGTGAGCTGTCAGAGAGAACATATACCAACTTGTTAAGCCTTGTCATGCTCCATTTATTTGAAAACATTACCATAACCAGAATCTGTTGAAATAATAACACACAAACCTCTTTTATATTTATCAATAAAATTGGGATTATTTGTTTCTCGGGAGTCCCAAAACCATCTGTCTGCTTCAAGAGAATTATAGTTGAACATGAAGCCATTGCTTCCTTTCTAAAGCAACAGCATATTGGCTGAAGTATTACCTTTCCTTAGCTTGTTGCATATAGGAAGCTATGAGAAAGTTTGTTCTCCTTTAGTCTTCTATAAACAAATGGGTTTAATTATTACTGTGTGCAATATCAATTAGTAGAAACACTGAGAACAACTTCTGCCTCTTGGAAAAATGTTGGATTTTTTGGGGTATATCTCAATAGTAGAATGAGTTCAGAGCATGTGCGAGGTTTGTAGTTCATTGCCCACAAACAAACACAAATGGGTGTGCACACACACATGCTCATTCATGCACACACACCAGATTGATAAGAAGCTTTGACTTAAATATGCTAACAGGTGCTATTGTAGATACCAAGTAAGGATTGCTTTGAATTATTGTCAAGATGACAAAGGGTATATGAAGATGTATGAAACATTTCAAGTCAGTAAAGGAAAATTCTGTGTAATGCATGCTCAGAAATGGCAATGGAAATTTAAGTAAGAAGACCTTTTTGATTACTGGTCTGCCTGTAAGAATTTTTTTTTGTGTGTTGTTAGTTTGGTTCAATTAGAAAAAACTCCCAGCATACCTCTGCTACTGATATGACATTTTTGAAACTGGATTGAATCCATCAGTGTTCTTATGGAGCTGCCATAAATATTCATCACTACTGCAAATTGTGGACTATTGCAATGGGTGCAGTAGAGTTAGCCATACAGTGGCTATCACTTTGGTGGACAATTTTTTAAGGTTTGCTCTTTTTCTTATTTTGTGGATCTGATCTATAACCACCAAGGAATTGTGGTTAAAAAATATTGCCTAGCTGTATAGTCAGAAAAAAAATCAAAATTGTATTTGCAGAGAAAAACACAAACACAAGGGGAAAAAAGGAACCAATACACAAATATTATTATTCTTTAAAGTAAGCTGGTGGCTACTTACTCTAGTCCCTTCTCTAGGCCTTAAAACATCATTGTGTTACTATTCTAAAGCTCCCTTTGTGGCTTGAATGTAAAAATTCTTCCCTAGGCTCATACATTTTTAGATTTGATGCCCAGCAGTTGGACTTGCTTGGAAAAGTTGAAGAACCTCGCTGGAGGAGGAGAATCATGGGGTAGGGTGGGAGTGGCTTGAAGTTTTACAGTTTTTCCCTGTTCCCTTTTGCTTTCTGGCTATAGATGCAGAGTTATCAGGTGTTTTGTTTGTACATTATCGCTTCCAGTTTAGTGTTTTTTATTGGATTCCTGCATGTATGAACAAATAGGTCTTTTTCAGATGCCTCTTCTTGTGCTCTTTTCTTTCTGTTTGGTTTGTTCAGTTCCAATGTGTTAGTTTTTGTTTTATCTTATTTTACTTTATTATATTATTAAAATATTTGTTCTATGGACAAAACCATATTATTCCTTGATAACAAGAGGCTTAAACTCTGAAAATTCAGCATCCTTATTGGCAGTGGTATTATCAAAACTAGATGTCATTTTAAGAATACCTTTCTGGGATTGTGGGATATGACATGTTTGACAAATGCTGTACATCCACAAAACCTGGTTAGAATCCCAGAATCCAAGTAAAAAGCTGATCATAGTCCTTTGTACTTATTAACTCAAGTGGTAGAGATAGACAGATTCCTAAGGATATGGTCATGTTGGTCCAGCTGTATCTATATGCTTTAAGTTTACTGAGAAATCCTGTCTTAAAAAATAAATGTGAATTGTGATCAGTGAAAGCACCTGATATAAACCATTGTCTTCCACACATGTAAACAGAGGCATGCTCATATTCATGTACAACATAAGCAAGAACATACAACACATGCACCTGTACTCACAGAGAGAGGGAGAGATAGATAGATAGATAGATAGATAGATAGATAGATAGATAGAAAGATAGATAGAATGTATTGTTGATTTATAGTAGTATTTTGTAGTTTTTGACTGTTTACAGCTCTGAAAGTAAGCTAATCTTTATCAGTCACTGGATCCCATGAACTAACTAACCAGAATACATAACTTCATTGAATTGCATTTGGACACATTTCTAAAAACTGAGAAAAGAAATAGTCTTAATATTAAGCAAACTAGGTTCTTATTATGCAGACATTTTTATTCCATCCTCTATTGCATCGCATCAAATTAACTTCTTCTCCTACCCCCATATGGCTTGATGAAGCAAAAATTTTTCTTTTAATTAAGCCAAGGAGAATTTTTCCCATTCTTTATCTCAAAAAAGAAAATAAGTTCCTTCCTTTAATTTTAATAATTTCATTCAATTAATACTTATTAAGCTCTTGATGAAGAACAGAATTCTGAACACATAGTTGTTGGAAAGATTATAATGAATGTAGTTCACAATCTTTGTATATATATATATATATATATATATATATATATAATGAGATATATATATCATTAAAACTCATTATTGCAAACTTCTATGTTCTTTGTATCTTAAACACTAAATCCAGTTCTGTGGAGGATGTAATAGTTTTGGTAGGCCTTACTACACTTTAACATTCGCCAGAAAAATTACTAAGGAATTCAATTTCATTACTTCATGGATATTATAAAAGATCCTATTAGTTCGATAATATGTATTTTTTTCATTTTGCACAGTACAAGACAGCTTTTGCATACCTTGTTTAAGGCCACAGAGTTAATACATAGTGAATTCTGACATTGTAACTGATTTTGTGTGTGTGTGTGTGTGTGTGTGTCACACACACACACACACACACACACACAGAGAGAGAGAGAGAGAGAGAGAGAGAGAGAGAGAGAGAGAGAGAGAGAGTTCACTGTCATATATTTATTCTGTTAGATAGAAATGAAGAAGGCACATCAATAGCACTGGCATGCTTGTTTAGAAAGCATTCTTAGCCCAGGTGTTGGTGGCACACACCTTTAATTCCAGCACTCGGGAGGCAGAGGCAGGTGGATCTCTGTGAGTTCGAGGCCAGCCTGGTCTCCAGAGTGAAAGCCAGGATAGGCTCCAAAGCTACACGGAGAAACCCTGTCTTGAAAAAAAAAAAAAAAAAAAAAAAAAAAAGGAAGCATTCTTAGACGCAATGATACCAACTGCCTTCAGAAGAGTCAGAAATTTAGATTAAGTTAGTGTTTCTTAACAAGCTCAAGCTCTCTACTTTAATCTCTTCTAAAAGAAGATGACTTTTTACACAAGCAGATGGCCTATTAGCACAGGCTACTGTCCTATAGTGGTATAAAGACAAACTTATCCCCACAGATAGACAATGAAAATGAGGCTGGAGTTTACCAGATTTGTCAGAGTGAGGCCACTGCCCTTGTCTTCCTCCCTCTTGCTGCACCTGTTTTACACAAAATGCCTTTGGATAGTTATTATTTTTTAAATCTGATGATTTTCAGGGAACAAACAATAATATCATTGCAGGACAAAGACAGAGAGGATTCTTTGTTCACAACCAAGGTTGCCAGACACTCACTTCTTTTTCATTATTCTACAGCTGAAGTTACACGGCACACAGTGGAAAGCTGGGCAATGTGTAGGCTCCCTGAAGGCTTTTAAAGTGACTATAGTGTACTTTGTTTCTAAATCACAAGGGTCCAGTTGAAACAGAGGAGTGGCTATTTTTGTCTAATTGAGTTAGAGTTGGGCTCCCTGTAGGTCCATAAAGAGTGGGAATCCAGACCATCACTTTGAGATAGGCTCAAATGAAAGAATATAAATGCTGGAAGCTTGCAGAGAAGTTGAGCTCTTCCCAAAGGATTTGGACTCTGGCTTGTAAGATGCCCTCTTACCAACCATACCTCTCCCCTAAGCTTCTTTTTGTTAACCAATATGAAGAACACTGACCTTTTTTCCCTTGTGGTACCATGGATTAGGCTTGTCCAATGTTTCAAATTCGTGACCACATGCTACAATTTTGCACTGTTTTGTTCCCTATATATTTAGACTCAAACATCACCCTCTGCAGCCTGCTGTTAACACATTTCTAACAGGGAAGAACTAGTTCACGTAAACCCAATTAGTCACACTCTGTCTGACTTACTACTTGTTTGCATGGACTAAACTGATGGCTACTTAAAGTCTCACTTGCTATCTCCTCTCCTTTCTCCTGCTGCAAAAGCTCAATAGTAAGTCCTTGTAAAGAGTAAAAAGATAGGAAAACAAACTCAGACTCAGGATTCCTTGTGATGATGCTGACATCTATGCCAACAAGGTACTGATTGATTTTTAGGTTAAATATGAAAACTATCTTAATCAGAAATTGTAAGCGATTGTGATTATTTTGATTTTGAGATTTGAGAAAATTATGCATTTAATATTATAGCTTATGAAATATAACATTAAAGAATGTTAAAGATGCATATAAATCAAATTCCATCATTGTGTCATGCTTAACCCTGAGGTTATTTAGTGTTTAAGTAATATTCAATATGTGTTTATATATTCAGTTTTTATCTGGTGCTGCACCAGATCGGCTAGTGTGTTACTTGTATTGGTTTTCAACTCTGTGTTAAATAATATCACTCAGTTCACCGAGATAGGCCATAATGGGTATATTGACACCATGGGCACCAGCAATAATTACAAATAAGATTGCCTATCATCATCCCCCCACTCCCAACTCTACCCCCAGGGAGCTCTTTGATGTTCATCTAGCAGTTAGCTCCCTTTCTGTGATGTCCTGTCACATCTTGGCCAGCATCATTGTCACTTGTTATTTTTTTTTTTTGAGACAGGGTTTCTCTGTGAGGCTTTGGAGCCTATCCTGGCACTTGCTCTGGAGACCAGGATGGCCTCGAACTCACAGATATCCACCTGCCACTGCCTCCTGAGTGCTGGGATTAAAGGCCTGCACCACAAACGCCTGGCTGTCACTAGCTCTTTTGCAAATGTATTTTATCAGCTTTATGAATGGCCACACCATACATGTGAGATAGGAAATTTGTAAGCTCAAGTTCCCCTTTGGATTATTTTTTTCAGTGTGTATTTGGTGAGTGAAAGGAAAATAACCTTATGAAATAAAATGAAAGAATTATCTATTGGCATACGTGAAGTTCTTTTCACAGACAGGTGCATTTGTTGTAGACTAATCACAAATGGTAATTTGTAATTTTATAATAACTAAAGGAAAGTTTCTCACGATAAAAGAAAACATTATTAGAGACAACACTGAAGTTAAGTTCCAGTTGATCTATTGTGAAATTTAGAGAAGTGATTCATATTTCACAAATTTTCAGTTTCTCTCTGATGATAATATAGTCTATGGATCTATTATGAAGATTTAAGTAAATATCTGGCATACTGTTTGTATTTTTGAAACATCTTATTAATGTAATAGCAGCAGTAATCTTCAGCTGCTATTTTAAGTAAATCATCTGAGGCAATCAGAATTTTCTAAATGTGAAATGAATAATAGCTGTCAGGTGGAAAGAATGTCATTTTCTTCAATGACGTAGTTATGGATAAGTTGACCACCCTCCAGTAAATGACCTTCCAACCATGATTGGACAAGTGACTCTAATTAAACTCAGTGGGTAGTAAACAATGAAGGCATGAAAGTGGGAAAAGGATGTAAGGAAAAGAGGGGAGAAGATGAGAAGAGGGAATGGGAGAGAGAAAGAAATGAAAATCCAATACAACAAATCTGTGAAACAGTCAATAATGTGTATTGTCAAATATTATATAGAGACTAAGGTGATATATTGTTTATGATCTAATAAAGCCACTGAAGATCAGAATGCAAAGCTAGCTACAGCCATAGAAGCTGGGCAGTGGTGACACATACCTTTAATCCCAGGACCCAGGAAATAGAGGCAGAGGGATCTCTGTGAGTTCCAGGCCACCTAGGGCTACATGAGAGTGAATCCATCTAAGAGAGAAACAGAGCTCATGTCTTTAATCCCAGCACTAGAGAGGTATATAAAATAGGAGCAGGACACTCAGCATTCAGGATTTGGGCAATTAATCTCCAGCCATGTCGAGGACAGGATTCTTCCCCCAGTTTTGGTAGAGGTAAGAGCAGTGTGGTGGCTTAGCTGCTTTGCTTTTCTGACCTACAGCTTGAACCCCAATTTCTATATCTGGGTTTATATAGTTCATGTTACAATAAACTATTTCAGTCCTTATCATTTTTTCATATTTTAATATTTTATCAATATTATATTTCTATATATCTGAAAACAGTTTTCTGATTTTATAAGAATTCAAGTATCCATATTTGTTACTATGTAATTTCAAACCTAAACCCTGATGAAAAGTATATTTGGGTCTTGAGATGTGGCTCAGTTGTTAAGAACATTTGTGGTTCTTGCAGAGGATTGTGTTTGGTTTCCATCATTGACAGGGTAGCCCATAAGTCTGTAACTCTGATTTCAGTAGATCCCATGCCTTCCTCTGGCAGCCTCAATTACCTGGTGAGCATATAGTACACATATATACATCACATACTTACATGAAAGCAAAACAACCATAACACACATAAAATTAATAAATTTAAAAATTCATTTATAAAGAATTATATTTAATGTAATCTTTTATTTTACATTTTCCAATTTATTGGGATACAAGAGCAGTTTTCATTAGTACAGATTATACTTAGTATGTTGATGATTTGCTGGGCATGTATCATCCTTAATTCTGTACCACAGGAGGCAGCTACAACTCTCAATGAATCCCAGCCATGGGAAAAACCAATGACATTGCAATGTCCTGATCACTCAGCTAAGGTGTTTGGCTGGCTAGGTGTAATCAATGTATTTTCACCTTATGATAGCTTCAAGTTATGATGCATTTGTCCAGATGTAACCCATTGTATATAAAGAACTGTATGCACTTTCTCAAACTCATAACACAATAAAATTGGTTAATTTTATTATATATAAAATTTAACTCCATTTTGTTGCTGTTTAATTAATTTGCCTATATAAAAGTTCAATGAAAAAATGTCCATTAAGACTTATATTTCAAGTTGATCTAGCCTGCACGCTTGGCTTATAGAAATAGGATGCAGTTTTAAATATCTAGCTACAGCTTGTGATTGTATTTTCCCAACACAGTTTACTAAATATCAAAAAACTAAAATGCTCCTTCAGAAAAATATACCAAACAAGTGATATTGTAAGAATTTCATCCTCCAAACAATGATTCTTAGACAATAATTTGAAGAAAAATTGCAAGAGAAGCCAGATACATACATACATATGTACATATATATATATATATATATATATATATATATATATATATATATAATTGGTACTCCTATCAAGTTAAAAATCTATGGAGGAAAAATAGAAAGGGATGAAGAAAGGAAGAAAGAAGTGAGTGACTGTGATGCATTAAAAGTGGGAGAAAATATACAGAAGTATATTTTGGAAGATTCATAGGTATTTCAAATGCCGTTGATATTTTAAAGTGCTACCATTGTGAAGCTTAATAGCTTTAGCCCCTCATTTTTGCCTCTTGACATTTGAATAGTAGGCTAGGATGATGTCACTTAGGTAGATTTAGCTCTTGTAACAAATCACCCTTAAGGAAATTGTCAGTGAATAAGTCAGTGAAAATCAAATCTGATTTTCTCAATGAAGTATGTAACTACACCAAGTCAGCATCATGAAGCAAGACCACCTTCTATGTCTTGTCAACAGTAATTACTTTAGCAACAACACATAACCTGTCAAAGGGGTATGAAATGACCAAACACCCCAGTCACCAAGACATGAAAGCACCACAGTCTAGTGCACTGTATGAAGCTATTATGATGTTTAGTTAATGTTCCATTATTAACCAAAGAAACATGAGTAGAGAAAAGCCATTAATATCCTGGGAGGCAAACATACTTATTCTCCTCTCCTTTAGGATGTCTATCACAATGTTTTTATATAAACTACAGAATGATGAATTTTTTCCAATAGCTTTTTTGACTTAAAAATATATTTAAGATTTTATGTACAAACAACAGTAAAGATCCACTTGCTGGTCTTTCTACTTACTGTGAGCAATTATTTAAAAAAGTATCTTTTATTTTCTTATCATTTACTTATTTATTAGGTAGAGTTTTGTTATGTAGCTCTGGCTGGTCTGGAACTCACTGTGTAGAAAAAAATATTGAAATTACAGCAATATAACTGTTTCTACCTCTGCCTGGTGAGTACTAAGATTAAAGATTTGAACCACCATGCTTGGCATACTGTTTGGGTATATAGAATTTTTATAGATTTATGTTTTTACTTTGTACCTATGCAGTTACGGTTTCTGTACCTTGGCTTGGCACAGCTCATTTGAAAGTACATTAATTAATTCTTGTAAGCCCCAAACTCTAAAACTCTGATTTTTGTACATGAAAATTCAGGTGGGTTATATCTTGTTTATACTAACAAATAATGCTTGCCAGAAGATCAGAGGGCAGAGCTAGCCACAAGCTAACCATATATGTCTAGAGGTCTGTACAGACAGAGAGGAAGTGAGATGGCTGGGCAGAGAGAGGAAATGATTAAGTGGGAGGAGACAAGAACCCCATCTCTTTTTATTCAATCTGAGGAATTTGTAGAAGTAAGAACTCTAATGGCTTGGCTCCTCTGCTTCTCTGATCCTTCAGCTTTCACCCCCTAATATCTGACACTGTGTTCTTATTATTAAGACCAATTAGAACTTTTGTTACACTTGAGCATTGAAAGTAAGGCCAAAAAGTGACTTGGGCAAGTCAAGTTATTTACTACTGAGCAATAATCCCAACAGTGTCTTAGTTCAATAGCAAAATTGTATTTTGCTTTCTCAAGTATGAATGGAAATTGATGTCTCTAATTACATCTCCAAAGAAGGCTGAGACAGGAGGATATTGAGTTTCAGGAGAGCCAGAACAGCAGAAAACAAATGAAAACAAATGAACAAAATTCTTTCCTTAAAAGCCAATATTTGCTGGGAAACCAGCATAGGACAGATCCAGACCCCCTGAACATGGGTGTCAGTGAGGAGGCCTGGACACTCTATGGGGCCTCTGGTAGTGCATCAGTATTTATTCCTAGTATACGGATAGACTTTGGGAGCCCATTCCACATAGAGGGATACTCTCTCAGCCTAGATACACTGGAGGACTTAGGCCCTGCTCCAAATGATATGACAGATTTTGACGATCCCCATGGAAGGCCTCACCCTCCATGGGAAGCAGAAAACGGACGGGATAGGGGATCAGGGGAGGAGGGGAGGGAGAGTGAACTGGGATTGACATGTACAAAAGCTTGTTTCTAATTTAAATTAAAAAAGAAAAAAGACTATATTTAGAAATTACTAAAATGTTAACATATTGTACGAGTAAACCATCTGTCAATAGTTTGAAGTGCTAACCAACTGAATGATTACAAAACAACGCAACTGATGTTCCAGAAACAAACACATCATAAACATGTTTCAGTCAGGACATAGCCCTGATGTAGAGAATACTGTAAATGTACAATGAAAAAACAAATATATAGGGTTTGGCAAACCAGACATAAACAATTACAAAATGAAAAAGTGGCCAAAAATACAGATTATATTGTTTTCTTTTGTATAGTTCAAACCAAACTAATTGAACATGACTTTATTTGGATAAAACTCTTACTTTGACTCACAATTTCACAGGGTTTAGTCTTTAGACTGCTTTGTTCCATGTTCTTGGGTAGAACATCATGATACTAGGAGATTGTGCCAAATGCTATTAGCATTATGACAGACAGAATGGGTGCATATATTCTTCCTAATACCTGCTTCCAGTGACTCTCTTTAGCTTGGCCATACCTCCAAATGTTTCCACAATCTCTTCAAATATTACCAACACTGGGGATCAAGGAGACAAAACATGAGCCTATGGAGGTCATTTGAAGCTCAACTATGAAAGATTACAGCAACAAACTCAGTTACCCTACCTAGTCCCTGTGGGAGATGAAAATATTCTGGCATTCAACCATTGTCCATTAGTAGTCCCAAAGTAAATTGCTGGGGAAAGGGAATCTAGAAGCTGTATTCAGCTTTGCATAGAATAGAAAATGCTTCTGAGGGTTATATCTTCAGAGAAATTTGCAGACTATGTAGATATACATGAGATGATTTATTTATTTATTTATTTATTTATTTATTTATTTATTTATTTATTTTGAAGCTGTCCATGGAGCCAGCAGATAGCTCAGTATATGAAAGCCCTTCCTTCAAGTTCCTTCCTTGTGTATGACATAGCAGGGCTGCACCCACAAACATGCTTGCAGAAGCACAAACAAAACAAATGGATGTAATAAAAATTTAATATTTTCCTTTTGAAAAAATTCTACATCCATTCAAATGATGCTACTGTTACTCAGCATGCTTTTATGCCTCTACTTTCAGAGTTTCACTACCCAAAGAAGAAAATCATCTTTCCCAGATCCCATGAATGACATGAGTTCATTTATGTTCTGGTTTGCTGTCATAATTACTGCACACAATATCATGACTGTAATTGCCTGTGCTGTGAAATGTGAATCACCAGATGTTGATTGCCAGGAGATGATCTGTCTATGCTAGGAAGTTTCAAGAGCGTTCCCATTAGGGGAGTGAAGGATGATATAGTTGGGAGTGTATGCATAATCAGAGACCTTAGAGTCTGTAACAAGCAAACAGACATTCATGACACAATGCTTAGCTGCTGTCCCCTTCTGGGCTTTCCTGTAAGTGTATGTAAATGTGGTACAGAGTGAGAGCTGAGATTTTTTAGAATTCAGTATGTCCTGAGCAGTACTCTGTGGGTACATTGTATGTGTTCTCTAAGAGTTTATGAAGTAATACTTTTAGCATGATTCAATGCCCATTTTCTCCTCCATATAAGTGAATATCTTAGATATTTTCAAAAATTACTCATGGCTTTATTTTGCATCAATGTTCTTTGTCTTATTTTTCCCACTTATTGCTGGTTCTATGTGCATATTTTTGTGAGAAACTTTTTCAATTTTGGCAGAATAATATGGAAACTAATGAATGAAGTTTGGCTCAGAATAGAACTAAGGATTGCATATGAGATACTGAACACAGATTTTGTTTGTTTCTTTGTTTTTGAGACAGGGTTTCTCTGTGGCATTGGAGGCTGTCCTGGAACTAGCTCCTGTAGACCAGACTGGTCTCAAACTCACAGTGATCTGCTTGTTTCTGCCTGGGATTAAAGGTATGCTCCACCACTGCCAGGATAGACGCTGAACACGTTTTGAACATTAAGTATTTTATTAACTTTATTTTTTCCGATTTCAAGTGGCAGATAGAAAGAACTCTTAGGATATGCTTGTGTGAGTCTGCAGACACATGCACTTGTGGGGTTTCATTTCTAGGCTCATAGGATATGTGTGTCCAGTTATATATCATTAGGGCATTTGAGTTGTGATCCATTGTTTTTCTGTCTGTGAAAAACTTATAACTATTTCTGGAAAATGAGTATGCCTACTCAAAGAGAAAATGTGTATTTCACATTTGCTCCATTTGAGGTCCCTATTCATTTTCACATTATACCTTTTCATAGTGAAATGTTTACATTTAAAAAGATTCTTTTTCAGTGATGATATTTGTAGGTTTGCCATTGCATTTTATATTGCTTTTTTTCCAGCATTTGCATTGTGTGATTCATTATACAACACATTCAATAGAAGTTGTAAGATAAGGCAGGCCTCTGGATTCCATAAGGATGTTTTAATTGTAGAAGCTTGACAGTTCTGACAAACTACCCAAAGTCCCTTTTAAAAATATAAACTGTTATCTCTACTTCCAAAGTAATCTTTCTTTCCCTTAGAACAATAGCAATGTGGGAGAGTCAGCATAATCTCTCAACAGTTCTTGTCAGTAGAAAACAAGTTTGTAAGTTGCTGGAGAAAGTGTGCAACACTCACTGGAGACAAAGCAGATAACAGTGGGCTTAGTGGCCTTGGAGTCTGAATCATTATTTGGTATGACTTGAGTCTGCTACGCTAAGGAAAAACCAACTTCTGATACCTGAAGGGAGTGGTTGGCAATTTTTTTATAGCTGTTATTATCAGTAGAGCAATGCAACTCTGCCAGCTGCAGAACGGTGAGATGATATGTAGAAAGCAAAGCTGATGCCTTGAGGTAATGCTCCTTGGCAAACAAAAGTATTTGGTAATCTATCGCTAATGTGTCTGCACGATAATATATTCTTGTCTTGAACGCTGCGTTTTTTTTTTTCTGCTAACATACTCCTTCCAGCACTTGTGTTTCTACCTACCACTCAATTATATATGCATGAGTTCATGTTTTCACATCGTGTATCTTATTCACACCCTTCCCTGCACTTGATGAAACACTTAACCCAATAGTGTATTATTTATCTCTGCTGAACACTGTATTCACACAGGCACCAGCTCAGCTCAGGACTTTCTGAACACAACTTAATTATAGGTCAGCCTACCTGCCACTACTGAATGCATTTGACAAAATAACCATTCCATTCGAAGGGAAAACTTATAAAGTTGCTTTTAAAAACATAAATTATGTATGTGATTTCCTTGTCCACTGAGGCTGGACAAAGTAACAATAAAGAAGGAGAAAGAAGCTTTGGAAGGCAAATGTGCTTAGTTTAGATGAGGGGTTAGCATGTCAACTAATAGCAAAACATGAGATGATCTATTTCAAAGGAGGACAGACTTATTCTGACTCATGGGATCAGTGATTTCAATCCACATTGTTTGGCCCTGTCTCTACCTGCCCACCCCCCCACTGGTTTGTTGCATCCTGGTACATCACTAGAGAAATGTATGGTAAATTAGGCCCAGTTACCTTTTGGTGTCCCAAAAGTGAGTAGAAATAGAGGAGGAAGTGGATTCTGAATATTCCTTTCAGTGACATATCCCCAATGATCAAACTTCTATCAATTGCCCAAATTTTGTTTCTGCCTCTGCCCAATAGTATAACGGGTTAACAATCAAGCTTTTGACAGTGGTCCTCAGGAGAAAGATCAAATCCAGGTCATAGTGGAAGGGTAGTTTGCAAACAATTGTCTGGTGAGGGTCCTCTCCCCAGACACCATGACACTGGCTCTATGTCTGGTGCATTAAATGACTAAGGTCTTCTTCTTGAAATTGTGAACTTTGGTTCTTTCTAAGTCCATGAAGGTCTATGTTACTATGTGGGGCTTTATAGAGTTCTGGTACTTTCTCCTACATGCTTTCTACGTTCCTCTTATTTCCAAAAAGAGATCAAGGGGATACAAATTGGAAAGGAAGAAGTCAAAATTTCACTATTAGCAGATGACATGATAGTTTACTTAAGAGACCTGAAAAACTCTACCAGGGAACTACTACAGCTGATAAACACCTTCAGCAAAGTGGCAGGATACAAGATTAACTAAAAAAAAAATCAGTAGCCCTACAATATACAAATGATAAATGCGTGGAGAAAGAAGTAAGAGAAATCTCACCCTTTATGATAGCAACTAACAGCATAACATATCTTGGGGTAAAACTAACCAAAAATGAGAATGACCTGTATAGTAAGAACTTTAAGTCTTTAAAGAGAGAAATCAACAAATATACCAGAAAATGGAAAGATCTCCCATGCTCTTGAATAGGTAGGATCAACATAGTAAAAATGGCAATCTTGCCAAAGTCAATCTACAGATTCAATGCAATTCCCTTCAAAATCCCAACATAATTGTTCACAGACCTTGAAAGAGCAGTACTCAACTTCATATGGAAAAACAAAAACCCAACGATAGCCAAAATAACTCTGTACAATAAAAGGTCTTCTGGAGGCATCACCATCCCTAACTTCAAGCTCTATTATAGAGCCATCATTCTGAAAACAGCTTGGTATTGGCACAAAAATACACAGGTTGACCAAAGGAATCGAATTGAAAACCCTGATATTAACCCACACAGCTATGAACACCTGATTATTGACAAAGAAGCTAAAGTTATACAATGGAGAAAAGAAAGCATCTTCAACAAATGGTGTTGGCATAACTGGATTCTGACATGTGGAAGATTGCAAATTGATCCATATCTATTGACATGAACAAAACTTAAGTCCAAATGGATGAAATGAAAAACCTCCACATAAATTCAGCCACACTGAACCTCCTAGAAGAGAAAGGTACCTTCTAGTGGTACACTAGAAAAAAATTGGTACAGGAGACCACTTTCTGAACATAACACCAGTAGCACAAACATTGAAATCGACAACTAATAAATGGGACCTCCTGAAACTGAGTAGCTTCTGTAAGGCAAAGGACACAGTCAGAAAGACAAAATGCCAGCCCACAGAATGGGAAAAGATATTCACCCACATCTGACAAAAGGCTGACCACCAAAATATACAATTAACTCAAGAAGTTAGCCACCCAAACACCAAACAAGGCAATTAAAAATTGGAGTGCAGAACTAAATAGAAAATTCTCAACAGAGGAATCTAAAATGACTGAGAGACACTTGAGAAAGTGCTCAGCATCCTTAGCCATCAGGGAAATGCAACTCAAAACCACTCTGAGATACCATCTTACTCCTGTCAGAATGGCTAAAGACAATAACACCAATGACAGTCTATGCTGGAGGGGATGTGGAGAAAGAAGAACACTCCTCCATTGCTGGTGAGAGTGCAAAGTTGTATAACCACTTTGGAAATCAGTATGGCAGTTTCTCAGGAAAATGTGGTTCAGTCTACCTCAAAATCCTGCAATTCCACTCTTGGGCATATACCCATAGAATGCACATTCATACAATAAGGACATGTGTTCAACTATGTTCATAGCAGCATGATTTGTAATAGCCAGAACCTGGAAACAACCTTTCTGCCCCTCAACTGAAGAATGGATAGAGAAAACGTGGAGCATTTACACAATTGAGTACTACTCAGCAGAAAAAAATGGAATCTTGGAATTCACAGGCAAATGGATGGAACTGGAAGAAACCATCCTTAGTGAAGTAACCGAATCACAAAAAGATAAACATGGTATGTCTCACTCATTTTTGGTTTTTAGACATAGAGCAAATGATTACCAGTCTACAATTCACACTTCCAGAGGAGCTAGGAAACATGCAAGACCCCAACACAAGATTGCATAGTCCCTCAAAGAAGGGGAGGGGAGAAGAACCCCTGAACAAAGTGGGACAACGGAATGGAGGTGAAGAGGAAGAAGATGGGAGGGGAAAAAGGGAGGGGGAGATAACGAGGACTGAGACAGGGGAGGAATAGAGTAGGGCAAGAAAGGAGATGCCTTGATAGAGGGAGACAGTACAGGTATGGAGAGAGGTCTGGCACAGGGGAAGAGGATCCACAGGGATGACCCCAACTAAGAATCCAAGCAGTGGTGGAGATGATTCCATTGATGTCCTTGCCCTATAATGAGATTAGCACCTACCTTGGTTACCATTCCTAGAGCCTTCATCCAGTAGCCGTTCAAAGCAGAACAGGCACCCAAAGCTTAGCACTGAACCATACTACTGTAATACAGTTGTGGAGAGGGAGGAGGGATGAACAAAGGAGCCAAGATGATGCTGCAGAAACCCACAGAAACAGTTGACCCGACCTAGTAAAAGCATTGAGACCCTAGTCATAAAGCTGTGGAAACAGCATTGAACCAAACCAAGCCCTCTGAATGTGGGTACCAGCTAGGAGTCCAAGACAGACTATAGGACCTCGAACATTGGAGACAATCTTTATCCCTAGAGCACAAATGGACTTTGGGAGCCCATTCCCTATGGAATGCAGCCCAGATACAGCAAGGATGGCCAAGGGCCTCCAACAAAAGATGACAGACTTTGAAGGTCCCTGGTGGAGGGCCTCACTATCCCTGGGGAGGAGTTGGGGGATGGGTTGGGGGTTTGTTGGGAAACATGGGAGGATGTTAGGGCAAGGGAATGGGAGGGATGGATATGTAAATATGAGGAGTAATTAAAGAATTTAAATTTAAAAAAAGAGGAAAAGAGAAAAACACATGGTTGGTTACAGGTATTGACAGTAAAGATGAAGTCATACTAAACTACACAATAATTTGAAGATGAGGTCTATTACAATAACTGGTGCTTTTGTAAAAACAACAGTTTGGACAATGATAAATCTATAGATTGCTATTTGTTCTTTGAGAAAGCATATTTTAAACATCTAGAACCTTGTATTTCTAGAAGAAAACTTTCTATATGTCATCATTAAAATGACACACAAGAAGAATCAGGTAACCTCTCTATGGAAATCAGTAGTATTTTTTCACTGTTTACGGGGGTATTGAATCTTTTTAACCTTCTTAAATTTTTGTTACCTTAGTAATTTAAAGCGACAAGTTAAATGCTAATGCAATTGATAGGGGTGAGCAAGTGGTCAATGTCTAGCCTGATCTGACTACATAATGCAGTAGAAATTACTAAAATATACAGGCCTGGTGTAATTTTGACAGAAAACAGTTTTCTGCTGGGCTTATATCTCCCTGGGTGATATTAAAAGGCAGGGATGTTGTAAGTGCCACATTTCTTTGGAGCAAAGTTAAGAAACCTCAACAACCTGGATGCACTTTAAAGAAATAAAAATTGGAGCATCTGGAAATTTCATGTTTCTGTTCTCAATGAAAAATTTAGTGGTGAAATCTAATATTGAATTTAGATGATATTCCACTCCTTCCCCAAAGCCACAATAGATAGGGACCTGAATTTTCTGTTTAGTCCTCTATCTACTAATGAAATCAAATTTGTAAATTTTAAGCAGTTATTGACTGATATAATTGTATACTGTGAGAAGAGGGAATGAGTATATGCATAGTTATTATGTTTTTTTTTTAAATTCAAGTTAGTATTTGTTTCAGTAATTTTGGTGGATCCAGGTTGTCTTGTCCGTCAAGGTGTAGTTCTGATACATCCATCTGCCAGTATCTCCTATGGAAGAGTAGTTCTGCATTTTTATTGTGTCCTTTGTAAATACAATTATGAATTGTTCCTTAGTTTTTGTGGAGGCATATTATTTATGAATTATTGAATCTTGCCTGAGGATTCATAAAGCAAAGTCAGCCACAAAAATAGAAGCTAGGCACACACCTTTAATCGCAGCATCCAGAAGCTAGGATGTGGTGGTACACACCTTTAATCCTAGGACTCAGGATTAAGAGGTAGAAGGATCTTTGTGAGTCCAAGGCCACCAATGTCTACATAATTGACCCAGACCTAAAGAAAAACAGCTCACACAATTGATGTTCTCAGCACCTGGGATGACATGCCTGTAATCCCAGCATTAGGCAGGTATATACAACAGGAGCAAGATCTCAGTATTAGGCATTCATTCTCCAGCCATGTTAAGGATAAGAACACCCCAGTCCTGTTAGAAGTAGGAGCTCTCTCATAGCTTGACTGCTTTGCTTCTCTGATCTTCAGGTTGATCCCAAATATCTCACTCTGAGTATTTTATTTTTTGTGTTACAGTTTTTGAATGTTACAGATATGGCCAGATCATTGTTGAACGATGCTGTACTTTTCCATAAAGAAAAAAAAATAAACACCTTGTTCTTTCAGTAATTCATGGCTCATGACAGATCCAGCTGTATAATTTCCACAAGTCAGTACAAAATGAATGTTTTAGGAGTCTTGGTGAAAGTGTGTGTGGAGAGGGGGAAAGAGAGAAGATGACTATGATAAAGTGTTATAAATTTTGCAGCAGGACACAAAGAGATCAAGGAGACCTTATTGGAGGCAAAGACAGAGAGGTGATAGAGACAAAGTAACTATAGTAGTCTAAGATTGAGGGTTGCAGAATTGAACTGCAGTGCTAGTGCTGGTCTTGGTTCATACAAATGGCCAAGTAGAGAGTCAGAGGATTATTCAAGTAGGCTATGACAGCCATGGGGACCAAGCAGAGGTGCAGCCTAGGGACATTCATAAGTTCTGTGCTTATTGATCTCTTAACATATATAAAAGCTGACTAGATGACAGGTTGGTGGGGCCATCACAAAGTCAGTGTTATATGTGTCTTTTCTTTTAGGCTCTTGATGAGGGTTCTTTTTTTCAATTTTTATTTAAATTGGAAACAAGATTGTTTTAAATGTCAATCCCAGTTCCCTCTCCCTCCCCTCCTCCCCTGCCTCCCCCGCTAACACCCTACATATTCCATACCCTTCCTGCTCCCCAGTGAGAGTGAGGCCTTCCATAGGGGTTCCTCAGAGTCTGTCATATCATTTGGGATAGGGCCTAGGTTATCCCCTGTGTGCCTAGGCTTAGGGGTATCCCTATAGGTGGAATGGGATCCCAAATTCCGATCCTATACTAGATAAGTACTGATCTACTACAAGAGGCCCCATAGATTTCCAAGGTCTCTTCACTGACACCCACGTTCATGGGGTCTGGATCAGTCCCATGCTGGTTTCCCAGCTATCAGTCTGGGGACCAAGAGCTCCCACTTGTTCAGGTCAGCCCTTCCTGAGGGTTTTACCAGCCTGGTCTTGACCGCTTTGCTTTGATGAGGGTTTTTTATTATTTTATTTATTTTTAATTACTCATATTTAAATGTCCATCCCCCCATTCCCTTGCCCTTCCATCCTCCCATGTTTCCCAACAACCCACCCAACCCATCCCCCAACTCCTCCCCAGGGATAGTGAGGCCCTCTACCAAGGACCTTCAAAGTCTGTCATATTGTTTGAGAGAGGGTCTAGGCCCTCCTTGCTGTATCTGGGCTGCAATAGTATCCTTCCATAGGGAATGGGCTCTCAAAGTCCATTTGTGCTCTAGGGAAAGTCCTTTTAGCTCTGCTGTTAGAGGAGCCATAGACTATCTTGGACTCCTAGCTGATACCCACTACATTCAGAGGGCTTGGTTTGGTCCAATGCTCTTTCCACAGCTTTATGACTAGGGTCTCCAATCTATCAGTAGGTCAGGTCTACTGTTTCTGCAGGTCTCTCCATCCCTGTCTTGGCTCCTTTGAGCAACACTCCTCTCTCTCCACAACTGAATTCCAGTAGTATGGTTCAGTGCTTAGTTGTGGGTGTCTGTTTCTGCTTCAAACAGCAACTGGATGAAGACTCTCTTTCCTCTCCCTGCCTCCAGGCTCCAATTTGGTCAGGGGTTCTTTCCCCATTTTGAAACCATTTTCTGTGTAGTTTTTATGAGGCCTTAGGTAAGCCCAATTTTTCTGATACAATTTTAATATTCATATGTACTTTTATAGTCACAATCTACTTTGGTAAGTTTATTAGTGATTCTCTTTCACTTCTAGAAGTAAGTCATTTATCAAGTATATGCCTCATACATGGTTATAGACAGGTCTATTTTTGATTGTGAGCCTAGCATTTAACGGCTGATGCATTTCTCCAGCCCAGACAGGTCTGTTTTAAAGATTTTTTTTGAAGATTGATATATTTATTATGTATATAGTGTTCTGTCTTATTGTTTACCTGCAGGCCAGAAGAGGGCATCAGATCTCATATATGGTTTTGAGCCACCATGTGGTTGCTGGGTATTGAACTCATGACCTTTGAAAGAGCAGTCAGTACTCTTAACTGGATTCAAAGTTGAAGAGGCACCCTGCTTCTCATTTCTACTCAAAATGATACACACAGCTATAAAATGAAAAGGGGATCTCACAAGTCCTTAAGAGTAAATGAACAGCTACAGGTCATTAATTACTAGTGACCACTAACAGAGAATTAGGATTTTCTACGGGTGAGCTCCCTCATAGGTTATCCAATCCCAGTCTTCAGCCCTAAACACAGGAATATCTAAGCTACACTAAATGGACTCAGCAGGTTAGATATATGTATATACATATATGTATACTCACACCACACACACACATATAATGAAAACTTAAATGACATAAATTGTATTTAAGGCATTCTTTTATAGGCAACCACTACTAAGTATCTCTTTTTACATACCTTAAATCAGGACATTTCTCTTAACAACTAAGTGTAGTAGTAATTATTATTATTTGTTGGTAAAGATGTCACATGCTATCATATCTGATGATATATACATACATTTATTTATTTGTATATGTATGCATATGGTAAATTGATATTTATATAACAACATTAATTGGGAAATCAGAGATGGAGTTGGGGTGTCATGGGAGAAGTTGGCAGTGGTAGAGGAAGTAGAAGTGATGTAAATATACTATACATGATAAATGTTGAAAATTCTCAAATAATACTATTTGTAGAAAAGGGAGCATCCAAGGTAAGTCACAGCTGATATCCATCATTTCACAAAATACGGAATAACTTAGAGTAGATCATAGTCTACACTTATCTCTCAACCACACAATCCTTCAGCCTGTGCTATGAGTATTTCTACTATTTGTAGTCTGATTTGCAATGTAATGAATGGGGCAGAGGCATAAAGTAGGTTATTCCTACTAAAGCTGTATCTGAGTAAGACTCTAAACTATATCACTTCTTGGCTATGCAAACAACTTAGTAAATAAGATCTTTATTTGCAAAATGGGGGAAACTTCATTGACATAAATTGTCCTTAAGGTAAACCAGCAATTCTATGATATACAGCCACTAATAGGTATCTCTTTTATATTAGCATTTCTCCGAATAACCAAGTGGTGTATTGATTATTATTAGCAGTTGGTGATGACACAAGTTAACAAAAAATGGTGGTACAAGCTCTAAGGCAACTGGATTAAGATTCTATATCAGGAGAGAAGGGAAATGAAGTAAGAACTAAATACAAGAAGATCATTTCCTTTAATGATATCGGAATGGAAGTTTATGTGAGTACTAAAATCGCTTGTTCTTTCTTTCTGTGTGATGTCTCTGTCTTCCTCTCAGTCTATATGTATGTGTTGCAAAATAATTATCCTATTATAACTATATTCTAATTTAGGAAGCCAATTATTTAAATAAACACCATGAAAGAAATGAAGAGATTTTCCATGGATGAACAATGAAAAAGTAAATAAGTAATACTCTATGGAGAAAAAGAAAGGAATTTAATCTAGAAAAGCTTGAGCCTAAGCCAGTTAACATATTTGCTTTGTGCAAAATGATTTTCATAGCAATGGGAATTTGGAAGTCTCCAAGCAATTTAATTCTAACATTTTATCTTATTTCCTAATATATTTCATCTTGACAAGAGGCCAGACTTTCTCGTGATATCAAAAGATATAAATATCAATAGATAAAATTTTGCCAGAAAATATATTTTAAGTATAGGAAAATGGTATGTTGGATATAACATGGGATTTTGAGCCAAACAGACTGTTCAAATTCTAGCTAACATTTAATAATAACATTATAATTTGGCAAATCATTTAACCTTTGTAAACCCAAATGTTTCATTTTTAAAATTAGGGTGAAAATGTCACTTAGCAAGAACTAAATTACAAACAGAGTATAATGTTGTGCTTTACCTTTCAATGGTCACTCATGTCCATTAAGAATAAGAGATAACTTTGTGAAGTCATTATAATGAAATAAGCAGAGAAGTACTATGGAGCTATTTCCATGGTGACAGTAGCAGAGCCATTAATGCTCTCATGTAGAATGAGGGCAAAGAGCTTCCCTCAACTGTGATTCCACTAACTTCTCTGTCTCTTGCTTCTCAGATGCACTGGGGTCATTTTAGGAAGTGCTAAGCTATTTCAGAGATAGAGAGTTAACTGAAGGTGACACTATAACTTTTAGAAAGTCATCAGCTATGGTGCGTGGGAGTTTTCATTGGTATTCTGTTTTTGTGTCACCTACATTTTGCAAGCAGCCTTTCAGTCAAGATCCTGTAAGGAATCTCAATAAACTCATCGTTTCAACTTGCTGGGTTTAGATGTCATTACTGTTGTATGTCCTAGGTCCCTTGTCTGGGATTAATAATCATTTTTCATGTCTTCCTGGGAAGTCACTCAAAAACTGTATATATGTATACTCCTGTATAGTTATTTGCCAGCAAATATCATGGCTTGGTATTTACAAGCAGAAGCAATGTTTTGAGAATAGTCATGTTTACATTTTTATTTGGTTGTCCAAATAGATTGTTAAAACCTATGAAATAATGTCTTAGGAAAACTTTTCTTGCTTTCTCTAACACTCTCAGAGTAATTTTAAACGAGTTAGGAGACTAGTTACTACTTAGAATGATGCTAATGAATCACATGACCCTCCTTATCAAGGAAGAATTCTGTATTAGGGCAGTTCTAAAAATCTAGGTACCTGAAACTTGAGAGAAGATGGCTTAAAATGTTTCCTTATAGAATATTTATTCTTTTCTTACCTCTTTCATTCTTCTTTCATTTATCTTCCTTCCTTCCTTCCTTCCTTCCTTCCTTCCTTCCTTCCTTTCTTCCTTCCTTCCTTCCTTCCCTCACCCACCTCACCCATCTTCCTTTCTCTCCCTCTCTTTCCTTCCCTCTCTATTTCTTTATTATTTTCTTCTTTTTACTTATTGTATGTGTATGTGTGTGACCTTTTTTCAGAGATGAGGGGCACATTTGTACACATTTAGAGTTCACAGGGAAACAACTCTAGTTGTTTCTTCCAACCACTGGTCTAGAGGATAAAATTCAAATTCAGGTTGTCAGAGTTGAAGACACATGAATTCACCTCCCAAGACTTCTCACAAGCTGTGGAGATAGATGGCTATATCTATATCTATATCATCATCTATATCTATATATCTATATATGTAATCTCAACATGTTGTCATGTAAGTATCACATAAATATTTCCCATGTCACCAGTATTTGCACTTTCCTAATTTTCTGAATATCAGAGCCTTCCCATCTCAATCTATTTTTCTCTCAGTTCTAAGAATAAATGATTAAGTACAATGACAAAGAGTGTACAATAGGGAGCAGTACAAATTGTGGAAAATGGGAGAGCTTGTACCACTGCTAATAATTCTGGCAATAAAATTGAATAATAGTGTTAAGTCATTCTCCTGATTAGCACACGTAATAGGTATCCATGACTGGCTGGCATTTTTCAAAATATTTGAGAATATTAGTTGTTTATTCTTTAAATCATTACAGAACACAATGTTAAAATTAGTATTTTTACATACTACATACATACCATGTTTGTCTTTCTGAGTCTGGGTTACCTAACTCAGGATAGGCTTTACTAGTCCCATCCATTTGCCTGAAAATTTCATGATGTCATTATTTTTAATCATTGCATAATAATCCATTGTGTGTATGTACCACATTTTTTAATTCATTCTTTGGTTGAGGGGCATCTAGGTTTTTTCCAGTTCTGCCTATTACAAAAAAAATATGCTGCTATGAACATAGTTTAGCCAATGACCTTGTGGTATGATTGTGCATCCTTCGGGTATATTATCAAAAGTGTTTTTTTCTGGGACTTGATTCCCAATTTTCTGAAAAACCACCATACTGATTTCCAAAGTGGCTGTATAAGTTTGCACTCCCACCAGCAACAGAAGAGTGTTCTACTTACTCCATATTCTCTGCAACATAAGCTGGCATCTGTGTTTTTGATCTTAGTCATTCTGACAGGTGTAAGCTAGTATCTGAGAGTGGTTTTGAGTTGCGTTTCCCTGATGACTAAGGATTTTGAACACTTCCTGAAATATCTTTCAGCCTTTTGAGTTTCTTTTGCACTTTTCTAAAGATTCATAACTTCTTTTATGCCACTGTATGTTTTCTATACTCCTCTTGTTTTAAGTATCTATTGATATAATTTTCATGTTATAGTAAACCTGTGCAGTTTTTCTTTATCTTTTGAATACTATCTTTGAATGTTTAAAAATTTCCATTGTGTGACATATATGCCAGAGGGGTTGATGTCACCAGGAGAACATGGATCACAGAACAATCTAAGGAGGGCTCATACAGGTTCACAGAGACTGAAAAAACAACTACATAACATGCATGAGTCTGTACCTTGCTCTCTGCATACATGCTCTTGTTCTTTAGCTTGGGGTTTTTGTTGAACAATGGGGATGAGGTGTCTCTGGCTCTTTTACCTGCTTATGGGAGCTTTTCTGACTTCTGTGTTGATATAAAGGCCTTTGCTTATTGCATCTTGTTATGCTGAGTTCAGATGATATCACTACGATGCCTGCTCTTTTCTGAAGGGAAATGGAGGAACAATGTATCTGGAGTAGAAGGGAAGCAGGAGAGAAGTAGGAGGAGGATTAGGAAGGGAGGCTGAAGTTGGGATATTTATATGGAAAAATACAATAAATAATAAAAAATAAAAATGAAGGCAGATTTTAACCTTATCTGGTCTATCAGGAATACTAAAGCTGGTCTGGGAGTAGAAAATTTTGAGGAAATCTCAACCTACAACTTCTATAACACTGATAGTAGGGTTTGAGTTCAAAATATCCTTTCAAAATCAAACATTCTTTGTGTTTGAAAAATTTCAGTCCCATCTACAACCATGAAACTCTGAATGCCCCCAATCTCATCTAAAAATTACAGCCCTTATAGAGTCTTACAGATTTATTGGTCTATAATTTACACTTTTTATATTATATTTGATTTGCTTTTGGGGACATCTATGATTCCTAACAAGTGTTATAAAAACAAATGAGATGATTTATGAAAAGATAGAGTATATTTGTTATGTTTCTTGCAATGTTTATTTTGCCTTGGTTTGTATGTAAATAGTATTTTTATTGTATCTTTATATTTACTTTTCTTTGTGTTTGTGTATGTGTTTTATATGTGGGCATGTGCACCAGTAGTATACCTGTGGAGTCTTACAAAGAATGGGAGATGTTCTCCTCTATTACTTTTTGCATTATTCCCTTGAAATACTGACTCTCACTTAACCTGGAACTAGTCTGGCAGCCAGTAGCACTTCCTATCTCTACTCTCCACTGTATTGGGTGCTCTTTGAATTCAGGTCCTAATAGGAAGTGTTCTTATCCCCCAACCCATCTTCTTGTCCCCAAATACATAATTTTGGCTTCAATCTGATGTCCAGGATTATCCATAAATAATAAAACCAATAATTGCATGTCAGGGAGCTGATTCTGAAATGTATCTAGCTTTGTGGAATGGCTTGGATTTATCATTTAGAATCTGTGATACTCCACACTTACCATGTACATGGTGCAAGCCTTGAAACATTTCTTTAATTGTATTTGTATGCAATATTAATTATTTTAGATAATATTAAGCCAATTTCACTAAAGCCATTTAGAAACATATAATGGCATTTTAGCTGTTGTTAGTTAAAATAGGAAGAGCCAGCTGTGATGGTGTTGTATGACATTGCCATTTGAGACAGGATCTCCCTATGTAGCTCTGGGTGCCTGGAACTCACTATGTAAACCAGGTAGGCTTCAAACACAATGACCCACATGTGACTAAAAGTCTGCACCACTATTCCTGGCTTAAAGAATCTTCAAAGTAGGTTAAAAGTTTTGTCTTTAACTATGGATTTTTAACAGTCAGTTGGTATTTAATAATTATTCTTGGAGACAACTACTTTAAAGTTTTCTTTTTCTTTAAAAAAACTTGTAGGATTTGACACAAGTCCTATGACTTAATTTGAAAAAAAACATGTATGTAAGACTCATTATCAAATACATAATTATGTGAAAATATAATAACACAAGGTATCTAGAGACCCCAAGTCATTCTCTTCCCTACCCAACGTGTGACAACATGATGTATCTCTTGGCCCGCTGGTGTTTTTGCCTTTATCCTCATGAATGATTATTAAAATTACTGACATATTTCACTGAAGCACATGAAGTTTACATATTATGAGCTCTATCAGGAG
The DNA here is from genome assembly GCF_003668045.3 of Cricetulus griseus. NCBI lineage: Eukaryota > Metazoa > Chordata > Mammalia > Rodentia > Cricetidae > Cricetulus > Cricetulus griseus. The sequence continues at coordinate 40,213,547 of NC_048601.1, read as the reverse complement.
AGGATACTTACAAAACTCTAGGATTCCCAAATGGTTTTTACTCATATTTTTTATTCATCTTTTAGAAGAATGCCCCCTCCTACATTCTGGGCTTTGTCCAGAATAAATTTTCTATGGTTTGTTTTTGTTCTACAATCTAATGCTTACTTGTGAATATCTAGTTGTTTACATGAATTTGCTCACAGCTGTTTGTCATGAACATTATTTTCTCTTGCTGATTTTACTTTTGTTATATAATACTTTACAAGAATTTGGATGATTGGTTTTCTGTGAGAAAGCCTGGAGTTCTGTTGTATTATGAGTCTCCAGAGATATATAACTAATAGGTTTTTGTCTTGAGGGCAAGAGATAAGATGAGATGAGATGCCCAAGCAAGCAGAAAAAAGAAGAAAGGAAAAGAAGAAAGAAGATGCCTTCTTGTTCCTCTGATTGCTTGCCACTCCAAAATTCTCTGTGGATTGGAGGGAAGGTCTCACACTGGGGAAGATCATCAGTGGAGTATACAAATAACTGCAAGTCTCCCTGCTGACATGCTCAGAACAGTTAGTATTCTGGATACTGGATGGCCCAATCACATGGATGCACAAGATCAACCACCACATTCTTTTCTCAATCTTTTATTTCTCTACTTGCCTATATTCTTAATTCTTATAATTCTTATAATCTTAATTGCATCTGAAAGTTGGATCACAGTTTTAGGTGTGTCAGAATGCTTAGGTGTGTTAACATTTGCCCACTGATTTTCTAGAGGTACCCATTATGTTCTTCTTGTTGTTGTGTCAATGTTTTGGGAGGTATGGCTGAGTGGTTATTGTTAGAAATTAACTCCAGATATCAAGTATAATTAAAATGGATAGAAAGCTAGATAGAGGTGCATTATTTTGATATAGTCTTAAATAACTATAAAAGTGTGAGTTTAAATTATTGGTCCGATGCCTCTGAATGTGCTTTTGTGGCTTGGTTCCCAGGGGCACACTACTGGGGAAAATTGAGATTCAAAATATTGTGGTCTACTAGAGATCATTAGTTATTGTGATGTGTCCTAATATGGGAACTAAAGCAAAACACCCAGATATTTGAAAGGAGCCTATAGAAGTATGAACCTCAATATATCTTTTCTTCTTAGAAGTAAATTGCCTCTGAGTTTGAAAATAGTGGTATTGACTAATGAAAATATAAAATGGGACTCACAGAATGGGAAAACTTCTTTACCAACCCCACATCAGACAAAGTGCTGATCTTCAAAATATACAAAGAATGCAACAAGCTAGTTACCCAAACACCAAATAATACAATTAAAATGGGCTACAGATCTAAATAGAGAATTCTCAATAGAGGAATATTAAATTATCTAAAAGCTTTTATGAAATTGCTCAATATCAGTAGCCATCAGGGAAATGAAAATCAAAACAATTCTGAGAAAACAATTTATGCCTGTTAGAATGGCTAAACTCAAAAACATCAATGAAACTTTATTCTGGAGAGGATGTGGAGAAAGGGGAACACTCCTCCATTGCTGGTGGGAATGCAAACTTGTACAGCCACTTTGGAAATCTGTATGGTGGTTTCTCAGGAAAATGGGAGTTAGTTTGCCTCAAGATCTAGCAATTCTACTCCTAAGCATAAACCCGAAGGATGCACATTCAAACCACAAGGTCATCTGTTCAACTATGCTCATAGCAGCATTCTTTGTAATAGTCAGAACCTGGAAGATTCCTAGATACCCCTCAACTGAAAAATAGATAAAGAAAAGGTGGTACATTTACATGAAGTACTACTCAGAGGCAAAAAATAAAAACTATGAAATATTGAAATTTGCAGGCAAATTAATGGAACTAGAAGAAACCATACTGAGTTAGGTAACCCAGACACAGAAAGGCAAACATGGTAAGGGGATATTGGACACACAGCAAAAGATAACTGGCCTACAATCCACAACCCCAGAGAGTTTAGGAAGAAAGGAGTACCCTAAGAGAGACATACATGGGGCCCTGAGATGGGGAAAGACATGGAAATTGGGAGCATGGAGGGAAGGAGGTAAGAGAAACATGAAGGAAGAAGGGGAGGAGGGAGGAGAACATGAAGGGTCAGGAAGGCTGATTTGGGGGAAGAACGGGGAAGGAGAGCAAAGAAAGAGATACCTTATTAGAGAGAGACATTATGGGCTTAAAGAGAAATCTGGCACCAGGGAAATCTCTCCAGGGATCCACTAGGATGATCCCAACTAAACATAAAAGCAATAGTGGAGAGGTTACCTTAAATATCCTTTCCCTATAATGAGATTGATGACTACCTTATATGCCATCCTAGAGCCTTCATCCAGCAGCTGATACAAGCAGAAGCAGTGATGCACAGATAACCACTGAGGCAAATTACTGGAATCAAGTTGTACAGTGGGAAGAGTGATGAGCAAAGGGGTCAAGACCATGCTAGGGAAAACCCATAGACCTGAGCAAGTGGGAGCTCATGGACTCCAGACTGACAGCTGGGGAACCTGCATAAGACTGAACCAGGCCCTCTGAACTTGGGTGTCTGTTGGGGGGCCTGGGAAGTCTATGTGGCCTCTGGCAACCAGTATTTATCCCTGTACAGGAATGGGCTTTGGGAGCCCATTCCCTATTGAGGGATATTCTCTCAGCCTAGATACATGGAGAAGGGCCTAGGTCCTGACCCAAATGATGTGACAGACTTTGAAGATCACCCATGGGACCCTTTGCCCTCTCTCTGAGTAGTGGATGTGGGGTGTAATGGGGGGCTGGCAGGGGAGATGGGAGGACAGGAGGAAGAGGAGGGAAAGGAAACTGGAGTTGGTATGTAAAATAACATTTTACATTTAAATAAAATTAATTAAGATTATTTTATTGCATATCACACATTATGTAATATTACTACATAGTTCATACCCCTTATATTTTAACATTGTATCTATTTCATATATTAGCATATATGTCATATATTCATAAAGAACATCTATGGAGGTGATAAGATAACTTGCAAGAGTCAGTTCGAACTTTTTGGGGGTCCTAAAGTCAAATTCAGGTTATCAGGCACAGCAGGAGGTATCTTTTCTTGTTTAACCATCCTGTTGCCCCATATACCACCTTTTGTGTTAAGCCACTTGCTCTTCCCTTGTAAGTGGAATTAACAAAGGAGACACAAAAGAAAATATAAGACATCTGTGCTTTCCTCCCCTGTAGGACTTGTTTCATGAAGACTGGGATGTAAGAACAGGAAAGGGAGTGATCTGAGTACAGAAATGGAAGATGACAGAGTAACTTGGGTCTCTTATCTCTTTGATACTTTGGAAAAGACTCTTGGGCCAGGCACTTCTTATTTTTACAGAGATTCTCAAGCAAAGTTATAATAGAGTACACATAAAGAATATCAGTCTTCCATACACAGAACAGGAGCCATAGGGAAGGATATCAAGAGCATTTCTGAGACCTTCTGACATATGGTGAAGCTCAAAAACAGACTGCATTTAGGATGCTGTTGCATCTCTCATCCTATCTTCCCTGTGTCCTAAATATCGCTTTGAATATTCCATGCAGAGCTTATTTGGAGGACAGAAATTCTTTTAACTGCTTTATATCATGGAGGGTTTTCCTTTTTCCTCCATACACGAAAGGGAGTTTTGTTGTGTAACAGTAGTCAGGTTTGGCATCTGTGGTCTTTTGAACCTGAAGTACATTGCTGTCTTGGCTTTTTAAGTTTTCAGTAGGAAATTAGCTGTTATTCTGACTGTTTCCATTTATATGTAACTTGCTTTTCTCTCGAACCTTCTCTTCATTCTGTATATTTAGTGTTTTAACTATAATAGGCTATGGTATCATTTTTTCATGGATCATTCTATTTGTGTTATGTATCTCTATGAGCTTGTCTATTAATTTGGAGATGTTTTCTTCTATGGTCTGTTGAAGATCTGATATATGCCACCAACAGGGAACAACTCTTTATTCAAATATCGTGTTACCTGTGTCCTAAAGTTTCTACATGTTCCTTAAATTTTTCCTTTGTGTGGTAGAGATCTCACTATGTAGTCTCAGATAATCTGGAATTCACTATGTAGACTGGGTTGTCCTTAAACTCAGAAAGTCCCACCTGCTCATACCCAGATATGTATTTTGTATCCTATTTATTTTTATTAAAGTTTTGAATATGTAATTAATTTTTTACAGTCCAACTGCAGTTCCCCCTCCTTCCTCCCCTCCCATTCCCTCCACTCAATCCACACCTCTCTTTTATGGTTCAGAATGGGCAGACCTCTCAATGGTATCAGCAAAGCATGTCATATCAAGTTGCAGTAAGACTAATCATCTCCCCTTGTATTAACACTGGACAAGACAATCTAGTGTGAGGAATAGTTTCCCTAGAGTCAATCAAAACATTAGGGACAGCCCCTGCTCCCATTTTTAGGAGTCCCACAAATATACCAAGCTACACATCTGTTTCATATATGGAGAGGGCTTAGTTGAGTTTCATGTAAGTTCCCTGGTTGTTTCAGAATCTGTGAGTTCCTATAAGCCAGGTTATTTGTTTCTGTAGGTTTTCTTGTGATATCCTTGACCCCTCTGGCTCCTACAATTCTTTTTCCCTCAGCAATAGTCCCCAAGCTTGGCCTAATGTTTGACTATGGGTTTCTGCATCTGTTCCCAAAATTTTTAATTCCTGAATAATTTTTGTCATTTTATACAGCCATATCTTTATGTATTCTTGGACATCACTAAAGCATTTATTAAGTTAATTGAGTTGTTTGTTTGTGTCTTCTTCAGAATCCTTAAATTCTTTGTCAACATTTTTATTGTTATTTTAAACTCTGTGTCTGGAGTTTAGCTAGGTAAATCTATTGATGGGCATTTCTATAGGCCTCGTGAATTTTAAGGAGAACTTGGTGTTTTGGACTTTTGTATTATTTGTGTTTTTGCTATGTGCCTTGGGCATGTAGATATTTTTCATTGGTTCTGTATCTGAAATGAGATCCTAGACGGTCTCTGTTGAGTACCAATCTGGTTTTTTGTTGTTGTTGCCCATGCTTGATTGATTTCATATCATGTATGTAGACTTACTGTAGGTCAGTCATTCAAATAGTCATTGTTGAGTTTAGATTAGAGGTACAGGGTGATTTGAATTTGAATTCTGTGGTAACTAAAGGAACATGGAAATGGAGAAAATAGCTGTCCCTGATTGTGCAAGCTACACTACTCAGGATGTATCTTATAATGCCAGGATGGTGTGGGAAGGTGGGATATTGGACACAAACAAGGCTACAATGGTCTACCAAGTTTGCAGATTAAAGATGGCATAGGTAGGTGAAGTTCTGGGACTCACTAGGCTAGTACAGCAATTGGATGTGCAACCAGAGTTAAGCTGGGATCTTTTGAATGACTTGGACAAGTGCAAATCCAGGGTAAGGGAATTACACAGCAAGCACAACTGGGACCAAGCCTAGAGGTTGGGGATGGTGCACACAGGTTATGATGCAGGGGCTAACCAGATTGTGCCAGCACACAAATGTATGAACCATGCTATGTTTGGAAGTTGGGTATGGAATAGTCGGTTGGTTAGGGTTTGGGGGATTTACAAGCCTATGTTGAGGTACAGTGTTTATAACAAGGTGAGGTCTGGAGGTTGGATTATTTTTAATTTGGCAAATGTCTTTCTGTTTGTTAATTATGACTTCATGTACTAGTGCAAGAAACCATGTAGTAACTGGTGCTATGCCATTGTCTGTCCATTTCTTATATATAAAAACCAACATAGTTGGGTATGGTGTCTTACATATATAATTAAAGTATCAAGAATGCTGACACAGGATTCATGTGAGTTGGAGTTTGGATTGACACTATTACATAAAGATACACACACACACACACACACACACACACACACACACAGAGAGAGAGAGAGAGAGAGAGAGAGAGAGAGAGAGTGAGAGAGAGAGAGAGAGAGACAGAGAAAGGAGTACATTTATCATAGTGATTACTCTTCTCCATTCTTCAGGTTGTAGTCTACTCCCTAAGAAAGATATAAAGTAGCAGAGGTGTGTATTTTAATAGGAACAGGAAAACAAATCTATAATAACTATAAATTTGGATACTTATTAAATGGCTGTGGAGTATATTTGGTACTGTGATAACATTAAATGCATTTCAACATCCATAATAATTGAAAATAGTGTCAAGGCAATCATTATGAGGAGTGAAACAAACATAAACTAAACAGAAATTGCTATTCATTATTCTTTGTGGCTTTTTCTGGTGCCAGAGGATTCTTCCCCACTGTGATAATGGTAAGAAACATTCATGGAAGCTATAAAATATGAAGCAATTTTCAAGATATTTTCATAATTATTTCATTTCCACACTCATTTCCAAAAATACTTCATAATACGGTAGGAGTGTAGTTGAATTAAAAAAAAAAACTGGTTCTTCCAAACAAGAGGTTACATGCGGTTCCTTTCAATAATTCTTTCAATAACATTTCAGCATCAATTGTATGCAAAGTTCTCTGCAAAGTTAGGAATGTAATGGTTAGCATGTTTGTCTTATTTCCAGAGATTATGAACTAATAGTGGAATACTGTGACAAGGGATGTACATAGAAATATGGGAGCACTGTGCAGGAAAGATAAACCAGCGATTCAGTGATTTGTGGGTGGGAACAGAGAGATATAATGTGCCTTCTCTATCCTACAGTTATCAAACAACATAGAGACAATCCTATCATTTAAGTAATATACTATAGAAGATTTAGTGAAGAAAATAATAGAAATTGAGAGCATTCTGTCTGACATTCTCCATTTCTTTTGTGATTTTTGGCTTCCTTCTGGTGGACTTCATGGTTGATCCAGCTCACTGCAAAGTGGTGGCTCAGGGCAGCTCTAGATTTGCTGTCTCATTGGTATAAACTTAAAGGAAAGAGCTTTTCGTTTCTTATCCTACTTGCCAATGCTTCATGGTTTATTGTCTTCAGACAGTGTCATGCCATACACATTTCATGGCAACAGTCATTCCACCAAACGTTCACATATTGAAGGATTGTATTTTATTATGTTTTGCACCTCTGTTGTAGCAGAGCCATGCAACTGAACCTAATCCAGATCCCAAACCAGATGGACTGACACTGAGAGAAGAAAAGGTGTTCCTCAGAGAAACAGTGAGTGTTGATCAGGTAAAACAGAGATACGAGATCAAAGTTTCCAATGGCTTCTTTTCCCTTACCTTTATTCTATTCCCTTTATTTCCCTCTCCTCTCCTCTTTTCTTTCTTCACTCTCCCTCCCATCTCCTCCTCTTTCCATCCATTCCCCCACTCAACCCATTTTCTTTTCACCTTCCTTATTTTTATCCCCATTCCCCTTCCCTCCTCTCTCATTCCATCCCATTCTGTGAATTTGGAGTATAGGGTAAAATGACACCCAGTGAAGTCAGCCTTGGTAACAATGGGGTAGGTGAAGACCGTAGACATTCCCTGTCTGTCACTTGCAATAGCAGGTCTCTGTGGGCTTCCAGCACAAATCCATTATTCTTTGTTGTCAGTGGATACTTTTAGAATCATTCTAGTAATATGTCTTCTCTTCCGATGCTTGAATGCTTCTTTGCCTCCTATACTTACTTCCTTTCTTCTGTCTTTCCTTATTTCTTTCTATTCAATGAGCAAATTTAGCACAGCTTCTCTCCAGTGCTAGTATGTGACATGAAACACAAAACCATAACATTTCATGGTCAATCAGATGGCTGCTTCACTCCAAAGGAATACCCCTGATTTCTTTCTTTTTTTATTTTTTATTTTTGGTTTTTCAAGACAGGGTTTCTCTGTGTAACTTTGTAGCCTATCCTGGCACTGCCTCTGCCTCCCAAGTGCTGGAATTGAAGACCCCTGACTTTCTTTTCTGTGTCTCTCCATTTCTTTTTCTTGGTGAGGACTTGAAAAGGGAACAATGTAAGATGACTATTTATACCATATTTTCACTCATGGATTTTGCAAAATTGAATGATTTATTTTTCCAAAATGTGAATAGAAAATCATCATCTTTTCTTTCCCAACTTGTGTCACAAGAGCTAAAGTTGTGTGGTATGAGGGGCAGATATTAAATTAACTATAAACGCGGAGTATGCCTGACTAGACCTGTACTGATAGCAGTCTCCTTTTTGGACAGGGTGAGCATACGCATAGATTTTTCTCACTATCATCTAAATGACTGTTGGTAAATTTTCCTGAAGTGTCAATATTCTTCAGCATTTGCTCTCATAAGAATGCAAGAAATACTTGGAAATGTAAATGATTTAAACTTTGTCTATATTTGTCTTCCCCATGAAGGAAATATTTTTACAGAACATGCAAGTTCACTAAAATATCTACAGTTAAGAAATATCTTAGGCTTTAAATTTTGCAGCCAGTTCTTGGGTCTTAGTATTAGATCATTCTTGGTACTTATGGCTGCACAGCAGAAGTAACATCTGGACAGGAAAAAAAATTTGGAGGCCAGGGTTGGACATCTGTTTTCTGACAGAAAGACTACTTCTATCTCAAAAATATTTTATAATGACTACAAAGGTTAAAGTTTTTGTTTGGTTGATTATTTAGTTTAATTTTAACTTCCAGCCATGAAGTTTTTATGACTAATACCTGCTACTAGCGCAGCAGTCACAGTAGTGGTCACAGTAGTAGTAGCAGTCACAGTGTCAGAGGTCATCAAAGTCAATCTCAGTTTATGAAGAGATTCTCTAGGTTTTATCCTGGGATTTTTACTATACCCCATACCTGCCATTGATTTAGGAGAGGAAAGCCAGTCATACTTCAATAGAACCCCACTCAGTTTGTCAATTTTGGACATTCCAAAAGAAAACAAGAACTTCTCTAGTGGAGCTGAAAGTCCTGAATGGGAGAGTGGAGGAGATGATGATGCCCATGGAAGTTAACTATAAAAGTAAAGGGGGCAGGTAAGGACCAAATGAGGGGCCAGCATGAAATCCTGTACATATCACTGGAATACTGTTCTTGGTGAGCATCCAACAGACTACCAGTATTTTGTGATTTAGCAGTAGCATTTGACATAAGTTCACTTCAACTGTCCTTTTCTTTGCGAGGTTTAGCAGTTTCCACCACTCTGCCTAAGCATAATATCTCATTCTGTATAGGTTGTAACTATTGCATGCATTTTGAGTCTAGCCATCCACATAGACTGCTGTAATTTCCAGCTTCTCAAACATTCCCAGAGCGGCTATTGACTTAGATACCAGACATGTGCACGTTCACAAGAAACTCTTCTTGATCACATCTTTTTCTATTTTATAGAAAGTGCTATTTTATAGCAAGGCCATCCAAGGCTTGAGAATTTGTTAGCCACAAAAAACATGGCTCACAACCACTTGTAACTACAGTTCTTGAGAATAAGATGCCTTCTTTAGTCCTTTAGTACCTGAGAGCCACCTAACAAACTCACACCTGCACACACACACACACACACACACACACACACACACACACACACACACACACACACACGCGTGCGCGTGCACACACTCACACAAATTACAAATATACACTGTACTAAAGAAGATGGTTCATAACATTACTTTTTTTGTATCCTTGCTGTAAAAAAAGTATAATTTCTAGATCAGAGTGTTGTAATTTAGATTATTTTCAACAGTATTTGCCTCCTCTTTATGGATAATCAGGATATGAGTGTACTTTCCTGTCTCATAACTTTGACAGTGGCTGCTATTTATTTTGCACAGAATTAAAAAGATTTACCGTGTTCTGTTCAGTAATCTTAGGTATTTACATGTCTTCTAATTTTTGAGGATGATTTCCCTGAAAACTGCATGTACACATGCATGGAGTAGAGCCAACCCAGATGACCTACCAACCCAATGACAAAATGCATGCAGGTTATTAAGGATGTTTGAGGCTATTGGTTGTTTGTTACAATAGCTTATTTAAACATAGCATTCTATGCATTAATTTATAAGGAACATAGCATAATATGAAGCCCAGTATGATAGTTTTCCATTTAAGTGATGTGTTCTTCATTATTTGAATGCAGTATAAATGGTTATTGATTAATAAGATAAGGTGTAATGTTTAACACATATGTATGGAAAAATCTCTCAAAATACTGTATAAGCAGATAGAAGCAATGATCAGAATATCTTCCACTCACTTTCACAGTCTAATTACCTTCCTCTGACTGTAATAGGGGCTAAGCTCTGCATTTGACACGTGTTTTCTTGTACATGTTTAATTCACTCTAAATGATCTGAAGATTGGCAAACCCTTCAATGATGGACACTAACTAGATTTATCCACAAATTATTGCATGAGAACATGTAGAGATTTCTGTGAAGCCTGTGCCTAATCATTAAAACTTAGAAGTGTGATCTTCTTTTCAGCACCATAGAGCATTGAAAACCATTTTAACATGATGCCATAATTCATAATCAGTAAGAGATTTCCAAGTGTGTCGGAAGCTAAAATATGCTTTCAGAAATGAAATTGGTACTCTGTTGCCATTAATGAGTGCTTTAAAAGATGTAGGGAGATGCTTCTCCTCATTTTCAATAATTCTTCTTGTTCATTACAGCATTTGAAGGGGGTAGAGGGTGGGAAGTAAAAATACCATGTGAAGGCACAAAAATTTTAACTAGCAGCAGATGGCGAGACTGTAAAGAAACTGCTCCACACATGAAACTTATGGAAATTGGCCTCTTTCTGCTCTAGTCACACATCATTTAGCAGCAGAATCAGGGGTCAGGGCAGTGCTTGCCATATGCTAACCCCGGCATATCTACCTCTCACTGGTATAGATGCTACATTTCAAAGAATCTGATTTGAGCCAAAGCATGCTGTAATTTTTATAATAACAAGCCATGGCCTTTGCTGACATTTTACCACTGCCCAATAATGAATTCTCCAGAGAACTGGAAGCTGCTTTCATATATATATATATCTTAAATCTCTATGGGACAACAAGAAAGAAATACTTAACTTCCTACATATAATCAAATCTTACTCTCTGAGGACAAAGAAATTGGTGTGTGTGTGTGTGTGTGAGTGTGTGTGTGTGTGTGTGTGTGTGTGTGTGTGTGTGTGTGTGTGTGTGTGTGTGTGTGAGTGTGCATGGCTGTGTGTATGTTTGTGCATGTTGGAAATGGGGGATTTTCATCGAGAAATGTTTTTGCTAGATATTTACAGACAAGTCCAATATAGTTATGGTAAAAATATTTCTACAAATTCTTGAATATGCTCCCTCTCCTCTTTCTGTGGGCTTGACTTTTTGACTTGCTACATATGAACATGAACGGGATGTAGTAGAGGGGAGACCATGTGTCCTTCAAGAATAGTTCTTAGCTACTACCTAGTTCTCTCTTAGATATTTTAATCTGAAAACAACAACCACCATGTTTAAAGGAGCTCAAATAATCCATAGGGTGGTCCATGTATAGCTGAACTAAAGCCTCTTGCCAGGAGCTGGGGTTGGCTTGCCGGCCTTGAATATGTATCTGCTAAGAGTGGATCCTGCTCTCTTAGCAAAGGTCAGCCTCACTGAGCACATGACTGAACACTCTGTGCTGGAAGTTCCAAGTAGGTCATGACCAAATTCTCAGCACACTTTCATTACTCTACGTGGAATGTGTTCCCAAAGTCTATTTGTGTACAAGGGATGAATACTGATTCATGCCAGAGGCCCCATAGATTGCCCAGGCCTCTACCTGACATCCATGATCAGGTGGTCTGTGTCAGTCCTATGCTGGTTTCCAGCTATCAGTCTGGGGTCAATGAGCTCACCCTTGTTCAGTTCAGCTATTTCTATGGGTTTCTCCAGCCTGGACTTAACCAGTTTGCTCATAATTCCTCACTCTCTGCAACTGAATTACAGGAATTCAGTTTAGTGTTTGTCTATGGGTGTCTGCTTCTGCTTCTGTCAGCAACTAGATGAAGGCTTTAGGATGGCATATAAGGTAATCATCTATCTCATTATCGATGAATGGCATTTAAGGTAGCCTCTCCACTATTGCTTACATTGTTAGTGCGGGTCATACTTGTAGATCTCTGGACATTTCCCTAATGCAAGATTTCTCTTTAAACCTATAATGGTTCACTCTATTATAATATTTCTTTTCTTGGTCTCTATTCTTCCTCTGACTCAACCTTCCTACTCCCTCAAGTCCTCCTCTCCCTTCCTCCTCTTCCCTTCTCTTTCTACTAACTTACTCCCCCCTCCCCCATGTTCCAATTTGCTCAGGAGATCTTGTCCCTTTTCCCTTCTCCAGGGGACCATGTATGTCTCTCCTAGGGTCCTCCTGGTTTCCTAGCTTATCTGGCAGTGGGGATTATGGGCTGGTATTCCTTTGCTCTAAGTCTACAGTACATATATTAGTGAGTATACAGCATGTATGTCTTTCTTTTACTGAGTTACCACCCTTAGGATGGATTCTTCTACTTCCATCCATTTGCCTGATAATTTCAAGTTTCCAATGTTTTTTTCCCCTGCTGAGTAGTACGCCATTGTGTAAATGTTCCACATTTTCTCTATCCATTCTTCAGGTGAAGGACATCTAGGTTGCTTCTAGGTTCTGGCTATTACAAATAATGGTGCTATGAACATAGCTGAGCAGATGTTCTTGTTGTAAGAATATGCATCTTTTGGTTATACACCTGAGAGAGGAATTGCTGGATCTTGTGGTAGACTGATTCCCATTTTCCTGAAGAACACATACTGATTCCCAAAGTGGCTATATGATTTTGCACTCCCATCAGCAGTGGAGGAGTGTTCCCCTTTCTCTATGTCCTCTCCAGCATAAACTGTCTTTGGTGCTAGCCATTCTTACAAGAGTAAGATGGTGTCTCAGAGTTCTTTTGATTTGCATTTTCCTGATGGCTAAGGATGTTGACTACTTTTTTATGTGTCTTTCAGCCATTGTAGATTCATCTATTGAGAATTCTTTATTTATTTAGTTCTGTACTCAGCTTTTTAATTGGATTATTTGGTGTTTTTGTCACTAACTTCTTGAGTTTTTTGTAAATTTTGGAGATCAGCCCTCTACCAGTTGTGGGTTGGTGAATATCTTTTCCCACTTTGTGGGCTGCCATTTTGTCTTGTTGACTGTGCCCTTTGCCTTACAGAAGCTTATCAGTTTCAGAAGGTCCCATTTATTAATTGTTGATCTCAGTGTCTGTGCTACTGGTGTTATTTTCAAGAAGTGGTTTCTTGAAACAATTCTTTCAAGGGTACTTCATACTTTCCCTTTTAAGAAGTTCAGTGTGGCTGGATTTATGTTGGGTTCTTTGATCCATTTGATGTTAAGTTTTGTGCATAGCAATAGATATGGTTCTATCTGCAGTCTTCTACATGTCAGCATCCAGTTATGCCAGCACAATTTTTTGAAAATGCTTCCTTTTTTCCATCGTAAAAATTTAGCTTCTTTGTCAAAAATCAGCTGCTCATAGGTGTTTGGGTTAATATCAAAGTTTTCAATTCAATTTCATTGGCCTACCTGCCTATTTTTGTGCCAATACCAAGCTATTTTCAGGAATATAGCTCTATAATAGAGCATGAATTCAGGGATGGTAATGCCTGGAAGTTCCTTTATTGCTCAGTGTTGTTTTGGCTATCCTTGGTCATATATATATATATGACCATGGCTATCCTTGGTCATATATATATATATATGACCAAATATATATATATATTTGAGAATTGTTCTTTCAAGATCTGTGAAGAATTGGGCCAGTATTTTTATGGGGATTGCATTAAAACCGTAGATTGGTTTTTGCAAGATTGCCATTTTTACTATGTTGAGCCCATCTATGCAAGAGCATGGGAGATCTTCCCATTTTCTGGTATCTCCTTTAATTTCTTTTTTTAAAGACTGAAAGTTCTTGCTTTACAGGTCTTTCATTTGTTTGGGTAGTATTACCCCAAAAAACTTTATGTTGTTTCTAGCTATTGTAAAGTGTGGTGTCTCTCTGATTTCTTTCTCAGCCCATTTATCATCTGTCTATTGTAGGGCTACTGATTTCTTTGAGTTAATCTTGTATCCTGCCACTTTGCTGAAGGTGATTATCACGTTTATGAGTTCCCTGGTAGAGTTTTTTGAGTCATTTGTTTAAACTATCATAATATCTACAAATAGTGAAAGTTTTTATTCTTTTCCAATTTGTATCTCTTTTTCTTGTCTTATTGTTCGAGTTGGAACTTCAAGCACAATATTGAAAAGATATGGAGAGAGTGGGGATCCCTGTCTTCCTCCTGATTATAGAGGAATCTTTTTGTATTTCTCTCCATTTAGTTTGATGTTGGCTGTTGGTTTACTGTATATTGCTTTTATCATGTTAAGGTATGTTCCTGTTATTGCTGATCTCTCCAAGACCTTTATCATGAAGAGGTGCTTGATTTTTTCAAAGGATTTTTCAGTATTCAGTGATCACGTAGTTTTACTTTTTCAGTTTTTTATATGGTGGATTACATTGATAGATTTTCCTGTGTTTAAACATTCCTGGATCCCTGGGATGCAGCCTACTTGATCATAGTGGATGATTTCTCTGATGTGTTCTCTGATTTGATTTGCCAGTATTTTATTGAGTATTTTTGCATCAATATTCATTAGGGATATCGATCTGTAGTTCTCTTTCTTAGTTGTGTCTTTGTGTGGCTTGTATACCAAGGTAATTGTAACCTCATAAAAAGAGTTTGGCAATGAACCTTTTGCTTCTATCATGTGGAATAATTGCAAGTATTGGTTTAAGCTCTTCATTGAATTTCCGGTAGAAGTCTTCATTGAGACCATTTGGCATTGGGCTTTATTTATTTATTTATTTATTTATTTATTTATTTATTTATTTTTGGTTGGGAGAATTTTGATGACTGATTCTATTTTATTAGGGGTTATAGATCTGTTTAAAATGCTTTTCTGTTATTGATTTAATTTTGGTAAGTGATATCTATCCCGAAAATTGTCCATTTCCTTTAAATTTTCATATTTTGTGGAGCAAAATTTTCAAAGTATGAGCTGAACAGTCTTTGGATTTCTGTAGTCCCAGTTATTATGCCCTCCTTTTCATTTCTGATTTTGTTAATTTGCATGTTCTCTCTCTGCCTTGTGGTTAGTTTGGATAAAGGTTTTTCTGTCTTGTTGATTTTCTCTAGGAACCAACTCTATGTTATATTGATTCTTTGTATTGTTTTCTTTGTTTCTACTTTATGGATTTCAGCCCTCAATTTTATTTTTCCTGGGGTCTACTCCTCCAGGGTGAGTCTGCTTCTTTTTGTTCTACAGCTTCCAGTTGCATTGTTAATTCTCTAGTGTGACTTTTATCCAGTTTCTTCATGTGATCAGTTAGTGCTATGAAATTAAATCTTAGTACTGCTTTCAAAGTATCCCATATTTTGGGGTATGTTGTGTCTTCATTTTCATTGAATTCTAGGAAGTATTTAATTTATTTCTTTATTTCTTCCTTGACCCAAGAATGGTACAAATGCACATTGTTCGATTTCCATGAGACTGTGGGTTTCTGCAATTTGTGTTGCTGTTAAATTTAAAGTTTAAAGCATGGTGGTCTGATAAGATACAGGGGTTGTTCCAAGTTCTTTGTACCTGTTGAGGTTTGCTATGTTGTCGAGTATGTGGTCAATTTTAAAGAAGTTTCCATGTGGCACTGAAAAAGAATGTATATTCTTTTTTATTTTACATTTATTTTCTATTTTTTAAAATTTTTATTAGTTCAAATTAGGGACAAGACTGCTTCACATGTCAATCCCTTCTCCATCTCCCTCCTCTTCCCACCCCCGAAATCCCCACCAGCCCCTCACCCCATATCCGCTCTGCTCCCCAGGGAGGGTAGGGCCTTCCATGGGGGCTCCCCAAAGTCCACCACATCATCCTGGGCTGGGCCCTGGCCCTTCCCCATGTGTCCAGGCTTAGAGAGCTTTCCTCCATGTGGGATGGGCTCCCAAAATCCCTTGCTACACCAGAGAAATATATTGATCCTCCAGGGGCCCCATAGATTTCTGAGGCCTCCCCATTGACATCCATGTTCAGGAGTCTGTATCAGTCCTGTGCAGGCCTGCCAGAGCTTAGTCTGTTGTCTATGCTCCCACTTTTCAGGCCAGCTGTTTCTGTGGGTTTCACCAGCCTGGCCCTGACCCCTTTGATCTTCATTCCCCACTCTCTCCAATGGGGTTCCTGAGTTCAGTTCAGTGGTTAGCTGTGGGTGTCTGCCTCTTCTTCCATCAGCCACTGGATGAGGGCTCTAGGATGGCATATAAAGTAGTCATCAGTCTCATTATAGGGGGCTGGCAGGCATTTAGGGTAGCCTCTCCACCATTGCCTAGATTGTCAGTTGGTGTCATACTTGTAGATTTCTGTAAGTCTTCGTAGTGCCAGATCTCTCCTTGGACCTATAATAGATCCCTCTGTTATGTTATCTCTCATCCTAGTCTCCTCTATTCTTCCCCCAATTCAACCTTTCTGCTCCCCCACATCCTACTCTCCCCTACTCTTCCCCTGCTCTCATTCTGCTAGCTCCCTCTCACCTACCCTCATGCTCCCAATTAGCTCAGGAGACCATGCTCCTTCCACTTTCCGGGGTCCATGTATTTTTCTCTTAAGAGTCATTCTTGTTTCCTAGTTCCTTTGGTGATGATGATTGTAGGCTGCTAATCCTTTACTCTATGTCTAAAATCCACATATGAGTGAGTACATATCATGTTTTCTTTTTGTGACAGGGCTATCTCACTCAGGATGGTTTTTTCTAGTTCCATCCATTTGATTGTGAATTTAAAGATTCCATTGTTTTTTTTCCCCACTGAGTAGTACTCCATTGTGCAAATTTATCACATTTTCTCTATCCATTCTTCAGTTGAGGGGCATCTAGGTTGCTTCCAGGTTTTGGTTATTACAAACAACACTGCTCTGAACATTTTTGAACATATGTCCTTGTTGTATAAATATGCATTCTTTGGGTATATGCCCAACAGTGGAATTGCTGGAACTTATGTTAGACTGATTCCCATTTTCCTGAGCAACCGCCATACTGATTTACAAAGTGGTCTTACAAGTTTGCATTCCCACTAGCAATGGAGGAGTGATCCTTTCTCTCCACATCCTCTCCAACATAGACTGTCACTGGTGTTTTCAATTTTAGCCATTCTGGCCGGTGTAAGATGGTATCTCAAAGTTGTTTTGAGTTGCATTTCTCTGATGGCTAAGGATTTTGAGCACTTTCTTAGTGTCTTTCAGCCATTTTAGATTTCCTCTGTTGAGAATTCTCTATTTAATTCTGCACCCCACTTTTTAATTTCATTGACTGGTGTTTTGATGCCTAGCTTCTTGAGTTCATTGTATATTTTGGAAATCTGCCCTCTGTCAGATATGAGGTTGGTGAAGCACTTTTCCCATTCTGTTACCTGTCGTTTTTTCTTACTGGCTGTGTCCTTTGCCTTATAGAAGCTTCTCAGTTTCTTGAGGTGCAATTAATTAATTGTAGATCTCAATGTCTGTGCTACTCGTGTTACGTTCAGGAAGCAATCACCTGTACCAATTCGTTCATGGGTATCTCCCACTTTCACCATCTAGAAGGTTCAGTGTGGCTGGATTTATGTTGAGATCTTTGATCTATCTCTACTTTAGTTTTGTGCATGGTGATATTTATGGATCCTTCTGCAATTGTCTGCATGTCCAAATCCAGGTCCTTCTGGCTTTCAGAGTTTCAGTGGAGAAATCAGGTGTAATTTTGATAGGGTTGCCTTTAAATGTTACTTGGCCTTTTTCCTTGCTGCTCTTAATATTATTTCTTTATTCTGTATGTTTGGTGTTATTATATGGTGAGGGGACATTTTTTGTGGTCCACTCTATTTGGTGTTCTGTAAGCTTTTTGTACTTTCATTGGCATGTCTTTCTTTAGGTTGGGAAACTTTTCTTCTATGATTTTGTTGAATATTTTTTCTATGCCTTTGAGTCAGGTTTCTTCACCTTCTTCTATGCCTATTATTCTTAGGTTTGGACTTTTCATGGTGTCTCATATTTCCTGGATATTTTGTGTTAGGGATTTGTTGGGCTTAAGATTTTCTTTGGTCAAAGAATCTATTTCTCTTAGTGTATTTTCAATGTCTTAGATTCTCTCTTCCATCTCTTGTATTCTGTTGGTTATGCTTGCATCTGTAGTTCCTGATCATTTACCCATCTTCTCTAATTCCAGAATTCCCTCAGACTGTGTTTTGTTTTAGTCTATATTTCTGCTTTCAAACCTTGCACAATTTTTCTCTATTTCTTGATTTTTTGTTTTTTTTCCTTCCATTTCTTAAAAGGATTTTCTCATTTCCTATTTTAGGGACTCTATCATCTTCATGAAGTTATTTTTCACCTCATTTTCTACTGCTTCATCTGCGGTGGCATGTTCATGTCTTGGTGGTGTAGAGTGCCTAGATTTTGGTAGCATCTTATTGTTTTTGTTGTTGTTGTTGAATGTGTTCTTATATTGTCGTTGTCTTCACTTTCCTTCACTCCAGTGGGTGCAGGTGTGTATGGATCCAAGGTTTTCTTCAGGTGGGTACAAGTAGGTCCTATACACTCATGAGTTTCATGTTGGATGCAGGTGTGTCTGAGACTCTCCCTTTTTTGTTGGGTGGGAGTGGGATTAGTACAGCAATGTCAGCAGACACTGAATTGCTTAGTCTGCTGTGGGTGAGTCGATCTGCCTGCAATTCCCAGGCCAGGAGATCCTAAAGTGGTCAAGCTGAAGTTGGCCACATATGTACTCCTTAAGTTTGCATATTTCTTTAAATCTTCAAGGAAAGAGTGAATTATGACCCCAAATTTATATTAGTCTCTTTTTTCTGATTTATAACCTTGTGTTTATTATGCTGTGTACTTAAAATATACTGAATGTGTGCCTGACTGTTTATATTCCATATCTACCCAAGTACCTACAGATGTCATAAGAGTATATTAAGTCATATAGAATTGGAGTTATAAGTGTTTTTTAACCATGTAATTTGGGTGATGAGAACTGAACTCAAGTCCTTTGGAAGAACAACAAATGCTCTTAACTACTGAGTTATATCTTCTGTGTCTCAAATTCACACTTTATTATGAAGAAACAATCAAATGCAGTCACTGAAAAAGTTATATGGAGCTAACATGAAATATAAGCTTAAATTCATATGGTTAATTAATTATTTGTATATTTTTATCTTTGTCTTAACAAATGAAATATAAGCTTAAATTCATATGGTTAATTAATTATTTGTATATTTTTATCTTTGTCTTAACAAAGTGGGACAGTTAACATGCTCAAACCAATATTAAGAGAATTGCCTAATATAAAACTAACATACTTAAGGTATTTTTCTAAAAGGCTTTGGGTATCATATCTAAAATAGTCAACTGAGAACATCATTTCATTACCTCAAATTTTATTAAATATGCTAATAATTAATAAACACACAAAGTATCAAAATGAAACCTTTATTGGATCATCTCAAAATGAGTGGGGTTTTATGAAGCAATATATTGGCCTCAATGGTTTGTCCATAGAGAATTTTTTAAATAAATCAGTTGAATTAATAAGAACAATATCAATTGGTCAAAATAGTAATAATCTAATGGACTGAATTAATTTCCAAAATTTATATATTAAAATACAAACCTAAAGTAACTTGGGATGGGATTGCAATTAGAGACAAACATGTGTAAAGGGGCAGTAAGTTACATGAGATCAATCGGATAGTCTAAAATTCAAGATGAACATAAACTTTAAAGAAGAGGAATCTAGGACAAAATATTATACAGGGTCATATTTGCAAGTAGAATATAAGTAAAGGAACCAGAACTGATCTTTGACTTTAGTTCCTAAGATCTGTGATAAAAAGAATTTGTCATTTTGACCTTCCAAACATGAGAACTCTCTTATATTAACCCCAGAAAACTCAACCAAGGGGAGTTATCAATTGAGGAAAAGTAGAAAAGTGATGAAAAGTGATTATACCAAGTGACTTACATAATGATGGCTGACATCATTCTTCATAATGGGAAAATTAAGTCTGGACTAAACTTAATTTTCTTTTTATTTTTTTATTGCATCCACATGTGTATATGTGTCTGGTGTGTGTGTGTGTGTGTGTGTGTGTGTGTGTGTGTGTGTGTGTGTGTGTTTATCCGTGTTCATATGTGAATATAGGATTGGTATGCCACACATGTAGAATTCAGAGATGAACTTTGGATGTCAGTCCTAACCTCTCACCTTGTTTGAGAAAGGATGTCTTGGTTGTTTGTCTGTTGCAAAAGAAACAAGCTTGCTAATCCTTAAGAATGCACTTGTCTTTGCCTCACATTTCTTCAGAACAGCACAGAGAACTAAAGTGACAATCAGTGAGCCTCTGTGAGTCTGAGCTAGGTCCTCTGCACACATGTTATGGTTGTCAGCCTGGTGTTCTTGTGGGATTCCTAACAGTGGAACTGCAGGATATCTCTGATTTTACCCCCTGCTTTAGGAACTCTTTGCCTCCTACTGGGTTGCCTTGTCCAACCTTGATATGAGGTTATGTGCCTTATCTTACTGTAACTTGTTATGTTGTGTTCACTTGATGTCTCTGGGATGCCTTCTCTTTTCTGAAGGTAAATGGAGGAGAAATGTGTCTTGAGAAGAAGGGAGGTAGAGGGAAGGGACTGGGAAGAGTGGAGGGAAGAATGCTGGTTTTGGAATGTAATGTATGAGTGAAGAATAAATAAAATATGTTCTGAATATGAAAACTATTAGAAAAGCTTAAGGGCAATTCATTCTCAGAATTAGAATTAAAAAGGAGGCTAGACATTGGTAGCACATGTCTTTAATCCCAGCACTTGGGAGAAAGGGGCAGGAGGATCTCTGTAAGTTCAAGGCCAGCCTGGTCTCCAAAGCAAGTGCCAGGATAGGCTCCAAAGCTACACAGAGAAACCCTGTCTCGAAAAACCAAAAAACAAACAATTAAAAATGAAATGTAGAAAAGATGTATTTCAATAAAACAACATTATATGGGGTGATGGGTTATCTTTTTGTTGTTTATGAAATATTCTTACAACTAAGGAAGGAAGATTTAATCAGTTTACAATTTCTGTAGGAAATTACCATAAACCGATGACTTGTATATAAAAATTCTTCCTCTTCCTGTTTCTCTGATAAGACTCTGATTTACAGAGTTTTTTTTAAAAAAAACAAATAAACAAAATGAAGTGGTTCTGAGGACTAATTTATTCTTTCATTCCCTTAAATAGTCACTCTATTGTTGACAAACCCAAGGGGGGGAATCAAAGGGATTGACTTTAAGTGACACACTACTAAGAGAAACAGAGTGGGAGTAAATGTGTGGGAATGATCTATAAATGATAGCACAGCCTTGAAGCAGATGGAGTAACTGGTGGCAAAGCAGCAGATGGTATGGAGAAAGCTGATGGGGAAGATAGAAGGGCGATGACCAGAGTCTGTTTCTGGAAGGATTTTACTTCAGCACAATACGTCTTCAGAAACATGATGGTATTTGAAGTGATTGAAAGACATTTATACTTCATTGAATCACATGACCTCAATATTCATATCAACTACATAGAAAATCTGATTATCATTTTTAGAATATGAGTAATATACCCTTGATAAACTGGAGTCTAAAACAATGAGGCTAAATACAATGCAAATGCTACTTCATGATGGAGGGTCTGAATAAAACTGTTTAGTTTTCTATTTCCAGGAAAAGGGATAAGTAAGAAGGTGTTTTTAAATTTTAATTTTTAATTTATTCATTGATGTGAGTGTTTGCATGTGTGTGTTTGCAACTTTGGCATGTGTGCCTGTAGAGGCCAGAAGAGGGTATTGGCTTCCCTATAAAGCTCAAGTTATAGGTACAGTACAACCCTGATATGGGTGCTTGGAACCAAACTCAAGTCTTCTCTAGGCATAGTAGCCACAAATAGGCACTGAGCCTTTCCTCTAGCCCTCACACCAAATATTTTAAAACAAAATATATTTGTATCTGATAAGAAAAATGGTAGTTCTTCGATGAAAACTGAAATTTGAATGTGCCAAACCTTACTCACATTACTCACATTAACTGAGGGAACTTAGGGATTAAATACAGAGCATCTGGAACAATTAAACATCGATAGATTTCTCTGATGTATGCCATTATTCAGAATGAGTCTTTTAGATTTTTATGTTTAATTGTCCAGAAAATTTCTTCTTTGTCCGTGTGCAAAAAGAATGCCATAATTACATGGCTGAAAATGATTCAGTTCTGATCATTCACATCACATGATTTTTCTGTTACACAGATATGGATGATAAGACACACATTAGGTCTTTACGTCTCAGGTACCTGTCACATCTCAATTCCTAAATTTTGCTTTGGCTTCATCAATATCAATGAAATATCCCTAATAGATGCACAAAGACGTTTTTCTAATTAAGCTTTAATTTTATTTGACCTCTCAGCAACACTTATCTAGCTAATACTCTATATATTTTTTCTTTTTGAGTATTCTCAAGAAACCTGATAAAAGGTTGCTAGTTGGAACTCAGTTTCTTGTTGCTCCTCCATGTGTGAACCTATGGAAAAACCAGAAGTTTCTGGTAATACTATTCTTTATTTCAATATATCCAGGATATGTTTTTCCTTTGTGTATTGATCATCAAAAGACTCATCATGTATTTTTCTTCTAATCTATAAGCACTGCTACTTCAATATGTCCTCATTCAATCTAAGGGTGGATTTATGGGATGTTTTTCTTTTCTGAACCATGCAATGTCTTGCTCACTAATATCATTATATAGAGTTTTTCAAATTTCTTTCCTTTGCCATATTCCAGAAAAGACAACTCTCCTTAAAAGTAAATTACAAAGTATATATGTGTGTGTATTTTAATATTGTATATGTAATACATATTTAAAGTTCATTGAGTATGCAATTCCAAATAATTAATCAGACTAAAAAGTAAAATCTGGTATCATTTCTTATATTCCTGTGGTTTATTTCTGTTTATTAATCCCACCATCCCACAGTGTGTCACCCCTAAACCTTGCCTGTTTGTCCATACTGAAATTGTTTTCTTTTGAAAAAAGTTTACACTTCTTTCCAGTAATAATATATTTTCCTTATTTATTTTAATTAGAAATGAATGTGTTTTACATTTCAATCCTAGTTCCCTCTCCCTTCCCTCCTCCTCCTCCCCAACCAGCCCTTATGCTAGCCTCTTTCTGCTCCCCAGGGAGAATAAGGCCTTTTATAGGGGATCTATAAGTTTGTCAAATCATTTGGAGTGGGACCTAGGCCCTCCCCAGTGTGTCTAGACTGAGAGAGTATCCCTCTATGTGGAATAGGATTTGTATATAAGGATAAATACTGATCCAATACCAGATACCACATAGACTGCCCAGCCTCCTGATACCCACATTCAGGGGTTCTGGATCAGTCCTATGCTGGTTTCACAGATATCAGTCTGGGGTCCAAGACCTCCCCCTTGTTCAGGT
The DNA here is from genome assembly GCF_003668045.3 of Cricetulus griseus. NCBI lineage: Eukaryota > Metazoa > Chordata > Mammalia > Rodentia > Cricetidae > Cricetulus > Cricetulus griseus. Next base: position 40,190,050 of record NC_048601.1, on the reverse strand, counting down.
CAGCTGTTTCTGTGGGTTTCTCCAGCCTGGTCTTGACCCCTTTGTTCATCACTCCTCCTTCTCTGCAACTGGATTGCAGTTCAGTTCAGTCTTGAGCTGTCTGCTTCTGCTTTCATCAGCTACTGGATGAAGGTTCTAGGATGACATATAAGGTAGTCACCAACCTCATTATCAGAGAATGACATTTAAGATTTTAAAATCTTAAATTTTACTACCATTTATCTCCCCCACCCTTGTTGAAGCATGTTTCCCTACTTTCCTACCAAGGAACAATCTTGTAGATGGAAAGGGCCAATGCTGGCCCTGTGATCTTCCCTGTAAATCTTCGACAGTGAGATTTTTATTATAGTCATACCATCTGCTGTTAAGTTTAGCTCAATGAATTCCTTAAGTTTACCTCATTAAGTCACAATAAGTGGAATCCAGCAGGTTCCCTAGAACTGGCTGTACTCTTATTATCAAATGGTGAGATGCAACTGTCCCAAAGAATGAGACAAAATTATGTATTTTTTTAGTATGTATCCAAAGAACAAGACATAAATCATGGGCTGAACTCACAGCTATGGCTTTCCAAAAGTCAGTTTCTCCATGCATTTAGCATGTTTGTTGTAAATGTGAAATGATGTCGAATCTTCGCTAAGTGTCACAGGAATTTGACTGTGCCACTGCCAAGCATGTCCATTTGCTTCCTTTACCTACTCAGTTTAGTAAACTGAGAATTTGTTGAAGCATATTGTTCATGAGATATTTTTAAGTGAACCCAAGACCACTGTTGCCATTATTTCAGGGAGGAAACTATATTTGTCCTCATCTTTCTAACATTGCTACAAGGTTTTTGGAGGCATGAGCTGACGCAGAGGCCATGGAGGGGTGCTGCTTACTAGCTTGCTCATTATGACTGTCTCACATAACCCAGGACCACCAGCCCACAGATAGTACCAACCACAGTGAGCTAAGAGCTACCACATCAATCAGTAGTTAAGGAAATACTGTACAACCAGATCTTATAGAGGCATGTTCTCAATTGTGGTTCCCTCTTTTCAGATGACTCTAGCCTGAATCAAGTTGAGATAAAATTAGCCAGCACATATAGTGAGCTCATAGAAGTCAAATGCCTGTCCTCAGTACTTACCAAACTCTATTATCACTATTTCTCAATCAGGTACATCGCCACTGCTAATATTATTTGTTAATCTTTCCAGAGTATACAGTGCAATGCATGATACTTAATTACATCATAAAATCATTTAATAAATGGACATAATAAAGAACATGAATCTCTCAGAGTCACTGGAAGATGTTTAAGGTTTAGTAAGTAAGGCTGTAAGGCAGAAATTTCTATTTATTTTCCATTATTTCAGCTCATTTTTGCTATGGGAAAATCTGTAAAACACAGTGAATGAACTAACACAAAAATGATTATTCATCAATTCTCAAATGAGAGCAAGCTTGTTGTGTTGGGACTGATCAAGATTAGGCTGTGATAACCTAACTTTACATGGTCTGAAGTGGATCTGTTTCTCAGTGAAGACTGGAACAGCATGTGCAGAAGAGAAATCATATCCCTCTTCTGGCTGATGATACAGCAGGGCATCAGGGCTATGCTCTCCATATCATAGTGGTAGAGGAAGAATCAATGAATGGAAGCATCAGATTTCTTGCAGCATATACTTGGCACTGGTACATTGTTACTTCTGTCAGTGCACTAACATGGCAATATTTACAGCCAGAGGTGAAGATGTTATCATGCTCTGAAGCTATGGCAGGAAGGGCAGTCAGTAATGCAGATGGCCACACACACACACACACACACAAACCCACACACAAACCCACACACAAACACACACAAACACACACACACACACACACACACACACACACACACGCACACGCACACGCACACACGCACGCACGCACGCACGCACGCACGCACACACACACACACACATTGAGTGTTTATCATTTTTACAGTAAATCCTTGCAATTCTAACAGTAGGAAGAACTTTGTTTTGTATTGTTCTGGAGCCAGGATTTTGGCAAGTAATTCTGAACTTGATTCTCTTGCTTCTGACTCCTGAGTGTTAGGATTACAGAATTCACAGGCATTGATCACCAAGCCTCAGTGCATGTAATTCTTTTTCTGAATCAGCTGACCTTAGTTTGGTGTGTGTGTGTGTGTGTGTGTGTGTGTGTGTGTGTGTGTGTGTGTTCATATAGATTTCATGCATATGTGCATGGATATTTGTATGTGTTGGAGTAGAGATGTGCCTGTGAGTGTGTGAAATTTTCTAAAACTAAATTGGAGTGCAGAAAGTAAAAGAAATAAATTAGGAATGGAATTAACACACACACACACACACACACACACACACACACACATATATATATATATGCATGAAAACAATGTGTGCATTTATATATGCACTCATGCAAGTATGCACACATACATATGTATTTGTAATAGTATATGTCACCATTATAGCCCTATTGGCTTCTACCTAAATGAAAAGTGGTTCATTAACGATAGAATCAACTTCTCGGTTCTTCAGGTCAAAGTATTGTTTATGTTGCTTGTATTTGAATTGTGTGGTTAATTTTCTTGATCATTAACTGTAAAGTCCTGCAAATACCTGGCTATAACATTGCTTTCTGCTGAGTAGATGAGGTGGTCATTAGCATTGCTGAACATGTTTTCACCTCTGTGTAATTTATTTTTGTCAAAGGGAAGATCAATTACATTTTGAAAATACTGTTCACATTGTTAGAAAGCGTCCAATCAATTCTAATGGGGAACATGTAGATTCATTATTTTATGATCCAGGTAGCAGCTGAGGTAATGATAAATGCTTTACTTGGAATAAAAACATGCATTTACTTTTTTCCCTAACCTACAAATTACTTGAACAGCTCAATATTTTAGCTTGCCTCTGATATTGAAGAAGAGACTGATTTAAGTGGAATCGGGAAATATATTCCTCTTGACTTTAAATATGTCTTTATTATATGCATTCCAAAGAAAAAATTATTGTCTAATCTAAAAATATATGCTGTGATCACTAAATAATGTGCTGAAGGCATTTGGAACTGCATTTTTTTGCAGCGTAAAACTTATAATTGCACAGTGTTTCTAAATCTAATTGCTTACAAAAGACACAGAGGTACAAGAGTGTGGAGGGTGTCTACTCTGTCCAGATAAGCAAATGCATTGAGAGACAAAAAGAATGAGGCAGTGTTTGGACAGTGGCCATAGTTCCTGTACTTAAACCCTTAATATGGGTTGAAAAGAAGGTTGGGGATGTTAAGATGGTTTGACTAAATGATGCCTCCTTCCAAGATCTGACTATCTGAATTTGATCCCTAAAACATACATGGTAGAAGGAAAGAACTGAGCTGACTCTCACAAGTTGTTCTCTGAAAGTCAATTGGTTACCATAGCACCTAAATACAAAAGAGTAAGCAAAAATGTAATAAGAAAAGCATATTGAGTTTAGAAGAAGAAAGAATGTGTAGAAAAGGATCCACAGTGCACTGCATTCCAGATATCTTCCTATTTAAATGTGGTTTTTGGCAGTAAAACTCAAAGTTGCAAGTTTTTGTTTTTGGAACTGTTTTTAGAAAATTATATGCAGAAAGTGGAAAACTAGTAGATGCTCAATAAATTCTTGAGTTGCAGGAATTTTATAACAGTTTTACATTGAAATGGATTATGTAATAAGGTGAAGGTGTCTTCTACCTTCTATTCTAACAAACATCTCTATGAAGTTGTGCTGTATTTTTATGTTCTCATATGTATGTTTACTTAGTAAGAGCCAGGAAACCATATTTGTGAGAGGACAGCATATGAAAAGTACCTGGTAACAATCAATACCCTTACTTGATTAATGTCTGCTGACATTCCATAGATCTGTCATAAATAACCAATCTGAGCACATAGAGCTTCTTTTTAGTAAGGATATTTCAGAGAGAATGTACATGGATTCTTATGTGAGCTTCAGGATGGTGGTATTATACATAATTAGAACCCGTGGGACTTGAGACAAAACATTATTGAAAGGACTGGATTTTACCTATCCTGGTGTTCCCTAATTATCAAGTAACACAGACTTGATGTTCTTCACTGTATGGGTGAAACAATAAAATATACAAAAGGCAGGAGTTGAGAGTAGAGACTATGACACATAAATGAGAGAGAGAGAGAGAGAGAGAGAGAGAGAGAGAGAGAGAGAGAGAGAGAGAGAGTTTGAAACTGCAGGATGGGTTGTTGAGTAGGAAAAAAGTTAGTTTTGAGTGAAGAATATTAGTGAGGTAACAGAAAAGAAATGAACTGTAAAGCATTGAGCCCAAAGCCTATGTTTTAATCTGATCCTACTACCTATGATTTTGTTGAATTTGAGATTGCATGTAGAAACCAAATATACAGATTTGTTTTATTTGACCCTGAAATAAAAATCCTAGGCCACCATAAATGATATTCATGAAATTTATGGATACTTCAAAGAACTGTGTTAAGCAACTTAAGGATCTCTCTGATTTCTGGCAACAGCTTAGGGAAGGAAATTGTTATGATCAGTTTTTCAAAAGGAAGGTACAATGATAGAGAAATATTAAATAATGTAGCTGTGACTCCTACCTGAAAATTGGAAAAACAAAATAAAAGCCCACTGAGTGTTTTTGAGCTCATGCTCTTAATGATGAAGGATCCGGAAATTACAAGGAGATACTTACTACATAGTGTAGTTTTCTGACCCTTCATATGGAGTTTGCAATGAAAGTAAGAAAGATGGACAAGTGGCAATGCCAATGTGATGTATATGTGTGCAAGAAAATGCGATATTCTAGCAGTCAGTTTCAGCAGATTGAAAAGAGCACCATTGCCTTTCTACTTGCAAATTCACAAGACATCAGAAGATCCATGAAACTTTTTCATTCTGAAAATAGACAGGTTCCATCATGACAATGTTTTCACATTACAGCATGATAGCATTTAAATCAACCTGACATTTAGTAGTTAGAGATCTCTAGGATATAATGTTAAAAGGAAAAGAAATCCTATTAACCAAGGAGGGGGTATAATTGTTATTATAATGACTGCCTAGTATACAGGAAGCCCTGGTTTGATATCTATAACATCAATAAAGCAGTCATGGAGATGCACTCCTTTTATCCTGATACTGGGGTGGTAGAAGAAGCAAGATGATCAATTCTAAGTCAACCTTTACTGTATAGGGAGTTTGAAACCAGTCTTGACTACATGTGATCCTTCCTTTTAGAAATGAAACCAAAAAAGAAATCCCACACATCTTATAAAACAAATATAGTTTAAAGCTACGTGGAGACATATCAGAGTACCCATATTTGAGCTGCAGGTCTTAATCACCTGTTTCACTCAGCTCTTCACAAAAGCTTACAGTCCTTAACTACTTTAAGAAACAGTCTGGTGACCACTGAAACTGAATATGGTATTTGCTTGAAAGGATTCCATCTCTCAAGGGTGTTACCCTGGGTACTTACAGGCAATAAAATAGATTGAATTTTAGACACCAGACAATATGAAGTTCTACTCGGTTACTAATAGGCAGATTTGCCATGAAGTACTAAATGTGGAGTCGTCGCATGGTGAATTCTAGGACAATAGGCTACTCAGTTTATCCAAAATGGATTATATGCCCAATGATTTGAGACATTTGGAACAACCATTATTGCATTTTGTTACAGGTTATTTACAATTAGCCTCACTGATGTATCTGGGAAATAAATTCTGCAAGGGAGGACTGAAAATGCAATTAATGTAACGTATCAGTAAGGTTTATTTATTTATTTATTTTACACCCTGACAGCAGTTTTTCCTCCCTCTTGTCCTCCCAATCCTACCCACACACCCACTCTGTTCTCATTGCCCAATCCACTTCTCCACCATTTCTGTTTGGGAAAGGGCATGTCTCCCATGAGTATCAGCAAAACATGGCCGAACAAAATCCAGTAAGACTAAGAACATCCAGATGTATTAAGGCTAGGCAGGTGATCCAGTATGAGGAGTAGGGTCCCCAAAATCAATAAAAGTGTTGAGGACAGCCCCTGTGTTCCCAGAGTTAGGAGTCCCAAACTACACAACTGTAACCTATATGCAGAGTGCCTAGGTCAGTCCCATGCAGGCTCCTTAGTTGTTGTGAGCCATTAAGAAACCAGGATAGTTAATTCTGTATATTTTCATGCAGTGTCCTTGACTCCTCTTCTGCAGGATTTCCCATGCTCTGTCTAATATTTGGTTGTGGGTCTTCATCTGATCCCATCAGTTATTGGATGAAGCCTTTCTGATGACAATTTTGCTAGGCACAAAACCCAGCACTTCCTACAGTCAGGACAAACGGTAGGTTGAAGGTTATATGGTGTTGGATTCCCCCTCCCTCTAGTTGAAGTCTTTCCTAGTCGCAGGGAATGGCTGGTTCAGGCTACATAGCTGATATTGCTAGTAGTCTTAGCTGGGGTCATACTTAAGGGAAGGAAGTGAGCCATTTCATGGTGGTCATGAGATTCTTGTAGCCTGACTGACTAGCAGCCATAGTACTTCTTTGTTTATACAAATTTAGTAAGTGGGGATACATTCATCTTGTCCCAAAACATAGATCTTTTCTGTAATTTATAGATTTTAAAAATTTAAATTAGAAACAGGTTTGTTTTGTATGTCAATCCAGTTCCCTCTCCCTCCCCTCTGCCCCTGCTCCCTACTAACCCCCTATCCCATCCCCTTTCTGCTCCCCAGGGAGAGTGAGGCCTTCCATGGGAATCTTCTAATTCTGCCGTATCATTTGGAGCAAGGCCTAGGCCCTCCCCTGTGTATCTAGGCAAGATCTTATCATTTTTGGTTTTGGATATGTGTTTAACATTTATTCTTATTGATCTTTTAGTCATCATTAGTAAACTATGATTGAAAAGAGTTACCATTTCTAATCATTTCTCTCATTTTGACATCATTGATAATGTCATTTTTTATAACTATTTTTAATCATCAACCACATAATCCAATTTTTAAGAATCTAGATGTATATTACAGCCTATTTTCAGGCTGGCAGCTTTTGTGGGTACAAGGACACTAGACCATAACAATCTTGAAGCCATACTATCCTAAGCAGTGCTATTATTAACTCTCAATGGTCAGGGTGCCCAAGAAATATCCTCAGGCCAAAGCTGCTGCAGTCATTATTCAATTTTAGACATAATACAATGTTCATATTTTATATCTTCATAGAATACTTTTATTATCATTATACATCGTTCTTTTCCCATTAGTATAAGACTCTATATAGGACAGAGGTAACTTCAGCTAATCAAATTTTGTTGTTGAATATGCCACTTAATCACCTGAGTGTATAGTGGGAAGAGGCTTACAATTTAAAATGTGGTCAACTCCTCTAGCCCACCAAATCTTGTTGACCTTTTTCAGTTTACCTTGTTTTGATTATCTTGTTCCTGTGTAAATACAGGAACATATGTTTCAAGAATATCTTAAAGCCTCATAAAGAGAACTCTGGTTTCTTGATGAGTGTCACAGCCTCTACGACATAAGGAAGACCTTTGATTAGATTAGGATATATCCCTAAAAACAAGAGAGGTGGTGTTTTCAGGACTGTCCAGAGAAAACTCAGAAGCAGCATTCCTAGGAGAAGGCATGAATGATTTATAAGAATTTTTCCATGAATCTAAAATCCCTAAATTGTTCAAATATTAAAAGTCTCCCAAGTATGAAGAAGGTGGAGATGAAATCAGAAGGTGGAATGGCAGCCATCATATAGCTCAAGTTTGCTGGGTCTTTGTCTAACATCTGTGCTGGCCTTATGGCTTTTGCTGTTTTCATCAAATATGGTTGTGCCATATTCCACTTTTTTGTTTATAAAAAGATGACTAGAAGGACAAGAACCAAAATAAGCACAACTCCCAGGATTACAAACTAGTTATAGTATGTTCAAAGCTCTGTCCTGAGACAAAAGAAGCAAGAGATCGTAAGAATCTGTTACCTCAAAAGTTGAGGTGAACTCCAATAGAACTGGACTAATGGCTCTAATTTATTGATGCAAAGACTGCATGTTTATAGCTAATTTAGAAGTGTTGTAGCAACTTCCAGCAAGGGCGGTGAAGGATCATTCCAAGTCCTCTGAGTACTTTGGTCTTTGTCAAGCAGCAGTGCCAGGACACTGGGAATCACCATATATTAATATAAACAGTATTCTGCAAGCCACCTTTAAGTGAAGACCTTTCTGATGGAAGGTAAGGGAATTTATATGTGTTGTTAAAGGAGTAGGGGCTATACCAATACTTTGCTTAAAAATGGGAACATTTGTTAAGAAGTAAATACAAAATACACATCACATCATCTTCAGCTTCTCTGTCCTCCCATCAAATGGCCAGGTATATAAGACCATTTTAAATACTTTTCATTTTTCCTTAATCTTCAGTTATTTGTGTCTCTGGTGTGTCTACATGCTAAGTGCTCCATGTACACTTTGTATGCTCTGTGGTGTTATCAAAAGCCAAACTTTTGATATGCAGCATAACACATATTTTTTGATTTATTAAACACACATTTGGACTCTATGATCTTTAAAATGAAGCATGAATATAGTTTTTTTAAATTCCAAAATGTAACAGAATTGCATTATGGAAGTTATGGGTCAGGGAAAATTAAACTTATTAAGTCACTTCATGGAAGAATGCACAAAGGGAGAATTGAATGGGAGGGCCACTTAGTTGATGCTAACATTACCCGAAGCATCTAGCAAGGCAGACCCAATGAAAATATTTGTCCCTTTATGTGTATTTCACAGGAAATGCTGAGGAGGTCAGGTGTGCACTCCCAAATGGCTTTACCTTGGCTCTTCACAGCACATTTAACTACAGCAGTGATAATGAATGGTCACAAATCTAGGCATAAATCTAAGACATGGGATGTTTGGGTCTGGTGTTAACAGTGACTTACTATAAATAAGGACTGGCTGCCCTTGAACACTTTTAGAGTATGCTTGAATCTGGTGTTAAAACTAGCAAAATTCATTGCCCATTTCCCTTCGTGAGTGGAAAAATTTACAGTATCTCTTTTGGGCCTCTTGAGCTATGTGGAGACACACAAATCTCAGTGTTAGTGAGAGCTATGTACTGACTTTATTAGTCTTACGGGAACCAGAGTCAGCTGCATGTCCTGGGCAATTTGCTCATTTTAGAAAAGTACATGGACTTTTGTATTTAGAATACTCTATATTATCTTAATTATGACTCTCTTAACATACTTATGGCTTAATATACAGGCATTCCTTTGCAGTTTTTATTACCTTAACTCTGTTGCTTGTGTTTGAAGGATGCAATAATTGGAACAAGTTGAATGACCTTCCTAAGGGTCAACTTGAAAAACCAGCAGCAGCTCATGAAATATTTGGATTCCTTTATGGCAGTTACCATTTAGATTATTTAGTTGTAGTAATAATAAGTAACATAATTGTTCATTTTAAATAAGGTGATGTTTTCCAGAGGATTTTGTATATTAATGTATCCAATTATGGTTATTCACATTTATTACATGATTATTTCAGGCAAAATATGGAGAATAAGGTAGTAGAAATACAGCTATGCAAAGCCATATGGTCTTTTGGTCAGTGAGGTCATTTGAAAACTTGCTGTATTTCCCGTAGAAACACAGGCATGATTTCAATAGAAAATGTCACTATTTAATGAGTCAACAATGGATTTACTCAGACATCTATTAGCAATAAAATGAAATGTTAAACTTTGCCAGACTTGACTTTGCTTTTTCTTCAGTGTAGTCATGAGAAGGAATAAATTACAAGCATGGGACTCAACACAGGGAGCTTCATATAAGTTACTGTGTTCATTATTTCTTTTTGCTGTGACAAAAATATCATACAAATAACTTTTAGGGAAGAAAGTGTTTCTTTTTTTCTTAGTTTGATGGTGCATTTGTCATGGTTGAGAAGTCATAGAAAAAGGACTATGAGACAACTAGTCACATGTAATATTCCACCCTTAGTCAGGAAGCAGAGAGCTAGAGCTGGATATCTATATCTATATCTATATCTATATCTATATCTATATCTATATCTATATCTATCTATCTATCTATATATATATATATATATAGAGAGAGAGAGAGACAGAGAGAGACACACACACACAGAGAGGGGGAGAATTCTGGTGCTCAGATCACACTCTGCTTTTAATCTAGTCCTCAATTCTAGCTCATAGGATGGTGTCATCACATTTCTGGATGAGTCTTCCAACATCAGTTAACCTCCCTCACAGTTATGGCCAGAGGCTTATCTCCTAGGTGCTTTTAGATTTATCGAGTGTCAATCAATATCAAACATTGTCTCATGAGTTTGTACTGTGTGACTTTCTTTATGCCAAATGAGAAAACAGCATGTCTGTGCAGTTGGAAATCAGAAAAAAGTTACTGTTGAGAGGTGTAGGAGTTAGGGCTATTACAGAGTCCTGTCAAATCCTGTTTCTTTGAAAAGCATCCTGTGTGCTCATCACCCCTATAAGATCATGTTTGCTTGCATCTGCAACTCAGTTGAGAAATCAAGCCATATCACTGGGGATATAGCTCCACTGCAGATTACTTTGCTTATATGTTTCAAGTTCTTTCCTGAATTCCCTACTATGTGTCCTACAAATACACAAAGGGGCTATATATTTCAACTGAAGACATGCAGTCTTTGAAAATGAAACAATTAAAAACAGGATCTTCTCTCACTACATGTCACAGACTTGGGAAATTGTGAAGATCTGAAGACAAACCACAATTTTCAAATTAGGATGAACATGAGACACCAGCACAGAGCTGGATGAGTACTGTTAAGTAACAAATTTAGAAGACTTTTCAGAATTTGAAGAGAAACTGGAAAAATATAACGAGAAAATGCTCAATTATCTTGGACTAAACAATGAAAAGTTTCTAACTGTTACATAGGAGGTCTTCTTGTTTTGCTTTAGGTGAGGAGACTCAGTGAAAATGAAAATTATATTTCTGAATGTCAGGAACTTTTGAAGATGAATTGAATTCATTTGATACTAAAATGAACACTTGACTATCATTTTCCCTATTTAGTTTTAGAGAAAAGGTGGATAATGCTTAATATTTGCTGACAGTTACTGGACAGGTTTGGGGCCCAATGGAAGTTCAGTAAATGTTTATTAAGTGAATAACAGTCTGATGAAATAAACAGGATTTTTCATCCAATTAAAGGAATAGCATGCATGAATGCATTTGTTTTTCCTATCTTAATCTTTTTATTATTACTGTTTAAACATTATGTCACTTGAATAAGGAGCATAAAATAAACTTGTACCCTTAGATGATAAATTATATGACATGTGACTGTGGATATCTGTGCTGGTTATTATTCCTCATTTTGACATAAACTAAGGACCATAAGCTGAGGAATTTTCTTCATTAGATTAGCCTTTGGGCATTTCTGTGGATCATTTTCTTGATTATTGATTGGTACTGGAGGGCATGCCCTGTGCAGATGACCTTGGATTGTTCAACAAATCAGACTTGGCAAGCCATGAGAACAAGACAGTATGCAATAATCCATGGTTTCTGCTTCAAATCCCTCCTTTGAATTCATGCCCTGGTTTCCTGCAATGATAGACTGTAACCTTTAAACCAAATCAACCCTGTGCTCCCATTGGTTGCTCTTGGTCAGTGTTTATCTCTTCAACAGAAAACAAACTAAGGCACTGTTAGAGGACATCTTGAAGAACAACTGGTTCTTCTCTTCCACCATGGGTTCCACAATCAAAACTGGATCATCAAGTTTGTGCAGCATACACTTTTACCTCATGAGCCATTTCAGATCAGAAGGTTAAATATTTGTTGGAAACCAGATTAGAAATCAAGACTGTCCTAGATGATATGGTGCTTTTAATAATACCCTCAAATAGATTTTGTTGTGAAAAAAATTCCCTAAGGATCCCTTTATTGATTTTTATGTTGAATTGATGACTGGGAGTTAGAGTGTCCTTGTGTGGTCTGGTTAAGTATTGTTGATATCTAGTTCTTTAGCAGTAAATATCCTGGAAGTTACTAATCTCTGTCATATGGAGAAATATTTGACATTAAACACTTTGTCTATTTTCAAATTTGAGTGCCTGAACTGGGGTTGCAATCAGTTTTTAAATAAAAGGAATTTGTTTCTGTTGAGTTACGTCATCTCATTCTTATGTCTGGCACCTTTGGTAGCAAATAGTTATGACCATTTGTCAGAAGAGGGTGGGAGCTGGGGAATGGAATGGCTTTTGTAATGGAGTAGGCATGTGAGGCAGGTAGAATCAGAAAGCATTTTATCAGCAAACTGAGGATCATTTAATTCTTCCAACCTAGTGTTTGCTGAACTGAATCTACTAGATAATTATCTTCCCTTTCCCTTTGTACTCCAAACACATTGTCATTGTGAGAAAATGAAGACAGGAAGCTTAGCTTATTCATTATATATGGTGAACATTTTCATTTCTACATGTGTTTTAATTCTTCAAACTTGCCTTCAGCTTTCTATTGCTCCCTTGAATAATATTTTGTACATCCTTGCTAATATTATCTTAAGAATTTTAATGTCTCATGTCACATGTCTGCTCCAAGTGGGATGGGAGCATAAGCCATTTTAATGGGCTTTTACTAGGTTTGGATAGACTATTTGCTGAATCGACACATTGAAGAAAAGAGAAAATCTATCATTAATGGTAAGCTATGAGGCACTGTGACCCTCAAAGAATTTGTCTTGTTTTGTTTTATTTTTCTGATTATTTTTTAAACTATCCACTCTGTGTCAAGCTCTCCCAAGGTGATAATGAATGAATTATCTCTAGGACTTGTCTCAGATCTGATTCTTTGAAAACAAAATTGAAATTTAAATACTGAGTTAGAAGAACAGAGATTTAAAATAAATTTTGCAAAAGACATACCATTACTTGTATAGGGAAATCCTTCACCTCCCTTGTTAACAGGTCCTACTCATTCCAAGGAATCAAGTTTAATTCCAAGCCCGCTCACCATGTGGCTCCCACCAATTGCAACTCTAGCTTTAGAATTAATGTCCTCTGTTAGTTTCCTCAAGCACTAGCACTCTCACATACATACCCACTCACAAACACATAATTAAAAGTGAAATAAAATCTTTTGTAAAATACCATTGTTATAGTTTCTCTATCACGTGAATTTGAACTTAAATATGTGTAGTGAAAATTTCTCCTTACCCCAATTTATATTTAGAATATATAAGTATAATATAGACATTACCAAAAATAACAGAGTATATCCAGGTTAAGTGCAGAATGAATCAGATGTCTTGTCCCTCACAAATAATAACTATTCCTGCATTCCCAGGTAACTCATTATTTGTAGTATCCACATGTCATATTTTAGCGGACATTCTCGTAACATTTTAAAGAGAGTCTTACTGAATATAGCCCACATAACCTTGTCATAGGTACATAATGATTTTTTAATATTTCAGTGTGGAGAATTTGCCTTTTTCTTGTTGTAGTAGTGGATATGCAGCCTTAAGACATGCTGTTTTCTAACTCTAAACGGGGGATGTGGAATGAAGAGATGCTTAACTGTTTCTGCTGTCTAGTATGCAGCTTCTATAATAAAAAGTATACACAACTTTTATGATAGAAGTTGTATGGTTCTTTTTTAGAGGTGAATTTTGTTCTCTTCTTGGCATCTGTCATTCCATGCCAAATTGATAGACACAAGTTACCATTTGCAAGTCGTGATTTTATAAGCGATTATGAGTTAAGCATTGCAAATTCAGTGCATCTTGTTTTCTTTATTTTTTATTCTTTTGCCTCCACAGATTTACTGTTTTACACTCCATCTAAAAATATTTTTTGTTTAAGAAAGGAAAAAAAGGCCTTGTGACAATTTGCATAATATGTTAATGCAGATATGCATCTAGACATCTGGATGGCATTTTAATATCTCATTCTCATTCAAGGAACTAGACCTCACACAGATGGTAGAGACAATTTTAAGAGCATTGTTGTAAACAAATAAGGCAGCCAGGAAACCAAACATACTCAAAGATAGGCTTTGCCGCCAAAGAAGCTTTTTAGTGAGATGTTGTGACTACAAGATTGTGCAGCCCTTATCAGTCACTGACAAAAGGAGCGGTACCAGCAGGCAATTCTGTGCCACACAAAGGAAAAATAAAATACTGTAAGTCTCGACTTTTCAGTTTTGAACATTTAAAAGACTGGATGAATTTTATGCACTTAGAATGCATGTGCACACAAATATACACTGATGCATTTTCTGTACTATATGTATATATGTGCATTTATACTGATAAATGTGTTTTGTTAAAATCAGCTGACATCATTTAACAATAAATCGGTCTCCGCTGTCCTTGCTCCCTGACAATGTGAATGCATTCAAATCTTGGTCTGTTCAAGGCACAGGATACAAGAATTATTTTGCCTTGGTTCAAGGGGTGTACAGTCCCTTGAACACTGTTGACTACAAATATGTGGGGCCATATTCACAGCTACGTCTGAATGCCTCCAGTTAAATACTCTTGTCATTTAAAAATTCTTGATTGTGCTTGGTTCTACCCTAGGTCGTGGGCGATCTCTCCTCTGGGACCTGGCTCTCCAGGTAATGTCAAGGGTGGGCTTCCTCTCTGGTATGGGTCTCAAGCTGGACCAATCAGTGTTTGGCCACTCCCACAATTTCAGTGCCACCTTTACCCTAGCACCTCTTACTGGCAGGACAAACTGTAGATAGAAGGTTTTGTGTCCCATTCCCTCTACTGAAGTCTTGTCTGCTTACAGGAGATGGCTGGTTCAGGCTCCTTATCCCCCATTGCTAGAAGTGTTAGTCAGTGTCACCCTCCTAGATTTTTCCATTTCACTAGGCTTCTAGCTTGTCCCTGCTTGACCCTCAATTCCAGTTGTCTCTTCTAGTACTCTCTCCCTCCATCCTCCCCCACTTGATCCATCCTATTCCTGTCTTCCATACAAAATACATCCCACCCATCTACCTGCTATATCTATTGCATTTCCCCTTCCAAAGAAGACTCATATGTCCTCCCAGAGCCCCTCTTCTATACTTTGTTTTTCTGAGTCTGTGGATTATAACATGGTTATCCTTTACAGCTAATATCAACTAAAAAGTGAGTATATACCATATTTGTCTTTTGTGGTCTGAGTTATCACACTTAGGATGAATTTTTTCTAGTTCTATCCACATGTCTGAAAATTTCATGATGTTATTTTTAACACCTGAATAACACTCCATTATGTAAATTACCACATCTTCTTTATCCATTATTTGGTTGAGGTTTCCAGTTTCTGACTATTACAAATAAACATAGTGGAGCAAGTTTCCTTCATTCCTAATGATATTCTGCTGTACTCCTAGATTGATTCCTAGCCCAGTTGTCATCAGAGAGGCTTCATCTGCCAACTGAAGGAAATAGATGTAGAGACCCATAACCAAGCATTAGGCAGAGTTGGGGGGATCCTGCAGAAGAAGGAAGAAAGGATTGTAGGAGCCAGAGGAGTCAAGGACAGCACATGGAAACCCACAAAATCAATAATCCTGGGCTCCCAGAAAGCGAAACAGTAACCAGGGAGATTGCCTGGGACTGACATATATGTTACAGTTGTGTAACTTCGTGTTTCAGGGGTACTCCTAAAAGAGACAGTGGAGGCTGTTTCTGATGCTTTGGCCTGCCTTTAGTACTCTTCCCTCCTATTGGATTGCCTAGTCCATCTTTAATACAAGGGAAGGGGCTTAGTTCTACTGCAACTTGCTATATTTGTTTGATATTAATGGGAAGTCTGTCCTTTTCTGGAGAAAAAGGGAAGAGGATTGGATGCATGGGGCAGACTGGAGATGTGAGGGAGAAACTGTGAGGAGAGCAAGTTAAAGAAACTGCAATCTAGCAGGATGCTAAAACTAACAATTTTTTTAAAAGGCATGTGCCACTAATGCCCAAACATACTGAATGTTTTTAGTCATTTTAAATCTGCCCATTTAAAAAATATGTTATCCACTATTAAGTTGCTTCATTTTGGGGGTCAAATTACTTAGTCTCTTACTCTTTCTGTTTGTTATATGGAGTTATAATACTCTCAGTTTCATACAAAATTAATAAAAAATTAAATCCATCAATTTCACTTCAAGTGGTTAATGCATGCTTATGAATAGAAAGTATTCAACAAGAATTAACATTTATTTTAATTTCCTTTTTTCTCTTCTTCCTTGTTTTGTTTTGTTTGAGTCTGGTTATTGTTAGCATAAAAAAAAACTGGGCTTGTTCTGTTTTGTAGTATGAATAGATTGATTGGTCTCTCAGGGGAAGTGGAAAAGTTTTAGGATCTGGAATCAGAGTCTGAATTTTACACCTGAGACTTTTTTTCTTATCAATTGGGGATTATGGAAATTTTCATTGTTGATATGTTTATTCAGCAAGTGGGGGGGCATCTTCCAAATCACTATATTATTTTACCTAGATGACTGAGCATATAAAATAAAACACATGATTGGATGATCTTAATTTTTTTTTATTAAGCCATAGGCTGAGATTTTCATAGCTATTTCTATCCTATGCAAATGTATAAATACTCCATAAGCACATTTTTCCTTGTATTCTTGCTTGTTGTTGATTTATTTGGGCTCATTTGGGCCAGACTGGATTATGAATTGAGATAGTTGTAAGTCTACACATAACTTTTAACATATGAGTGTCCCATTTGAGAAGTTTTTCTTCAGTTTGACCCTACTGTTAGGAACATAACTTGAGACTGTGAGCTAAATAAAACCATTCCCTTTAAGCTAATTTGTAAAATATTTTATCACAGAAAAGGGAAAGAAACTATATAGTCTCATTTCCTATATTTTCTATTGCCTTTACCTTGTAGAGACCATACACAGTGATGAGGTCAGTTGTGATTCAATTGCTCCCTTGAGTCATACGTTTGAATACTGTTTTCTTGTGTACCAACCCTTCAGCATAATGAGTCTGAGGAGCACTTCTAGCCATAGTCATAGCACATTGTCACTGTTACTAGTTCTGTATAACATCCCATGCCCCTGTATTAGTTACTTTTTCCATTGTGATCAAATACCTTGACAAAAAACAACTTAGGAAAGAGGAAGGATTCTTTTGGTTTATTGGTTGGAGGGATAACACCCACCACAGTGGGAAAGACATGGAAATAATCAAGGAAAGCAAAACAGCTTCAGTGAAATATGGCTGATCATATTTTCATCTGCACACGTGTTAGAAACCTCAAAGTGCACCCTCACCACCTGCCTATTGTTACACCTCCTCCAACATGGTTGTACTTCCTAAAGATTCTATAACCTCATGAGATAATTATATAAATACATATGCATGTCACATCAATAAATTAAAAAAGGAGACCATGAATTTGAAAGAGAGCAAGGAGGTGTATATAGGAGGGTTCAGAGTTGGGGAAACGGAAAGGAGAAATGATATAATTATAGTCTCATAAATAATTAGTTTTCTTTACAAGAGAAAAAAGAGCTGCAGTGGGTGCCCGAGCCTCAGGTGAGTCTGGGCACTGCTCTGCGTACCTCCCCAACAACCCCTGCTCGCTTCTGCCTAAAACACCTCTCTCCTGACAAGAGTAGACCCAGACTGTAAGGCCCACCCTGAATCTGGACACACCTCACCCCATCCACTCTCCAACCTCTGTCCTGCTGAGGGCGCCTCAATCCCCAGGTGAGTCTGTTCATTGCTCTGTTCCACAACTTCCCCCATCATGCCCTGCTTGCTTCTGCCTGAGCCCACCTAGGCAAAAGTGGACCTGCCCAGACCGGGAAGGCCCACCATGAATCCAGACCCACTTCACCCTTGTCCACACACCACCCTCAACGACCCCACTGCCAACCTCTACCAGCCACCTGAGAGAGAGTGAGACCCTATGTGCACTCACTGGAAGAAGGGATGGGAAGAAGACAGAGTAAGAACACATTCAACAACAGAAAAAACAATGACACCACCAGAATCTAGGGATTCCACAACAGCAAGACCTAAAAAGCCCAACACAGAGGATGAAGAAGAGATGGACCTCAAAAATTTTCTTAGGAAGATGATAGAGTACTTTAAAGAGGAAACAAGAAAATCCCTTAAAAAATAGAAGAAAAAACAAGCAAAAAATTACATGAGATGGAGGAAAAGACAAACCAAAAAATTCAAGAAGTAAACAAATCTCTTAAAGAATCTAAAGAAAGCCAAGGAAAAACAACCAAAAAAAAAAAAAAAAAGTAAAGTAAGCACTCGAAACAGTTCAAGGAATGAAAGCTGAAATAGAACCAATAAAGAAAACACAGAATTTGGCAATGCTGGAAATAGAAAAGCTGGATAAATAATCAGGAACTAAAGATGTGAATATAACTAATAGAATTCAAGAGATGGAAGAGAGAATCTCAGTTGTTCAAGACTCTCTAGAGAATATATAGTCATCGACCAAAGAAAGTCGCAAGGCCAAGAAATCCTCAACACAAAATATCAAGGAAATATGGGACTCTGTGAAAAGGCCAAACCTAAGAATAATAGATATAGAAGAAGGTGAAGAAATACAGCTCAAAGATACGGAAAAAATATTCTACAAAATCATAGAAGATAACTTCCCCAACCTACAGAAGGACATGCCTATGAAAGTACAAGAAGCTTACAGAACACCAAACAGACTGGAGCACAAAAAAGAAGTCCCCTTGACACATAATAATCAAAACACCAAAACTTCAGAATAAAGAGTGAATATTAAGAGCAACAAAGGAGAAGGTCCAAATTACATATAAAGGCAGACCTATGAGAATCACACCCGATTTCTCAATGGAAACTTTAAAAGCCAGAAGTTCCTGGATAGATATCCTTCAAGCATTAAGGGAGCATGGATTCCAATCCAGACTACTGTACCCAGCAAAACTTTCAATCACTATAGATGGAGAAAACAAGATAATCCATGACAAAGCCAGACTTAAAAAACACATATCCAAAAATTCCAGCACTACAGAAAGTTCTAGAAGGAAAACTCCAACCCAACGAAGATATCTACACTCACAAAAACATAGGCAATAGATAATCCAATTTTACCAAACACCAAAAGAAACATGAGGGCAAAGTCCACACACAATGACACCAACAAAAATAAATCCAAAATAATCAAGAACCAACAATCAATGAACATTAATATCCATCAATGTTAATGGTCTTAACCAGACTATAAAAAGATACAGGATAACAGAATGGATATGAAGAGAGAATCCATCCTTCTGCTGTATACATCCTTCTGCTGTGAGTTGACACACCTCAACTTCAAAGACAGGTATTACCTCAGAGCTAAGGGTTAGGAAAAGTTTTTCTGATCACATCTGTCCAAGAAACAAGCTGGTGTAGCAATCTTATATCTAACAAATTGAACGTCAAACTAAAATCAATCAAAAGGGATAAAGAAGGGCATTTCATACTCATCACAGGAAAAGTCTATGAAGATGACGTCTCAATCCTGAACATCTATGCCCCAAATTCGAAGCCACCCACATTTGTAAAACAAGCATTACTAAAGTACAAACCACACATAAAACCACACACTTATAGTAGGAGACATCATAAGCCTGCTTTCACTACTAGACAGGACCAGCAGACAAAAACTTAACAAAGAAACAAAGAATCTAACAGAAGTTATGACGCAGTTGGGTTTAATAGATATCTATAGAACATTCCATCTGAACATAAAAGAATATACCTCTTTCTCAGTGCCACATGGCACCTTCTCAATTGACCAAATTGTTGGCAACAAAGCAAACTTCCACAGATACAAAAGAATTGAAATAACCCCCTGTTTCTTGTCAAATCATGATGCTTTAAAGCTAGAATTTAACAGCCATACAAATTGGAGAAAACCTACTTATTCGTGGAAATTGAATAACACCCAATTGCACCATTCCTGGGCTGAGGAAGAAATAAAAAAATGAAATTAAAGACTTCCTAGAATTTAATGAGAATGTAGACACAACATACCCAAACTTATGGGACACTTTGAACGCAGTGCTAAGAGAAAATTTCATAGCACTAAGTGCCCACATGAAGATACTGGAGAATAGTGAAATGAGAAAATTTGAACTGAAAGCTTTAGAGCAATTAGAAGCAAACTCACCATGGAGGAGTAGACACCAGGAAATAATCAAACTGAGGACTGAAATCAATAAAGTAGAAACTAGGAAAAAAATACAAAGAATCAATGAAACAACGAGTTGGTTCTTTGAGAAGATCAACAAGATAGATAAACCTCTACCCAAACTAACCAAAAGAGAGAGAGCATGCTAATAAACAAAATCAGAAACGAACAGGGGATATAACAATGAACACGGAGAAAATCCAGAGAATCATCAGGACATACTTTGAAAATCTGTGCTCCACCAAATTCGAAAACCTAAAAGAAATGGACCGTTTCCTGGATACATATCACTTACCAAAATTAAACCAAGAACAGATAAGCAGTAAATTTCGACCTATAAACCCTAATGAAATAGAAGCATTCTTCAAAAGCCTTCCAAACAAAAAAAGCCCAGGGATAGATGGATTCACTGCAAAATTCTACCAGAAATTCAAATAAGAGCTAATACCAGTACTCCTCAAGTTGATCCACACAAGAGAAGCAGAAAGGACATTGCCAAACTCTTTTTACGAGGCTACAATCACTCTGATAACCAAGCCACACAAAGATACAACTAAAAAAGAGAACTGCAGCCAATATCCTTCATGAACATCCATCTAAAAATACTCAACAAAATTTTGGCGAATTGAATCCAAGAACCCATCAGAAAAATCATCCACCATGATCAAGTAGGCTTCATCCCAGGGATGTAAGAATGTTTCAACATATGAAAATTCATCAATGTAATCCACCATATAAATAAACTGAAAAAGAAAAAAAAAACATGATCATGTCACTAGATGCTGAAAAAGCCTTTGACAAAATCCAACATCCCTTCATGATAAAGATCTTGGAGAGACCAGGAATAACAGAACATATCTAAACATGATAAAAGCAATAAACACCAAACCAACAGCCTACATCAAAGTAAATGGAGAGAAACTCAAAGTGATTCTTCTAAAATCAGGAACAAGACAAGGCTGTCCACTCTCTCCATATCTCTTCAATATTGTACTTGAAGTTCTAGCTAGAGCAATAAGACAAGAAAAGGAGATCAAAAGGATACAAATTGGAAAGGAAGAAGTCAAACTTTCACTATTTGCAGATGATATGATAGTCTACATAAGTGACCAAAAAAACTCTGCCAGGGAAATCCTACAGCTGACAAACACTTTAAGCAAACAAGCAGGATACAAAATTCACTCAAAAAAATCAGTAGCCCTACTATATACTGATGATAAATCCAATGAGAAAGAAATCAGAGATACATCTCCCTTCACAATATCCACAATCAACATACAATATCTTGGGGTAACGCTAACCAAAAAAGTGAAAGACCTGTACAGTAAGAACTTTGAGTCTTTAAAGAAATAAGATAGCAGAAAATGGAAGACCTCCCATGCTCTTGGACAGGTAGAATCCACATAATAAAAATGGCTATCTTGCCAAAAATAATCTACAGAGTCAATGCAATCCCCAACACAAAATCCCACACCTTGAAAGAACAATAATCAGCTTTATATGGAAAAACAAAAAACCCAGGAGAGCCAAAACAACACGGGACAATAAAGGATCTTCTGGTGGCATCACCATCCCTGACTTCAAGCTCTATTATAAAGCCATAGTTCTGAAAACAGCTTGGTATTGGCACAAAAATAGACAGGTAGATCAATAGAATTGAATTGAAAACCCTGATATTAACACACACCACTATGAACAACTTATCTTTGACAAAGATGCTAAATCTATACAATTGGAAGAAAGATAACATCATCAACAAATGGTGCTGGCCCAAATGGATTGGACATACAGAAGATTGTAGATAGATCCATATCTGTCACAATGCACAAAACTTAAGTGCAAATGGGTCAACGATCTCAACATAAATCCAGCCACTCTGAATCTTCTAGAAGGGAAAGTGGGAGATAACTTTGAATGAATTGGCACCGGAGATGGCTTCCTGAACATTACACCAGTAGCACAGACATTGATATCTTCCATTAATAAATAGGACCTCCTGAAACTGAGAAGCTTCTGTAAGGCAAAGGACACAGTCAGTAAGACAAAACAACAGCAGGCAGAATAGGAAAAGATCTTTACCAACCCCACATCTTGCAGAGGGCTGATTTCCAAAATATACAATGAACTCAAGAAGCTAGATACCAAAACACCAAACAATGAAATTAAAAAGTAGGGTGCAGAACTAAATAGAGAATTCTCAACAGAGGAATCTGAAATGACTGAAAAAGACACTTAAGAATGTGCTCAAAATCCTTGGCCATCAGAGAAATGCAACTCAAAACAACTCTGAGGTACCACCTCACACCTGTCAGAATGGCTAAAACAAAAAATACCAAAGACAATCTATGCTGGAGAAGATGTGGAGCAAAAGGAACAATCCTCCATTGCTGGTGGGAGTGCGAACTTGTAAGACCACTTAGGAAATCAGTATGGCAGTTGCTCAGAAAAACGGGAGTTAGTCTACCTCAAGATCCAGCAATTCCTCTCTTGGGCATATATCTGAATAATGCACGTTCATGCAACAAGTACATATGTTCAACCATGTTCATAGCAGCATTGTTTGTAATATCCAGAACCTGGAAGCAACCTAGATTCCCCTCACCTGAAGAATGGATAGAGAAAATGTGGTACATTTATAGAATGGAGTATCACTCAGCAGAAAAAAAAATGGAATCTTGAATTTCGCAGGCAAATGGATGGAACTAGAAGAAACCATTCTGAGTGAGGTAACCCAGTCACAAAAAGACAAACATGGTATATACTCACTCATATATGAATTTTAGACATAGAGCAAAGGATTACCAGCCTAAAATCTTCTTCACTAAAGAAACTAGGAAACATGAAAGAGTCTCAGATAAAAATGCATGAACTCCAGGAATGAGAAGGGGCAGGAACTCCTGAGCTAATTGGGAGCATGATGGCAGGGAGAGGGAGCTTCCAGAATGAGAGGAGGAGAAGAGGGGAGAGGAGGAAACAGAGAAGCAGGGGAAGAATATAGGAGAGCAGGATGAGAGATACCACATTAGAAGGAGCCATTATAGATTTGAGGAGAGATCTGGCACTAGGGAGATTTCAGAGACCTACAAAGATGACATGAACCGACCATCCAGACAATGGTGGAGAACATAACCTAAATGCCTTTCCACTAAAATTGATGACTACTTTTTATGCCATCCTAGAGCCCTCATCCAGTGGCTGATGGAATCAGAGGCAGACTTCCACAGATATACACTGAACTGAACTCTGGAACTTAGTTGCAGAGAGGAGGAATGAAGACTGAATGGGTCGGTATCAAGCTGGTGAAACCCACACAAACAGCTGGCCTGAACAAGGGTGAGCACATCAAGCCCAGACTGCTCTCTGGGAGGCCAGTACAGGACTGATCCAGACCCCTGAACATGGATGTCAATGAAGATGCCTCTGCACTCTAGGGGGCCCCTGGTAGTGGATTAGTATATTTTCCCTGGTTTAAGAAGGGACTTTGAGAGCCCATCCCATGTGAAGGGATGCACTCTTGCCCTGGACACATAGGGAAGGACCAAGGCCCGCCCTAGGATGATGTGGTAGACTTTGGGGAGCCCCTGTTGAGGGCTCTACCCAGCCTGGGGACTGAAGGGTGGATGGGGTGGTTGGTAGGTTGGAGATGGGGGAGGAGGGGTGGGAGTGAGAGGAGGGAGAGGGAGAAGGGATTGATATTTGAAACAAGCTTTTTTCTAATTTAAACTAATAATAAAATTTAAAATAACAACAACTGAATGTAACAGTTTTTTTTTGTGTGTGTATGTTCATTTCATTGTACCCCTGTATATATTTATATATAAAAAAAGAAAAACCAACCACAATTATTAATTGGTGACCAGGTGTTCAAATACATAAAGCTATAGGGAATATTTTTCACTAACTCTTCAATAACCCAATTGTGCCTTTAGATGTTTCCAAAAGTCTCATGAGAGTTAACGGAAACCTCAGTTAAGAAATAATGATTTAAACCTATTTAGAAATTAAAATACAGAAAGCATTTGCAAAGCAGAATATTAACATATAATTAGTCAATAATTTTCAAGATTAATTAGTGGTGGGTAGAAATGAGGGGGTTTGGGAAAAACACAGACATGGAGAACACAACCAAAGGAATTTAAATCAACATACCACAAAGGAAACTGTTCAACTATGTTTACTGTAGCACAGTTCTCAGAAGCTGAGATATGGAATCAGCCCAGGGGCACAAATGTATAAAGGAAATGTGGTATTTATTTGAAACTAAGAGGGTTTCAGGAAATTAGATGGAATTATAATTTTAAGTGACTTAAGTCAGAGACAGTAAGTATAACATGTATATCATTGTGTGTGTGTGTGTGTGTGTGTGTGTGTGTGTGTGTGTGTGTGTGTGTGTGTATTCCAATTCACACTGTGATCAGAAATTGCCAAAACTTCAGGAAAGTGTCAGGGTTGCTTACTGGGGATCAGAAGAGTTTCAATGGAATTATGGATAATGAGAGAACATTATGAAGGGTGAAAACAAGGAAAATACATTGTATATGTGTTTGAAACTGGTACATCCCCCTTTCTATAGACAGGGAAACTGAGGCTTAAATGTCACAAAGGCAGATTCGAGATTGCAAACCTAGAATAGCTCGCTTTAAGAACATTCTGCAGCTTTCTTGCTGAAATAGTAAGTTTTTATTTTATAAAAGCCTCCAATTCCTATCTGGTATTGAATCATACGATCCTTCCAGAAACCCAATTTTTTCTTTCTTTAAAAATGGGACAAACAATGATTTTCATCTTAGGCTCCATCTGCTTTTGTGATAGATTCATGCCTCATTGTACAAATTAGTAAAAGGGAGCCTTCACATGGATTATATTTCCATTATCCAGGAGTGTATTGTTCATTATTCCTCTCTCTAAAAATGTGTTGCAAAGAAAGTTATATGACCATCACAGCAGATACAGGTTACTAACTCATAGCATTAAAAAATAACTGTAAGAAAAACAGACTGACATAGATATAAAATATATTATCAAGTATTTTTATTATTGATAACAGGTAAAAGGTTTTATTTTTTTTTTACTATCTTAAAGAACTTTTATCACCATTATTCTTTGCCCTTTAGAAGATCTGTCACTTCCTACATTCCCATTAAGCACAGTGAACAGGCAGTTGGGGTTGGTGCTTGGCGTTTTGTGGTATCTCTAACAGTCATACCTAGTATATTTCTTTGAGCTAACTGTTATTTGCTTGTGACCGCCAGATTTTCCAAGAAAGAAGGAACAATGTTGAGTGAAAGCCAGAAAGAGATGACTAAAAACAATAGTTGAGAAATGATTGGAATTTTGTGCAGATGACACTTATTTTAATGTGCTTAAGGATATTGATGCAATCAAATATTTTTTTAATAAAAGTAAAATTAAACTCCTCATTAAATTTAAATTCCTAGGGCCACATGTAATGGTATAGGCCTTTAATTCTAGCACTGAGGAGGCCTAGTGTACACAAGAAGTACCAGTCCAGATAGGCTAGAGAGGGAGCCCCCCTCCATTTCAAAATAAATTCATAAAATAAAATTTTTAATTGCTGATTTTAGTTTTTTTATTAACTAAACGAATTAGAATATTGCAACCAACATAGAAGATAGAACCCAGATTTGAATATGAACTCTGTTTATTTAGTTTCTCTGAGACTAGTCTCTTAGCATATAAGGTGGCCATAAACTGAAGATTTCACAGACTGTCAGATGAGTTAATGAGATAGTGTATTCAGTAAGTAGATGATATTTACTGTATATAATAATTCAGGTCCCTTTATTATAACAACTAGTAACTAATTTCTAGAATTGACATACTGAGTTTAAAGTAACAAGACTCAGAAAAACCTTTGTAAATTTAACCCTGTCCTGAATACTTAAAGAATTATTTGACACTGTGTTTTCTGCACAGGACTTATTTATTTCCCCAGCAGAGATCTCAAGATCATCTCCAGTTAAATATTTAATAAATCAATAGTTTGTTTTCTATTTCTAATTCCCATCTATATCAGCAACAAAGGAGATACACACTATGTTATACGAAGAAATTCTGGCATGTGACACTTTCATGTGTCTTTAAAGGTAGGCTATATGAATGTTATAATCATCTGATATGTCATTGTTGGGCAAATAATATAAAAAAGGCATGAATATATTCCCTTAAAATCATAAATGGTAACCCACTAAGTTCAGTTAGTGCTGGCAAAATATGCATGGTATTTGGCTATCCTCCAGTCATGGTAGTCTTATTAATGGACATGTCCTCAAGGAAGAAAAACCTCCCTTTCCAAGTAGCTATAAACTTACACTAGTTTTTCCAGATGGGGTACGGCTTGAAGAACATTAACCCCACCAATGCATGAATTTTGTGTAAAAATTGTGAGGTAGTCATAGCTTCCTAAAATCATGAAGGTGGCAGCAAGTCATGTCCAAAGGACATCATGTTTAGTGTTTAAAGAAATAAATATATTTCTAATGTCACATACTGTGAACATACTGTTTTAAATCTTTCAGAAATAAAAAATCTTTCAGAATTTAACATCTATTTTAACTATGACTCAAACCTGGCTGATAATTGTAATCATTAAAGCAATTACTCTACAAAAAATCCTGTTTTTTCATACTTTGATATTCCTGGTACAGGTTCTACTATGGAGATCCACACATTAAAAACATGTTGAATTTATTTCCTCTGTACTGATGAGGCGTATATGTCCACATTTACTTTTTTGTTTGCAGTTTTGAAAATGCCAGGAAATACTTTGAAAAAGTATGTACTATATCAGGAAGTCATTAGATCCATCAAATGGCAGGTGGTTTTGAATTTTGTTTCTAAAACGGGGACCTGAGGGATATTTCATATTAAATGTTTTATTCCCCTTTGGTACAAAATGCAAATCATTTGCTTTTTTGCTAAAAACATCTAAGAAGCATTTTCCTGTTATTATATCCCAGGAGTAGAATTTCACTATTATTCATAATTGTAAATGCAGTTGACATTTTAAAGTTTATGTGCTTGGGACTAAGATAGTGTTTTGGATATTTGGGGGATGTCAAGTGTAAGAAAATATAACTTATTTTGTAATACATATGAGCCTATCATATTTTAACTAGATTAACATAAATGGCCATCTCAGATTTGTCACTCTTCTCTTTTAGAGAGAATAAATGGATGTTCCATTGACTTTTTATCTACATTATGACATAGTTGAAGAATAAAGACACATAAACACCAAGAAACAATTTGTGAACTAAACCATGATTCAACATAATTGTTTGACACTGTAAAGTGGGAAATATTTAAAACAAGGAAAACCTTGTTTTTTCCATTAAAAATGACAATATCCTAAAAGGTTTGGGTGTTTTGATGACGTCTTGGACCTGATTATTTGTCTGCTATAGAATCAGTGAGTGTTCTCACCAATAAATGATACCAAAAGACTAGAGCATAACTTGGAATCTATTCCAGTCTACCAGAGAGTAGTAGAATTAGGACATCTGCGCTCTATAGTAAAACTCCATGCAATTCAGTCCAGAGAAAAGAAGCCTCTACATGTGGAGTTGGGATGTGAATCAGAGAGACACTAAAATGTGTAATGTATCTAGCTGCCTCTGAATAATTGGTCAGTGTTTTCCACCTGTATTCATGAGCACAGAGGTGTGTGGTGCCATCACGTTTTATCTGTAAATAACAACTGCCTGTATTGTCAAAAGAGAAATTGCATATTGTAAAATACTGCTACCCAGATTGTGCCAAGGAATCACATAAAATGTGTGGCACAGCAGTGGAGAGGAATTGGAAAGTGCATTATATTATGAATTCCACCTAAGAAGCCATTCTGACCAGAACAATTGGCATATATAGATGAGCTGTGGTACCCATCATCCTTGCTTCCCTAACCTCATTTCCTCAGGCCCCCAACCCAAACTCCAGGCAAACAGAAACACAGCTGTATGTGCTTGGCAAATAGCTGCACATGCTCTGAAAAGCAACCAAATGCAATTCTAGCTCAGAAACATTTGGAAAACCACTACTGTTCATGTCACCTTTGCTCTTCCTGATTGACAGTTGAAGGTGACTTTCCAGTGTACAATCCTGACTGCTGTTAGCAATTTTTCCAAATTAAAAACTATATTTTGTATTTGATAGGCACAGCTGTGGCTGGTACCAAGGGCAAATACACCTGCACAGCATTCTGATTTTATATACTGAATACTTTATTTAGAACTCAGTTTTACACACACACACACACACACACACACACACACAGAGAGAGAGAGAGAGAGAGAGAGAGAGAAGAGAGAGAGAGAGAGAGAGAGAGAGAGAGAGAGAGAGAGAGAGAGAGAGATTGGGAAAACTAACTTTGAAGGGAATGGATTCTTGAATTGTACTTTGAGTTGTGAAAAAAAAATGTGTTTGCTTCCCATAGTAGAAACATAGGCCCAGTCAAACATCTTACCAACACACCAAGTACAATGGATTATCTAACTGTGTGAATTGTGTGGACATTTGTTTCTGAATTTTATCTTAAACTTAATATTCACTAGTGGCAGGAGGGATGACTGTGTTTGGAGTATGGTGTGAGTAATATCTCTGTTTTGCCCATACTGCTAGATTTCTCAAAGTCTGAATTGTTTCGTCTGTCATATGTACATATGTGACCTGATAAGTAGTATACTCTTCATGGCACTGAAATTTATTCAGCTTAATGGCTGCAGAGATATGCATATGAATTCTAGACATGAATGTAACATCATTTTAGAGAGTTTAGTTTGATATGCTGGGTAACCCTGCTTGAACAATGGAAGAAGCCACCATTTTAAAAATTTGTGGACACAAGGAACACCTTTCTAAAGAGTTCTACCAGAGAAAGGGAGTCTGGGTTCAGAGAGTTGGGAATGTCTTGTACACTTTCTCTCATTGCTCCTGACAATCAATATTCACACTGGCATGGAAAAAAATGATAGTTCCTTGTTAATATCCCCTTTCTGTCTCTCAAATCTGGTTGACTTTGTGTATTGAAAGGTTTTTCTTTGCTTCTGTAACTTCTGTTTAACTGTTTCTTCCTGTTTTTGTTCATCTGGATACACTGACTTTCCTTTCCTTAGACTTCTAGGTGTTTGGCAATGAAAATAGTCTCTGAGGAAGGAAAATTAAAATGCCATGTGTTTCATAATTTTAAATTTAATAATTTTATTTATTCTTTGAAAATTTTACACCTTGTATTTTGATCATATTCATCCTTCTCCATCAACTCATCACAGATCTTCTCCTATTACCTACTCATTGTTTTCATATTTCCTTTCTAAAACATCCCCCCAACACACACACACACACACACACACACACACACACACACACACACACACACACACACGCACATTTGCCTTGGCCTGCCCTCCTTTGAGCAATTTACAAGAAATCACTCTTTAAAGAAAAGTGACCACCTCTCTCTTCCAGCAGTAATGAAACACCAATAACACCTCAGTCTTGGGTGAGGCTTTATACTTCCCTACCCTCTTCCTTGCTGAGACTATCATATTCTCTGTGAGTTCACAGGTCCTACCTCTCTTTTGTGCCTTAAAAACACTGTTTCTTTGGAGTCATACCTCACCTCTAGATCTTTAAATCTTTCCTTTTTCACATAAATCTCCAAAGCTTGAGGGGAGGGATGTGGTGGAGACATCCCATATCTGACTTAACATTACACAGACTTCCATTCAATGTACATTTAGAAGTTTGAGCTTGTGTGTTAATTATCATCAACTGCAAGAAGTTTCTGTGATGATGGTTAAAGTGCAATAATGTGTGGACATATTAATAAGTTATTAAGAATTACTTTATTGCTATGTCAATGTAGCTAAATAATAGTAATGAGTTTATTAAATAATAATAATAGGTTCTGCGTCCTATCCAGCCATAGATTCTTCGATGCATTGAGAGTGTGATGAATGGGTTCCATAGTATGGAGTAAGCCTTAAGTCCATTCAAATAATGTTGACTACTCCAATAGCATTCATGCCACTGTTATAGCAGTGGGCATATAATGCCAGGGAGGTCACTGTTTTTGCTTTCAGGGTTCATTACTGGGTGAGATTGATGATAAATTTTCTCCTCTGGTTGCATGAATGGCAACCTCCAAAAAATGAAAACTAGTTAGTAGGGACGAAGCTTCCATCTAAGGACCAGTTTGATGTCTCTATGTTCTATGACCTAAGTATTTGTTGCATTTTGCCATGGGGGTCTTACTCTCAAGTTATGTAGCCAATAGGATAGTGTTTTAAAGATTACACATTCCTTCAGATGTGGGTTTGGTGAAGATCTTTTCCCATTCTGTGGGCTGTCATTTTGTCTTACTGACTGTGTCCTTTGCCTTACAGAAGCTTCTCAGTTTCAGGAGGTAGCATTTATTAATTGTAGATCTCTATGTCTGGGCTACTCGTGTTATGTTCAGGAAGCGGTCTCCTGTATCAATTCGTTCAAGGGTCTCTCCCACTTTTTCTTCTAGAAGATTCAGTGTGACTGGATTTATGTTGAAGTCTTTGATCCATTTGAAGTTAAGTTTTGTGCATGGTGACACATATGGATCTATCTGCAATCCTCTGCTTGGACTGTGTTCTTAGAGGACAAAGAATAATGCTTTTCTGTGAGCAACTCTGGATTCCATATGTATACAGACAAATATATACATGTATATGACCCTTTAGTCATATATATATATATATGACTATGATATATATATATATGATATATATATATATATATATATATATATATATCAATGGGAATTTTAGTAGTTTGTGGTTATTTTTATTTTTACTTTTTAACGTGAAAAAGGAGCTGGTGTTGAGTGTTTGAACCTGTTATCCCAATTATAATATCACCACTCTGAACTCCCAGCACAGCTGGAAGCACCGTTTTATCTACAGACTCTCTCTTGGAGCTTTGCTTCTGGGGAAACAGAAAAAAAGTGTTCACTGCTTTAAATGTTTCTCCTTTTCAAGTTCATCATAACATTCTGCTTTTAGCAAACAACCTCACACATTAAAAGTCTGCTTCCTATTTAACCTCCGAAATTTCTTTGATAGACTTTTCCTAAAAAAGTTGTTCCAGAATTGTACAAGTGCTATTAAAACATCTATTTGTGCTTTCTTTCTTTTTCACTTCTACTAAAAGTATGCCTCCTTCAAAGTGCACATTTGCAAAAGGAAGACAGTCCTGATAGTGGAAATAAATTTCAATGTAAATTCATATTGTTCTTCTTCACAGAGAAATGACAGATTTTTGGAAATCATGTGCATAAGGCTCTCCAGGGAATCTCACATCTATTATCAATTTCATGCATTGTAAGGCTTTTATTTCCATGTATCTCACCCCCATTTTAGATGGGCTATTTTGTCTCTCAGTATTACTCAGGATCTTTGGGCTCCCAGGAGTTTGTCTTAGTCTCCTCCTGAGTCACTGACATACTAATATGTGGCTATGTATTTGGATTTTTGACATATGCAAAAAAGTTGTAAAATAGATAAGAGAAGAAGTACATTAATAGATATTTAAAGAAAAGAAACAGATGGCCTCTTTGTGAAGATGTTCAGATAAAGCCAAAAGATGACAGATGGTTTATACATAT
Organism: Cricetulus griseus; assembly: GCF_003668045.3. Taxonomy (NCBI): domain Eukaryota; kingdom Metazoa; phylum Chordata; class Mammalia; order Rodentia; family Cricetidae; genus Cricetulus; species Cricetulus griseus. Next base: position 40,158,171 of record NC_048601.1, on the reverse strand, counting down.
GTGATGTGTTGATGATGGCAACTGAAGCTGGTGGGGCAGAGTGGACAGGGTTCCAGCTTTTCATAAAATCCTGGAATTTGTACCAGAGGATGAAAGCATTGCATACTAAATGAAAATATAATCAAACTCTTAAAAATGTGGCATCCTCACACTATCTCCTCATCTCTTATGTATATTTCACCATTCCATCAACTAGTACACTATTTAAAGTAAATTCTTGAAAAAGAAGTTTTCACATATGAGGACAAGAAAACACATAGAACACAAACATCCAGCCATCACCCAAGTAAATTAATGCAGATTTGTTTCTATTGCTTAACAAACAAAATCCTAAAAACTGTGAGGATGTGCCAACTCATTTCCTTCTTTAAATACATGGTGCTAACTTTTCTGACTTGTAGGAAATGGATGAATGTTTTTAGAACATAGTAGTTCTTTCCATGTTGAAATATTGTTGAAAGAAGTTATCAGGGTTTCTTTTAAAACATAATGATATTGGCAATTCTTGGGACATATACCTATATTATCCATTATAATATAGAATTAAAAGTATCTCTACCCCTGCACAGTTTTCTTATTCCAAATCTCAGTCTTCATTCATCCCCATCTTCAGTCTTCATTCACATTATCGTTTTAGTGTATGTTATTGTTTGTTTTTTTCAATGGATTTTGTGCCCATGTATTTCCAAATTCACATATATGGATTTTATTAAAGCTCCAATTTAGTATTTTGTTCATAAGCTTTTCTCCATAACAGTTAGGCTTGTACCTAGAAATCGATCTCCTTCAGAATGTTTTATAATATGAAAGTGTTGTTCATCTGCTTGTAAAAGATTAGCTACTTTCACTTTCAAAACTTGATTACCGAGCACGTTTCCATATGCACAGACACATTTATAGTCATGTACAAAATAATTAAATGTGAACTTAATGAGAAAATACAAAATAGGAATTGTTGAAATAAACATGGAAAGATGGTCCCACTTTCCCTTTAACATTTTTTAACCAGGATTCTCTGAGAGCACTATAAGATCATTTTATATAAGAAGACAACATCAAACCTGGTTTTTAATTTCTATGACATTTATTGGGGGTACTCTGCAGCCAATACTGGCCTGGAGCATGTGTGGATCCTCCTGCTTTAGTGTTGCCCCAGTGTGAGATTGAGAAGTGTGACACCCTGATGGAATTTTTGAGTTTTTAATGCTTTATTTTATTTCTTTTTTCAAAATTTATTTGGTACATTGGTATTTAATTCACATGTATGTCTGTGTAGAGGAGTCAGATCCCTTGGAACTGGAGTTACAGATAATTGTGAGCTTCTATGTAGGTGCTGGGAATTTAACCCAGGTCCCCTAGAAGAACAGCCAGTGCTCTTAACCACTGAACCATCACTCCAGCCCCTTATGTTTTATTTTCTATTTAAATTTTTCATACAATGTATTTTGATGATATTTTTCCCTCCCCCAACTCCTCCTAGACTCTCCCTATCAATCAAACTTCATGTTCACACTCCCCTCTCTGGCAATAAAAGAAAATCAAAATAAACCAAAAAGCCAGTAAAGCAAAACAAACAAACAAACAAAAAACGTGGAGTCCCCTTTGTGTTAGCCAACAATTCCTAGGAGTAGTTAACCTGATTGTTTTATAAGTGTTAGTTGTTATGTTATTGGTGAGCTCTTGGCTAACAGTGAAAGCTGAGTGTAACTTGTGCTTTATAACACTGCCTTTCTACAAAGCATTGAGAAAAAGATTGCTGGTCACAGCTTTTCTCTTGGGAATGAGAAAAAGGATCCTGGGCATGCTTTTACCTCTTACAGACAACCTTCCTGTCTGTTGAGATTCTTGTCTTCTCACATTAAATATTCCTTATTTCTTTAGTTTCATCTCCCTAGGTGAGTCATTTATCACTTTACCGCCTCTCTTCTTTTTGCAATATTTGTTTGCTTCTTTCTAGTATAATGTAGAAACATCACAGTCACAAATGCAGTCAGATAAAATCTGAACAGTTTACAAAGTCTTCCAGAAAAAGCAAATCTACTATCTGCCACATATTCCTCTACTTATCTATCACAAAAATTAGAATAATATGGAACAATTTTTAAAAGACCATCTCCTTTTTCCTAAACACCCATGTATGTATTCATAATTGCTATGATTAAAATTCAAGGTTGTGTTTTATTTCATCTCCCCTGTCATTACATCTTACCAGAAATTCGTGAATATATTAATTGTATACAAATTACCAATATTGTAATGCTTAATAATTTAAATATATAAATTTATATTAATGTGATTAATAGCATAAGAACTATAAACTTAAAGGAACAGTAGCTTAAAAATAATAATATACAATATGAGAGATAAGTTGATTTGTTTTGCTACAAAATTCATGGACCATTTCTATAAGTATAGTTGATTCTCTTCCTTTTAAATCTTTGATGATCCTCATGGGAGGCCTCACACTCGATGAGGAATAGGGAGATGGAACTGGGATTGGTATGGAAAATAAAATTGTTTTAGTTTAAATAAAAATTAATTTTTAATATTATTTTATTCTAAAAGATTCCAGTTATTTCCCCCAAATAGAAAGGTTTAGGATTTTTTTGTTCTTGTTTGTTCACTTGTGATGGGGGAATGTCCTTCTGTATACATGTTTCTCTTATTGATTGATGAATAAAACACTAATTGGCCAATAGACATTCAAGAAGTATAGGGAGGTCTACAAGAGGAGGATAACTCTGGGGAGAGGATTGAGAGGAGCTGCCAGGGAGACTCCATGTAGGCACAGAAGGAGTAACAGGTCCAGACATTATCCAGTAAACAAAGACCAAGTGGAATCACTTAGATTAATAGAAATGGGTTAATAATTAATAGACAGCTATCCAATAAGAAGTCTGAACCATTGGCCAAACAGTTTATGATTAATGTAAGCCTCTTCATATTTATTTGAGACTAAACTGCTGTGGGACCAGGCAGGAAAGAAGCTTCCATCTACATACTTGTTTTTACAATTTGTGTGTTTGGGGTTGTTGTTTCGTCAAGATCTCACTATGGTGCTCTTGCTGACTTCAAAATCTCAATGCTCCTTCCTCAGCTTCTGAAGTGCTGGAATTGTGTAAATCACTCCATCTGACTTAGGTTCTCTACTCACATTAACCAGCAACTTCTCTGATTCAGATACAATGCTAATTCTATTCACAATGCATTGTTATACTAAAAAAGTCCAGGAAACTCTTTGGGAGAACATGTCAGGAAGGAAAACTATCAGCTATGTTATGTAAGATCAGACATTCTGAATTTGAAATTTTAAACAGTTAAAGATAGATCTTTAGATCTGAGAAAATTGGGAGCATGAGGGGAGGCAGTAGGAGAAATCGAAGGGAAGAAGAGAATGGGGGGAGAACATGAGGGAAAAGGTAGACTGAGTCAGGGGAAGAACAGAGGAGAGCAAGAAAAGCGATACCATAATAGAGGAAGCCACTATAGGTTTAAGGAGAAATCCAGCACTGGAATAATGTACAGACATCAGCAAAAATGACCCTCACTAAGAATCTAAGCAATAGTGGAGAGGCTACCTTAAATGTCCTTCTCCTATAATGAGATTGATTATTACCTCATATACCATCCTAGAGCCTTCATGCAGTAGCTGATGGGAGCAGAATCAGAGAGCCATAGCTAAGGTCTGAGTCGAACTCCTAGGGAGGAATTATGAGCAAACGGGTCAAGATGAAGCTGAGGAAACCCACAGAAACAGCTGCATTGAACAAGCGGGAGCTCATGGACAGCAGACTGACAGCTCGGAAACCAGCATATGACCAAACCAGGCCCCCTGAACATGGGTATCAGTTAGGAAGGAGGCCTGGGAAGTCTATGGGGCCTCTGGTAATGGAACAGTATTTACCCTATTGTACAAATGGACTTTGGGAGCCCATTCCCCATAGAGGGATATTCGGGATATTCTCTCAGCCTAGATATATGGGAGAGGGCCTAGGCCCTGCACCCAAATGATGATTGACTTTGATGATTCCCCCATGGAAGACCTCACCCTAACTGGAGAGCAGAGGGGGTTGGGATGGGGGGTTGGTAGGGGGCATGGGAGGATGAGAGGGAGAGGAAACTGGGATTGATATGTAAATTAGGATTGTTTTAATTTAAATTAAAAAAGAAAGATAACAACAACAAAGCAAACAAACAAAAATTGTTCTTTAGGGCTGGAGAGTTAGAACAGCCATCTAAGGCTAGGTTGACAACAAAATATATTCACTCCAGTGATGACTATGCTGAGTTACAAATGGATACTCAGTGGCTGCTGTCTTTGTTACTCTCTCACAGCTTCACAGCTGTCTTGCCAGGGTTGGGGCTTTGGCATTTTCCCTTCTCTATGGTTTATAATAAATTAATGAATTATTTCTTTGCCTTTTTTGCCTTATGAGTATCAGCAATCAAGAAAAGCAGCAATGGCTCATTATTTGTTTGTATGTATTTTGTAGAAAAATAAATGTACTTTCCTGAGCTTTTAAAAACTTTTTTGTTTTCATCAGAAAATCTGAGAAAGCTGTATAAATTTCACCAGTGAAAGTGAAGCTGAATTTTCATCAAATTGACTTCCTTTCTTCATTCATTTTGTTTTTATAATATTCTATGTACCTTTGTTAAATAAGTGAATGTGGGTCTTCTTTATACAGCAATAGTTTAACAGATATTCCCAAACGAACTTCCCTGTGCATTTTTATCACTTTAAGTTTTTTATGTAGTATTTCAGTATTCAATAATTATTTGATTACACCAGTTTTTCCTGCATTAATGTTTTTTGTTTAGAACACTGTACTCTGGGAGAAGAAATTAATTTGCTTAAAATAATTATTTTATTTCTTCAAATTTTTTTCTTGCTGAATCCCTGGACATTTTAATCACTATGTATTTATTCATCCCGTTCACAAAATATATTTTTAATAAATATTTTACCATGGCTGAATTTTATTGTTGATTTAAAAAGAAAAAAGGACACACCTCATCATGCACAGCTTTATAGGATTACAGAAAACAATTAATAAGCAGAACTGTAAGTCAACAAACAAAGGAAAAATGTGTTGCAGGCTTTGCATTTTTATAGCCAATAAAGCCTGCAACACATTTTTCTTTTGTGTGTGTGTGTGTGTGTGTGTGTGTGTGTGTGTACACTCAAAAACAAAACCATGGTCAGTGGAGTGCAAGATCTTCTTAATGTTTTGGGCTGTCTCTCTTGAGTGGAACAGAGTTCAGAATTGAAGAACTGGCTTACTCTCTGACAGGATGTATATATATCTTCATTTGTTTCCTTAATGATGGTTCCCCAATTGTTAGTATTTTCTGCTCCTTCTGTTTGACTTGTTTTATTTTATGTATGTGAGTGTTTTGCCTACATGTATATAAGTATACCACATGCTTGTGTCTGTGGAAGTCAGCAGAACTCTGGTTGTGGTCTGGTTGTGTTGGTTGTGAGTCTCCACGTGCATGCTTGTGGATCCTCTACAAGTAGCAAGTATTTTTTAACCAATAAGCCATGTCTCCAGGCACCTATTATATTTGTTAACAACAAGTTGAATCACTCTACCTTTGGAACATGTTTCTTTTCTTTTCTTTTCTCTGTCTTTTTTATTTTTTTTTCTTTTCATTTTTCGGTGTGTAGATCCAGCTGTCTTAGAACTGGCTCTTGTAGACCAGGTTGACCTTGAACTCACAGACATCTACCTACCTCTGCCTCCCAAGTGTTGGGATTAAAGATGTGCACCACCATCTCCTGGTGGAGTATGTTTATATTGCTTGAGTAAAATGCAAAGGTAATTAAACCAATTTCCCAATTTGGTCTCCAAAAATGCCATTTCATTCCCAGATATACCAAATCTGTCTTTGTGTACTCTGATGGTATTTTTGACACCAGCTTCTCTGTTTACTACATTTTTACCTTGTCATGTTCTGAGTTTTCAGAATCAATGTTTCTTCTTTTACTTATCTTTCATCCATATGTTTATTTTTATTTATAGACTAATGATAGTATGAGTTTTTATGTCTATATGCCTAGACATGCAGGAAATTGGGCAGAAAGATCTAGAATTGAAGACAGACTGAGCCACATGGCAATGCTGTCACAAAAAAAGAAAGGGAAAGGAAGCGAAGAGAAGGGAAGGGTAGAAAAGAGAAGGGAAGGGAAGGGAAAAGAAGAGAAGGAAAGGGAAAAGGAGAGGGGAGAGTGGAATGGGGGAGGGGAGGAGAGTAGTTGTCTGGATCTGACTTCTCACTCTCTTTTTTCATAAGTAACTTCTAATCTTTCACTGATATCCATTACTTTCTTTGACTTATTATTTTTATATTCCCTACTTGAGTTCCTTTCTTACTTGAGTTCATAAAATAGGGAACTAACTTGTTTGAGTGTCCCAGGGCTTTCAAGAGCAGCTTGAATTTCTGCTTAGGAACAGTTTTCTTCTCCCCCAGCACTGGCAGAGGAATGAAATGAGACATCTGTTTCTTTGCTGGTATCAGCGCATTTAGGAATTGGCAGAATGGTTTGATTGAAAATTTTCTAAATATGATCACAGTGCTTTATAGATTTTCATCTTTATTTCTGAAGAGCATAAATATGGATTACATTTGCCCTTTAATCATGTGTTTGCAGTTCAAGAAGATTTGCCAGGACTTGGAAGGGACTAGATTGGGATGCTCAGTGTATTTTTTTGGGAAGAAAGTTCAACGGTTCTCAGAAATAAAAATATTTTCCAACCTCTGTCATATTCTTTGCACTTTTTCTGGTTTCTGCACAGAAGAAAACTGTACTATTTTCTCCACCAAGTTACAAAGAAGGCCACTTAAGATTAACAGATAAAATAACAATGTTAAAATCTGACTTCACTATTGGTACATTATTAGCAGTGCACTCATTTACTTATCATCTATTTATCTGTCTTTTGATCTATTATCCATCATTTATTTACATATCTAGCACATATATCTATATGTTTATCACTATATATTGCTTAATTCTAATGTAAATTATTTTTAAGTCAGAGTACAGCTGCCATCAATATTCTCAGAAGTGATACAAGAAAATAATCATAAGCAAATCACTCTATGTCATCCATGAGTCCTTTGTTACTTATGAAGCAGGTGTCCATTTTGAGTGGTATTTACTCCCCTATCAATCACTGATTCTTCCCTTTAAATATTGACATTGTTTATCACATACATTTTACTCTACTCTCAAATGCTTATTGGATCTGACTCTTCTTACTTTGTTGGTGCTATATTTTTGGTAAGCTTTATTTGTGACTTTGGATACATCTGAACATCCTAGTTGATCATCAACTCAATTTGGTCTTAGCCTTCTGTCTCTAGGCATTTCAGTTTACCTTCACCATAAGTTCCATAGTGCCTACTCATTACATCATAATGCCATAATCATAGACTACATGATTTTCAGTACAAGATCATTATCCATTTGAGAAATGAAATGAAGTTAGAGTAGCATGCAGATATATAGTTACAATAGAGGGAAAATGAGAACTCATTGACAGTATGATTTGCTGGCAGGAATGTGGGACAATCACATCTCTCCTACTTCAGGAAAGAGAATATTACTGAGGATTGTATAATGAAAAATAGTTTGGCAAAATTTTATAATGTTAGCCAAATGGCTATTGTATGGCAGAACAAATTCCTGAGCAGTTACCTAAGTGAACTAAACCTTTTGCTTGCATAAAAATCATAGTCCTAAATTAGAACAGTACAACTAGCTATAAGTGCAAAATGAAACATACTACATCATTACAACTGAACACTATGCATCAATCAAAAGGAAGAAACTGCAAATATACACAACATATATAGAGGTAGCCAACGTGTTATGTTAAGTATACCTTAACCTTAATCTCACAAGAATATTTGACATATGACTCCTCTCCAGTCATACAAAAAAAAAAAGGAATGATAAGAATCAGCAGGTGGTTGATGGGTTTATCATTGTGGAGGGTACTGTTTGTATCCATGCTCTGGTGTCTGTTTTCTGTTTTGATACTATTGTAGGCAAGTCCATTTATTTTTTTAATCTTATAAAGTTTTTGAAATACAATATTTGTATTTAATGGTTAATGATTCCCTATGGTGAGCATGACAAAATATGACAGAATGCCAATCCAAAATAATTTCACCTCTTTAGATACCAACCCTTTTTATTTTTGCAAATAGTTGATATCCCAACTGTTCAATGTCCTTGGCATGCATGCATGGGATGCCTGTTTTCTTCTACCTCTTCTACTTTTGTGTATAGTGACTACATCAAGAAATCTCTCTGTCACTCAAGATTTTGCCACCTCCTCTTCTTGAGCTAAGGATTCTCCTAATTCTATTATAAAGTATTGGGGTTATGTGCATGCACCACAACATTTGGCTGCATTTTCCTCTCTCTTAATGTCACATTTCAATTTACTTTTCAATACATGGGACCAAACTCACTTTCTTTATGTTTCTCCACAGCCAAGCACTATTGGTATCCTTGGACCCTGGGTTATTCTCTCATATCTCTGTTTGAGAATGACCACAATGCACTATACTTTTGTGCTTGTCTTTATGTGCTGAGCCTTCTTTAGTCCACTAGATCAACCACTGGAGGAATTACACCACATACTGCTATTCTAGGTCTAGTCCAGTAGAGGCAGTATTGCTTCAAAAAAATCATAAATCTTGAAACAGATTTCATAACTTAGGAAACAACATTAGCGAGGCTATGTTTTTATCAAGACTTTCTTACTGGAAACATTCTTATTTCCTACCACCACAGTGAATATTTACTTTGTTGACATTGTTGGTTCCAACCTCTCTATTTTGACCATTCTGAGGCAGAAATTCAGAGCCTTTCAGATATATTTTTTTAAAGTAACCTTCATGGATCTAATAAACACTAATACCATCTGTGCTTTTCTGTAGCCCAGGGAAATTCTATCTAGAGTTACAGGACATTTTTGAATAGAGTTAGAAATATCTACAGTTCCCTTGGAGTCCATAACATTTTATTTTCTAGATATTATGTGTGTTGCAACTACTCTTTGCTTTTATGTGCTATTATAACCACAATTTAAAAACCATTTGTTTTATATATAAGCTCTTAGGTCAAGATATCCAGTAATCATTTTAGATTATGTTGATTTTATTACATGATAGAATCATTTTCTAAAAAGTACTGTAGTGACAACCTGACAGTCGTAATTGGCCATAGACAACAAAAGGAGGAAAAAGTGCTTTGTGAATGAAGCAAATTATTGTTTGTTAGATGGCATAATTAGTAATAACGTGTTGACATGCTCATCAACTCTGAACTTTTATTCAATCCAGTGCCCAGGAGTTTTCTCATATTATTCTTTGGCTTAGTGAGCTTATAGCTGTCTTCCTTCAGTAATAATGTTTTGCTTTACTGGGGACAGCACAGACTAGATGCAGTAAGTATTAGTCAATGGAATTAATATTATTCATAAGCCTTCCAGGGGTATCCCAGGTAAATCCCACATTTTATATTACAATGTTCTGCAAGAAAATCCCTGGTTGCCTCTCCAGCCTACTTAGATATCTTATCTTTGCTTACTGTATTCCTCATTTTTGCCAACAATCCAGGTTTTCACTGGCTTTTGGACTTTATTCCACTCTGAATAAAGCACCTATAGCTAACTTAAGAGACTAGAGAAATGAGTCAATTACAATTGGCCTTCACATAGCCCAAAGGAGAGAATCTACTCTCAGAAGCTGTCCTTGGATGTCCACATGTGAAACATGACACCCCTCTTGTAAATAAATATAATTTAAAACATATGAAAATGAATTACTAGTTTGACTTACTTATTCATTAAAAGTGACAGTCTCAGGGCATTTTAACATCTGTCAGTGGTAGCCTTTCCTATTCTTCTGTGAGCGATATCTTCAAGCATTGTGTGTGCTATTATTACTTTATTTCAATTAAAGTTAAATACTTTTTTCAAGATAACTAGTTAGATATGCTTTATCTAGCATATGAATTTCACTCAGAAGAGAGAACTTTTAAATCCTTAAATCATCCAAGAAATCTCTTCAATTCTTTCATGTCAAGGTTAATAATTAAATGTTTAATACCTCTTTAAGCTATTAAGCTAGCAATAAAAATGCAATATTTTAACCCAATTTATTCGATTAAAGAACAATCCCAGATGTTATTTAACATGAAGAATTGCACTGGTCTGCGTTTCATTACCATCTGAGTGGTAGAAAGAGAATTTCAAATATGCAAGAGGCCCATTTGACCCTTTTCAGTAACCAAATTGTATCTTCATTTCCCTTGCTGTACATCTCTCAGTGCTAGGCACCATGAGTACCTAACATAGATCCTACCATTTACTCAAAAACTGTACTGGCAGGTGTTACCAACCAATCAGGAACTTAAATTTAAATGAAGGTTTTACTCACCATTCCTGACATTTTCCCCTACTGCTTCCTGTTTGTTTTCATAAATTGAGCATTACTTGGTTTTGGAATAAATGATACTTATAAAATTTATTTACCATGTGATTCTCAGTTATGAGATGTTGTGTTTGAATTAAGAAACACATCTGAGCAGGGTGGTATACATTTTTTAATATCAGCACCTGAGAAGCAGAGGTAGACAGATTTCTACGAGGTTCTAGGCCAGGCTCATCTATATATTGACCATATTCTCAAAACAAACAGAAAATAATGGCTTTGTGAGTAGAAAGATTTCTCAGTGGTCCTCTTACAGAGTACCTTACTTCACTTCCTAGCACCAATGCCAAGTGGCTCACAACCACCTTTTGACAACTGATCCCTATGGCCTCCCTTAGGCTCCTGAACTCATATGCACATACTCACATTTGCATACATAGGCACATAATTAAAGCCATACAAATAAACTTGAAAAAGAGAACATGCTGTTCTTTGCAATAAATATGTTCACTTTTTCTAAGACAATGAACATGGACAGTCATACTGTAAAGAACACTTCAAGATATTGCTAATACTTCCTAGGGTATCTTCTTTCATTTGAGGAAAATTGAAAAAGAAAGATAGCTATTTGTGAATGTTAATATTTAAAGAGAAATAAACATTAAATATCCTAAACTGATGTTTTCATCTTGTTCTTGACTGATATCCTTGTATGTTAACTACCTCTAAAGGATGAGTAAAATACAAGCTGCGTTGCATCCTGACCCTCAGTGTATACTAATTCTGAGCTATGGTACCACTCTAAAATGGTCTGGATTACAGTTAAAGCAAGACCTGGCTTAGCTGAACAAATAAGAGCGTGATAAAAATGCCTTTCAGTTTTATTGTTGAGTTTCCAATGAAGTTGTTTGCTCTTTAGTTTTAGGTCCATGGTTGCTAAAATCTAGCTCTACCTCATGTACTGGGAGCAGTGAATTTCCCTAGGAAATCATTGTTCTTTATGGCAGGTCAACCACAGCACAAACCTGCAAATATTTATAGAGCTTTTACCTAGTACTGCTCTCTGGTGGACCCTGTGGAGAACTCAAATAGGAATAAGGCTTTTGCCAATAGAAGGAATTGGTCTGTTCAAAAACTGTTGAAACCTCATTGTTAAAAAAAAGGAAGACAGGGAAGATGCACAATAAATCAAATTGGACAAACTAGTAAGAGGAATGGCATGGGGGTATTTATGATGGAAAAAAAAAAAAACAAGGCTGGTGGTCCTGGGCTCTCTAAGAGAGCAGGCTGAGCAAGCCATGTGGGGCAAGGCAGTAACCAACACTTCTCCATGGCCTCTTCACCAGTTCCTGCTCACAGATTCTTTTCCTGTTTGAATACCTACCCTAACCTCCTTGGTGATTGACTCCAATGTGGATGTGGAAGCTGAATAAACACTTTCCTCTCCATGTTGTTGTGATCATGGTGTTTCATCACACCAATAGAAACCCTAGAACATAAATGTCTGCCTGCCTGTGGATCAGAATATAAGACCTTCAGCTAGTTTTCCAGTGCCATGTATGCTGTCATACTCCCTGCCGTAATGACAAAAGACTAAACCTCTGAGACTATAAGCAAGCTCCCAATTAAATACTAACTTTTAAAATGCTTTCCTTGGTCATAGTGTCTCTTTGCAGCATTAGAACAGTGGATAAGACAGAAATTGCTATCAATATGGTGGGGCGTTGCTGTGGCATTGCTATGAATAAGCTTGAAGGTGACCTTGCATGGGGGATCTTGGTGGGATTCCATGGCAGGTGAGGGTGATCAAGGCAGGGGACAAACACAGGAGCAGACAAAGCTTAAGTGAGAAGTTTTATTAGGAGTGGGAGGGAGGGGGAAGGAAAGAGAAAAGAGGTAAAGAGACACAGAAAGAGGAGAGGGGAGTAGAGGGAGACAGGACAAGTCCTGTCTACCCCTGGGGGAACAGAGGGAAAGAGAGGAGCAAGAAGAGCTTAAGTGGCTGGGGGTCTTTCTTTTAAAGGGATCCTTTGCATCTGAGTGCAGACTAGTAGTCATGGAACCCTGGGCTGACCAGAGTACTGCCTGAGTGCATTCTCTCAGGTGACAGGTGTAGGCCAGCATAATGTCTGAATCATTATAGGCACACCTTACTCTGTTGTTTTGGAGAGGATTGTGGAAGAGCTCTGGAACTCAGGGTTAAACAATCCATTGAGTACTCAAAGCTTGGTGAGTTTTCTGAGGAAATCTGTAAGATAAGAATTTTGAGAGCAATGCAGACAAAAGATAAAGGCCTATCTTTCAAAGTTCTGGAGGGAAGTTTGAGAATCATTTCTGGACTATCAGTTTTGTTTTTGTTTATGTTTTTTTTTTTTGAGTTGAGAATCTGTTGTTCTGATTAGTTGGGGCCAAAGGAACCATTGTGATTATCAAGAGACCAGAACCACTGAAAGGAAACCTTTGCTTTACTGAACAATTAATACTGCTCAGCTGAAGCTGAGAAATGAGCAGTAATTAAGAAACCAGAATCAAGGAGGTAAAATTCTGGGAATTGTCCTTAGAGTCAGCACACACAAGCTGTTGCCCAGAGGTGTCCAAGGCTGTATCTCACAATTGCAGTCAAATTTGGGTAGTGTGAGAGCCACCCAGGTGGTAAATGTTTTGAAGGCCTTAAGGAATCATGGAAAGCAGCTGAGGCATGGCACTGTGAGAGTTCAGAAAAAGTTATTGGTGAAGGTGCACCCTCAGTAGCAGTAGGAAGCCCAGGATTGAGGTAGTCATGCAGAGAATTTGAGGTTTGGCATGACAGAGTCAAAGAGAGGCTATTGGTGAAAGTTCAGCCCAATTGCAGGAGACACCTCAGCATTATGCAGATACCAGGACCAAAGGGTGAACAACAAAACCAGCAGCAATGGTGGAGTAGAGCCACCCCTCACTTAGAAGACAAGCTGCGTCTGCTGCAAAGGGTGGAGCAGGAGAAGTGATCCTGTCTTGTTATGGGAGCCCAGAAGATTGTGAGTGAGTCACAAATATTGGACGCTGAGTTGTTTATATTGTTGGCACTGGATTTTTCTTTGTTCAGGTTGTGCCTTTACTCCATTTTTTTTCCACTTAAAAGAAACTACTTGACTTTTTTTTTTTTTTTTGTAGTTCAAATTAGGAACAAGCTTGTTTCACATGTCAATCCCTTCTCCCTCTCCCTCCCCTCACTCACACACCTCCTATCCCATCCCAACCTACCCCCCACCCCATCCACCCTCCATTGCCCAGGCAGGGTAGGGCCCTCCACAGGGCTCTGCAAAGTCCACCACATCATGGGCCTAGGTCCTTCCCCATGTGTCCAGGCCAAGAGTGCATCTATTCACATGGGATGGGCTCTCAAAGTCTCTTGTTACACCAGGGAAAAATACTAATCCACCACCTGGGCACCCCTAGAGTGCAGAGGCCTCCTCATTGACATCCATGTTCAGTCCTGTACTGGCCTCCCAGACAGCAGTCTTGGGTCCATGTGCTCCACCTTGTTCAGGCCAGCTGTTTGTGTGGGTTTCACCAACCTGGTACTGACCCATTCAGTCTTCAGTCCTCCTTCTCTGCAACTAAGTTCCAGAGTTCAGTACAGTGTATATCTGTGGATGACTGCCTCTACTTCCCTCAGCCGCTGGATGAGGGCTCTAGGATGGCATTAAAAAGTAGTCATCAATCTCATTTTAGGGGAAGGGTTATCCTCTCCACCATTGCCTGCATTGTCAGATCATGTCATCCTTATAGATCTCTGGAAATCTCCATAGCGCCAGATCTCTTTGAACCTAAAATGGCTCCCTCTAATATGGTATCTTTCATCCTACTCTCCTCTATTCTTACTCCAACTCAATATTTCTGCTCCTCCATTTCCTCCTCTCCTCTCCTCTTCTGCTCTCATTCTGGCAGCTGCCTCTTCCCTACCCTCATGCTCCCAATTAGCTCAGGAGTTACTGCCCCTTCTCTTTCCTGGGGTCCAAGCATTTTTCTCTTAGAGTCCTTCATATTTCCTAATTTCTTTGGTGAAGAGGATTGTAGGCTTGTAATCCTTTGCTCTATGTCTAAAATTCATATATGAGTTAGTACATAACATGTTTGTCTTTTTGTGACTGGGTTACCTCACTCAGGGTGCTTTCTTCTAGTTCCATCCATTTACCTGTGAATTTCAAGATTCCATTGCTTTTTTCTGCTGAGTAGTACTCCATTGTATAAATGTACCACATTTTCTCTATCCATTCTTCAGTTGAGGGACATCTACGATGCTTCCAGGTTCTGGCTATTACAAACAATGCTGCTATGAACAAGGTTGAACATATGTCCTCGTTGTATGAACATGCATTATTTGGGTATATACCCAAGAGAGGAATTGATGTATCTTGGTAGACTGATTCCCATTTTTCTGTGTAAATGTCATAATGATTTCCAGAGTGGTCTTACAAGTTCGCACTCCCACCAGCAATGGAGGAGTGTTCCTTTTTCTCCACATCCTCTTCAGCATAGATTGTCATTGGTATTTTTGATTTTAGCCATTCTGACATGTGTGAGGTGGTATCTCAAAGTTGTTTTGAGTTGCATTTCTCTGATGGTTAACCATTTTGAGCACTTTCTTAAGTGACTTTTTAAGTGACCATTTCAATTTGATTATTTAATGTGGTGAGTGTACTTCTTTTTGCTCTAAAGCTTTCAGTTGTTCTGTCAATTCTCTCATGTGACTATTCTCTAGTTTCTTCATATGAGCACTTAGTGCTATGAACTTTCCTCTTAGCACTGCTTTCAAAGTGTCCCATTAGTTTGGGTATGTTGTGTCTATATTCTCATTAAATTCTAGGAAGTCTTTAATTTCATTTTGATGTCTTCCTCAACCCAAGGATGGTGTAATTGAGTGTTATTCAATTTCCATGAATAATTAGGTTTTCTGCAATTTGTATTGCTGTTGAATTATAGCTTTGAAGCATGGTGATCTGATAAGATACAGGGGGTTATTTCAATTCTTTTGTATCTGTGGAGGTTTGCTTTGTTGCCTACTATGTGGCCAATTTTAGAGAATGTGCCATGTGGCACTGAGAAGAAGGAATATTCCTTTGTGTTTGGATGGAATGTTCTATAGACATCTGTTAAACCCAATTGGGTCATAACTTCTGTTAGATCCTTTTTTTCTTTGTTAAGTTTCTGTCTGCTGGTCCTGTCTAGTGGTGAAAGCAGGCTTTTGAAGTCTCCCTACTATAAGTGTGTGGTTTTATGTATGGTTTGAACTTTAGTAACGTTTCTTTTACGAATGTGGGTGCCTTCTTATTTGGGGCATGGATGTTCAGGATTGAGACTTCATCTTGATTGACTTTTCCTGTGATGAGTATGAAATGTCCTTCTTCATCTCTTTTGATTGATTTTAATTTGAAGTTTAATTTGTTAGATATTAGGATTGCTACACCCCCTTGTTTTTTGGGCCCATTTGATTCGAAAATCTTTTCCCAATCCTTTACTCTGAGGTAACACCTGTCTTTGAAGTTGAGGTGTGTTTCTTGTATACAGCAGAAGGATGGATTCTGTCTTCGTAGCCATTCTGTTAGCCTGTATCTTTTTGGACAGGTTAAGACCATTGACATTCAGGAATATTAATGTCCATTGATTGTTGGTTTTTGTTTGTTTTGGATTTATTGTTGGTGGTGTCATTGTGTGTGGATTTCGCCTTCCTGTTTCCTTTTGTGTTTGATAGAATTGGATTATCTATTGCCTATATTTTTGTGAGTGTAGTTATCTTCATTGGGTTGTAGTTTTCCTTCTAGAATTTTCTGTAGTGCTGGATTTGTGGGTATGTATTGTTTAAGTCTGGTTTTGTCATGGAATATCATGTTTTCTCCAACTATAGTGATTGAAAGTTTTGCTTGGTACAGTAGTCTGGGTTAGCATCCATGCTCCCTTAGTGTTTGTAGGATATCTATCCAGGACCTTCTGGCTTTCAAAGTTTCCATTGAGAAGTCAGGTGTGATTTTGATAGGTCTGCCTTTATATGTTACTTGGCCTTTTTCCTTTGCTGCTTTGACTTATTTTTGATCTTACAGAAACTCACAGTTGGTCCACTTTAAAGTCTAAAATAAATTTAAAACAGAGAACTTGGTGTTTATGGAGATTTTGGACTTTAAAAGAGTGGATTTTTAGGGAGAAAACTTAAAGAGTTTGAATAATTAAGGGTATGGTGTTTTTCAGGTTATAAAGTGTTTTATATTGTCATGTGTTTATTAATTTGTGATCTTGGGGATAAACAAGGAAAGAAAGGTTGAGTGATATGTTTATTTGTCAAGTTAAAGAGGGGTTGGTTAGTTGTGCTTGCTAGTTTAATGACAAATTGAAGAAAGCTAGGATCATCAGAGAGGAAGAAGTTTCTGTTGGCAAAATACTTCCATCAAATTGGGCTGTATGCAAGCTTATAGAATATTTTCTTAATCAGTCATTGATATGGGAGTGACAAGTCCATTGTGGTTGGGGGTTATCCTTCAGCTGGTTGTTCTGGGTTGTATAAGATATCTGACTGAGTGAGTCATGGAATGCAAGTCTGTAAGCATATCATCTATAGCCTCTGCATGAGTTCTTGCTACCAGGTGCCTCCCCTTTTTGACTTCATGTTTTGACTTCCTTCAATGATAGAAGTTAAGCTAAATAAACCTTTCTTCCCCAATTGCATGGACCATAGTGTTTCAAAACATCAATAGGAACCCTTACTAGGACAAATGTAGAATGTTCTAATAGAACCTAATTTGGAAAAACATGTGGAGCTCACATGTCTTGGTCATATGTGATAACATACCAATATCTGGATACATCTAATAAAATTTTCTGCAAATGCATATAAATGCAAAATTGCTGTGTTGTATAAATATGTAAACATAATACACACACACACACACACACACACACACACACACACACATATATATATATATATATGGAAAGAATAAATTATGTATATGAGTAAATCATTTCTTTTAGAGTATTGGTAAAGTTGAAGGTATGAAGAGGGATTCATAGTGTGCCTCAAGTGTGGTTTGCTTTTGTTGTGGACTGAAGTATTACCTGTCTCATTATTACACTGAATCCTATTACTTTCTAATTCCCAAACGATACTTGATGACAAAGCCTCTGAGAAGTAATTAGGTCATGAGGCTTGAGTCTCCCTTAGTGGGATTAGTGTTCTTAAATGAAGACAAGAAAAGAATTAGCCTCCTGTTTCTTCCATCAATCGCCATTATGCCATTACTTCAGTCATGAGCTTTTATTTCCAGAACTGTGGGAAATAAATTCCTGTTGTTTAAGGTATCCAGATGCTGTTCCTTTGTGCAGCCCATGTGCAGTAGGATCACTTTCACTGCTTGGTTTTCAGTTTCTGACCCTAATTTTTGCTTCACAAAGGCCTTCAATCTCCATAAATTTTTTTATGTTCACCTAGCCACTTTCCTGTGTAGACCTAGACTGTCAGCTGTCCTCAACTTCTCTCTCCACTATATTCAAATTAGATGATGGAAGCTGAGTTTCTACATATATTATAGTTTGTTGTACACTTTGGGTATGTTATTGAAGCTGTATAAGCACAATAATATTGAATCATTTGGTAGTTTGTTTTAACATATGGCCAAACTGCTATTCCCATGTGTTTTTTGGAATATTTTCCTTGACTGTAAAGGTACCATAAATTCTATAAACTTTATTTTCTTTAGACAAGAAAGCAAAGCCCTCTTTGTTCTAGATAGAGGGCCTCCAAATTAACTCATTTGTCCACACTGTATAAGATGAAAAAATAAATGACCAGAGAATGATATTGTGGTTCAAACTTCAAACTGAATATCAGAAAAGCAAAGCAGCTGGCCACTAGCTTCTTACATCTGCCCAGGCTGTCTGCATGAACTCTTACTAAACCTCAGACTGTAACCTCTTCTCAGCATGACTGGAGACTGAAGTACTGAATACTGAAGACCCTGCCTCTTCCTTATACCCCTATATTGCTGGGATTAAAGGCATGTGCTAAGTTACTCTTTTAGTCTGATTCAATTTCTTGTATCCCTGGGTAGCCTTGAACTCAGAGAGATCTGTCTATCTCTTAATTCTGAGTCCTGGCATTAAAGGTGTGTATCACCACCTCCTAGCTTCTGGCTTCTGGGATTAAAGGTTTGTGACTTATTTACTTTCTGAATCCCCAGGCAAGCTTTAGTAAATCATAAATAATATATCTCCACACTACCGGAGCATTTTTCCTATGATTCTATTAAAGGTACCATGCTAATTTTAACTCCCAGACAAACAACCTGAATTTTCCTATGGTTACAAGATTTACCTGGTTCTGATTTTTAACTTGAAGAAGACAAAATTCACAACTGCTTTTTGTTGTTGTTGTTTTAAGACAAAGGATGGTTGTAAGGAACAAGTTAAGTCCTGAATGAATATGTATGCCTTGGCATTGGTATAGGCCTGTCAGGAACTCCAGTGCCTCAGGCTTGTGACCATGGCAAAGCTTTCCCCAGATGTGCTTAGTGTGCAGATGTTCATCAGTTTTGCAGAATATGTCCTCCTTAGCACATCCCCTCCCCTATCATACTGGTGGTCTAAAGACTGCTGGCCTAAAACCTACAGGGACTACTCATATTATGGTTAGCAAAACCACCCTCCTCATTCAGCTGTAAATAGTAACCATGCCTCATTGTTTATCCATATGCAATAAACCCACACCCTTGTTCAGCTGTGTGTGATAACCTTTTTTTCCTGTACAACTGTATTTTATAATCATACCGAGCTTCCAGAGTATCATGTATTCTCCATCTTAGAGTCCACCCACCCCAGCTTTTCTGTATTCACATGTCTGTATGTTTGACCTTTTCTGTGCTGCCCCAGTTAGGTCAGTCCCTGGAGCCATGCATGACCATACAACACATGGTAGTATAATTAATACTGAAATAAACCCAACCTGTATATGTTGTCTGTTCCCCATCTCTATAAAGAAGATGCAAGCATTGCTTTTTACGTCTGTTATCACCCCTTTCTTTGATAATCTCGTAAATAAATGTTTAGTAAGATCATTTTTGGTTGAACTTAGAGGAGAAGCTTCTGCGTTGTGTCATCAGAGGCCAGTCACAGGCCCATTTCTGTTTCCTGTCTTAATATTGACTTCTAGATGTTTATTGGACTCTTTTATATACAAAGCTTTGTCCATAAATTGGTGCTTAATTGTCTATAAGATTTTTGAAGAGTGAGTATTTTAAAGCCAAAAGTAAACACATTGATTTTTCACCTCAGAAAGCAATTATAGGGTTGGCTTGATTTTTTGATAGATTGTTTCTTATATGTAAGATAATGAAGGACAGGGATGCAAATGAGAATGCAATTATCATTACCTCATGCTGAATTGTGTCCTTTTCTTCTTTTGTCTGTGGTGTCATCAGCACTCTTAACTAGGAAAATCCAGAGAGGAAATAGAAGTTGTTTGTGGGAAATGAATGACAGTAGCAATTTCATTTTTAAATATTTATTGGTTTACTTAGTTATTGGTTTGTGAGTTACATACTCATTCTGCAATCCAGGTTTCCCTTGAGTTTACCATGTAGACCTGGATAGTCTTGAATTCCTGGCAATCATGATTCATCCTTTAGAATACTAGGATTACAGGGGTAAGCTACCAATCCTGTTTATTGCAGCACTATCTCTCTCCTCTCTTTATTTCTAATGTTTATTTTTTCTCTTATTAAATCAGGCCTTGCCATGGAAATGCTTCACCAACAAAATATAGAGGAACTGACACTATCTATGAGCAGATTTAAAGGGACTATGAATTAATTTCCCTCTTCCTTGAGATATGCCCAAGTTTGTAAGCTTAGGAAGCTACTCTGCACGAATCACTAGTATATTGAAGTTACCATTTCCTTAAGATCTCATGCTTTGGTCTCTACATCACTAGAACACCATATACTTTGACTAGATTGGCTCTTCATACAAAATCTATTTTAATATGTGCTCACTTTTATTTAATCTTATAGCAAATGGACATTGAGTGGAGTTAAATATATAAAGATAAACTGTAGTACTTTTACCCAAGGAATTACCATTGTACTCTGGGAAACAGAGAAGCAAATGTATAAAAGTATTCAACTATTCTAGGTAATATGGCCCCAAAATATCTGGGTCCAAATTGGTTGGGGTACTAGGATACTAAGATACAACTTGAAGGTGCTGGATTTTCCCATCTGCTCTGTGAGTACAACTAAGCACTCATTTGTCCACACTGTATAAGATGAAAAAATAAATGACCAGAGAATGATATTGTGGTTCAAACTTCAAACTGAATATCAGAAAAGCAAAGCAGCTGGCCACTAGCTTCTTACATCTGCCCAGGCTGTCTGAGAGACCAGGCTGGCCTTAAACTCACAGAAATCTGCCTGCCTCTGCCTCCCAAGTGCTGGGATTAAAGGCATGTGCCACCGATGCCTGGTGACAATAAGCATTTTTGTAGACCATATTGTCATTCTTATTTTTAAGGAAGAATTTCAATGTCTTTCTCAGACTGGCCTTAAAGTAATGGCCTCTCACAATCATCTTGCCTGTCAAGTTGCCAAGAGTATACATACATGTTATTTTATACAATTTTATATATAATTGATACTGCATATTTTATATGTCACCAATCATAATGATCATTCTACACACACACACAAACACACACACACACACACACACACACACATATATATATATATATATATATATATATATATATATACCATTTTTTCAGCTCCATAAATTATTTTTAATATTATATTTTCTCTGTGTGTTCTTGAACACATATATATTTATGTAAGTGTAGCTGTGGGGACCACAAGAGAGTGTCACACACTCTGCAGCTAGTCAGAGTTAATTGTATGATATGTGCGCAATGTATGTACTGGGAACCAAACTTTATCCTCTGAAAGAGCAGCAAGGATGTTGCACCTGATCTTTCCCTCCAACCTACTACATACCAGTAATTATGCAAATGATATATTACATTGCTTCTGAGAGGAATAAGGATTTAAAAATAACAATTCTAACAAATGTATTCATTTAAGATTGAAGTTTTAAGGTTGTATGTCACTTAGATCAGTCAATTAAGCTTTTAGAGGAAAGGGAAAAGGTGGATTACAAAATAGGATATTTCATCAAGTCTCATCCTGTTGACAGCAGTTTTCTATATGGTCACATGGGAAGCTATAAGTATTTATAATTCTTCATTGACATTGTGCTATAAACATTCAAATATTTTAATATTGTTCTCTGACAAAATCCTGTTTTATTCTCTGCATTGATGGCGATTCATTCTGAAAGAGCTGGTCACATTAAGACAACTCTTATAATAATATATAAAACTAGTAACAAATGTCTCAACACTGTGTCTTGACAAGGCTTTCTGAATGAGCTCATTTGTAATTTCTACTTAATTGTTTTGTAAAGAGGAGAGTGTTGAGAATGTGACTTTTAAAACAATTGAGCATAACTTTAACCCTTTAGTTTTCATAATTTCAGTTCAAACTTACTTGCTTTTTTTCATAGGTTATACATATCAAAACTGTTCATCTAGAGCTTTCAAAAAATATGTCTGAACTACAATAGACCCTAATAGCATATGTCTTAATCTTTGTGTCTTCTACAGAATTGAGTTCCAAATATAACAACTGTAGCTGCATGATTGATAAATTTAAACAAGAAATGCATCAAAGATTAATAGGGTTTAGGGTTGGTCCCCATTGTGATACTATTAGGAAGCAGTAGAATATTTAGGTAGAACTCAGAGGAGGTCTTTAGGTTTTCCAGGCTGTATGTTGATGGGAATAGTAAATTCTAGGGTTTTTCCACTTTCCCATCTTCACTGAGGTGAGTGGCTTTGCATCAACACACATCTCACCATCATCTGAAGCCTAAAAACCATGATTTCACAGAAAAAAATTATCATTTATAACTGATTACCTCAGTTATTTTACAGTGATAATTTGCTAATAATATGACCTCATTCCAGTCTATGTCTGTTTCCCATGGACCTTATGTGGATCACAGGATTTTATTACGTGATTTTGCTATCAATATTTTTTCTGATTTCATTTTTAAATCATTGCTAATTCATAAGATAAATATATAAAGCACATAACCTTGGTATTACATGAAAAAGCTGTTATTAGTAAAACTTTACATTTTTATGTATAATATAGAATCTTCCAAGAGTATACTCATTTGTAATGTGAACCATATTATTTTCCTGTTGAGCACCAAGGATTAAATATTTATTTCATTTGTGTATCTCACAATACTAGTGAACACACTAATTCCTGTGTGGTATATGGGGTTGTAATTTCACCATTGAATATAATATATTCCTCATTAAATATTGTGCAGTTGGGCTCATTGTCATAGAAAGAAGAAATAATCAGAGTTAGGTACATTTCAAACATATTCCATTTCTATAGCAGTATAGGTTTTAGGTATTACACAAGAAGGCTAATAAAATGCATTTGGGAGATGACTTTGGATAAGGAAGTTACACACATTTATCACAGAGCTTATCAGATGATTGCATGCACTGATATTTATCCTTCCTCTGCTAAAATTATCAAAAGCTACTTTAGTGGATTGGAACAGATATTTGCCTTATGCATTGCTATATATTCAGTGCCTCACATAACATTTAATTCGTTATTGGTAGTCAATATAGAAGTTGAAATAATTAAAATATCTGGAATTTGGTTTCTGTGTTACTTTCCCTAACTTCTGACATCTGAAGAATAATTTGTACTCAAATGTGCAAGAGGTGTCCAACATAGGAAGACAGATCTATTTAACTATTCAGTATTTCACCCCATTTATTGTATTTTGCTACTTTCTTTACAGGATATGCTTAACAGACACTTGCCTATCTCTTAACAGACTTCATTGTAGATGAATCATTATATTGGTTTCACCATTTTTATATACTTTCTTCTCTCATACCACATTCAGACCACAGTTTCTCCTTCTCGCCCTCCCCCTAGTCCCTCCACAATCTGTCTTCTCCCCCAGATTCACTACTCATCCATTTTCCTTCAGAACAGAGCAGGCCTCCCAGGAATGTCAACCAAACATGGCCTAACAAGTTACAATAAGAAAGGCACAAGCTCTCATATCAGGGCTGCGCAAGGTAATCCAAAAGGTGGAAAAGGGTCCTAAGACCAAGCAGAAGAGTCAGAGATATCCCTGCTTCCACTTCCACTGTTAGCAGTCCCAGTAAAACACAAACCTAATAATAATAACATATCTGCAGAGGACCTACCTTAGGCGCAGACAGGCATCATGACTTTGGCTTCAGGCTCTCTAAGCCCATACAATCCCTGCTTAGCTGATCCTGTGTTCTGTGTTTTGTTGTTCTGGGCCCATCTGGCTCAGGCAATTCTTCCATCCCCTCTTCTGCAAGGTTTCTGAATTCAAGGGGAGGCTTCCAATGGCTATCTCCATTTTGTCTCTTTCAAATTAATGTTTGGCTGTGGGTTTCTGTAACTGCTTCATTTGGTTCCTGAGGAAGACTCCCTGATGATGATTGTACTAAGTACCAATCTATGAATATAACAGAATATCATTAGGAATTATTTATTGATTTTTTCCTATCCTAAGTGTGCTATCCAGCCTTGGGTTCCCGATCATTCCAAGCAGTGTAAGGAGTGGGTTTCTTCTGTTAGCTTGGGCCTGCAATTATACCAGTCATTGCATAGTCATTTCCACAAGTTTGGGCCTTGTCTCAGCACAATTTTCAGGCAGAACAGATTATAGGTGGATGATTTTGTGGCTAGGTTGGTATCCCAGTCACACCATTGTCAGTTGCCTGGTTATAAAAGATATTCATGCTCTGTATCCTCTATTACTCGGATTTCTTGCTTGGGTCACCCTTATAAAATCCTGGGAGTTTCTACTGGACTAGATTTTCATATTGTTCTCCAAATACCCTCCAGTTTTAGACATCTCTCCCTGTACACTTTACCTTCATCCCTCTCCATCCTATCTTATCTCCTCTGTGCTGACTCCCACATTTGTTTTCATCATTTAAAGGTCAATTCAAGTAGATCAGGAATCTCTAATATGATCATTGTTTAAAGTAGATATTTATAAAAGATTGTTCCCCGTTTTAATGTTTTGTTAATATTAGCATGTATTTATTTTTACCATTATGGATTAATATGAATAGAATTTTAAATGCTATACATTTTAATATAGTGTAATAGTTAATTATTATAGGGTTTCATGATAGAGAGAATTCTGTCTTTATTTCCTTAATGAAGAAAACATTTAAAGTTGCTAAACATTGTATACTTTTTCAAACGGTACAATTAGTTTCATTCTGACTACAAATCACACAGTCATATAGTAGAAACTATATATACAAAAATGAACATTTCTCTCTATTCTACTTTCATTATTTTACTAGAAGCTATCAACCAGTATTCTATGTTAAAAATTTCATCTTATTATCAGAATAATATAAAATAATGCACATAGCATATGTAATCATACATTGTAAATAAATAAGTTAATGTTACTCTGTTCCAATGGATACACACTTCATTATGCATTTGTGCTTTGTGAATTTATTCCCCAAGTGATGGATGAGTTCAAATAGGCAGACGTTAGGGAGTGTAATATTAATATCTGAGATCTCAAATGATTTTCTTCCTACTCTGGCAGTATTGGATGAGCTCAAACTAATGTTAGCATCAGAAACTTTGAAACATAAGTCATCCTTCAGAAAACGGAATCAATATGAACATCAATATCTTCTTTCCTAGAACTTTAATTCATTTCTATGTACAAATTGTATAATCCCAATCAACTATTAAATTTCATTTATGACATCACCTATAGATTTTCTTGTTACATTTTTACACCTTCATTGGATCTGGTGGTCACACCTTCATTCCTTAAACCGTGTGCCTTATGTTGAGGCTTCTAGGCTCTATCAGTGGACATATAAGATAACAATTTGTGACAATATGGTTCAGATGGTGAAAACTGAAAAAAATAAAATAAATTCATTTTATACCATATGAGAAGGTTATAAATCATATAACAGAAAATAACTTGGCAAAGGCAGATGAAAAGTTTAGGAGAAATAAAATAGATGTGGATTTTAATTGAGTACTCTGAGGAAGACTTATTTAAAAGGCAAAATTTGAAAAATACCTGGAAGAGTTGAATAAATGAGCCATTTATATATCCAAGTAAGAGCTGTCCAAGTAGAGGGGAGAGCAAGGTGGTGAGCATACTGAAACCATGTCAGTCAGGAAGAGAAGGCTGGGAAGCGTGACTGTCAGAGAAAGTAGATTGTGTGGAAACAGATGTCAGATATTATAGGACTGAAAATTAGCACAATTGTGCACCAAAAGGGCAGACTTTAGTAATTGCAGTTCTGGTGGCTGTACTGTCTCACTCATGTCTACTCAACTCTAGAGTCACAGGGTGCTTTAGGTTGGAGGTTTGTGCTCTGAAAACCTGCAGTGGTATAAATGAAAAGTGATGGAATGTTTATGAAGCGGGGCCTTTTTAGGGAGAAACCCTGATTAGAGGTACCACTGATCAATCCTGCTTGGGTGTGGCAACAGTTACGTAACAGGGTTTAAGGAGCAAGGAGGTGAGCAAGTAGCACTCTCGTGCTCAGCTGAGCTGACTGGGAAGCATTTCTGGGTCTGTCCTACTCAGGTGCAAACCTAGTCACTGGTTCCCTTGTGTGAGTATTTTCCCCTAATAAACTATCGGTTATTAACCTATCTCTGACTCCACTTTAGAATCATCAATAGGCCTTGGTGAAGGCAGTCTAGATGTGGTGATATATTGTGTATGATCTAATAAAGCCACTGGAGATCATTTTGCAAAACCAGTCACACTAGTGAGCTATAGAAACTAGACAGTGGTGGCACATACCTTTAATCCTAGGACTCAGCCGACAAGAAAATGAATCTAAGTTCCAGGCAACCCTATCCTACACAAGAATGAAGAGTAACAGAGCTCACACCTTTGATCCTTGCATTTGGTACCACATGCCTTTAATTCTGGCACTAGGGAGGTGGAAACAAGAGTGATATGACTGGGCAGATAAAGGAATAAAAAGATGAGGAGACAGGAATTCAGAGCCTTCCACCTCTGAGGATTTGGGAAATCAGGATTGCCATTTCAGCTGGATAGAGGTAAGATCTACTGGCTTGGATGATCTTCAGGTTGAAGCTTGAACCCCAATATCAGTCTCTGGATCATTTACTTATCATGCTCATCTAAATCTCTAGATGGTATGTCTCACAAACAGGCTGTGCAACCACAATTCATCTTTTATTTTTCTTGCTCATGAAAATATTTCTCAGTCTACTACTGCAAACATTTGCTTTCTCACCACCGGCCTAAAACTAGAGAGACTAATTTTGGGATGGCAAGCTTCAAAATAATAAATAGCCATAATTCCCTTTATCTTTACAATTGTTCCAGGTGTATTTTGTACTAGCATAATATAATCTAATGCAGAGTTAAAAGTGATCACATATAGTATGTAAATAAGAATGCAACCATGTTTGAATCCATGCAAATGATCTGAAAAAAAGTGCTGACTCCGTTGTTGACCTGTGAATTAGTATTTTCATTTTGTACTTTGATGTTGAAAATAGTTTGTCAGTTTTTTTTTCTAAAGATTAATGCCCATTCATTGGGATTTGTCTTCAGTCATCTTCCAGCTGGGAAATGGGTCTACACCTTGCTTTGAACTTGGTTAGAGTTTTGACTAGGGTTTGGCTGATAGGATTACAGACATTTGCAACCATACTGACCTGCCTTCTCCATTCTTTCACTCTACAAAAAGTTGCCTGTCACTTAAGTATCCTGATTATACTAAGTGTGTCATATTGGAAAGCTCCCATGAAAATGTCTCAAGCTTTTCAGTGTCCTGTATTTGTGCCATGACAGCCCAAACATCAAAACACTAAGTTAGATAGACTTGGTGGTAACTTATACCTCGCCTCCATCTGATTAAAATTCCCTGAGTATTCAGGTTAAATAAACACAGCTGAGCCAAAATGATTACAAAACCTTGTGTCAGTAAGTGTATATCCTCTTTTAAACCCTTGATGTCAGGGCAGTGCTTGTTATACAATACCAAATAAGAGAAATTAGCTGTCTTTTGTACATATGAATAATATGACATTTATCTGTGTTTGATCAATATGTTTTGGACTTGCAAGAGGAATTGGGAAACGATGCTGATGCTGGAAATGTCAGATATTGTTGAATTACAGTTGAACTGAAATAGTGAGAGTCATAGAAAGGGGTAGGATTCTTAATATATGGGTTATGAATCTATAGGCTTCCTCTATTTGGGACATATTAGATATACAGGCTGAATATCCCTAACACCAAAATCACTAAATCTGAAATATTGCAAACCATGAATATTTGAGTACTGACATGACACAAATAGAAAATTCCAAACCTGACCTTAGATCATGGGTCACTCAAAATGCTGATGCAGTAAAATCAACTGTATTTTCAATCAACTGTATTTTCTCTCTCTCTCTCTCTCTCTCTCTCTCTCTCTCTCTCTCTCTCTCTCTCTCTCTCTCTCTCTGTGTGTGTGTGTGTGTGTAAACAAATGAGTTCATGTTTAGGATTGTGGTCCCTTTCTAAGTTATCTTATTTTGCATATACAAATATCATAAAATGAAATTTGAAATTCCAGGCATTTCTGTTCCCAAATTTTTTCAGAAAGGACTATTCTCTCTGTTAACAATAAAACATAGAATAGAATTCACATTTCACCCAGAATACTGGGCATCTGTCAGAATGAATGGAGTTATAATTTACTGAAATGAAGGATGTTTACAAAAAAAAGATATTGATTTAACTTTTCTTTAAATTCAGGACTTGGTTTTTCAATTTCTTAAGCTTATATACAAGCTACTTCACATCCAAACACAGAACAAAATGATAGGCAAATATATGAATACCATTCCTGTCTAGAATGCTACTTGGAGACCTAAATGGATGCTTCTGATATATAAAAAAATACTGAATCATGGAAGTTGATGAAAGCACAATGGGGAAATAAACAGGCCAAAATATTAGAGCACATATATATGAAGAGGGTAGAGAGATGTGGTCAGTTCAGAAAATATGTACAAAACAGCAGAGGGCTGGAGAGCTGAGACAGGTAGTTCTTCTTTCCAAGGGGGCCATGTGCAAGCTGTGATGACTCCTGAACCATGACTAATTTGTTAGCACACCAAAAACCAGAAAAAAATAAAACAGTGTGCAAAAGTAATGTCTGGGTGTTGTCATTCATGAAAATTCCAGTAGTACTTTGGATATGCAATGTAAAGAAGTACCAGGAAAACTTAAACAAATGCTCTTAAATGCAGATTCATGCATTCAAAGTAGGTTGATATGAATTGGAGACATTTTGGTAACGATGGTATCAGATGTCAAATAAGAAGAAAGATTGGAAGGGAAGTCTTCAGCCATGTTTTTTTTTTTTTTTTTTGGTGTCAGAAGCTGTCCAGAACCAAATCAAATATTTTTTTTGCTTTATTTTATTATTATTATTATTATTATTATTATTATTATTATTATTATTAATTCAAGTTAGGGAACAGGCTTGTTTCACATGTAATTCCCCTCTCCCTCTCCCTCCCCTCACCCCCATTCCTTCTCCCCCACCTCCAACCTACCCCCCACCCCATCCACCCACCACTCCCCAGGCAGGGTAGGGCCCCCAACCGGGGCTCCACCAAGTCCACCAAATCTTCCTGTGCTGGGCCTAGGTCCCTCCCCATGTGTTCAGAGACAGAGTGCATCCCTTCAAGTGGGATGGGCTCTCAAAGTCCCCCACACACACCAGGGCAAAACGCCAGTCCACCTCCAGAGGCTCCCAGAAGTGCAGGGGCCTCCCCATTGGCATCCATGATCAGGGGGATGGATTAGTCCCGTACTGGCCTCCCAAAGAGCATCTGGGGTCGATATGCTTTCCCTTTTTCAGGCCAACTGTTTCTGTGGGTTTCTCCAACCTGGTACAGACCCCTTCATTCTTCATTCCTCCCTCTCTTCAACTAGGTTCCAGATTTCAGCTCAGTGTATTTCTGTGGATGTCTGTCTCTGCTTCCATCAGCCACTGGATGAGGACTCTAGGATAGCATAGAGAGTAGTCATCAATCTCATTCTAGGGGAAGGGCTTCTAGGCCATCCTCTCCTCCACTGCCCTGACTGTCAGATCGTGTCATCCTTATAGGTCTCTGGAGATCTTCCTAGTTCCAGATCTCTTCTCGGACCTATAGTTAGCTCCCTCTGATATGGTATCTCTCATCCTGCTCTCTCTCCTCTATTCTTCCCCCAACTCAATATATCTGCTCCTCCATTTCTTCTCCTCTACTCTTCTTCTTGTGCTCTTATTGTGGCAGCACCCACTCCCCTACCCTCATGCTCTCAATTAGCTCGGGAGTTCATGCCACTTCCCATTCCTGGGGTCCATTTATCCCTTAGAGTCATTCATGATTTCTAGTTTCTTTGGGGAAGAGGATTATAGGCTGGTAAACCTTTGCTCTATGTCTAAAAATCATATATGAGTGAGTACATACCATGTTTGTCTTTTTGTGATTGGGTTACCTCACTCAGGATGGTTTCTTCTAGTTCCATCCATTTGCCTGCGAATTTCAAGATTCCATTGCATTTTTCTGCTGAGTAGTACTCCATTGTATAAATGTACCACATTTTCTCTTTCCATTCTTCAGTTGAGGGGCATCTAGGTTGCTTCCAGGTTCTGGCTATTACAAACAATGCTGCTATGAACATGGTTGAACATATGTCCTTGTTGTATGGACATGCAGTATTTGGGTATATACCCAAGAGAGGAATGGCTGGATCTTGAGGTAGATTGATTCCCATTTTTCTGAGCAACCGCCATACTGATTTCCAAAGTGGTCTTACGAGTTCACACTCCCACCAGCAATGGAGGAGTGTTCCTTCTTTTCCGCATCCTCTCCAGCAAAGGTTGTCATTGGTATTTTTGATTTTAGCCATTCTGACAGGGGTGAGGTGGTATCTCAGAGTTGTTTTGAGTTGCATTTTTCTGATGGCCAAGGATTTTGAGCAGTTTCTTAAGTGTCTTTCAGCCATTTCAGATTCCTCTGTTGAAAAATCTCTGTTTAGTTCTGCACCCCACTTTTTAATTTCATTGTATGGTGTTTTGGTGGCTAGCTTCTTGAGCTCCTTGTATATTTTGGAAATCAGTCCTCTGTCAGATGTGGGGCTGGTGAAGATCTTTTCCCATTCTGTGGGTGGTCGTTTTGTCTTACTGACTGTGTCCTTTGCCTTACAGAAGCTTCTCAGTTTCAGGAGGTCCCATTTATTGATTGCAGACCTCGGTGTCTGTGCTTCTGGTGTGATGTTCAGGAATCGTTCTCCTGTGCCAATTTGTTCATGGGTTATTCCCACTTTCTCTTCTATAAGATTAAGTGTGGCTGGATTTATGCTGAGATCTTTGATCCATTTGCACTTAAGTTTTGTGCATGGTGACAGGTATGGATCAATCTGCAATTTTCTGCATGTCCAAATCCAATTGTGCCAGCACCATTTGTTGAAGATGCTATCTTTTTTCCATTGTATGGATTTAGCACCTTTGTCAAAAATAAGGTGTTCGTAGGTGTGTGGGTTAATATCTGGGTCTTCAATTCGATTCCATTGGTCTATCTGTCTATTCTTGTGCCAATACCAAGCTGTTTTCAGAACTATGGCTCTATAGTAGAGCTTGAAGTCAGGGATGGTGATGCCTCCAGAAGATCTTTTATTGTAAAGAGTTGTTTTGGCTATCCTGGGTTTTTTATTTTTCCATATAAAGTTGAGTATTGTTCTTTCAATGTCTGTGAAAAACTGTTGGGATTTTGATGGGGATTGCGTTAAATCTGTAGATTGCTTTTGGTAGGATTGCCATTTTTACTATGTTAATTCTGCCTATCCAAGAGCATGGGAGATCTTTCCACTTTCTGGTATCTTCTTTAATTTCTTTCTTTAAAGTCTCAAAGTTCTTATTGTACAGGTCTTTCACTTTTTTGGTTAGTGTTACCCCCAGATATTTTATGTTGCTTTTGGATATTGTGAAAGGTGATGTTTCCATGATTTTTTTCTCATGGCTACAGATTTTTTTGAGTTAATTTTGTATCCTGCTACCTTGCTGAAGGTGTTTATCAGCTGTAGGAGTTTCCTGGTAGAGTTTTTCGGGTCACTTATGTAGACTATCATGTCATCTGCAAATAGTGAAAGTTTGACTTCTTCCTTTCCAATTTGTATCCCTTTGATCCCCTGTTCTTGTCTTATTGCTCTAGCTAGAACTTCCAGTACAATATTGAAGAGGTATGGAGAGAGTAGACATCCTTGTCTTGTTCCTGATTTTAGAGGAAAAGCTTCGAGTTTCTCTCCATTTAATTTGATGTTGGCTATTGGTTTGGTGTATATCGAGTTTATCATGTTTAGATATGTTCCTGTTATTCCTGTTCTCTCCAAGGTCTTTATCATGAAGGGATGTTGGATTTTGTCAATGGCTTTTTCAGCATCTAGTGAGATAATCATGTGGTTTTTCTTTTTCAGTTTGTTTATACGGTGGATTACACTGATGGTTTTTCATATGTTGAACCATCCTTGCATCCCTGGGATGAAGCCTACTTGATCGTGGTGGCTGATTTTTCTGATATGTTCTTGGATTCGATTAGCCAATATTTTATTGAGTATTTTTGCATCAATGTTCATGAGGGATATCGGTCTGTAGTTCTTTTTCTTAGTCTTATGTTTGTGTGGCTTGGGTATCAAAGTGATTGTAGCCTCGTAGAATTAGTTTGGCAATATCCCATCTGCTCCTATTGTGCTGAACAGTTTGAGGAGTACTGGTATCAGCTCTTGTTTGAATTTCTGGTAGAATTCTGCAGTGAAGCCATCTGGCCCTGGGTTTTTTTTTTTTGGTTGGGAGGCTTTTGATGACTGCTTCTATTTCATTAGGGGTTATGGGTCGATTTAAACTGTTTATCTGATCTTGATTTAATTTTGGTAAGTGATATTTATCCAGGAAACTGTCCATTTCCATTAGATTTTCGAATTTTGTGGAGTACAGATTTTCAAAGTATGACCTAAAGATTCTCTGGATTTCCACAGTGTCCGTTGTTATATCCCCCTTTTTGTTTCTGATTTTGTTAATTAGCCTGCTCTCTCTCTGCCTTTTGGTTAGTTTGGCTAGAGGTTTGTCTATCTTGTTGATCTTCTCAAAGAACCAACTCTTTGTTTCATTGATTCTTTGTAATGTTTTCCTAGTTTCTACTTTATTGATTTCAGCTCTCATGTTGATTATTTCCTGGTGTCTACTCCTCCTTGGTGAGTTTGCTTCTTTTTGCTCTAGTGCTTTCAGTTGTTCTGTCAGTTCTCTAATGTGACTTTTCTCTAGTTTCTTCATGTGGGCACTTAGTGCTATGAACTTCCCTCTTAGCACTGCTTTCAGAGTGTCCCATAAGTTTGGGTATGTTGTGTCTGCATTCTCATTAGATTCTAGGAAGTCTTTAATTTGTTTTTTTTTTATTTCTTCCTCAACCCAGGAATGGTGCAATTGGGTTTTATTCATTTTCCAAAAGTTTGCAGGTTTTCTGCCATTTGTATTGTTGCTGAATTCTAGCTTTAATGCATGCTGGTCTGATAAGATACAGGGGGTTATTTCAATTCTTTTGTAACTATGGAGGTTTGCTTTGTTGCCTACTATGTTGTCAATTTTAGAGAAGGTGCCATGTGTTGCTTAGAAGAAGGTATATTCTTTTGAGTTTGGATGGAATGCTCTATAGATACCCGTTAACCCCAGTTGGGTCATAACTTCTTTCAGGTCCTTTGTTTATTTGTTAAGTTTCTGTCTGGTGGTCTTGTCTAGTAGCGTACGGGGGGTGTTGAAGTCTCCTACTATAAGTGTGTGTGGTTTTATGTGTGGTTTGAGCTTTAGTAATGTTTCTTTCACAAATGTGTGTGCCTTCGTATTTGGAGCATAGATGTTCAGGATTGAGATTTCATCTTGATGGACTTTTCCTGTGATGAGTATGAAATGCCCTTCTTCATCTCTTTTGATTGATTTTAGTTTAAAGTCCAATTTGTTAGATATTAGGATTGCTATACCGGCTTGTTTCTTGAGGCCATTTGATTGGAAAATCTTTTCCCATCCTTTTACTCTGAGGTATCACCTGTCTTTGAAGTTGAGGTGTGTTTCTTGTAAACAGCAGAAGGATGGATTCTGTCTTCATATCCATTCTGTTAGCCTATATCTTTTTATGGGTAAATTAAGACCATTGACATTTAGGGATATTAATGTCCATTGTTCGTTGGTTCTTGTTTGTTTTGGATTTATTGTTGGTGGTGTCATTGTGTGTGGATTTTGCCCTCCTGCTTCTTTTTGTGTTTGGCAAAATTAGATTATCTATTGCCTGTGTTTTTGTGCATGTAGTTATGTTCCTTGGGTTGGAGTTTTCCTTCCAGAACCTTCTGTAGTGCTGGATTTGTGGATATGTATTGTTTAAATCTGGTTTTGTCATGGAATATCTTGTTTTCTCCATCTATAATGATTGAAAGTTTTGCTTCGTACAGTAGTCTGGGTTGACATCCATGCTCCCTTAGTGCTTGTAGGGTACCTATCCAAGACCTTCTGGCTTTCAGAGTTTCCATTGAGAAGTCAGGTGTGATTCTAATAGGTTTGCCTTTATATGTTATTTGGCCTTTTTCCTTTGCAGCTCTTAATATTTTCTCTTTATTCTGTAGATTTGGAGTTTTGATTATTGTGTGTCCGGGGGACTTCTTTTTGTGGTCCAGTCTGTTTGGTGTCCTATAAGCTTCTTGTACTTTCATAGGCATATCTTTCTGTAGGTTGGGGAAGTTTTCTTCTATGATTTTGTTGAATATGTTTTCTGTACCTTTGAGCAGTGTTTCTTCACCTTCTTCTACACCTATTATTCTTAGGTTTGGTCTTTTCACGGTGTCCCATATTTCCTGGATATTTTGTGTTAGGGATTTGTTGGACTTGAGGTTTTCTTTGGTTGATGAATGTATATCCTCTAGCGAGTCTTCAATAGCTGAGATTCTCTCTTCTGTCTCTTGGATTCTATTAGTTATACTCACATCTTTAGATCCTGATCGTTTATCCAGTCTTTCCATTTCCAGCATCACCTCATTCTGTGTTTTCTTTATTGTGTCTAATTCAGCTTTCATGCTTTGAACTGTTTCAAGATCTTCCTTCACTTGTTTGGTTGTTTTATCTTGGGTTTCTTTAGCTTCTTTAAGAGATTTGTTTATTTCTTGAATTTTTTGTTTGTCTTTTCCTCCATTTCGTGTAATTTTTTGCTTGCATTTTCTTCTATCTCTTTAAGGGATTTTCTTGTTTCCTCTTTGAAGGTCTCTATCATCTTGCTGAGATAATTTTTGAGGTCCTTCTCTTCTTCATGCACTATGTTGGGCTTTTCAGGTCTTGCTGGAGTGGAGTCCCTAGATTCTGGTGGTGTCATATTGGTCTTTCTGTTGTTGAGCAAGTTCTTATTCTGTCTTCTTCCCATATCTTTTTCCAATGAGTGCAGGTAGGATCTCTCTATTGCCTCTTGTTAGTCTGTGGTGTGTGTGGGCCAGGAATTCAATGTCCGAAGCTCTGGATGGTCTTGCCTCTCCTCGTAGTCTCACTCTGAAGGAGTTAGGCCTCCATAGGGATCGAGTGTGTGGGGGCAGGACAGGAAGTAAGAGTGGGGTGTTTCCAGGCTCTGGGGGTTCCTCACTGCCTGGGCAGGTCTAACCCAAGCAGGAGCAGGCCCAGGGAGCTCGGGATGGATGGGACTTTGATAGGGAGTTGGGTAAGAGTGGTGGATCACTCACCTCCTGGCGGATCGGTCGCCAGGAATGGAAGGAAGAATAGCCTGTACCCAGATTCAGGGAGCTCCTCCCTGCCTGGGCGTGTCTGTTTCAAGCAGGGACAAGCCTGGAGGGATCTGGGTGAATGGCGCTTAAGACAGAAGTTGGGTAAAAGCAGGGGGTGGCTCACCTGGTCTGGTCTGTGATGAGTCGGCGGAAAGGCCCAAATCAAATGTTTTAAGTAAAGACAATCTTATAGGATGACAAGTCTTCATTAAATTACACTGTATTGACATATCAAATGGTTATCACTGTGCTAGAGATAGGTTTGAGTTTTCATATTTATTTGTGTTTGTGTGTGTGTGTGTGTGTGTGTGTGTGTGTGTGTGTGTGTGTGTGTATGTGTGTGTGTATGTGTATTTATGTATGTGTGTTTCTGTTATGTGCCCGGCCAGAACACAAATGGATCTTCAGGTGATCAGGCTTAGCACCCAGTACATGTACCAGCTGAGTGATTCTTTTGTAACATTTTTTGTCTCTTATGTTACATGTGTTTATAGACTTGATTATGCAAGCAACAGAAAAAAATAGTCAAACATTATACATACCTTTAGGAGAAGCAAAGTTAAAGTTCTTTTGCTGATTTTCCTCTGCTTTATTTTCTCCTGTGTTTATTTTCATTAAAATTCTGATGTCAAACTCTTGTTAGTTTATCCCCTTAACTTTCCAGGGAATTTGCATTGTGCCTTCCCATACTGTGAAAGCTAGTTATCAGAAAGGAGTCCTTCAGGTCAGTTCCAGCTCAATTCCTCCAAATGATGGATTTGCAAGAGACAGTGTCTTCATATATGGTAACATATCCTCATCTTCTAGGAGGCAATCAAAAACTTACATTGCTTGTAAAGTTGTTTGCATTCCCAAAACCAAAAACTATAAATGGAGTTTTCAAGCCTGATACTGGGGTTTTTGCTAGAGAGCCTATTGCTCTTTCTGGCCCTCATTTTCTTTGTTGGAAGCCAGAGCATGACTGGGCTTCCTTTCTGCATGGTTTCCCATTGAGGACAGCACTGCCATAGACCCAAATAGTAGGCAAATTGATCATGGACTGAAACTACAAAACTGAGCTGAGATTAACATTTCTCTTTTTTAAGTTGAATGACCTCACTGAAGTTTTGCAATAATGGAAACCTATTCCAATTGTGTAGGTAAGTTATAATAGTAAAGTCATTCCAATTTCTTTTGCCAGTCTCCTGGGCTATTTCCTTCATTCACTTCTCATAACTAAGTATACCTAAATATATATGTTTGTGTTCTGTATATGCATATATATGTGTGTGTATGAAAATGTATGCATATACATTTATGTATATAAAACAAAATATAATAACTTACTATAATAAACTATGTGCCATAGGTAATACAAAGAATTGGTTCTATTTTGTCTTTATGTATTCCTTCTTCAATGCTCTTTCTTTTCTATGAAGAACAAAATTTAAAATAACATTTTTCTTTCTCTTTTAGCATGCCTTGTGAGGTATTACTGGCAACAAATCACTTTAATTTTTGTGAGGGAGTTTTCCTTTTCTTTTGTTTTTAAAGGACAATTTTAGAAAGTCTAGACTGTGAATACTTTTTTCTTCTCTCAAAACTTTAATATTCTACTCTCCATCTTTTGGATGCTATGATTTCTAAGTAGAAACATGTCTTTGATCATTGAGAGGTGATTTTTTCTCTATTTTCTACAACCATGAGGATACATGTCTTCTTTTCTGTTCTTTTCTATCCACTTTCATTGATTTTAGTTTTTTTTTCTTGTTTAACTATGATATATAAAGACAATTGTTTTGTGTTTAGCAACGATTTATTATGTGTAGGAGCATATAGACATATACATATATATTCCTGCAAAACAAACTCATATATATATATATATATATATATATGCATACATACATATATGCACACATGTGCATACACACATCTATGCACACATGTATACATACATGTAAACATACACATAAACATACATATATAATATACATGCATATATAAATATATGTGTGTGTGTCTTTGTTTGTAGGTGCCATGGATGACAGAGGAAGATTTGGATCACCTTCAGCTGGAATTACAGGCTAATGGACATGAAATCTGAGAGTCACATACTGACCCTCTGAAAGGCAAGTAAGTGCTCCTATGCCCTGAACCAGCTCTGCAGCCCTGAGGTGTAATTTTGTTGGCATTTATTTCACTTGCTCTTTTCTCAGTGTCATGGATGTGTGATTTTGCATCTGGTATTGTTGCAGAGGAGTTTTATCGCTCTATCTTCTCTTCCCTTCTCTAGATTTTCATTAGGATTGTCATTACAGATATAATCAATCATCTGTGGTTTTCCACAGTTGTTGAGTTTGCTTCTTGTTGACTGCCACCTCCCCTGCCTTTAACCTTTCCTTTTCACTTTTGGAAGTATCTATTCAGAAATGCTCCCAAACATGTCCAACCAGTCTGTCAATTTTTTTAAAAGGAAAAGAAAAAATCTTTTTTTCATTTGTGACTTTTATCTCAATTGTTTCATTTTGAATTTTCTTCTTGGCATTTTCATTTGCTGTTGATGCCCACATAATGCTTGTATTTACACACAAAATAAAATCCCCCTTCTCTCTCTCTCTCTCTCTCTCTCTCTCTCTCTCTCTCTCTCTCTCTCTCTCTCTCTCTCACACACACACACACACACACACACACACACGAGAAATACATATTAACCGAGAAATATTTATTATATTTAAATTAGAAACAAGATTCTTTTACATGTCAAACTCAGTTCCCCCCTTCCTACCCTCTGCCCCTGCCCCCAACTGATTCCCTATCCCAACCCTTTTCTACTCCCCAGGGAGGATGAGGCCTTTCATGGGGAATCTTAGAAGTCTGTGCTATCATTCAGAACAGGGCCTAGACACTCGCCAGTTTGTCTAGGCTGAGAGAGTATCGCTCTATGTGGAGAGGGCTCCCAAAGTCCATTTGTGTACCCGGAGTAAATACAGATCCACTACCAGTGGCCCCATAGATTATCCAGGCCTCTAAACTTACCTCCTCATTCAGGAGGTCTGGAATAGTCCTATGCTGGTTTCCCAGATATCAGTCTGGGGTCCAAGAGCAACCCCTTGTTCAGGTCAGCTGTTTCTGTGGGTTTCTCTAGCCTGATCTTTACACCCTTGCTCATCACTCCACCCTTACAGAAAAATATTTAATATAAATCAGACTATTTTAACAGATTCTTTAAAAAATTCATAAATCTCAACAATTTTAGTTTCCCAGGGGCATAGCACAAGCAGTTGTTAATTGTTTTAATGTTTCTGCACTTCCTCTATATATCTGGTCGATTGCAAGTGTGCTGTTGTGTAGGAGGCAGAACTGCTCATGACATTTACTTTGTATTTCCATCCTCAAAGGTAAGCATCACTCTGAGATATGGATTCAGCCCCTACACTCATTGCAGAGAAAATCAAAGGGATGTTAGCTGATAAGGGTGCTAAATCACATAGGCTTTGCAGTTGGTCCTGTTGATAGCTTTGTGTTATCCTCACTTCACTATTGGAAGTTTTTTTCTCTGGTTCCAGATACCATTTTCTTATCTTAAATCCAAAACACAACAGGCACAGCCTCTTTGCCAAATACTTCACATTTGAAGATGTGAGCTCTGTAACTCAGCTTGGGGGAAGGTGATTACTGTGGCACCCATTTTCTAAGCCCGTTACTGTGGATTTTCACTGGTAAGTTGGAATGCTTCTTTTGAGTTATGTATGAGTGAGCATCACTGCCCAATGCAAAAAAAAAAAAAAGTAACTCAGTATCTCTGGTTAGCTAGCAAATCAAAATTTGAAAATTTTGCTTAGAGCTAAATATAATCAGTTAAGTGTGTGTGACAATTATACAGCTGTAGAAACTTTCACATGCATGTTCAATTGCTTGTGGTTCTTTGGAAATGACATTCAAAGGAAAAAGATGGGGGAGAGGAAGAGAAGGGAGCAGATGAGAGAGAAAGAGAGAAAGAGAGAGAGAGAGGGAGGGAGGGAGAGCAGACTTTCAAGTTCATTGATTTTAATTAAGCTAACCATAGACTGGCAAGCACGGCAAAATTCTTGAAACTGATGAGATAAAAGCTATTATAAAATAGGGACAGAAACCAATGGCTAGTCTTTAATTATCTGAAACTGACATGACAATGGCCTGTCAAGTTAATGGAAATTATTTTCCATAATGTCTGGATGGTATCAATTTAAAATTGTTTGAAAATGAAACCTCATTTAGAAATAAGTTCCTCTCCATTAAGTGTGTAGAGAGACATGAAATTTAAATGTCCTAAAATATTTTGACATGTTTCATCAATGTAGAATGCCCCTATGATCATTTTTTGTTTATTTTAATTCTTTTCAATTAGTCAGGATGCATCCCATATGCTTTGCCAGGAAATGGCATCTAGTACTATGTGTCCTGACCAACAGGCTATTTACTCTGCTCTGGAGACTGATGTTATTGCCATTTGTTGAATAGCATTATTTTAAGATTAAAGATGAAAATATTACTATCAGAAAAGGGATATCCGACTGATTAAAGCTCCTGCCAGAGTGGCATTTATAAGACCCCAGTTGCCCAGCTCGCCTCAGAGCATTTTTCCTTGCCCATCCTTGAACTACAAACACAAATGGGCAACTAATAAGAATGATACTCCTGAAGAGATGTCATCTTTGTACTCACATTTCTTTCTGTACCAAGCCTTAGTCACTGGGCAAAATTCTCGATTGTATCAGTATGTATCTAAAGAGTTCATGGTGCCAAGGAATAAATAATATTTTAGTCCATTTTCTTTCCTGTCCCCAGTTACCTGGAATTTCCCTCATTTTAGCTACTTTTGTTTTCTACATATTTATCCCTAATTCCTGATAATTTATGAACCACTGCCTTAAATTTATATGTTGAACCCAATGAAGATAGCATTATAAAGACATATAAAATCAGCATTTCTGATTGACAAAACACAATTCTGGAAGCGGTTAATGATCTGTAGATTCAAAAACTATGTGAGTTCCCATAATCATGCATATGCTAAAGGAATATTATGATATTAACTGTAAAGGGAAAGTTCCTTTTTTATTGTAATGCATTCTGATCTTTATTATATGCTACACAAGGCATGGGAATTGCTTTTTACTGAGATAAAAGTTTGTCATTTATTTTGCACACTGCAAATGTGAAATATTTTCATCATTTGTCATATATGTGGTGAATAGACATTTATATACAATATTACATATTTACAGAAATACATAGACACATGGCTCTAATTTGTAAACTTTGAAAGCATGCACAGAAGACAAGTAATAATGAGCAACACTATGCATGTGGGTGGGACTCAATGTAAATCATAGTTAGGTAAACTTCCCTTGATTCTTCATGCTTTATTTCCTAGGTTCATGTGGTAGAAAACCATTGTACTTGTATTTGTGGTAGGGAATGAGTTGTATCTGTGTATTTGTAAGGTATGCATGTAGAAAGAGAACTATGAGAGGGAAAGGGAAGTATGAGCGGAAATGGAGGGAATGATAATAGAAAATAATACAGTTGTGACAATAAAATCATAAAGAGTAGTTATTTATAAGGAAAATGACTAGAATGAGCAAGAGGGAAAGACAGGAGGTATGAGAAGGCAATAAAAAGAATATAGAATACTACATATGTATGGACCTTCCTTAATGACAAGAACTACTTTGCATATGATATAATGTAAAATATTATATTAAATATTTTGAAGCAATAACTTACAGTGTAAGATTTACCAAACCATGTATATAGCAAAGATTTATGTATAACTTTCAAAAGTATGCAGAATATATTTGAAAGAGGTTCATATTCTTTTTTGAAAGTAAGAAAGATCTACCTAAATATGAGGGGGAATGGAGTAATTATATGAATAAAATTGATGTGTATATAAAAAGAAAACCATTATACTGATTCCCAAATGGCATTCCTTTCAAAGTTCTGGAGTTGAGAGACAATAACAGAATATTCAACAACAAACTATATTTCTCTGAAATGTACTTAAACATAGGAAAAGAAAAGGTATCTTTGGCTTTAATTTCCAGAGAATTGTTTTCTGCTTTCAAACTTAGTAGGTTTGTCGCATTACAGAGTGTGCCCACATAGAGTATATATTACAGGCGCAAGAGGAGCTCATTCAGGTAAGTTTGCAATTTTACTGCAGTGTTTACATTTCCAAAGTAGGGATCTTACAAGTTTTCATTCTTCGAACTTTTATTTTCATTCTTTGTTTAACAGCATCAAACATTCTTGACAGTGAGAAGCAGTAATATATAGGGGATTAAAGAATAATTGATAATAATTAACAGCAATATTAGCCTCCCAAGAAATTTTCCACCAAAGCATAAAATCCCACCTACTTATCAGCACAGCTTATTATTTTGCTATGTCTTGATAATGTAGGCAGTAAATTAAACTGTATTTTCATAAATGTATCATAAAGAACAATCATTATTTAGGCTTAGCCTTCTGGCTATAAAAGATAAAACTGGGCTTTCCCAGTAAAGAACATAAATAAATAAATAAATAACACAAAGTGTAAATGAAAGTCCTTTGGACCATGTTGGCAGTCATTATCCTAAAGTTTATCTTTTTGCTTTAAAAAGTCACTAACTTATGTGTGATAAAAACTTTTCTATGTTATTCAAAATGCTGTTGGAAATGATTTTTCCTCATTTTATTTCGTCCAATATTCTGATGTTTTCATACTTTGCTTATCTTTGGGAAGTGTCTGTCCAACTAGAGTTCTGCTAAAAGATATTTGGCAAGGACATCTTCTGTTCCTGGGCATAAAAGCAAGTCAAACACCACTATTATTTTTACCCTTCAGGAAAAGGCTTCTGTGAGAACCCTGATTTCATTTCCCTTTTATAAGATTACCTCTTGCATTTATTAACTGAAAGGTTTGGGTCAAATCTGCACATGTATTCCCTGTAGTTTATCAACAAAAGTATTCTTTAAAAGATTAAATTGCATGGGACTAACTTCTAAAGTGCAATGTGGGAAAACATCTAGTAAAAATGCTAGAACTTGTGCTTTCTTGATAAATGCAGTATGTTAGCAATTTAAACACATTATATTTAAGGCCATTTGTATTTCATAGAGGCCTACTTATGATGCATTTGTGTGTAGAGATAAGCATGGGAAATAATCTTAATTATCCATAACTGTGTCTTACCTTTACTGATATTTTCATCAAACATTATCAGTGAAAGTAAGTATGGAACAAATGTTTTATTATTGGTAGTCTATTGAAAATTAAGGTTTCTGACCTCAGAAATGTACAGGACCTCCTGTAGTAGTTCAGTACATAGCCCTAGCATAAGTGTGGACTTTGTGAGCCCATTTCACATAGAGGAATACTCCCTGAGCCAAGACACACGGGGGTGGTCCTAGGCCCTATCCCAA
Source organism: Cricetulus griseus (assembly GCF_003668045.3). Lineage (NCBI taxonomy): Eukaryota > Metazoa > Chordata > Mammalia > Rodentia > Cricetidae > Cricetulus > Cricetulus griseus. The sequence goes on along the minus strand of NC_048601.1, from coordinate 40,115,298 downwards.
AGGATATGATAGACTCTGTTGAGCCCCTGTGGAAGGCCTTACCCTCCCTGGGGAGCAGAAAAGATATGTGATAGGTAGGGTTTTAGTTGAGGGTGGGTGGTAGGGGAGGATGGGAGGGAGAGGGAACTGGGATTGACATGTAAAACAATATTGTATCTAATTCAAATAAAAAAATAAAATTAAGGTTTCTGAATGTCTTTAGGAATCATTATCCTATAAGTGTCAATTTGCTGTAATTTAAAATGCACATTCACTCTCTCCTTATGTGATTTCCACATCTCTGTTAGTTTTTTTTTTTCATTTCTACATCTGAAGGTCAACAATGTAGAAATCAAATTAATGTCCTTTTCTTTCTCTGTAAAGTATTTCTTTATTTTTTATACTTGTGAGTATTTTTACTATATGGATGTAAGTGCACAACATTTATTCCTGGTGGCAAAGTGTGTCAGACTCCCCTGGAACTGGAGTTATAGATAGTTGTGAGCACCCTGCTGTGGAAGATGGTAATAAACCTTGGCCCCTTTGTAAGAGTAACAAATGGTTTTTATCTCTAAGGCATCACTCCAGTTCCTAAAAGAGACATGTCTCTGCTACACATAATTCACTGTTGACATAAAGATTTTGGGTTCTATCCCACTAGATATTTTGTCTGAAATTGTTCCCAGTTTAAATGACATTATCATTTCTCCAACCCCTCATCATCTCCCCCAACCCCTCATCATCTCCCCCAACCCCTCATCATCTCCCCCAACCCCTCATCAGCTCCCCCAATCCTCTCATCATCTCCCCCCAACCCCTCATCATCTCCCCCAACCCCTCATCATCTCCCCCAACCCTTCATCATCTCACTCAACTCCTCATCATCTACCCCAACCCCTCATCATCTTCCCCCAACCCCTCATCATCTCCCCCCAACCCCTCATCATCTTCCCCCAACCCCTTATCATCTCCCCCAACCCCTCATCATCTCACTCAACTCCTCATCCCCCAAAACTCTTGGTTATCTACCTCATACTTCGCATCATCTCACTCAACCTGTCATTTCCCCCAAACCTCTCATCATCTCCCTTCAACCTCCTCATCCTCTCTCTTTTAAAAACTCATTGCATCTAAGGAGACATAACAGCTCAGTCTTGGAGTTATAGAAATATAAAGGTGTGACTTAATCCCCAGACTCTACAAGCAGGAAGAGGAGGATAAAGGCAGGAGGGGAAGGAGGGGAGAAGGAAAGAGAAAAGGGAAGAAGAGGGAAGGTGAGTAAGAATAAGATGAAAAAAAAAAAAAAAAAAAAAAAAAAGAAGCAGCAACTGCCAGTGTTGGTGATGTGCTCCTAATCTGAGCATTAGGCAGATGAGGACAAAAGCAACCCTGAGGTAAAACAGTCTTGTCTGCTGAGGAATTTGCAAGCCAATAACAGACTTTGTATCAAAAACAAAGTGAAGTCAACTGGAGGAAGTTAATTCAAATTTATTCTTCTCCATGTACATCTGTACACACACACACACACACACACACACACACACACACACACACACACACTCCCACATGCATGCATGTGTGCCAGTGATTCAGTTAAATGGCTTTAGGAAACATGTATTGTTCCTATCAAGCTATAAGGAAGAATTTTTAATTTTCTCATCTCTAAGAACTTATAGACACGTGAGAAGATAGATGCATAATTTGAACATTTCACAGTATATACAGACAAGAACAAAGAAATAGGTGCTATTTTTGTGGGTCAGTTAAAAATTGCCAAAAGAAAGTATGAAAGCCTTGGGTCATATCTTCTTAATATTCTTCTGGGCCCGTCCCCATTTCACTATCCTTTGTTCCTAGTCTTATCACTGTACCAGGTTCACCACATTCCCACACTCGTAGGCTGAGTGGTTCTTGTTTTTATCCCTGTACAAAACACAATAACAATAGCTGTCTTCTATTTGCATGCATTATGAAGCAAGCTCTGTGCTAAGTCTTCACATTCAGGCAGCCCTACACACACATACTTTCACTTGACTTTTGCCCATGAGAAAACAGAAGGCTGCTTAGGCCTTATATCCTGTCCTCTTGTTTAAAACAGGAACATTAGCCATGGCTCTCAGCACATAACTCTAAAACCACAGTGCTGAACATATTCCACTCTCTGGCAAGTTACTCCTCAGGGGATCCCTACACATGTAGACTTAAGTAAAAATTCCATAGCATAGCACCAAGGCTCTTAATTACCTGATTCTCTCCTGTGTTTCTGCTCTCAGTTTCAAGGACATTCCAGGTTGTTCTTTACAATTCAGCTCAACTAGGAATCTGTTATCACCTGGAAGTTTTAGCTACAGCTTGACTGTACCTTTGCCACTAGTTTCTGTAGCTGGAAATCCTTTTACTTAACATTGCTCATATACCCTTAGCTCTATAGAATTTTTAACTTCCAGTTTGATCTCTTGCCTCCCTGATCCTCTTTATATCCTGAGGTGAATTCTTTATTGAGGGTGCTTACATCTAGTATTTTATGTTCTGTCACCTTACTTTGCTCATAAGGATACTAAAGATAGAATTTTTAACAATTGCTTAAGTGAGCCAGGCGGTGATGGTGCATGCCTTTAATCTTAGCACTCTGGAGGCAGAGACAGGCAGATGTCTGTGAGTTTGAGGTCAGCCTTATCTATAGTGCAAGTTCTAGGATAGACTGCAAAAACTACAGAGAAACCCTGTCTTGAAAAAATAAAATATTGCTTAAGTGGTCCTATTTTCCATGGAAATTTTAATTCATTCTTTCCTTCATTTCCCTATTCATGTCCATGTTGTAGTAAGGTAGATAGATTTTCCCACCTTGATCTTCTTTGAGTAATATAAGTCCCTCATTTATCACATTCAGAATTCTATATCCTTGCCTCTCTCTCTCTCTCTCTCTCTCTCTCTCTCTCTCTCTCTCTCTCTCTCTTTCTCTGGGGGGGTTTACAAGGGATGGTATAGATGACAATTTCAGCCATTGTTCCTCAGGTGCTTTCTCTCTACAGGCTAGCCAGTAAACCCAAACGATCTACTGTCCCTACTCACCACCCAGGGATAGGACATAAAGCTCATTCTGTCAAGCCCAGTTAAGGGAATCGACTACTGAATTCTTGCTTTCATATCTTCCCTTTGACTTTATGATTATTTCTCTCAATTGCATTTGATTCTAGGTGTTTAGTATCTCCTGCCATGGGCCATGTTTAAAACTGAATGGTCTATGTCTCTTTTGTGCATTCTCTTTTCAAGCTATTATTTAGTTCATTTTTTCTTAGATTTGTGTTTGAAAATTTCGTCTGATGACACTTTCTCATAGTTTTATTTTTATCCCCATTTTCTGCTTAAGCACAGTGCTTCATTAATATGGGCTGGGCAAAGATTCAAGCTTTTAATCTTACATTTTTAATTATTCCTCACACTTTACAATCTTGACACATTTACTATAATAAAGGGAAATCATTAATTCACTTAGAAATATGTGTGTGAAAACTAGTTTTCCTTTTGATTAATTTCCATATTTATCCTTAGTTCTGTTAATTTACTATGCATTCAAGAGAATGAGAGTTCAGGATATGATTTTCCCCTCATTTGTTCAAAATTATTTCTTTTGGTAACTAAATGGGGCTTAAAAATTATTTGCATTATGGTTGCCAAAAGGGAGGGCATTGGGTAAAGCACTTGCCTTGCACACAAGCAAACTGAGTTTGATCCCAAGAACATACATTGCAAAGGTATCACAGTATAGCACACTCATAATCCCAGAACTGGGGAGACAGAGACAGACACACCCTTGGGAATCACTGTCAGCTTAGTCTGTGTTGTGAGCTCTGTACCACTAAGAGACCTTAGGTAGACAGCCTTTGGACACAAATTGTCTCCTCCTGCACCCAGCATGAAAGACAGGACACATGAGCACATATAGACATACAGACCTCACACTCCCATATTTTCTCTTTCTCTCTCTCTCTCTCTCTCTCTCTCTCTCTCTCTCTCTCTCTCATGGTAGGACATGTCTCTATTTTGTTCTTACTATTCTCATCTTCTTTTTTCCTTTCCACTTTCCACTGACACTTTTTTAGTAGAAACATTGTTATATTGTTTCCTAGGATATATTGCTTACCCTTTGTGAATATGAGAATCTTGATTTCTCTTTGACTTTTGGGGAAAATCATCTGAAATAAATAGTGCAGTTCCAAATTTAATTTAAACATTTTAAAATGATAGCATTGCCATAAGACAATGTTGACACACTTGGTTTGGGCATGATTTATATGTTCTTATTTATTTTGTTATGTCCTGATAGTTGATACTAATGTGGCAGTTAATAACACAAAAGAGATACTTATATTTTTTGGCAGGGTTCACATTAGGAAGGAACCAGGAGTAAAACTGAAAAGCAGTCAGTGTTTAAAACAATGTTTAGCTTTATGGATATTTAGATTTATAATGTTTAGATTTATAGACTGCTCCCATTATATACACATTTTCAAGCCCCTTTCAATAAATAAAGAGTGAAGGTCAATGACTAGGGAGGTCATTTTAGAGATCACAGAGAAGAAGGCTAAGACTTCCTCCCATTCTTTAAGTAAGTTCTCCAATATTTTCAGCAACTGGATTGCCCTGTGATCTTTATCCACTGTAAGTTGTATCTGAAGTATTAATCTAGTTATAAGGATGTTGGTTACTACATGAACTACATGATTCTGATATTTCTTGACTCCCTAGACACTTTAAAGCTATCCCACTTTTTTCATCTTCTTACATTATATAAGGGTTGATTGAAGGGTTATGCTAATCATAAAAGATGACTCTAATGTCCAGAGTCCATGAGTTTCCTTGGATTCCTAAATCTGCATTTATTTTTCCATTAACATATACTTAGAGAATCTCAAATGAGCCAAATCTAAATGGAGATTAGAATATTGATTTCAAGACTGGGTAGGGGGATTTATAGGGTTAAAAAGAACTTATGTATGAATATCAGTTTAGTATGAGAATTAGCATCTAGGTTCTCAAGGAATGACTGTTCATTCCTTAAAATACCCTCTTTGGGAGATGAAAGTAGATGTATTCTTTACAGTTCCAGAAGCCATACCCAAAGGTGAATCCCAAACAATATTTTCCCTCTTTTATTTTATAAATGCATGAGAAACTTGCACACTATTCTTTAATTTACATTTATTTATTTATTTTTAATTTCATTTTACATTCCAACCAAAGTTTGCCCTCCCATTCCTATTTTTGCCCACACTTACCTCCACATAGCCCCATCCATTCCTCCCAATAGGTAAGGGCTCCCATGGGGAGTGGACAAAGTCTGTCACATTACATTGGGGCAGGTCCAAGCCCCTCTCCCCTGCCTTAAGAATGAGAATGGCATCCACTCATAGGGAATGGGCTCCAACAAAGTAGCTCATGCACCAGGATAGATCCTGGTCCTACTTCCAGAGCCCCCTCAAATAATCCAGTCTTCACAACTGTTTCCCACATATGGAGGGCCTAGTTTGGTTCCGTGGAAGCTCCACAGCTCTTGGTCCAGAGTTCATGAGTTTCCACGAGCTGGGATCAGGGGTCTCTGTAGATTTCTCATCATCATCTTGACCTCCCCTTCTCCTGTTTTCCTCCTTACTCTTTTGACTGAATTCCTGGAGATTGAACTGGTTATGGATCTCTGTATCTGGTACTCGAATTTCTCATTAGAGAAAGTATAAAACAAAAGGAGATAATGGGGATCCAAACTGAAAATGAAGAAGTCAAACTATTGCTATTCACAGATGGTATGTTAGAAAATATATGTGATCCTAAAAAATCTACCAAAGAACACCTAGAGCTGATAAACACCTTCAACAATGTGGCAGGATCCAAGCTTAACTCATAAAAACAATCAGTAGCTCTCCTATTTACAAACGATAAGCAGGCTAAGAAAGAAATCAGATAAATATCATCCTTTACAATAGCCACAAGTATAAAATATGTTTGGGTGAATCTAACAAAACAAGTTAAAGACCTGTATGACAAGAACTTTAGGTAACTAAAGAAAGAAATGAAAGAAAACATCAGAAAATGGAAGGATCTCCCATGCTCTTAGATATCTGAGATCAACATAATAAAAATGGTAATTTACATTAACATGGTATATGTGATTGCTTGTCTATATTGGAGTGTTGGGTTACAGAATAAAGTAGCATACAGTTACCAATGTGATGAAGAATGTCATGTCAGCAAAATCTTTGGCTGCAGCCGGGTGTTGGTGGCGCACGCCTTTAATCCCAGCACTCGGGAGGCAGAGGCAGGTGGATCTCTGTGAGTTTGAGGCCAGCCTGGTCTCCAGAGCGAGTGCCAGGATAGGCTACAAAGCTACACAGAGAAACCCTGTCTCGAAAAACCAAAAAATAAATCTTTGGCTGCATTTATTTCCCATCTATGTAGTAGCCTTGGATGATGTGAACATTAGTGTCTTTGCTTCCTTAGGATAAGGTTGATAATCTATTAGTTTGATTTGTCAAGTATAAATTAATGACTATAATTTTAAGAAAGTTATGCCCTTCTGGTTTCCTTTTTAAAATCTACCTTCATGAGAATAAATTTATTTTGGAATCTGAAGCTGAATAGATTGAGGAATGGTGGAAATTTTACTTGAGTGGGTGTGCTTCAAGATACTGCTAGTCATGGTGATATCCAATAGACTAGTGCTGCAGCTACAAAGTGATGGCCCTTTCTCCTGGACAGGAGAATCCAATGGCAGTTCTTTCAAAGGGCTACTGTTGATGCCTATTTTCTAAGCCATCCCTGATATCAGCTGTCACCATGGAAGTGAAATCTATTCACCCTCAGAAATGAAAACCAGAGTGCCTTCCATGGTTGAGATCTGTAATCACTGCTATTGTGGAATATGTTCTTGTTTTATTTCAGTTACATTTTGGTTTATGGCCTTCCCCATAAAATTCCCCTACAGGAAAGTCATAGAGTATTCTGAGTGGATCCATGAATTATTCCAACATTATTGACAAGGGATTCTTTGGTTTTAGACACTGTTTTTTATTTATTAAGAAACAAAACTCTAGAACTGTTGTATTATACTGTTCATAAAATATTATTGGCATATTTGTAGGTATGATTTTTAAAAAGCTTGAAATTGGAACTGAATGTAGTTGTTATAAGGGAATGTCAAGGGAAAGCATAGAAATCCTGTAAATATCAAGAGTTACAAGGTTGATAAACGCTTGATGACCTGCTCCTGTCAGGAGAACTTGCTGTGTTATTTGGCATGAATTATAGTCACTCTATCCTCCCCAGAATTAAAGGCGGTAGTTTTCCATCTGCCCTTTTTAGATATAATGTATTGAAGGAAAATAATGCATACATCACTTTTCAATGACTAAGATACAATTTGTAATTATACTAGCTGCACTTAGAGAAGCTTCATCCTGTCTTTGAATACAGTGTGCTTCTTCATGCATTTGTATATAGATGCAGGCTATGAGTGTTTAAGAAAGGGCCCTGACAACATTGCAGTCTCTAACAGTTTTTCTCATCCACAAAAACATAAGTACACCTTGAAAACTTCACTTAGCAAATTTGAAGAAATAGAATATTGAGAGAAAGCCAGGAAGAACTTTGTCTTATAATATATGCAGTACTGAAATAAAATGGATTTCATGTTAATAGTGATATTTTTATTGATGATTGGGACTATGTTTTCATTTCTATAAAATCTCCCTCAACTAAAACCAGTACCATAAAGCACACTTGTCTTTAATTATTTTTAAGTAGCATAGAACATAATAGGTTTCATTATGACATTTTCACGTTTTACTCCTTAGGTCTCCCCATCTCCCCCCCCCCCAGCTGCACTTCTATTGCCCCTCTTTCTCCAATATCCCACTTTCTTCTTTCATGTCTTGTGTATTGTGTTAGCCCCCCTTTCTTTCCCCTTTCTTCCCTCTTATGATCTTCTCTCTGGTTTCATGACCAATAGTCACACATGTGCATGCACATAGACACAGACAGTAAATGTCTGGGCTTTGCATACAGAGGAAACATACAGGTTTTATTTCTGTGTGTCTGGTTTATTTCTCATTGACATAATTACTTCCAATTCCATCCAATTTATTTAAAAAGCTATTATTTTATTTTCTCAATGGATGAATTGAAAAATATGTGCATCATAGAATTTACTATTTGAACTACTTTTAACCCAGATAACTTAGTGTGTTCTTACATATCAGTGTTATACATTTCCAGAATTTTAAAATTTGATTTTATATGTATAGGTATTTTGCCTGCATGTGTATCTAGGAACAAGAGAAGACAGAATATGGTGTGATATCACCTAGAACTGGAGTTACAGATGGCTGTGAGCCATCATGTGGGTGCTGGGAATCGAACCCATGTTCTCTGGAAGACAGCCAGTGGTCTTAACTGCTGAGCTATCTCTCCAGACCCATCTCCAGAATTTTTTCATATCCCTAATTGAAAGTCAGTGTCTACTAGACAATAACTCTCTTCAGATTTTTCCCAAAACAGACTTTGCCTTTATGAATACTAAGCTTCTAGATACTTCATATGAGTTGAGCCTGTAACATTTATCATTCTGTATCTGGCTAAACTAAAGTTGTTTTAGTTATACTCAGCAGGAGCCCTGACTAGATTTTTTTTTCATAGGAATTATTTGGCTTTGGGATTTTAATCATGGCAATATTCCAAATATATAATGGTTTCCAAATTAAATACAACAAACACAACTCATGTGCTGTAGTTCAAAAGTTCTTTCTTACTACACTGTATTTATTTAGTCTCTCTCTCTCTCTCTCTCTCTCTCTCTCTCTCTCTCTCTCTCTCTCTCTCTCTGTGTGTGTGTGTGTGTGTGTGTGTGTGTGTGTGTGTGTGTGTATGCATGCACACATACTATGGCCACAGTGCGTATATCTAGGTAAGAGGGCAATTTGCTGGAGTTGGCTTTCCCCTTTTATCATGTGGGTCCTTGAAATCAAACTCAGGTCATCAAGCCTAATCAGCAGCTATCTTTATCCACTGAGCCATCTTGCCTGCCTATTAACACACACTCTCTGCCTTGTGCATTTGGAAAATTCAAAAGCAGTATGTCAGAGAGGTTAAGAACATAATCCTTGATCCATGTAGACCTGTCAATGCTAATAATGAGTTTTGTGACCCCTGTCACCCATTACCTGAGGCAGGTGGGAGAACTAACCCTGATGTCATAAGGGTGGGAGAAATTCCCCCTTCTCCCCATCTGCAGCACCTGGGAGAGCAGACCTTGCAGCTCTACTGGACAGTACAATAAAGCCAATCCTCTTAGCAGAGGTTGAGGTGAGCAAGCCCGAGGTTGGTAGCATGGGGTAGCTGTCCTCATTGTTCATCTGTCATGTGGTGGTGTGGGCAAAGGATGGGTACCCTACCCCCACCCCTATCCAGCACCTGGGGCTGGTGGGAGAGCTTGTTCTAAGGTCAAAGGGGCAGGGGATCTGCCCCTACCAAAATTCAACTTCAGCACTAAGCATAAGAGAGCTGATCCTGTTGTCGGAAGTGTGCGTGAACCAGCCCTGAAGTTGTGAGCATTGGAGAGCTATACCCATTACTGTCTGTCATGGGTAAGAGAGAGATGTCGTCCCCCCTTCATCAATGCCTGAGGCAGGTGGGAGGGCTAGTCCTGAGGTCATAAAAGCAGGAGAGCTATCTCTGCCCCTCATCTGCTGCAACACTCAGGAGAGTGGCCCCTAAGCCACACCCAGGCAACATAGTAGAGCTGGCTCTGAAGGTATAGGTATGGGAGATACAGACCTGAGGATGTGAAAGCAGGGTAACTTACTCTGTCCCTTGTTCATCACTGCAAAAGGTGATGTAGGAGATATCACCCTGGTGGTGAGGACAAGGGAAAGCTTGCAGACTCTATGCAACAGCCAAGGCCCAGAACCAAGGCAATGGGTAGTCCTACCCCAATATCCACCCCATCTGTGATCTGCTGGAGCATGTTCTTGGAAACAAACCTAAAGCCATAGAATTTCCACAGCACAGGGTAACAGGATAACCAAGAGGAGTTCCAATGAGCCTTGACAGTGTAGCAGAAACCAGAGGACCTCGAACAGATCAATGTCTCTTTGCAATGAACACTTGCAAGTAAAGACATGTAGACCAAGGTGTTGACTGTGTTACTCACTATGTCACAGTTCAATTTCCATATCGAGATCCCCCTTTTTTTTCTTTTCTTTTTCTCTTACATTTTATTGGGGCGCTCTGGTAGGGCTGAGAGTGGATCCACAGGGAAGGGAAATGAAAGGAACTGGCATGCATGATGTGAAAGAAAAATAAAGAAAGTTTAAAAAATGAGTTTTGTGACTTTGGACTCATGTCATATCCTTCTTAGGATTTATTTACTTCATATTAAAAGCAATAGATGGCACTTAACAAAAAATTGCTGTTTTGATTAAGTAAGCTAAAGCTTCTGTAGTGAATTAATGCTGCAGAGCATTGTTAGAATCCAGGCAGTGTTTTAAGTGATGAGTGGGCTGTGTGACTGGCACAGAGAAAGCCACTGTTTTCATTGGGCTTGCAGTGCCTGGCACAGAGTAAATGCTGGATTGATGTTAATTATCATAATGACTGGTTTATTAGCTACTTGTCTTGTTTCTGTGACAAAATACCAGACTATTGCAACTTAAGGAAGAAGAGTTTATAGAAAAGCTGAAAGAATTCACAGTGGTGGATAGAAGGCCCCCTGGGGAAGAACACTGGCTGCTTTCCCAGTGGACCTGGGGAGATTCCTAGCATGCGCATGACAGCTCACAACCATGTTAAACTCCAGTTCCTAAAGATCCAACAGCCTCTCTGTCCTCTGTGAGTGGAATGTCATTAGCTACCCCCTTCTCCTGGCACTCGACTCCTCTGTCATGAAGGACTTGTCTCCAGAATCAGAGTTCACAGTTCATCCACAGAATCAGGAGTATAGAGTGTGCTCTCAGATTGCTTTTCTCTCTGCATCTTATTCACTCCAAGCCTCTAGCCACAGCTAAGGTGGATCTTCCCACCCCAATGAATCTAATCTATAAAACTGCTCACAAGCATGCCCACAGTCCTGTGTCCTGAGTGATCTAAGTCCCAGTATTGCAAGACCAACCATCACACCTCAACTGCTGTCTGTGATTTCTAGTTTAAAGAGATGTTATCATTTCCAAACCATTTTCAAATCCAAAGTCTTTTTTATCTAGCATTCAAGTCTAATACACAAGCTAGAACATTGAAAACTACATGGAAAATTAGATAACTGCAATAAAAATCAGACACACCCTCACAACAAATATTGCTCAGTTTGTAGTGTTGACAAAATAAGATGGTACAAACACACCAGGGAGAATTCTTTTATTGAGAATTTCTGTAAAAGAAAAAAATCTGATCTGTTTGGGTAATTTAGTAATATTACTTTTCCCCTCAGAAACATTGAAATTCCATTGATAAATTGTTTCATATTTGAGAACCTGAATGAGGCTTAGATGGCCCCCATTGTTTAGAAAAGAACAGCTGTGAAATATGACCTCTATTATTTCCTGATGTCTCACCAAGATTTCTTTTTCAGAAGAGAATGGGAGCTTCCTATAATAACATCCTAACTTGTCCTGGATCACTAGGTAGTTATGTACTAATCTAGGGCTGAGGGAAAGATTCTTGTGACAAGATTTATCATAGACTTTCAGTGCTTCTCAGAAAGAAAATCCAACTGAGGCTAGAGAGTTTATATTTTTTCTGTGACTGTAACACATGACAATAAAGATGATATTGTGCTGAGAGTTGAGATTCATGTTTTCCATGGGAAAACTCAAAGTGTTTTGTTCTTGATGGCAGTGACATTGTGTCTAGAAATGCACAGGCAGGAAAAATTGTCACTTAGGAAACATTTACACAAAGAATAAAGGGCATCAACTTAGGATCTAGAAAGGAATGACAATTATCACCAATGTTTGTTGTTTTTGTTTTTAAATGTGTTCTCAGTTGTTTGAGTTGTTATACTGAAATGATTCTGTCTTTTTTTTCCTTCTTGTGTGATTTGAACCAAGAATAACTTTATGATTACTGTGGACTACCCAAAGCCCACAAATCTCTTCTTTTGGTAAAATATTGTTCTTGATTTGCTATCCATAGTATATATTTAAGTAGCAGTTAATTTCGAATTTTAACTTGTATAGGCCATGGAGTACTTGTTTGATCTGGGGTCTTTTGAGACAGGGCCTTACTATGTAAACCCATATTAACCTGGTTCTCATACACTTCTGGCTATTCTCTAAGATTCAGTAATCCTGTCTCAGCCTGTTGAATGTGGGGATTATAGGCATGTGGGACCATGCCCTGCCACAGTATTTTTTTGTTCATCGGTGGACTTACCCCCTGACACTAAGATTGACTTCTGCTCATGAGAGGACAGATTTGAGAGAAGAAAAAGAGTCTGCCTCCTTGAGGAAGATGGGCTTCCACTGTCAGAGACTTTTATCTCAAGATCCCCTGTGAACTCCTTCTCCATCTCTATGGGGCATCCCATTTACTGCTACTCTGTATATCACTCTGAGCTATTTTGCATATGCTAACTCACTGAAATCTAGGAGATACATACTTTGTCAAACAGACAAAATGCACACACATACACATAGGCACAGCCGTGCACAGGCACACACAGAGGTTTGTCACTTATAGAGCTATCATTTATCAGCGCATGATGGTTTTAGTTGCCTGGGGATGGCGAGATCTCTTTATCCATTCTGGGTCTCCTTGAGTGGTTTGGTTGTCCTTTGAGTATCTCAATTCCTAAAAGACAGCTTGATAATAGAAAATGGCATCAAACGTTATATATATATATATATATATATATATTATATATATATATATATATATATATATATATGAAAGCTGTTAGTGGGTTACTTCTGCATCACCTGGAGGGAATGGAATTGGAAATGGTGTTGTCACAGTACCAGGTGAAATATATTCTCCCATTGATGAAGGAAAAGGTGCACAGTGTTAAGTGAGTTTGTCACAAACACATTGGAAGTATCCAAAGTGCATGTGTGTGCTTTCAAGCTAGATTATTTTACAGAGTCCTCTGTAACAACTGACAACAGAAGACTTAGCTCAGAGCATATTTGGCTTGAAAGGCCAAGAGTTTAATCCTCTGCCTTGTAAAATCACAGCATAAACATCTCATAAAGGGTAGAATTATGGCCTAAGTCATATTTGGAATGTTAATATTCAGAAACTTAAAGGTATGTGCAATCCAAGAGCAACCGAATTTCTTTTAATAAAAATGGAAAACAGTGCATACAGCCTATGAATGGTGGAAAGTCTTTTACAGGAATACTGTTTTCATGGCCATGTAGTGTGGTCCAATTGTCCTCATGTCCCCTCTAGTATAAGATTTTTCTTTTATATAAAATAGTCTCAGGATGAATTAAATTCAAGACAAAATCTTTTCACGTGGCCCTCAGTGGAATATACTATAGAATATTTGCTATTTTGTCTAATTATTTGATTTTCTGTATATTTTGTACACTGTATATCTGGCTATGATAATAATTATGATTTAGAAGACCAAAAGTAGAAAATAAAGCCACTGTACAACAAAATGAGAGCTGAAAATAACTTTTGATTCCTCATAAAGAAATAAAATTTCTTTCTTTGTAACACAAACAATACTTTCATTTATTAAATAATTTCCCTAAGAATTTTAAAATACATGTATTTAGATACTCAAGTGACCTCATCAGTGTATACAGAAATTTTGTACCCTTGTTTTATATGCAGAAATAAAAACTTAAACTAATATAAATAATTCTATCTTAGATTGTGTATTCATAAGGATATACTTGACAGCAAATTAAAGTAAAATTTTTGTTGGTTTAGAATATAGAGTTTGTAATTAGTCATGTTTAAAGGTAGATAGAGACAATCCTTGGTTTAGTAAGAGAACAGCTTTTGTGCTATTCCTACAGGTCCTTACCCATATGCTGGTTTTGATTTTTGAACATGTCTTCAAGACAGCTTGCAGAATTGAGGCCATGTGTGCACTTTGTGATGTACATGTCCTGACAGTTTTGGACTTATTGCACTTTGGAACAGTCCCAAGCCAGTCTAAAAATCCACATTATGTTATAGGCTGACTAGTTGGTATGTGTTCTGCACAAAGTTAACTAGAGTTAGGTAATGTTTAATCATTATCAAGAGAAGATAGCATTCGCTATCCCCATATTGAGTAGGTAGTATATGAACAAAATTATGGGATTCAACCAAAGTAAATGTTTAGAAGAAAGTGGCTTAACAATCGTATTAGTACATAGATTAAATACTGAACTCCATGCTGCCTTTTCAGTGACTATTTCACTCTAAAGTAATGTTTCATTGATTAGTACATATTTTAATGGGATTTCAAAAATCTTTAGTGTCTTTCACAATTATGTGGCTAGTAAGCTGTAACATATTTTTATCATGCTATGGTAATAAGTCAAGTAATTAATCATCATATGTCTTGACCCTTTATATATTTGAGTCAAACCTTGACTTCTTTTAAGAACCCATGTTTTAATGTTAACATATATCCTGATGTTTTTGGATTATAATTTTTGGTAAAATTCTTGTGTCAGAATAAATGGATCATTTGTTTCACTTATGTTGACAAATTCTTAGTAGTTTAATGGCAACTCTTGATTTGAAAGATATATCATTGTATATTAGAGAGCAATTTCACTTTTAGATTGGTCCCATGTCAGCAAATGTGTGTTTCATTGGGAATAAATCACCATAATGTCTGTGGCTATGTCTACTTTATATATGAAACCTTCTTAATGGCTGCCATCTTTCCATCAACATGGTTTTCATACTGGAAAATTTAAGGACAATTTCTAGCCCAAAGCTTTGGGTCATTTTTTAGAGGCTCCATTAAATTTTCCAGGCTACTTAGAATACCATTTAGTAAATTGCTGCTTTAGGGCACTGGGCAATGATTTTATGGTTTAAAGAATTAGTATGCTTAAATTGCCTGACAGCCAAAATACTTAATTTTGTGTACACCTCCCTATACACATACATACCACACACACCCACACAGAGAGAGAAAGAGACAGAGAGAGAGAGAGAGAGAGAGAGAGAGAGAGAGAGAGAGAGAGAGCACCTCACAATTGACCTAGCCATGTTTACTGTAACTCAGATGAAAATGTGAGAATTTCCCGGACCCAATAGAATGATAATAATTCAACTTTAACATGATAGGGGCTCTAGAGACCACATTTTTAAACTTCCTCATTTTAAAGATGAAAAAAATGGAATCACAGGACTTTGGAGACCACTAGCTACTCCAGTATTCTGCAAGGTTGTGGCTCCAGAACTCTGAAAGCATACATCATTTGATGAGTAGTAGTTACATTTCTTTTTTTGTATAAAGTAAAATATTTCCAAATTACGTTTGAGACTATGAAACTGATGTATCACAGGCCAGGGAAACTTGTGGAAATTTTACCAGAGTAGTACTGAAGAAAAAAAAAAAAGCATTTTACAGATCAGATATCTCTCTATCTCTGTCTCTCTCTGCCTGTCTCCTCTGTCTCTGTCACTCTACTTCCCTTTCAAATAAGGAATCATTTTCCTTTCCCCATGAAACAACGTGGTGATTTCACATCTTATAATTTCTACAGAAGAAAAGAAGTTAATTATTCTTTTTAAAAGAATAGAGAACTTGGACATTGGGTGCAATTGGTGCTGATAGAACTTAGGCTTAGCATAAACTCTTTGCCATCTACATCTATCTGTGTTTTGACTGGGCACTGACCCTTCGATTTACCATTTGACATTTTCTTTGACCTTAGCTTATGTTGCCTCATTGTTCTAAGTGCTTTATTTTTCTTTTGTAGTTTAAAAATAGATTCCTTTAACTAAAGATACCTGTCACATGCACTGCCAGTGTATAGTAACATTATCACTATAGTCAAGACTGTCTGGTTAAAGGCATAATGCACAAGAAATTTAAAACAATAATATTATTGCCATTTCTGGAGGTCTTAAAATTCATATTTTTCAGATTCTTGATTCCCTTTTAGTCTGGAATATGCATTCTCTCTTCACTATAAAATTACACAAATAAAATGTTTCTTCTCCAAGAACCCAGGTCAATACTTCCCCCCCTTTCATACACTGTTGAAAATTAATCAGTATTCGGTGTTCTTCTTGCCTAGTCATGTCTATCCCAACCAGTCTACTAACACTAGCTCCATTAAATCATATGTCAGCTTTAATATCTCACATCAAAACAATATTTTTTAACATTATACTATGTTGCCTGCTTTCTGAACAGCTCTCAGGGTTGTAAAGGATGTTTGCTGCATTTCCTGCTTACATCTGTGACCAAGTTTCTTTAACCACCATCCTCTAAAGTTTTTATGCCCTGTAGGAAGCTTGGAATTATCTAGCTCAATTCTTCATCTGCTTAAGCCTTTCCTCAGCTTCAAAGCTCTCAGCTAGGACAATTTTGTCCCCAGGATCTTGTGGAGTTATCTTTCATTGTTAGAGTAGGAGGTAGAGATCTGTCAGCCATTTTTTCTCATTGCTATAATACTTTAAAGGAAACAAAACAGAATCAGTGAAAAACACAAAACCTACAAAATATCAGGGTTTAGTACATTATTTTCACGGTTTGGAGCATGGCAACACTTAGGCAGACATGATGCTGAAGAGAGAGACACTGGGCCTGGCTTAGGTTTTTGAAACCTCAAAGCCTATTCTCGGTGACAGACAGCTAAGATAAAAAGGCCCTACCTCCTAATCCTTCTCAAGTAGTGCCACGCCCTGTTGACTAAGTATTCAAACATATGAGCTAATGGAGGATATGTTTATCAAAACTACTACAATCTGTTTTCCTTGACTTCACTGATCCTTGGGTCTTGGTGAAACAGAATTTACTAACATCACAGAGACTTCTCACCTCATGGTAGCATCAAGGAGGGTGAAAGATGGAGGTCAGGAGACATTTGAAGGAGAAAGAAGGAGACATTTGAGGACAAGATACAACTTCCAAAGACCCCCTTGGTGACCTTCCTCCAACAAAATCCCACCTCATCCAGTTTCCAAGATTTCATATTATAACACCAGTTATCTCCTGAGGCTTATCCGACCTTATGAGATACATATTCAGATCAAACCAGTATCTTGCTGACATTTAGTATGCAAATAATGTAAATGTAAACATTCCTATTGAACAACCACCTAGAACATCGCTGGCTCCCAGACTGAGTATAATTCCTATAAAGCATGACATACTTTCCTTCAATTCCTAGGGAACACTCACAGGCTTAGATGATATCCAGTGTCAACTCAGAGCCCATGTATTCCTCTCTTTAGCCCCTCCAGTAATATTGTACTTTTAAAATGTTATTCTTTTAATGGTGCAACAATTCTTTTTATGATTACTGCTATGATCTTTTCTACCTAGGCTCAAACAACATTTCAATTTTTCTTTCTGGGGAGGCTGAAGTCTACTCATTGTGGAATGGAGGGCATTGGCATCTATACCATTGACTCATGAGGCTTTAGGAAGCAGCATGAGGCAGCTGGGAAGGTAGTTTTTCTCCATTTGTATTTATGTTTGATAATTTGGTATGCCATGACTTCTGGTAATCACACTTAAGTTTTCTACAAAAGAATATTTGAAAACCTTGTTAGTGAGGCCAAGGCCACCACTTATCCCTGTTTTGGAGTGTTTGTGTGGTGTGTCTAATGTTTTATTCAGAATTTTATCACTATGGCAAACACCAAAGAGAAAGAGTTAAAGGTTAAAACATGTATTCTAGCTTAGAGGTTCAGTTTGCCAATAGAGAATTGTGTCAGGGTAAAGATGCTTACTTCTTGGCTTTAGGAAGCAGCATGGGCATACTTGCAAGATAAATTCTTTTCATTGGCTTTTGTTCTTTTGAGGGCCCCAGAATTCTGGATAGTGCCATTTCCATATTTGGGAGATTCACATTCACTTCAGCAGCTATTCCTTAAGTCACTGGTCTCTAGGAATACCCTAAAGAACATACTCAAAAGTCTGCTTTTCTTAGTTGCATACTGCAGTACAGTGAAGTTGACATAATTAACAGTCAAAATCAGCTTTAATATAGTGTTGTTAGTCTTACTTTCATTAGTTTCAAAATTCACATTACCCAGCTTTTTCTATTTTATGCATTTATTTTCTTGGTTATATCAATGTTCTCTTTTCATGCACAGAGATAGCCAAAAGATGGGTAGATAGATGAGTACATATAACATGTATATGCATGTTTACATACATGTAAAAATCTCTCTACAGGTGTGATTTAGACCAACTACTTTGTTTGTCTCTAATAGTTCTTTGCTTTTCAGAATAGAGGTTGGTACCCATAGATGAAAGATTTGTAAATTCTTTCCTCTTCTAGGGTGCTGATGGAAGAATTTGGGTTCCTAAATAAGTAAAAAAATAAAGGCCAATTTAAGCAGAGTACTGTGCACAAGTCTATGAATTTCAGTTCCCAGCACATCATAAACTAGGTGTGGAGTTTCATGCTTTTAATCCTAGCACCTGAGAAGTAAAGGCAGGAGGATGGGAGTTCAGCCAGTTCAAAGTTATCCCTAGCCTCATATTGAGCCTGAGCCCAGTGTTCGATGAGACACCTGACAGTGTCTTTGTTGATTGGCTTGCTCCCCAGCAAGGAAGAGACTGTCTAAAATGAGTCTTTATGAAATCACCTTACAGATTCTATTTCTGGAGGATCTTTGGACTTCATCCAGACTTAGAAACTCTAACTGCTTGTAATAGAGCTTGTGTTTTCTGTCATCACAGCATCAATCATCATCTCAAAGGGAGGGTTAGAGCCTGATATGTACAGGGATATTGTGTTAGTCCAGTTCCATTACTGTAGCAAAATCTCTGAGATTACCCACTAAAAATAAGAAAAGTCTATTTCCACTCACAGTTTTAGAGATTTAAGTTCATGATCACCTAGGCATTTTCTTTTGTACCTATGACAGGACAGAATATCATGGCTAGAAGAGGCTGCTCACTTTATGGCTGCTGGAAACAAATAAAACAAATAAAGATAATGTAGTCGAGTCTTGATATTCCCTGAAGCACCTACCTAGAGTGACCTAATTCCTTTTACCAGACCCTACCACTTAAAGGTCCCACCAACAAATGCCAATATGATCATAGGCAGGAGCCCAAGCCTTTACACTTAAGCTTGT
Organism: Cricetulus griseus; assembly: GCF_003668045.3. Lineage (NCBI taxonomy): Eukaryota > Metazoa > Chordata > Mammalia > Rodentia > Cricetidae > Cricetulus > Cricetulus griseus. Next base: position 40,096,050 of record NC_048601.1, on the reverse strand, counting down.
ATGATACCAAACTACAACAGATGTTTCTTTATTTGACAAGTTACAACCTAAGGTAAATACTATTTAGCTTTCTTTCTTTTCCAATGGATACCTCTCTGTTGTAATTTTTTCTAATTGATGTACTTAACTAAAAGTGAATAGCTTATTGCTTTTCTGGGAGCTTCTAGAACTAGGTAAACAGTGTTGCATCTGTACAGTGGTTAACTAGTTACTAGTTATCTAGTTATTCCCTTCCTCTTACACCATGTAGCCACCCCAAGTTCCTATCTGTGTTTTTCCATTCTTTTGAGACAGGGTCTCACTATGAAACTCGTGAGTATACAGGGTGGGAAAGGTTGTGAGTTGGCTGAGACAGCTCTCTAGGGAGACAGTTTAAGTGTTACAACTCTGCTTTATTCCAGAAAGAAAGGGGACTATAAAGTCTGGAACTGTGGCTGAGGATCACCTAATTTGTATTAATTGGCACATCCCTATCATGCCTGTGTGTCCCCTATAAGCAGCAGACATTTTTGATGAGAAAATATAAAAATTATCCTGCTTTTAAAATTTTGGAGTTTGTAAGGATGTTTAATTACATAACACACAGTTTGCTCATTATGACATTTTCATATATGTGAAGAATTTTATAATGCATATGATCATATTGACTGTCATATGCTTGTGCAAAGGAGCCCTCTGTGTCCCTGATTCTTCCCAAGTGGTCTTCTTTATAGGTTAATGTCCTTTCACTTTCTTATTAAATTTAGATCCCACATAGGACTGGAAATATGATATTTGAATAAAACTTACTGGAATTGCTTACCAGATGAACACCAATTCCACCCATCTCCCTGTCAACAATATACTTTGGCGTTCCTTATGGGTGAATAGCAAACCAGTATGTAACTATTATGGTTTCTTTATTCATCTATTGGTCAGTACCTAGGATGGTAACATAGCTAGGCTATTATGAATAACACTGTAATAAATATGTGTGTCCCTGTGATTATCCTGTGTTGATTTTATGAGTCAACCAAGGAATTCTATAACTGATTATCAACTTCCAAAGACATTGGAATATTTAGTTTTATGCTAAAATATTTATTTTTCTCTCGAAAAATCTTTGAAATAAATGCAATGAATTATATGTCCAACTATGCACACACAAAGTTATGTGTGTTTATGCATACCCATGTATCAGATATTTTTGAGTGGTTTTATGCTACATTAAGACACGTGTTATTTGTCGTGGGAATATCATGTGAGAGTTTTAAGGAAAATAATTATTTTGGTTATAGAGACCTCTGAACTGTGTAAGGTAGTGTTGTGATTGCTCAGAGAGGAGTTAATGAGAGCTTAAACCAGTGCAGCATTTTGGGAGTGGAGGTTAAGGATGCATGGAAGCAATTGTGGATCATAATGGTAGTTCATATAATTGGCTCCTTGGGTGGTCTTCAAACCAGCCTTATCTGAGTGGAATACAGAACACTGTTCTTAAGTACTCCTACATGTTCTGACTATGAAAATAAACCAAGATATTTTGTAGGTCTTGGGGGAAATTAATTACAATCAACTGACTTCCCCCACAAATTTAAAGGTTACAAAAGTAGCTTAGTGGAACCATAAGAGAGCTCACTTAGAAACTGTAGTCTTTGAAATAAGATATTCTAATTCCACTAATTGGCTGTCACCACCCTTGGCAATGTATATTGCTAGTGTTCTCTTACCAATTTCAAACATGTCCATGTCATCCAAGGCATAAAAGTTGAGCTCTAGACAGTGAAACTTTTTTTGTTGTTGTTGTTTTGTTTTGTTTTTTTTTTTTTGAGACAGGGTTTCTCTGTGTAGCTTTGGAGCCTATCCTGGCACTCGCTCTGGAGACCCACCAGGCTGGCCTCGAACTCACATAGATCTGCCTGTCTCTGCCTCCCGAGTGCTGGGATTAAAGGCATGTGCCACCAACGCCCGGCTAGTCAGTGAAACTTATGGCTGCAGCCAACATGAAAGCTGGGTGATGATTGTGCACCTGGGTATATTTTGTTTCTGTGTCCCAGTTGGTCTGCAGGACTAAAAAGATCCATACTGCGTGCATACCACAGACTGCAAACGAAAAGTCACCTATCAAGCACTGTCTGAAGCCCCACTGTGCTGTGAGCTTAGGGCAGATGCTCTTGGAAAGAGAAACTCAGAGTTTGGCAGAGAAAGAATATTGGAATTAAAGCCAAAAAGTTTATTTAAATTTTAATGAACAGTGGGAAAGTGTTTTAGATGATATGAACATTCAATTTATAAGTTAATTCTGGAGTGCTTAACTCAGAAATCCCACAATCTGAAACCCTTCTAATAAGGGTTTGGCTGTGACTCAACTCACAGGGAAGGGAGAGATGTTACTCTAAATTTAGTCTCAATTTTGGATCATGAAAATTCTTAGATTGGTTCACACACACTATGGTGTCCAAAAGTGCTTAATTTATTTAATGGTCCGAGACTTCATTTTGAATGAGCCTTATGGGATTTATGATAATGGGTGTTGCAGAATAGCAGAAGCAAAAGCCCAGGATATGCCACCAGGTGGCGCTTCAGGACTTGCTTTCTCCCTTGTCACTCAGCCAACTCAGGATTTATTGATGTGTGAAAGAAGTATCATGTGAAGGTATTCATCTCCAGATGGTGGCGTTGAACTTCTTAGAAACAATATTCTCATCCTAATTTAATGAATTAAATGGACCAGATTTTTCTACTAACCTATGCAAAATAAGAAACTATACAATAATAATGAAAACATCCCGGTTTTGTTGTGTTATTCAGTATATGACACCGAACTCAATAACTCATCATCTCAGGGATCACAACATGGCTGGGGCTCATTACCTCAGCCTAAAGATGGTCCCATGGAGTAGATATAATTATTATTTGCATCATTCCTTTCCTAAAAGTATATGAATGAGAACCCAGAGTGATTACAGTCTCATTTAGTTACAAAGCTGCCAATGACAATCAAAAAACTTTCCACTCTAAACTGTCAAATATAGCTATGAGGTCAGCACCATGGCTCATATTCAGAGAACTGTTTCAGCTACCACATGTAGTGCTTGGAATTGTTGGGAAATTCTAAAGTTTCATCTGACACCAAAGTTTCTGAATTTGGTTCCTTCTAAAAAGAAAGGCAAAACACTAGAGAACAACTCCATTCATTAACAGACACATAAAAACTGTCTTGGTGAGCATAATACACTGGGGCTGCCTTTGTGAATGAATTTAAATAGTCTCATGCTTAATTGCTTAATATGAGCATTCCCATAGAAGAAGCCTTGCATTTCCCTTCGTTGTTAATAGGATTGTCACTTTTCTCTCTTTTTGACTCTGTACAACAGATAACACTCTATAACAGCTGTCCCCAAAGAGGTTTCAACTCAGCAGAGAGGACAAATATTCATGCCTGCTCACAGGATTGCTTTCTGAAAAAAAAAACCTGTTGGGAAAAAGCTTAATCACAAACAGAGATGTAATTCAGTATGGAGACTAGTTCCTTCCCTATTCTGACACTAGCCTTAATCTTAATTACTAGATTCACTCCAAGGAAGAGTCAGATTAATGTACCTGCTAGAACACCACCAAGTTCCTCTAATTAATGGAAAACGTTTGGGAGGTCTTCTGAAGCAGAATTCGGTTTGTTCTTAACCATTTGAAAACGTCCTAATTAGGATTCGTTCTTGAAGAAAGGTTTCCTTAAATGTGACCTCTTGGAAAACCAGGAAAACCTACAAGAAACAAACCATAAAATCTTAAGCTAAAGTCACAGTGGAAATACATTAGAATTCAGAAAGTAGGCTTACACAGTGATAGTGTCAATGATGGGTCAGACCTTACTCCCACACAAGGTCAACCCTCTCTGATATTAGATATTGGGTGGTGTGGGAAATACAGTTCAGGTGTCTGAAAATATTAGAGACTTTTTGCTTATTGGAAAATAATGAATTATGAGTGTGTATTTAATGGTGTAAAGTGTTTTTAATGGAGTAAAGAGATGTTTCAGTGATTAATAGTGCATGTTTTTCTTCAGAAGCACTCAAGTAAGGTAGCTTACAATGGCTTGTAATTCCAGCTGCAGGGACTTGGTGCCCTCTCCCGCCCTCCACGGGCACCTGCACACACCTGGATATATACCAACACAGAGACACTTTATTTTTTATTTAATTTATTATTATTATTATTGTTGTTGTTGTTTTTCAAGACAGGGTTTCTCTGTGACTTTGGAGGCTGTCCTGGCACTTGCTCTTTAGACCAGGCTGGTCTCGAATTCACAAAGATCCACCTGCCTGTGCCTCCCGAGTGCTGAGATTAAAGGCGTGCACCAACTGTCCAGCAACAGACACTTTATTAAAAAGGAAATGAATTGCTAAAAAAAAACAAGAACAAGAAAATAAGTATTTTATTTAAAATAATATGAAATGGAAATTAGGACCGGGGAGATGGCTCAACCATTAAGAGCAAGCACTGCTTGTACAGAGGACTTGAGGTCAGTCTCTAGCACTCACATCAGGTGGCTCACAACTGTCTGTAACTTTATCTCCAGGAAATTCAACACCTTCCTTTGGAATCTGTGAGTGCTTGCACTCATGTACACCTAAAACAAAAGAAATATTAGAAAGAAGAAATCAAATAAATACTGTCACTTTACTGTGAGTTGAATATATGAATATAAAAGGTAGAAGCCTTCATTTTATTTTACATATTAGACATATAAGTTTTGCTAGTGTTTATTATTAACACTGGGTAAGATGACAGATACACAAACACTATTGGAGAAGTAAATCCTCCTTTCTAAATGTTTTAACTCATGTGTTGTCTTTATTATTAATGCATGATATAATTCAATTTATTAATATATTATATTATATTATATTTTATATTAATAATATATATATACATATATTATTAATATATTATTTAGTATATTATTTAGTATATCATCTATATATGATTTCTACTAAATTTAATTTTAAAAATTTATTTATATTTGTGTGTATGTTGTACATGTGCTATGAATGCTGTATGTATACACGGACATAGGTGGAGACCAAAGGAGGATGCCTGGTGTCCTGCTCTATTGCTATCTGACTTACTACCCTGAGACAAATTGTCTCACTGAACTTGGACATGGGCTGTCATTTAATGTAGCTGATGTTACAAGTATGGACATCATCACAAACAGGGTTTTACATGAAAGCTAGAGATTAAACTAAGGCCTTTATATTTCATTTGTAAATACTATTACTATTAATCCATTTATCTAACCCTCTACTAAATTTTAATATACTTCACAAGGAAGGACGCTCATTACCTAAATATGGCATATGACATTTAGAATTGTTTTGTCTAAGACCTAAAAGCAGAAAGTATTTATGCTGATGGAACCTGTTACACTATATTAAACACAGACAATCCTGGATTATACAAGAGGCACTGAACTCTATTTTGTAGATAGGAGAGTCTAAGAGGAGTTGATTTTTAAGTCAAAATAAAGGAGAAAAATAAGAGTTAGTGAGTTGGGAAGGGGGTGGTTGGTGGTGCAGGAAAACATGGTCAACTGCCAATTCTCAGTGATAACAAAGAAGAAACTTTGTCCTTGATGAAGAGTCCTAATATATGGTTGTAGGGGAAGCTGTAGCCACGCCTTCTTAGGGGCTGGCTACAGGGGTACCTGAGCAGGCTTGTGAGGGCGTGGTCAGAGTGAGTAGGGGGACTGCGTTTTCGGTTTCGGACTCTCTTTGCTTCTTGCTGGACAGACTACCACCGGCTGGCTGGTTCGCTCTGTAAGTAAGGCTTTTCCATATTAAATACCCTTATATTTCTACCTGACTCCGTATTGGTAATTTCCTACCATATATGGTTGGAGGTAAAACAGAGGAACTTCACTGGTAAGAAATGAGGCTTGAAACATACCCAGGGGCTGGCTCCCAGCAAGCTTCCTTTTTTTTGTAAAGCCGGTAGACATTATTTCATGGATGTTAACTAGACAATGAAGAAATCAAACGAAAACCTTTTGCACTGTAGAAAGTTGACTCTAAATACTGTGTGAGGAAGAAGGGATAAGAAAGGAGAGAGTCAAGGTGTTAGGTAGTGCCTACAATTTGGTGCTGAGAGAACAGTATTTAGTTACTTTTCTGTTGCTGTGGTGAAAACACCGTGACCAAAGTAACTGATAGGAGGGAGGATTTGTTTGGACTGGAGATTCCAGGGGACATAAGCATCTGTCATGATGGGAAGACACAACAGCAGCCAGCAGGCATGGCAGCTGCAAGAGGAAGGCGAGTACTCACATCTTGAACCTCAACCACAGAACAGAGTGATGGAACTGAAAATTTTCTAGGTGGTTTAGTCTCAAAACCTGTTCCCAGTAACACATTCCCTCTAGCAAGGCTGCACTTCTTGTACTTCCCTAGACAATACCAGCAACTGGGGATCAAGTGTTCACATATTCAAAACTATGTAAGATATTGATTGATTGATTGATTGGTTTTCATATTGTTCCTCCATTTTTCATTTAAATTGGAAACAAGATGGTTTTACATGTCAATCCCAGTTCTCTCTCCTTCCCCTCCTCCCCTGCCCCCCACTTACACCCTACCTATCACATACCATTTCTGCCTCCCAGGGAGAGTGAGGTCTTCCATGGGGGGTCTTAGGAGTGTGTCATATCCTTTGGGAAAGGGCCTAGGCCCTCTCTTGTGTGTCTAGGCTGAGGGTGTATACCTCTACGTGAAATGGGCTCCCAAAGTCCATTCCTATGCTAGGGATATGTACTGATCTACTACAATACGCCCTATAGATTTCCAAGGCCTCCTCACTGATACCCACATTCTTGGGGTCTGGATCAATTCCATTCTGGTTTTCCAGGGATCAGTCTGTGGGCCAAGAACTCCCACTTGTTCAGGCCAGCTGTTTCTGTGGTTTAAAAATCTCCAGGCAAAAAGAAGACAAGGAGAAACAGGTTACTTTAAAAGAGCTATCCAGAAATGAGTCTAAGATAGGCCAAGCATCCAAAACTAATAACAAGTCTATGTCATGATGTGGGAGTGCGTTGGTGCCCCAAAAGAAAAAGCCTGGTACAGTTTTTCTTATATTTTGGTTTTAATAGTATCACAACATTTCAAATATTTTATTACATAATTTAGTTAACATATGTATATGTGTCTGCATATTTTATGGCAAATATTTTGAGGTCAGAGGGAAAGTTTTTAGAATATTATCTTTCCTTCTACTGTGTAGGTCCCAGGAATCAAACTACAGTGTAAGCAGATGCAGGAGCTGCTCAGTCTCAGATACCCAGCAGTCACATAGAGACTTAATATTACTTATTAATGCTTGACCGAAAGCTCAGTCTAACTATTAACTAACTCTTACATGTTAAGTTAACCCATATTATTTATTTATGGTCTGCCACACAGCAGTACCTTTTCTCATTATGGCTTCCTATCTTGCTCTCTCCACATCTGTCCAGTGTCTCTTTACTCTGCCCTTCTCCTTATGATCCTTAGTTTGCTCTTCCCACCAATACACTCTGCCAATACTGGCCAATCAGCATTGTGTTTTATTAATCCGATTCGAGTGACTAATATTTACAGTGTACAAGAGAGTTATTGCACAGCATTTGGATTATCAGATTTGGGGCAAGTTCTTTATTCCAGTGAGCCATTCTGCTGGCCTATCAGAACATTTCCAGGTGGAAATGTACTCAAGGTCTGTCCTCCATTAGAATATGCCATTTTGTCCACCACTGCTCAACTAATATGAGATGACTGCTGTGTGGATAGAGTGGATAGAGTTGTACAGCAATTACCAACATCTCAAGTAACTAATTAGCTCTCCTTAGAAGATTTATTATTTTTTCCTGCAACAGATTGCCTTGATCACCTCAATTGCTGTATGAAGAAACAGCCTAAAAGTAAGTCACATGTATAAAAATGTATGGAAAGCTCGCTGAGTGCTGCATATGCATGCATGCTTAGAAGGATTTAGAAGCATAGTATTAGAACAAAGAAGAATTTCTCTCCCCAAAATTTAAAGCCCTTTTTTTCTAGGCTAATGTAGTAGTACACATGTAATTATGCAGTAAAAATGTCCAATAATAACTTTAATTTTTTTCTCTTTGGTGGTCTTGTTATTAAGCTAGACATTTCTTAAACTGACTGCGGTCTGAGCCATCATACCCAGAAACATTAAAATTTTAAAAGCCTGACAAGCTGAACCTTGGGAAAATTAGACACAATGATTTGTTTCTTAATTATAATGTGACTAAAATAAAGACAAGTAACAGTAGGTATGATATGGATGCTGATGAATTTGGACACAGTGATTGGCTGTAAACAGTATGGCTTTCTTGGTAAGATCTATTGAATGTCAGTTTGCTGTGGACTTAATTATGCCCTTCCTCATTTGTATCTTACAGCTGCTTAATTTCTTTGCTTTGATTGACAGTTGAACTTTTGGATGTTAAAGTCATTGAAGTGGCCCTTATATAGTGGGGTTTGGGACATTGTAAGATCAGGATGATACCTGACTGCTGTTCTTCTCATAGACCCTCAGAGAAGAGAACATGTGCAATGAGACTGTTCAAGAGTCATTGAGAAAGCTCTCAAAAGATCAAATCCCACCAGGCACTGATCTTGGTAGCTTCTAGTGCAGGCTCTGAAATAACACATTTTAGCTACCTTTCTACCCAGTATGCTATATTTTTGAAGGGTAATTAATGTCCTTCAGGGTCCAATATGTGAAAGACTTAGTCCTCAGCCAAATGCCTTTGGAGATCAGACTCTTTAAAAGACTGGACCAGACCTGTTAGGAATTTTTCAGTTTATTGGAGAAGGACCCATGAATGGACTCATGGAAACTGTGTCACCTCTCATTCTCTCCGTTTCTCTATCTCTCTCTTTGTCTCCTTTCTCCTGGAAATGAGATGAGCAGATTTACTTTTCCATGTTATTCTGCTATGTTGTGATGTCTAGCCACAGAGAACAAAGAAAAGAAAGCCAGCCTTCAAAGCCATGAGCCAAGAAATAAGTTTCCTCTTTATAAGTAGGTCAGCTTTATAATCAGATCTTTCTCTCCCATCAGCCAGTTCCCCAATAACCACTCTGAGGTGTAATATTAATTACAAACCCTTTTGCCTATTAACTCAGTGTTATTATTAACTAGCTCTTACAATTTAAATTAACCCATTTCTATTAATCTGTGTATCAACATGAGGCCCATGACTTATTACCTCACATAATGATCCTCCAGCAGATGCTAGTGTCTCCCAGACTCCACCCTATTTTCCCTGTATCTTTGTGTGGATTTCCTTCCTGACTCTATTCTGTCTGTCTATTGGTAAAATCAGCTTCTTTATTAACCAATGGTAATAAAACATATTCATAGTATAAAGAAAAATATAACATATCACCCTCAGATACATTTGGGTATATGAAAGTTGGATAATACATGAGCTATAGCATTTTGTATTAAATAAATATTCTAATTTATCTCCCCCAAAGAATTTTTATTTCCAGCAACTAGGTACATATGCTATAGACAAAGTGAGATCAATCTTAAGTCAAACAAAAGAAAAATCTGTGAATAGATCTACATATTTTTATAATATTTATTTAAAACTTTAAATTCCTTTGACAGGGATACTCTCTTGGATATTGCATACTAGTTCTCAAAATATGAATGAATTACTTTTTATAGTATGTGGATCCTAGACAAACCTTTGTGGTTAATTTTATTGCATGCAGCAAAGCAAACTTTTTTTACAGAAATTTTCTATTTCAGAAAATGTTATAGCATGTCAGGTACTGCAGTGTGGAACTTAGAACAGGCTAGCACACAGGCTAGCACAGCAAGATGCACCCCCCCACTCTTCCAAAGGGGGTTAAAATAAAAAATGAAAATTTTCAGATTAAGCTAGTATGAAAATGATGTCTAAGTACAGTAAAAATAAGTAGATTTACTTTATTGCTAGATGTCATCAACTCATGTTCAACTAGTACATTATTAGATAAAATAAAAATAGCATTCACTCTGTATCCTAGGATAATTATAACATGAAATATTTTCCAAATTTAACTGAGAAAGAATCCTTACTCAACATTTGTTGGTAAGTTAGAGTCACCTAGAAATAGAGAAGTCTAATTTAGGAATTGTTTCTATCAATTGATCTATTGGCATGTCTATGGGGGAAATTTCTTGATTAATGATTGACATGAGTAGTGCTATCCATCGCTAAGTGGCTGTGGGTCATTTATAAAAAGTACCCAATCAAGCAATGAGAACATAGCCTTTACTAAACTGTTCCTTTACTGTCTCCACTTCCATTCCTTCCTTGAGTTCGTGCAATGACTGTACTCAATGAGGAACTGTTTATTTTCAAGCCAAATACACCCCACCTCAAGTTGATTTTAGCCAGTATTTGTTCACAGCAATCAAACACAACATAAGACACACATTAAAAATTAATATTTGAGCAGACCTAAACAAGGGGGAGTGCATGGTCCCCAGACTGAAACCTGAGAAACCAGCATAGGACTGATCCAGACCCCATGAACATGGGTGTCAGTGAGGAGGCCTTAGAAATCTATGGACTTTGGGAGGCCATTCCACATAGAGGGATACTCCCTCAGCCTAGACCCACAGGGGGAGGGCCTAGGCCCTATCCCAAAGGATATGACAGACTCTGAAGATCCCCCCATGGAAAACCTTACCCTTCCTGGGGAGCAGAAAGGGTATGGGATAGGTAGGGTGTTAGTGGGGGAGAGGGGAGGAGCAGAGGGAGAGGGAACTGGGATTGGCATGTAAAATAATCTTGTTTCTTATTTAAATAAAAACTGGAAAAAACAACAACAATGATAATGTTTGGCAAAAACAAACAAACAAAACCCACACAACTTTTTCAGTAATGCATTTTCTATATGAAATATCCCCCATAGGTCATGTATTTGAATACTTAACAGTCAGTGAATGTTTCTGTTTGGGAAGGTCATGGAACCCTTTGAAGGTGGAACCTCACTGGAGGAAATGGATCATTGAGGTTGGGCCTTGTCCTTTTTCATTTTGGTCTTTAGTCCTGTTCAATCTCTGTTCTCTTAACTACAGATGGAACATGATGTCCTACCCCTGCCACCAGGCCTTCTCTGCTATGAAGAGCAGGAGACCCTCAAATGGTTAAGACAATGAAAACCTTTCTTGCTTTTGCTTACTGTGCAGTTATTTTGTCATCATAATGAGAAAAGTTAATAACAAACTCTACAGTAAACTCTGTTCTAGAACGATGAATACTTTTGCAAAAAGAGTAATGCTATATAAGTAGATCTCAAACCAGAAAAGTCAATAGGTATTTTCATCACAATGGAATTCAAAGCTGAAAATTTGGTTGCTAATAAAAGGGTTTGAAGAGTTGGCAGAAATGAGAGGCTTGGACATTATTGCCACGATGTCTACATATCATATAAACCGTGTTGATAAGGTCAAATATGTGCCACTACTTTTAGCTCTTAATAACAAACACAACCCTCTCAAAAAAAAAAAAAGATTAAAAAGTGACAGAGAAATGTGCAAGTCTCCTCATTACAAAAGGTAATACAGTAAGGGGAACTGAAATCCATGAGGATACTGCTGCATTTGCTTCCACACCCTATCAATGGTCTCTCTCTCTCTCTCTCTCTCTCTCTCTCTCTCTCTCTCTCTCTCTCTCGTTTATGTCGCTACACCTGGTGGATTTCATTGGTTGAGGAATATTTAATGTAGAACCCTGGATACTTATCAGCTATTCATTTCTCAGTGAAACTCAGTATAAATACATGCATGAAAATAAAATCCTATTTTTGTCTCTTTTGCTGCATTTAAGATGGAAGACAGAGCCCATAGACACATACTAGGAACTTCATACATCTTTTTCTATTATGTAAATCAATTAGGTACACGCAAATTGTTACATGAGTGTGGCACAAAGAAAGTTCTATGATATGAGAAAATGGTTAATCAGGAATGGCTTTAATATGGAATCTATGTGAGACCTGCTTAAGCTAGCCTAAGTCCTTTTCAAAGTTACAATGAAGTAAGCTACAAGGAACTCATGAAAAGGTGGGGCACATTTATTGGATATGAAGATACAAAGAATAAGAATGAAAAAAACAACCCAAGAAGCTTCACTAATTTGTTCCTTTTTATCCTTGTTCTGATGGTCAGACTTGCTGGGTCTGACATACTTCTCCTCAACATAGCAGTGCCTTCCCACTCTTGGGGTCTGGTGAGTTCCTCCTGGAACAGGGATCCAGTATACAGACTCTTACCTATCACTCTGTGAGAAAGCTAGAGGTTAGTTAGAGTGGGGGCTTAATGTATAAGTATCCATGTACTTGCAATGCTGTTTGATTAATCTATGTTGAGACTTCATTTTGTTTGTTTGTTTGGTTGGTTTTGGTTTTATTTTTCAGGACAGGGTTTTACTGTGGCTTTGGAGGCTGTCCTGGAACTAGCTCTTGTAGACCATTTTGGTATTGAACTCACAGAAATCTGCCTGCCTCTGTGTCCTGAGTGCTGCATCCTGGTGTGCGCCACCACTTCCTGGTTAGGCATCAAATCTTAAAAAAAATATTGATTTTTATTTATGAGTATGTATATTTCTACTAGTTTATGTATATTAAGTATCTACAGGTACTTGCAGAGGCCAGAAGACATAGGCTTGCTTGCAGTAGAGTTATAGATGATTGTGACTATCAGATGTGAGTGATAGGAACAGAACTTAGTTCCTCTGAAAGAGAAATAAGCACACTTAGCCACTGAGCAAGCCTTCTCTCCAGCCTGAAGACTGCAAAACCTTAATAGTGTTTTCTTGAATTTCCCCTTCTTATTAAGAAATAAATTATCATTTATTTCCTTAGTCAACACTATTCCATTAGTTTCTCAACTCTCTCTCTCTCTCTCTCCTCTCTCTCTCTCTCTCTCTCTCTCTCTCTCTCTCTCTCTCTCTCTCTTTCTGAGTGTGTGTGTGAGAGTTAAAACTCTGTTCTCATTATTTTATACTCTAAAGTCCAAGAAAAGAAGGTAGAACAGAAACTAAGACTTATTTGAGTCGGTGAACACACACACACACACACACACACACACACACACACACACACACACACACACCAATTAAAATCAAAAGGAAATGTGCTTCTCCTTTTAATCTAATAAAGGAGACATCGAGAGATTATGCACATATAATGCACAGTATTCAGTCATCCTGCTACTGTCTTTTTTCTCTTATAGTATGTTTGGAACAGCAGCATGATTTTATCCAATTAACTTTGGGCAAAACCTTCTTGACATACACATTTTGGATGGATTAATTTCCCATAGGGTTCTTCCATCACCAGTCCCCCTTTCTCCCTATTGTCTTGAGTTTGGAGATTACAAGTTCATGGCATTTACTATAAAAGGATAGAAAGGTAAGTCTGATGAATATAAGCCTTTTAGAGGTAGAAATCACACACACACACACACACACACACACACACACAGAGAGAGAGAGAGAGAGAGAGAGAGAGAGAGAGAGAGAGAGAAAGAGAGACAGAGACAGAGACAGAGACAGAGAGAAAATTATTCTTCTAAACTTCAGAAAATTGTTTTTATTACCTTCGGCAAGGACAGGCGACACCAATATTTAATAAAATATTCCACAAAACATCTGAAGTCTAATTCACCTTTCCATCACAAATCCCTGATGAGATACACAGAGACCAAGTTTAAGAAATGTTCTCATGCCTCCTAGAAATTCTGTATATCACTTCTGCTTATATAGGCCTGTATCTCTCTTTTCTTGGGAGAAAACAGAGGTAACTTATATATAAGTCTTACAAGTCAAAAGAACATCAAGGTCTACAGTGTAAAAAGTTGTCTTTACTGTAGAGACATTTAAACTTCTGTGGAATTTGGAAATCATGTGAGCTGTCATCAAAATACAAGCATCCTCTTTAAATGGGAGCTCTCCTCTTGAGACAATTGCCTGCCTAAGAATCCTGTGTGCTGGTGATATGGTTTTCAGGAAGCAGGCATGTGGCAGGTGATGGGAGCTCCAGTGATTAGGATGAGTAGTTTAGAGCCAAGAGGCCTGTTCAATAATGAAACACAAAGGGATTAAAAGCAAAGAGGAAAGAAGTGTTGAGCAGTTCATCTTTGTGCTTGGGAGTCTTTTGTTTCCTTCTAATCTCCTTAAATGTGATTGCTGTGATGGTGAAGGCTCTTATATTTAATAGACTCTCAGGTTCCTTTGGAGATGAAACATATTTTACACTTACATGAAACACTTTATACTGAACGCACATTCTACAATTGGTACCTTTGCCTTCCAAGACTCTTTCTAAAAGATTCCCCAAAGACCTCAGGACTGCACTTACCTTATATAAAGAATGATTACAGTAATATTAAACTCCAGGATTAATACAATGGATATAGAAGTGCATAGATGGTGCTATTCATTACTTTGCTTATTGAAGAGTATCAGAAAAAAGCACCAAGAAATGTGTTCTTCCCCAAGAAGGATAACTGCTCCAGCTATATAGATTTTCAGAAATGGTTCAAATGAACAACACGTTTCTCTTCCAGTTTGGTTTTTGTTAATGATTATCAAAAAATAGTGGCATCCTTCAAAAAGCAATATTTTTCTCAGTAGCCTTGGTATTACCTTAGGAAACACACAGAGTATACATAACTTAAAAGTTCAGAGTAGAAGGCATCCTTGATAGTATCCTCCAAAGAATTAAATTGTATGGTTTAGCTTTCTCAATTGTTTCAAAGTACTAATCAATAAAGCAGTAACATGGATGCTCTTTTTGAAGGGAGCAAAAATCACCTTGAGCTCCAGATGAAATGCTTTAAAATGGTTAGTTTCCTTCTCAGATTTCAAATATTTGGTTACATACTACTTTGACATTTTTTAACACAAGAAAGGTTGGAAGCAGTATTTTCTACTTCTTCTTGTTCTTATGTTGAAAATATACTGTTTTCTCAGACAATAAATGCAGACAACAGTTTTCCCTATTTGTTTCCTTAAACCATTTAAGTATTCAAAGAAGACCCACCAAGTATCTGTGACTGTCTAATTCTTTGCAGAAGCCATTTTTTATTTGTATCCCTGTTTGAACAATAAGTAGGAGTTATCTCTGTGTCTAGTGGTAGGAAGGAGGTATAGACAGTATAGAGTGTGATTTTCAAAAAAGGTATGGATGGACCGTGCCTCTTTATATGGAACCCTGGCCAAAATAGTCTCTGAAATCTAGGTTTCAAAAGGGGTGAAAATTGTTCTTTATTTTAGAGAATTATAAGCTTTTATGAAGTTGTCAAAACATGGAAGCAGTTGCCAAAAATATTAGCAGTGTATTCCCCAGATACTGTCTGTGCTGGCAAAAGACAGAAAGTTATTATTTTGTGCAAGCAATCGGAAAAGAAACTCATTGAGAGTTTCTCATTTGACAATGATCATGGATAAGCAGCTCTAACAGTCTGAGTTGCCTTCAGTAACCTCTTTTCACCTAACTGACATCTGCAGGTAACCTAGTCACATCAGAAAGTTAGAGCAATCCCCAGGCATGTAAAATACATGACTAGTTTTGGTCCCTCCATTCTTCTACTTAACACTCTCCATCTTTTATTCTGGCTTCCTTACAATTATCAAATGATAATTCATCAAATGATAATTAATTTGGAATCACCCATTAAATTCTCTTGACTACAATAAAGATCATGTTTGACACAACCTCCAGCTCTTCTCTCATAGACTTCATTTATATTTTAGGGGTACAGAAAGATATGTGCTACGAATTCCTTTTTGGCTTATATTATAAAGAGTTAGCTAACATGCCCTAGAATTGATGAGTCTTAACACAACCTTTTTGAGCAAAGAAGGAGTCATTCATGTATATCTTTATTGCACAGGTCTGTATGAATTATTTAGATGGTTATTTTTAAAGTTGCTTTTAAGTGATAGACATGCTCCTGTCATTATGATTGTAGTTTTCAGATTATGCTTTGAGAACAATTAATAATCTCATAAATGCTTCCAGGTGTCAGGAAAACTTTTGGAACCTGTCTGAGGGAAGGAGAGAAAGTGTGTGCTCTCTAGAACAGGCTGTTTAACTTCAACACTTTCCTCAAAGGACATGTGTTTCCACGTTGCATAGTCTGGTGTCAACAAATACATGAATATACAACAATTTAAATTATTTGGCCTGTTTTCCATGTGTTTCTGATGTGCTTTAGCTCCAATGAGCAGAAAGTCATCATAGTGAGCATGAGTATCCTCTGACATGTCTTTGAGGATGCACATATGACAAAAGCTGAATGACCAGTCAACACTGATGGTTGTGAGTTGAGATATGATTGGTCTCAATTCCAGAGCATGCAAATGACCACCTCATTCTGCCTGCCTGTAATTTCAGGGCTGTCACTGTCCTATTCTCTGACTGTTTCTCAGAAGAATTGGCTCACTTACCTTCACTGTTGCATCCATTCCTTTACATGTGATTTGCTTTTCAATGCCCTTTCTTAAAAATAGGGACTCCAAAACTCATTGTTCTTGAGTCTTAAAATGAAATATTTTTTTCCGTACGTTTTTCTATCTTAGGGGCAAGTCTACCTTGTTTACCATTGTAATCTCAATCCCTATCATAGTAGCTAGCAACTAATGAATTGTTACTTCATAAACAAATAGTTCAAATGAGGTGTAATCCTTCAAAACATAGGTGTCTATGTGTATAGCCATGTTAAGTATTTGTCACCTAGCACACTTGACTGCCTTTGCATTTTTATCAATTTATCATATTAGTTACATCTCATTTATGAAGGGCCTTGGGGAGATGACATAAAATAAGTCAATTTGGTTGTTGGGGGACTGTGAGAACAGAAAGATATGAATTGGAAAAATTGGACCCGAATGGGATTCTAAAATGGGAAGAAAACTGTAGGAACAACTTGACCTCTCTCATATAAATCCATGTTGCTTGGAGACTGGAAAGAATAAGTAAATCAGAAATAAAACTTTCACTGCATTCTGGAAATGCCAGCTATAATGTGTAAATCTTTATGGGTTTATATTTTTAAAGGTTCTGCTTTATAGTATAGATTGGAATGATTTGAAATACACACAAAATTTCACTACCTCTCAACTTGATGAAATTCACTAGAGAAAGAAATGTTAGAGAAATCAGGCATGCTGTAATGACCTCTGTATTCATGTGAGATCCTCAACACAGACAACCGAGGCTTCTACCATACCTTAGAATGCACCCTTGAATCCTAAGTCTTCATAAAACTACTTGGCAATCAGAGGAGCAAGCTTAACACCCTTATATTCAAATTAGAACTGCATGCTAGGGATATGTTTTTCCTGTCAAAATAATGAGAGGAGAGTTAAACATTCTGTAAAAAAAAAAAAAAAAGAAAGAAAAAAGTTCATTTCAGTATTCTTTATAGCAAGAAAAGAGGCTTACTGACTATCAAAATGGAACTACTCAAACAAAATTAGACTTGAATCCATAAGACTGCCAAAAAAAGCACTTATACTTTCAGAATGGTCCAGAGAAACATGCATACTCAACTACTTTTTGGTGTAACAATGTATGTAAATGTAATAAAAAGACAACCAAAACTAACCTGTGGAAGAAGGAAGAAAATAAAACAGAATGACTTGTTTATCATTTGAATGTAAACCAATGTTTAAGTGCCAGAAGACAATTAAAAAGTCAAACTTATCTAACGTCTTAAGTTAGTACCTTAGTGGTTTTGCTATTTACCACCCAGGTATTTTCAGATAAAACAAATTAATGCTTTTTTGTGGAATCTCAAAAAGACTTTATCATTAGAAAATTATAAACTTAAAGTCAAAGATGTATTGAAATTCTGTGATCCTAGATTTGAACATTGTAATGATGAATAAAAAAGAAAGGTGAAGTGAGTACCCTTCAACAGGCTTTGCCAAGGTATGCCACTATGCTAACACACCATGCACAACAGAGTTAGTGCCAGCAGGTTATTCCGGAAGGGGGAGAATGCAAAGCTCTGTTGGAATGAATACATGAGAGAGAGAGTCAGATAGAGAGGCAACAGGAGGAAGAGAGGCAAGAGAATAAAGAGCAGCCAAGAGAGGAAAGAGGAGGCAAGAGGAGTAAGAGTCAAAGAGAGGAATAAAAGGCAAAGAGAGACAATCGACAAGAGACTGAGTTGTGCTCTGGTGGCACTTTTCAGGTATGCACATGTGGCATAGCTGACGCTGCAAAAGCATCAGGTGACAGATGATGATATAAGTGCCTAGCCAGCAGAGACAGGCTGCTTCTGCAATAGAAACTAACAAACATGCTTGATCAAACTTCACTCACGACACACTTTATTTGAGCACAACATTTTGGGGTCCTGTCATCAAAATTTCTAAAGGTCAGTGTCCCTCACAGATTAGGGAAACATCTCAGCAGAGAGAGGCCCTTTCCACAATAAAAAGGGTTTGGTGCACATACTTGAGAAGGCAGGTTTGGAGGCAAACAAAACAAAAATAATGAAACTGTAAGATAGCCTGGGAACATCTTGAAATCAGAGCTGCAGCTGCTTAAAGAAAATCATAGACATTTCTTAGAATAGAGTCCTGTTCCGGGGCAGGCATAAATGTGGTCTAATGTGGCAATCACCAACACAGAGGTAAAAATACAAGAGTATTTATTAGGGAGGAGCCTTACAGAGTGACCTAGCCAGCCAGCAGGGCAGGAGTAAGTACAGCAAGTCGAAAATGAAAAGGAAGAAGGGAAGTTCCACGTGAGTGTCCCTCACTCTTAAACCTTCCCTACATCACCCTGACCACGCCCTTGAAGGCCTAGCCAGCCCCTAGCAGGTGTGGTTACTGTGTCCCCTGTGGTGGTCATAACAAATAGCAGAGCAGAAGGGAATTTAGGGAAATATAAAGCACTTATGTGGCACTTATTGTAGGGAGTAATCCTGTATAGAGGTACTGCTGACCACTCCTGCTTGGCGCTGGCCACAGGTACCGTTGACCATGCCTGCTTGGGTGTGGCCAGAGTGACGTAGCAAGGGTTTAAATAGCAGAGAGTCATGCACACGGCCCTCCTTTCTGTCTCCTGCCTGACTGAGCAGACATCTTCAGGTCATTCCATCTCCAGTGTAAACCTGGTCACTGGCCCTTGCATGAGTACTATCCCGTTAGTAAACTTCCTGTTGTAAAACTAGTTCTGACTCCATTGTGTTACACCTTAACTTATAATTATTAAATAAGGGGAAATTGACAGGAAATCTTTTCCTTTTTGACAACAAGTGCGTGTTAAGGACATTAACAAATCCTTTTGCATGGGAATATTTCAGATAGTGAATGAAGAAGGGGTGATCAAAGGAGACATTATGTATTAGTAACAACAGTATATAATCAGTATATTTAAAATCAAACTTTTACTTTTTCCTTATTTGTCTCTTTGACTTTTTTAATTTTGAGGAAAAACATAGAGGGATATAATTTGGGCTGGTTTTAAGATCCTGATTCTCAGCATCTACCTTGCAAGGGCTGGGAGTACAGAAGAAGGCAACCACTCCTAGGGTAAACTAGACTTTAAAATGGGTCCATAAGATTCTGTTTATCATTTAATCTTCAGAGCACCAGCATATACAATTACTGGAAAGTCTTTTCTATGCACTGGATACAGAAGGAATTATTTGGCATCACTTGTTCCTGTAAATTATCCTTACTAATTTACTCAACCTAAATCTGATAAAACTTTAAGATCTACTCAAGGTAGCTGGTGGTGGTACATGCCTTTAAACCCAGAACTCAGGAGGCAGGGCAGATGGTTCTCTGTGAGTTTAGGCCAGCCTGTTATACAAAGTAAGTTCCAGGACAGCTGGCTCTACATAGAGAAACCCTATCTTGAAAAACAAAATAAATTAACAGACAAATAAATAAATAAACAAATAAATATAAAAAAATAAATATCCTACTCATCAGTTTGCCAGATGCACATATAGGACAGAACAGCCTGCTAAAAACAAACACAAAAATGATACTAGTAAAGCAATTAGCAAAATACAGAATACATGATTTCTTCAGCAGCAGCAGTGAATTTTTTCAACAAACAAGCTATATCATTCAACAAATAAGAAGTAAGAGTTAGAGAGCATAAAATTGTATGTTTTTCTCTTCTTTCTTTCTTTCTTTTTTGTGGGAGGAGGGCCTCTTTACAGTTTTCTGGCAGGGCATCAACATGCCTGACCTATATATGTTATGTTTTAATGCAACAATCTTTATTTGAGCCAGCAAAATATTATAAACTAAATCATTTACAGGAAATGCAACATTGACTATAAGATACTGAAATCATTTAAAAAATGTATTTGGTGTGTCCTTGGGAGGAAGTGGAGCCAGGAGGTCCCATGTTGGTTACAGTTCTGTAGGAAATCAATGTCAATTGCTCCATCTTCAAGAACTGCTTCTAGAAACCCTGTGTGGCCTCTGGGTGAATCTGTACTGTGAGCCTTGCCTGCACATTCAGAGAGGAGCTGTTTGTCAGCCACCTTCTCACCACCTCTTTATTCTCATTCTGTTCAACCCTAGGAGGCCTTAATTATCTAGCTTCCAGCTTCATTTTCTGGGTTGGTAGGTTTGGGAAGTCAGTAGGAACCACTCCTCAATAATAAAGTGTTTATCTGAATTCAAATTACAGGTCATTGACTAAGCCTCAGGAGGGCAGACTTGTCTGTCTGTAAGCTATGTCCAATGCCAACCTTTTCTTCTGGTGACAGTTTATGAATCTGTGCCTAAGAGCCTGCTACTCTGTTTTTAGATTCCTGTTGAGGAACAGCTGAAATGCAGGAAGAGGCACAAGAAAATCCAGAGGCAAAACTAATTTGGGTTCAATAATCTCTTCATGTTTGGCAGGTGAGCTGTGAGGAGTTCTTGTCATAGCATTTAAATGAAATCCATACTTCTATTCACAGGCTAACGTGAAAAGGTAAATGTCTATTGCTGATGGCTATTTAGTCGGGAAAGAGAAAAAACTTCTAACTACTGAAAGTCTCCAGGAAAAATAATTGCCATTTCTTCAATAAGAGACACAAGGTACTGGACTATGAATAACTGAAAACATTTTATTAGAAACTACTATCATTTAAACTTAGCCAATGAGTTACTTGTACTAGAACAACAGCTGACTCTAGAAAATAAACATTGGAACACAGGGATGGGGGATTTTAACAGAAGTAATCAAAGTTTGTGTCTGAAATATCTTAAACAAGAGTCAGAACCATGGTCTGATCCATTTTGAATTTCACTCTATTGAAATGCTTGCCATGAATCAAGAATCCCCCTTTTTTATCTGCCTCCTCCCACTCTGTTAATACCTGTTGTAGTTAAAAGTCTGGGAGTTGGGGAAAAAAAGAGACTTAAGAATTCAAATCCCAGCTTTGAATCTCTAAAGCTAAATGCAAATCTTGTAACTCCTGAAGCTTTAGCTTCCTCACTTGTAACTAACAAGTTGCTAGGATTAAAGGAAATGACATATGCAAAATGCTTCTCTCTCACTGTCTTCTGTCAGTGTCCCATGTTCTTGCTGTAGTCAGAACCTTTTATGACCTTCACTCTAGATATGACCACCAAAGTTGCCTGGGAGTCCCTACTGCTCCCCATTCCCTTCATAGTTTCTCCAATATGGATTCCTGTGCTCATTGCATTTCATTATCTTCCACAGTGGCGTGTCATTCACAAGAGACAAACATCACTTCTTGAGTTCAGCCTCATCTTTCTTTCCATATTCATTCTGCACTCTCCCTAGTTGGTGATACACATAAGATATACCATGTGCTAGCCCTTTGTATATGCAATATCTTTTTACCTTTGGAAACTAGTGAACTTTAAAACTGTGATTCAGTTTTTTTTTTTTTTTTTTTTTTGAGTGTTGAGTCTTTGATGGGTTCAAAGATATCTGGGTATATTATTCTCATGGCACTTATCACCTTACTAGATACTTTTCCCAGCTGGGTCATCCCTCTCTACTGTACATTCTTCAAGTTCATTCTCTTGAAACTCACATACAGATATGCAGGAACTAACACAATGTGCTACTAATTAGATGAGCAAATGGAAGATCTACACAAGCTCGTCTGTCCCTTTCTTTCTTTCTTTCTTTCTTTCTTTCTTTCTTTCTTTCTTTCTTTCTTTTTTCTTTCTTCCTTTCTTTCTTCTTTGTTTTTGTCTTTCCAGACAGGGTTTCTCTGTATAGCTATAGAGCCTGTCCTGGAACTATCTCTTATAGATCAGGCTGGTCTCGAACTCACAGAGTTTTGCATGCCTCTGCCTCCCAAGTACTGAGATTAAAGGTGCCTGCCTCTTCTTTCCATTTCTAGAAAGCATTTGTGCAACATCAACTGAACCTTATAGCAACGAAAGTTATTTTCTGCTTCTTTTTATTTATTGGGAGATTTATTACATATATTTATTTATTTGCATGTGCCTGTATGTCTGTGAGCCTACATTTATATTCATGCCAAAGCATCCTGATACTTCAATGTGTGAGTCTATGCTGTTCTTCAACCATGTCAGTGCCAGGGATAAAACTCATGTTGTCAGACTTACAGCAGGTGCCTTTACCCACTAAGCCATCACACTGGCCCAAAGAAAGTTACTTTAAATTTGTATCTTAAAACAACTTAATAATAAATTAGCTTTGATATGATGTGGCTTTGGATGGAACACTCAAGACTAAGTGGTAGACATATTCAATGATCTAAATGGTGGCTGGACTTCCAATTGGCTTGATTGAGAAATGTCATAGGAGGTAGGACTCAAAACTCTCTGAATTGTGACAAATGGAATGACTCAACAACAACAATAAAAAAATTATCTTTTGTATGTTGTCTCAATCCAGATGCATGGACATTATCTTTCCGCTTAGCCATGAAAAGGTATGCCAATGATTATACTTTGTTGTTTTTTTTTTCCTTAAAGCTTTAAAATTTATGATCCTAGTATTATCCCATTAATGATAGAAAAAAAAAATCTGATCACCTGCTTAATGTCTTGCCAATCATAGAAACTAGTCTGTGACTATGTACTCAAAATTTATTTTGAAAATGAATCATTACTTGATCTTGGTATCATGTCAGTGAATTGTCAAGCAGACTCCTGTTGAAATCTATTTAGCTATGCATGCTTGTCAGTGTTGAGAGAGATGCACATCGTGGTGTGCCTATAGTATCTTATGCTAAGAACATAAAAATGTTCTTTCTGTTAATCTGCTGCCATTGATTCATGACTCTCCAATGTAGGCACTATGTACTTTGTTTTCCTGTCCTTGCACTAATCCCTCCGTTGGTCCTGAGTTCCCTTTGATTACAGTTCTTACAGCATGACGAAGGAGGGAATGCATGATTCAAAGAGAGGAGTTATGGGTGTGTTGTAGCAAATACCATTTATTCAGAGGTAATAAGTTATGTAAGTACATTTTTTAAAAACACTCCCATCATCCCACTCTCTGACTCATAAAAATCTGTCTTTTTAAAATGTGGTAAAATACCTCATAGGCTTTAGCATTGTCATGAATTTGTTCCTATTGATTTTGCCCCTTCTGTTAGGACGAAAGCAATTTAGAGGAAAATGTCATTTCCTCTTTGCCTTTCCTTTTTTGGGGCCTGAAATAGTACTATGCGAGATGAAACATTAATTAGTATAATCCCTCACCACAGGATATGTGTAAGACTTTGTGAAGTAGTTTTGAATCCAACTCCCATTTATAATTCAGCCTCTCTACACTCTTCCATTCTTTTTGAAACTCTGAGATCTTATAAGACAGAGGCTGATTGTGAAAGAGAGCTCTGTACCTGCAACCTATAAACCCATCTCTAAGGCATTCATCTATGCTTTTGAATTTCACTCAGCTAATGTTATGCGTTATAATAGTCACCAAAATTCTCTCCCAGCTTTCCCTGAAGTGTCAGTTATAAATGTTAATCTCAGAAGCCACATTCTTAATGTCTCTCTCTCTCTCCTGTGAATATTGCATAAGCAATGACCATAAAACCCAGATTTGTTGCTTTTTTTCATATTTCTATTTTGGCAAACATCAAGAGCACAATTCTTCCTTGAGGGTATCATAGTTCTGGTGTT
Organism: Cricetulus griseus; assembly: GCF_003668045.3. Lineage (NCBI taxonomy): Eukaryota > Metazoa > Chordata > Mammalia > Rodentia > Cricetidae > Cricetulus > Cricetulus griseus. The sequence continues at coordinate 40,071,902 of NC_048601.1, read as the reverse complement.
TAAATTGTTTCTACCACCAAGAGCTCAGGGTTTTAGCCCATTCCATTCTAGATGTGGGTCTCTATGAAGAGTGTTGCCACCTATCATTTTAACACTGCCTTCAATCAAGTGTTTCTATAATTACCCTGTAAGTAGCTAATTAAGAAGGAGCTTAATGTACTGCAGTCCAGAATGTTCTCTATCCAGGAAATTAGTTCTACTCTTTATTACAGGTACAAATGAAACAATTCAATAACCCAAATGTATTCCAATCAAAACTCTGCCCGGGTATCTTTACTGACTCAGGATTCCAGATATCAAAACTGTACATGGGATGGCCTATTTCCTTCCTCCCCATGGGGCTTTTGTTATTATTGAGCTCTATGAGGCAGATAAACAGAACAGAGCCTGCTTTACTCAGATTAGGGATCTCTTTATTATCAGTTGGTAGAATGACACCAAGTTTTGCTCCCACTATTTCTGCCACCATCATGGAAGGTCTTTGTTTCTTTTTTAAGTAAATAAAACTGAAGGTGCCCAGCATGGATTAGTATAGCCACAGATCAGTGAGATGCACCTAACTGGGTACTGGTTTCACTCTTCACAAGGTCCTCTGTATGCCAGCAGTGGCAATGATAAGTCAAACAGTGTGTTACACACACACACACACACACACACACACACACACACACACACACACCACTTTTCTTATACTTATCTACTAGATTTTTATATATTATGCTACTGGAAAACAAAGAAAAGTGTGTTCCTTAAAAGATAATGGGATGATATATAATGGGGAAAAAGAGAGACTTCATTTAAATTGAACAACTTTTTTCATCAGGGTTCTTCAAGTTCAAAACTGATATGGTTACACATTTCTGACTTCATTGATAGAAAGAAATAATGTATGATTCTAAGGTTTAGAGTACTTAGTTGTATTTTTAAGATTAGTATTTATTCTTGGTACAAAATTATACTTAAGGAAACATACAGGTCTCAAGGAATTGAGTGGAACACTGGGGACCTTTTGTTCCAAGTATAATAATCTGAATTTTTCCACCAGTACTTTGAATGTTGAATGCAATGGCTTAAAAAAGGAATATGTCTGAAGTTTGTCTAATGATTCCATGAATGGGCTAGCTCCTGTAAACCAGATTCTGACATATCCAATTCCATGTTAAACATGGCACTCTTAGTACCCTGGGAATGGGACCTGATTTTAAAATAGTGGCATTGAGGAGAAGGAGAGCAAGAAAAGAAATATATTTTCTTAGCAGGATAGTAGTATTTTTTTATTTTTCCATTATTATTATTATTATTATTATTATTATTATTATTATTAATTCAAGTTAGGGATTAGGGAACAGGCTTGTTTCACATGTAAGTCCCCTCTCCCTCTCCCTCCCCTCACCCCCATTCCTTCTCCCCCACCTCCAACCTACCCCCACCCCATCCACCCACCACTCCCCAGGCAGGGTAGGGCCCCCAACAGGGGCTCCACAAAGTCCACCAAATCTTTCTGTGCTGGGCCTAGGCCCCTCCCCATGTGTACAGAGACAGAGTGCATCCCTTCAAGTGGGATGGGCTCTCAAAGTCCCCCACACACACACCAGGGCAAAACGCCAGTCCACCTCCAGAGGCTCCACGGAGTGCAGGGGCCTCCCCATTGGCAGGGGGCTGGATCAGTCCTGTACTGGCCTCCCAAAGAGCTTCTGGGGTCGATATGCTTTCCCTTTCTCTATGCTATCCTAGAGTCCTCATCCAGTGGCTGATGGAAGCAGAGACAGACATCCACAGAAATACACTGAGCTGAAATCTGGAACCTAATTGAAGAGAGGGAGGAATGAAGAACGAAGGGGTCTGTACCAGGTTGGAGAAACCCACAGAAACAGTTGGCCTGAAAAGAAATATTTTAATAAAAGGAGCCACTATAGGTTTAAAGAGAAATCTGTCACTAGCGAAATGTCCAGGGATCCACAAAGATGACCCAACTAGGAATCTAAACAATTAGAGGAGAGGCTATCTTAAATACCCTTCCCCTATAATGAGATTGAATACTAACTTAAATACCATCCTAGAGCCTTCACCCAGTAGCTCATGGAAGCAGAAGCAGAGATTCACAGAAAAACACTGAGCTGAATTCCTGGAGTCCAGTTGTAGAAAGGGAGGAATGATGAGCAAAAGGGTCAAGACCATGCTAGGGAAACCCACAGAAACAGCTGACTTGGGCAAGTGGAAATACACAGACTGCAGTGTGACAGCTGGGGAACCAGCATAGGACTGAACCAGGCACCCTGATAGTGGATATGAGTTGGTAGGCCTGGGCAGTCTATGGGGCCTTTGACAGTGGAACCTGTATTTATCCCTAGTGCAGGAATGGGTTTTGGGAGCCCATTCCCTATGGAGGAATATGTTGTCAGCCTAGATACATGGGGGAGTGCCTAGGTCCTGTCCCAAATGATGTGTCAGATATTGATGATCCCTCATGTGAGGCCTCACCTTCCCTAGGGAGTGAATAGGGCATCGGAAGGAGGGTTGATCGGGGGCATGGTGGATGAGAGGGAGAAGGAACTGGGATTAGTATGTAAAACAGAAATCATGAATGACTCTAAGAGATAAATGGACCCCAGGAATGGGAAGTGGCATGAACTCCCGAGCTAATTGAGAGCATGAGGGTAGGGGAGTGGATGCTGCCACAATAAGAGCACAAGAAGAAGAGGAGAGGAGAAGAAATGGAGGAGCAGATATATTGAGTTGGGGGAAGAATAGAGGAGAGAGAGCAGGATGAGAGATACCATATCAGAGGGAGCCACTATAGGTCCGAGAAGACATCTGGAACTAGAAAGATCTCCAGAGACCAACAAGGATGACACAATCTGACAGTCCGGGCAGTGGAGGAGAGGATGGCCTAGAAGCTCTTCCCCTAGAATGAGAGTGATGACTACTCTCTATGCTATCCTAGAGTCCTCATCCAGTGGCTGATGGAAGCAGAGACAGACATCCGCAGAAATACACTGAGCTGAAATCTGGAACCTAGTTGAAGAGAGGGAGGAATGAAGAACTAAGGGGTCTGTACCAGGTTGGAGAAACCCACAGAAACAGTTGGCCTGAAAAAGGGAAAGCATATCGACCCCAGAAGCTCTTTGGGAGGCCAGTACGGGACCAATCCAGCCCCCTGATCATGGATGCCAATGGGGAGGCCCCTGCACTCCTGGGAGCCTCCAGAGGTGGACTGGCGTTTTGCCCTGGTGTGTGTGTGGGACTTCGAGAGCCCATCCCACTTGAAGGGATCCACTCTGTCTCTGAACACATGGGGAGGGACCTAGGCCCAGCACAGAAAGATTTGGTGGACTTTGTGGAGCCCCTGTTGGGGGCCCTACCCTGCCTGGGGAGTGGTGGGTGGATGGGGTGGGGGTAGGTTGGAGATGGGGGAGAAGGAATGGGTGTGAGGGGAGGGAGAGGGAGAGGAAAATTACATGTGAAACAAGCCTGTTCCCTAACTTGAATTATTAATAATAATAATAATAATAATAATAATAATAATAATAATAATAATAAAAAGAGAGAAAAAATAAAAAAATTAAAAAAGATTGCTTTTAATTTAAATAAAATTTTATTTAAAATTTAAGTATTTGTGAATGAATCTAGGTCTTGAACCACTATCACTATTATCTGATAATACAAAACAAACAGCAAAGACTAGCACCAAGAGGGGGGGAAGCCACATGAAGACTCAGCATAGTAATTTTTGCACTTTTTAATACAAAGTTTGGTGGAGGATATCTGAATCTAAGGGAGGCAAAAACCGTGTTCTCCTAGATGCCTCAGAGGGAACCTAAATCTGGCAGCTCCCATTCCAGACTCCTAAACTCTTTTGTTTGTTTGTTTCTTGGTTTTTCTAGACAGGGTTTCTCTGTGGCTTTAGAGGCTGTCCTGGAACTAGCTCTCATAGACCAGTCAAGTCTCAAACTCACAGAGATCCACCTGCCTCTGCCTCCAGAGTGCTGGTAATAAAGGGTGTGCCACCACTGTCCAGCTAGACTCCTAAACTCTTGAACTGCAAACACCTGCTTTTTGTGTTGAACTTCCCTGTTTGTGGTAGCATTGCATTAGTCCAAAAAAACTCCTGCTTTCTATTTCTTTGATTGTTTGTTTGTTTTTCAAGACAGGATTTCTCCGTGTAGTTTTGGAGCCTATCCTGGCACTAGATCTGGAGACCAGGCTGGCATCGAACTCACAGAGATCCGCCTGCCTCTGCCTCCAAAGTGCTGGGATTAAAGATGTGCACCACCAACGCCTGGCCTTACTATTTTCTATTTTAATCTGCTGTCTTCATGCAAGTTCTGGTTCCTTTATCAGACTGGTTTTTCAGGTTCACTATTGTTGTTAATGACAATGTCCAATCTTTCCTTCAAATTTTCTTTACACTTAGTCCAAATAGATTTTTATTGCCTGCATCAAAATGCCCTTTTATTTTGGTAATTATTTATTACTGCCATTTTTTTGCTTATTATTACTTGGGATTGGTAGGTTGTCAGGATCAATTTCCTGTGAAAGAGAAATCACCATTTTAAATATCAGTCTAAGGACAGGCCACAGGGATGACATTAAATTTGAATATTTTTATCCACAAGGCCAGGTAGTTCAAAGAAAATACCCTTGTTTGATTTCCTATTTACAGTTAACTCAAGTGAGAACTTTTGAATGTACAAGTAAAACTGGGTTTTAGATTAGTATAGATGTTAGTCCTTTATCTGAAAACTGGAAAATTATCTTGGCTCTTTAGTGAAGTGGTCTAAGATCAAAGAGGCTTCATCTAGGGCACTTTCCCACATAAAGAACCAGAGTTCAGAGGGAAGGTTAAAGAAACATTGCAGGAAACCAGAATTAAAGAATAATATAACCTTGTAAGAGGGCAGCACAGGTGAACTGGATGGGAGAAGAACAAAGGTGTCTGTCACATTAAGTCTCTCTCCATGAGGCTTTTATGGAAGAGAACAATGAAATGGTGTTCTGCACAGTATGACAAGAGCCTTAGGCTCGAAAACTGTATTCTGCTTACTCTGACAGCCACAGAGTAATTAACTCCAATCCAGTACTTGTGTTTCTTACTTCACAGTTAAGGACTGCTCTGTATCGTATAAAACTCAGGTTGGACATTTGAGATAGGAGAAAGCCAAGCCAATTCATGATTCCAAGTTGGCCTGTTAGCTCTTGGTAACTCTGTGTCTGGAATAGACACTGCTTGTATTTATTGCCATTATTTTGCCTTTTGGGGTACTAGATTTTGTTATCTTTGAGCCAGGAAGAAAAGTGGATTTACCTTTTGGCCCTGCAGCCAGTTTAAGTCCACAAGCTGCTTTTCTGGTTTATTTTTAACTAAGTGGTGACAAGAATTTAGAAGATTGCTTGCTAAAACAGTCCTTGAAATTTCAAGCTGACTTTTCTAAAATTTACCTTCTCATTTCTCACACAAACAAGCCTTTTCTGGTTGAGAAGATTATACTTTCATTGACGCATGTAACACAGCCCAGTTATGTACCACTTGCTCTAATAACTTGACTGCCTTGACTTCCTGTAGCAATCCTCAATGAGGGTACCAGTCTTGCTCTTGCTATGAAAAATCATACTGTTATTTTGATAGTTATGCTTCAAGAGATCACATGTACAGAACAGACTATATGGAAAGATATCTGAGTGACTGTTTGCAACTATGCCAGCAATGCAGATTTGAGGATGCTGGTGAATAATTGAAAAAAAAATAGATGACTTTCAGAGTGTAGTGGGGACAAGTAAGTATTTGTCTCATTCTAAGGATGGATAAAAGACACATCCTAAATATTTATATAGGCATATAGACAGATGATGATGATAGATAATAGATTGAGAGATGAAGTAGATGCACAGATCCATAACTAGATAGATGATAGGTAGGTGATAGCAGATGTATGATAGTTGATAGACTGATTGGTGATAAATGAATATAGACAGGTGACAGATAAATCTTTCACTGAAGAGTTGGTAATTAAGGGCCAAATTATATCACCTACTATTTCCATGAAACAAAATATTAATACATATTCATACAGATAGTAAACAAACTTGGAAACAGCTGCAACCCATCTATAAAATGTATAAAAGTCAGAAATCCGATAAGAAAATTACATGATTTCACATAAGAATATCAGAATTTCTCAGCAAATTTTACTCTATTGCTGAAGTTTTCAGCAACAGCAAAGAATGACTTCTACAAAAACAACTCAGTAAAAAACACTACAGTCTGAAATATTATCCTGGTAGATAAGCAGGAGAGAGAGAGAGAGAGAGAGAGAGAGAGAGAGAGAGAGAGAGAGAGAGAGAGAGCAAGAAAAGGTAAAATACATAGAAATTTGCCTATTGAGGAATGGATTATATCTTGTTGAGTTGTTGTCCAAAAGGTTCCCACAGAAAATCAACACATCATAGGCTATTGCCAAGGCTTATGGTTGCTCTCTGCAACCTGACGGTAAGATCCTTTTATAGAGGACAACATTTACTTAGGACATTAAAAACTGAGAGGTTAAGCTTGTACCTAACTAGAAGCTTTATCCCTACTGATTAGTGTCTGTCATGCTGGAAGTTATTCTTCATGATATTGGTAGAGAAAGACAATCATCCATAACACCCAGATACAAACTCTGCAACCTACAAAATTGCCTTCAAAATATACTGTTACAATAGAGACACAAATGTTCTGAGAGTAATCAACTACTTTTTGACTGGATTGTGTTGTGGTATTCCCACTCAGTTCTGCAGCTGCCTCAGAGCCCCCAAATAACACACAGAGACTGTATTACTTACAATGCTGCAGGCCAATGTCTATGGCTTCTTACTGGATAGCTCTGTCTTAAGTAGTAACTCATAACTACTAATATATGTATTTCTACAAAATCTATTTTACCAAGTAGGCCAGACTCACGTGTCCTCTCCTCCTGGGATCACATAGTGCATTCCTACCACCTTTCCTAGAATCCTCCTTATCTCCTGGTCCCACCTATCTTGCTTCCCTATTGGCCAACAGTGTTTTGTTCATTAACCAATAAGAGAAACCTATGTACAGAAGATTTCCACCATCATCATTGTGCACTTTATGAGAAGGGACCCATACTTGACACTGCTTAAAATGGCCAAGAATCCAAGGCTAGATAGGTTTTGTGTCAAGGGAAAAACTTAATACTATTGTTATTATAAAGGATCATAGCAATTAAATGTCTCCTAATATCATACTGCTATATCCATAGATGACTTATCACTTTACCTGCAACAAAGAAGCTTTTTTCAGCACTAGAGGAGAATTAAGATAAAGACCACAACTGGAAAGTATACAGAGAACGACAGTCTTTGGAGAACAGTTTAAATGTGGGTTCTTTACTAAATACTTTCCTTCAAGTCTCAGGCATCTACATGAAAGAGGGCGAAAATAGACATAAAAGCAAGAGGTGCTGGATGACTACAAAGAAACAGTGTCTTTCAGACACAACAGCATGGTAGCATATATAAATTCATAGAGACTGCAGCAGCATGCAAAAGACCCATACAGGTTTGTTCAAAACAGGGTCCCAGTACTACGATGGGAAAGTAGACACAGGGTTGTACCACTAAGCAAGAAGCTATCTGCCTTTGATGCCTTCTGGCAAAGGGAAAATCAATTTTTCTCCCATAGAGTGTCATTGGGCATATCAAACATGCACCAGAGTGTGATTCATGACCAAAAAGTTTGTCAACATAGAATGAATTTAACAAAATGAGCTCCATTTTTTGTTTGTTTTTGGTCAGTTTGGTTTTGGTATTGGTGGACTTTTTGTTTCATTTTATTTTGTTTCACAGTTTTTTGTCTTTTTTTTCCCTGCTTGTTTTGGGAATATTTTTATTTCTTATATTTTGTTGTTTATTTTATTGAGGGAGGGACATGGTTAAGGATGTGTGAGATTCTCGGAGGAACTAGGGTAGGGGAAAAAACAATCAAATTTTATCTTATGAAAAAAATTAAAGTGTAAATAGATAAGTAGTATATTACTTCCTAACTGTTACTATGTGTTCATTGGCTATGGCTCCTCCACAACCAAGAGAAGTTAATCTTCTATCATATGAGAACATATGCTGTCATCAGTGATATTTGTAGAGCAATCTCAGGGACAATTTTTTTTTTCTCTAGCTTCAGATAGTACCATGCAGAGCTGACCCAGGATTCAATTTATGAATATATTTAGTACTTGCAATTTTGATATTGTATTATGATACATTGGCTGTAAAAATAAAGTTGACATTTTGCTTGGATATTCCAGGATTTTGAATGACTACACAAAGCCAAAGTCAAGCTACAGTTCATCTGGCCAGTACATGGTATGGTGGAAAATATCATGGTAGGAGTTTAACACATTAATTTCTGGCCCCCCATTGACACTAAAGTCCACAAAATCTTGGTAATTCCATTATATTTCTGTGTTAGTCCTCAGTTTGAAACTTAGTAAATTATATTATCAGGCCAGGGTATTACACATGTGGTTCCTACCAGTAGTTCTTATGGAGTAAAGAAGTTAAAGATTCTTCAGTAAAGACAACTTGCCAAGGGATGGGAGTAGCATTCATATGAAACATTCACTATCAGTTGATAAACAATTTATGTGCCAATAGGAAAAAATGAAATGCTATGACTATTTTAAGCAATGCTTTATTAGTAATCAGTACTATATCTTATAAGGAAAAATTTAAATTTATCTAGAGGAAAATATTTTACCATGCATCACTTGCTCATTAGCAAAAAGAAAATCAGTTGAGTAATTTTTTGTTTATGGTATTATCCTTCTCCTTTTCATAATTCAGTTTTTCAAACAATTTTAGATTGTGAGATTTGGATTATTTTCACATAGTAGCATCTTTCAGTGTTTTAAAACTATTGGTAGGAAAGTGTTCCTTAAATGAGCCTCTGATTGCAATGCCTGAGATTTTTCTTTGACACTAATGATGGATTTTATTTAAGTTTGATCTACGCAAATATACAAGTGTGTATGTGTGTCTATAAACATCTTGGTATATGTGACTTGTAGATAATGAATACATGTTCTATTTCTAGATGACAGTCATTTAGAAGAGAATACTTGGATATGATGTACCTTGCGATTTCCATCAACATCCTCGATGCTATCTTTTACACAGAAGGGACTCAGTGAATATAGATACAAAATGAAAGCTAATGTATTTAATTCTGAATTAAATAATGTTCAAGTTACTTGGTTTCATGTGTAACAAAGCACTATGTTGATGAGGGTGACCTTTGTACATATACTGAAAATGTTTTCTTAACTGCTAACCACTTGCTAGCAATAATGGAACAATGAGTACTGTAAATTGCAAAGCACACCAGATGACAGTGTTTTTCATTGTGAAAGCTGATCTGCTACATTATTTCTGGGAATTTGGGGGTAATGTTTGTTGATTTCTGTCCAATTAAGTGTAGTTTATAAAGAAACATCTGGTGGAATCATTGCCACCCAACAATTGGGTAAATAAGGTAACAAAATAGCCTGTTTCATTTTCCATCTAGCAGTCTTTATTTTAATACACAATTTTAAACTAGATTTGATTACCATCTTATATGCCTTGTAATCCGTGCATTAAAAATAAATGCCTAAATAATGTTGACTGCTTTGCATTTCGTGTAAACAGAGTAAACAGTAAGACGTACTACTTTGATTGACTGCTAAGTCAGATTCCTAAATTTTAAGGGTTTTCTTGGTTTTCCTAAACATTCCTATGTAATAATGATGAGTAACTTTAGGAAATAATTTACTTAAATAAGTTAGTTTGTTCTAGGGCAAACCATTCCACATTGTAATACTTCAGCAGAAACAGTGAAAGAATCTGTATGTGTTTGTGTGAGAGAGCTCTTTTATTTTTTATTTATTAGAAACAAGCTTGTTTTACATGTCAATCCCAGTTCCCTCTCCCTCCCCTCCTCCCCGTCCCTAACCTACCCCCTATCCCACTCACTTTCTGCTCCCAAGGGAGGGTGAGGCCTTCCATGGTGGATCTTTAAAGTTTGTCATATCATTTAGAGCATGGCCTATGTCCTCTGCCGTGTGTCTTGGCTGAGAGTATCCCTCTATGTGGAATAGGATTCCTATACTAGGGATAAATACTTATCCACTAAAAGAGGCCCCATAGATTGCCCAGGCCTCCTAGCTGATACCCATGTTCAGGGGGCCTAGATAAGTCCTATGCTGGTTTCCCAGCTATAAGACTGGAGTCCATGAGCTCCCCCTTGTTCATGTCAGCTGTTTCTTTGGGTTTCTCCAGCCTGGTCTTGACCTCTTTTCTCATCACTCCTCCCTCTCTGCAACTGGATTCCAAGTGTTCGTCTCAGTGTTTAGTTATGAATGTCTGATTCTGCTTCTGTCAGCTACTGGATGAAGGCTCTAAGGTAATATTATAAGGTAGTCGTCAATCTCATTGGAGAAGGGCATTTAAAAGGAATAACAGGAGAACCTAATGACCTAAGTATTAGATGGATCTGAGAACAAAGACTTTTGAGAGTTACTGAGTTCAAATTCCCACTGTCAAATAGGACTAGCACAGAGCTTTTAAACAGTTTCTACTTCTAAGTTTCATCACCTATAAAATGTGCTACTCAATTTTACCCGTTATTTCCAATAGTTTGTTTGCATATAAATATATTTAAAACAGTTTCATTCCTCTTACCAAGTGTTTAATTAATACACATAATATATGTGTATGTTAAAATTCATGAGATTACCTTTCTCTGAGTCCTATTTTCTTGTTATTAAGTTGGTTCTTTATTTTGATGTTATTTCTTTATAAGATATTTGGCTTGTGCATATTTTCTCCTATTCTCTATCTTCTCTACTGTGCTCACTAGTTCCTTAATGGTGCAGAAACATTTTAATTTGAGATTATTCCAATTGTTAATATTTGATTATTAAAACATAAATGAGAAAATGCCCAACATTGCATATTATCAGATTAATAGCAATTTTAAAGACAACAGATACTATTTCATACTGTCATGATGGTTATTATCAAATTAGGAAAGATACTTTTTTTCAGAGAACATTGGCACAGAGAACTCATACAAATTGTGAGAATGTAAATTAGTAGAACAATTTTAGAAAACTGTATAGAAGTAGGTCAAAACTCAAAGCAAAATTACTAGGTCTGGAGAGGTGGCTTGGGTCAGTGTTTAAAAGCACTTGCTGCAGTTCTAGGGGATCTGAATTTACTTCTCAGCACACACATTGGGGCCACTTGCATCTCATCTACTTGGAATTCTATCTTTAGGGGATCTTATACCCACTAGTGGTCTGTGTGGGTAACTGTACACACATGTTGCATACATTAACACACACACACACACACACACACACACACACACACACACACACACACACACACACTCACCCAGAAAGAGAAACACATCAATAAAAATAATATAAATTTTAAAAATAGAAATACTGTATGTGTTGGTAATCGCAATCTTGTTATATTTTCTGACTAAATAAAACAATATATGAGAGATCTCTACATCCAAATATTCTTTATAGCATTACTTAGAATAGGCAAGATACAAAATCAATAAGAACCTTTATCAGCAGCAAATGAGGAAAGAATATAAGATACATATATAGTAATATTACTTTGGTGTGCTTTGAGAGATTGAGAACTGTATTTCCTACCATAAGCAAGAATAATTCTTCAACCCTTCAACCAGTGTTTCTCTTAGGGATTTGATCACAACAGTGAGATGAATAACTAAAACAACTGCTTAATTCAATGATAAAATTGCCACCTCTCAAGTCAGAATTGGGGAGCTGTGACCATTCAAGCTTTCGTAATTTTAATGAAGCTGCCACCTGGTCTTCACAAAAATCACTAGACTTGACTCTCAGACAAGTGAAGATTTCACAATGGACTGTTCCAGGTGTTTCATACTGATCACAAATAAGCAAAGACACAGTCCCTGCTCATTTGAATGATAGAAGCCATTTCTCACTTCCCTGAGTAAAGAGAGTTGCGTTTTCTTTAATATTATTTGCTTGAGCATTATTTCATCCCTTTTTGATCATTTTAATAATCATGTGTGAAATGGGAGTGGATTTCTCTTACAGACTGAGAATCTTGTTATACTATATGGCCATTTATTATTTAGTGGATGAGGCTATGGGGTATCTTTTCACTGACTTCAGAAGATCTGATTAGGTCTCATTAGTCTCCATCCCTATTGAAGTAATGTAAATAAGGCCAATGAATTTCACTGGACATCCTTTGCCAATACAACTTTCCATTTTATCTTCTGTTCTGTTTGCATACTGAGTTAAAATTCAACTGGCACAGCTGTGTATTTCCCACATTGTTATTGTTGGAATATTGGCTTTGTATAATGTTAACCATTACAAAATTTTGAAAAGCTGTTTGAAAATCTATGATGTCAATTGATGGAAAGAGAGACCTTAACCAAGAAAGGCAAAGTATCCTGTATCTTAATATTTTATCATAATTTAGAAATGTTTATCTCTTTCTATTTCTCTCTCTCTCTCTCTCTCTCTCTCTCTCTCTCTGTGTGTGTGTGTGTGTGTGTGTGTGTGTGTGTGTTATTTGTACTTGTGGAGATTAGAGGACAAATTGCAGAAGTTAGTTATCTCCTCCCAGTACATGAGCCTGGGTGTGGAACTCAGAATATTGGAATTAGTCACAAATGCTTTACTTTCTGAACCATCTTAAAGCCTTGGGATCACCTTGCTTATAATTTAAACTATTTCATGCAGTTACTCTTCCCTAATAAACTATTTGAGAAAGATGATTTCATACAGTTGGTATTTTTACATACAATACATATTTTACATACAATAATTCATTTAGTGCCACTTGCCTTCTAGTATCTTCCATTTTTCTAAGTGCTTGTGAAGAGTGGAGGATTAAGGAAAACACTGAAGTCATAGAAAATATTGAGAAATAAATGTATGATACTTACCTCATTCTTCCTCTGGAAATAGTTTTGAAATTTGCCATTTCTGTCATTAGTATAGAAATTGATAATACTGAGCACATTTCAAAGGAAAGCTATTAGCAAGATCAGCTAGGACTAACCTTGTGAACCTTCAACTGTTTTTCTCAGCAAAATAACAAGGCATTGTAAGCCCTCTACATAAGTGGAAATGAAAACACAGAAGGAAACTTTCTACCGCCAATCAAATTAGGCCCACAGAGTGACTACTCTAGAAAATAAGCTTTCACATTAATTACAGACAATGAAAAATATGATAAAAAGAGGTAGCTTGTTAAATTAAATGCTATGACACTGTGATCAAAACCAGTCAACCAAATCAATTGAGATTTAGTACATAGAATCTTGGGAAAGAGCTTAAGGTAAGAGTAACCAGACTTCATTTCAGTTTCTATACTAACTTCACTACATGTGACTTTCTAGTGGCTTTCTTAAGACTATGTAGAGGGATTCTCAAGTATCAGTTGCTATGAGTCATGGCTAATTACAAAGAAAGCATTCATTTGGAATTTTAGATTTGGCTATGTGAATATGTCATTACCATCTTTAGCATTGTTCAATTGTGTATTTTGCCTATGGATGGTTGTGATTCACAAAGCTCCACAACTTGGACAATGTTATGGTGCTAGTTAAGGGCAGATCTGAAAATTGAAACAGATGTTTACATCTTGAGCTGAAAAGCTAAAATCTGAATAAATGCTTATGCCAACAGGCAGCATAAGCCAGACTGAGAATTGAACACATTGTAGTATTAAGTAAAGGATACAATTGATGAAGCAAAGAGGATTTTCTTTGTTTTATGAAACAGATATTGCTTGATCTCTATTTTTGAAAAGAGCCATCACAGTCCTATTCACAATTTACAATCTTTAATGAGATGCTGAATAATACATTGTTAGCACTCAACTCATCAGTTAGCCCTTAACTCATCATGTAAAGTTTATTTAGAATGACTTCTTCAAAGCAAAACCTTCAGTCATGCAACTCATTTGTGTTTAAAACATGCCATGATGGTAAAGTCTGAATGAAGCTGTAGAGTCCTTCCAATTTGTAGTGCAAGCTAGTTTATGAATCAAACATGTATTTGTAAAGGCATGATTGATTAAGGGTAGATAAAGTCCTTGTGTTACAAAAGATAAACTGAATATCATAATTTGGCTTTTACATTAGTTCTCATTGAGACTCAGTTACACAAATTGATCTGCATATGAGTCTCTCTGCACATTTTAAAACAGCTATGGGCAATTGTGCAGTCAAAAGCTTTATAGTAGGGGTTCTTCCCTTTTTTATTTTCTCTTTTTCATTACACTTATTTTAAATAGAATGTTATTCATTTGTTTTTCTTATGGGTTTTATTGTGTACTGTCCCCTTGGGAAAATATAATCATTGATAAACAATTGTACACTTTTGCTGTGTGAGCAGAAAATGATGAAACATATTCTGAGACCTATTAGGCATCTTATGTTGAAATATTGGAAGATCAGTAACTAGTTCATACACTATATTTTTAAATTATCCAGATATTAAAGTTGTCTTTTATAGTTCACGCAACCATAAACTTGAAATTTCACGAGGATGCTATTATGTTACATCATGAATTTGAAGCCATGCTTTCAACTCAATAATTCTTGGGAAACTTTGGCACTAAGAAAGCATAGAAAAGGAAAGTAGAAAACATTTTACAGTTTAAAAAAAAAGTCTTCCCCACAAACTGAGAGAGGTTTGGAATTGCAGTCAGATAGAGTCTGAAAGAAGAAAAAAAGTCTTTTTTCAGTCCATGAGGAAACAGAAACCTCAAAGACCTGATAACTTGCCTTAACAATTTGGCTTAGTATATGAGGAATTGATACCATGTGCAGGGTATAAAATTCTATATCTCAACTATGTCTAAGTATGTGCAAAAATCCACACACACTGACTTATTGCAAAGCTACTAGCTTGGTTGGTCAAAATCATATTCTTTATTTTTCTAGTATACTGGAGATACTTCAGCTAATTTACACTGATAAAATTGAAAGCTTTTTGAGATATCAGTTTTCTTTTAAAGGATCTTAGTTACACACCTTCCCCCCTCTCTCTCTTTCTCTTTTCTTCCCCTATGTGTGTCATGTGTGCAGATTTATGTATGCACAAGAGTGTCCACATGTCATAGCCACAAAGTTGCTGTGGATGCCTCAATACTACTCTTCTACTTTCTTTGAGTCTGCCAGGCTAGCTGACCCATGTACTTTCTGGGAATGTCTTATGGCCTTTTCCCATTTCTCATAAGAATCAGGGTGCTATAGATGCTGAATTTACCTGGGTTCCAGAATCCAAACTCAGGTCTTCATTGTGAGAACTTAACTCAGTGAGCTATTTCTCCAATCCCAGAATATAGGCTTTTTGTACGAATTGTAGTAGAGTATTCTGAAGGTTAACATTTGAAGGCATTGCTATTTCCACACTGTTTTTATTTTTGTCCTGTTTTATCACTTACATTTTTATACATCAGGAAGATTAAGGTCTTTGTAAGTTAAAAATTATGCAACAGCTGCTGTGAATTCCTTCTTACACAGGAACATGGAATTTATATTGGGAAATACCTATTACCAGCTATGAAATATGTATGAGGCTCTGTAGACAACTTGTAAAATAGTATGTCTCCTAGAAGCCGAATGGAATGGTTACTTTGCTTGGGAATTCACTATTAAAGGAGAATTATATTGATATGTGCTGAGTATTGTTTGAATGTATGAATAATGCATTGTGATACCTAGTTTTGTGGACTTGTTTCTATATCATACTACTATTAAGACATTGCTTATGTGCTGCCCTTTGTGTCTGTGCTTGTTTTGTTTGATAGAATGCAAAATAATTTAGATATTAATGAAATAATGTATAATCAAATTGAACATGCTCTTACATCTTACAGCTATAGGTAAGCATACCATGAAGCTGTATATGCAATCCCCACCAAGAAAAGAAAATGTTCAGTATTTTTAGGGTGTGCCATTATTACAAATGATGACAGAATATTCAAGTTAATTAAAAATTGTTTATTAGAATATTTCACCCAAAGGACAAAAATGGTGTTAATTATATTTCATTGGAATTTTGTCCTCTATTTGTTATTTTATTTCATTTTATTTTGATGTGTGTGTTCATTTATATGCATGACTGTAACCTTATGTATGCGACAATATACACATAGACATTAGTAGACAACTTTAGTTATCAGTCTCTGACCTTTTTCTTTTGTGAGACAGGGTCTCATGATGTCCTCCAGCACTTTTGGATCTTTCCCTCTTTTCACCCCCTTGTCTGTAGGAGTTCGTTGAGGTCTAGAGAAAGGACTGGATGGATATACCCCATCTTGGAATAATGTTCCATGGAGGAGGGTTCTAGGTAGACACTAATTATACTTCCACATGTTCTATGAGTTCTGCAGAATATTTCTTCAGAAATGAGTCCTTCCGGTCAGTTTGTAGAGAGCAACTACAGACTTAGCAACAGCCTGGGATTTGGGGGATTCCTATGGGACCCTTTCCAGTACATGAAACTTCTTCTGTGACAAGTTATGGCCAACTTGGGATTTGTCAACTCCATTATGTGGTGACTTCATTTACATTGACTTCATACATATATTTATATATTAAGAGGCTTCGACTTTATTGGATTTTCATACTACTTAAATGACTTTTATTTTAGTTGTGTTTTTCATATTCCTTCTCTCATCATACATACTATTCTCTTCCCCTTCCCACTTTAACCTCCAGTTCAAATGCCCCTCCTACATTGATAAATATTTTTTTTCTATTTCCCTGTCCTAGGGAGATATGCATGCCCTCTACTAATTATTTGCTCTATACCTAACATTTGTGGTTATATGGATTGTGGCTTGGATATCAGTACTAACAGATAATATCCACATATAAACAAATATGCACAATATTTGATTTTCTGGATCTGTATTAACTCACTCTGGATGACTAAAACTATTTTCATCTATTTATGTACAAATTTGAATTCAGTTGATATTTTTGTACTGAGTAACATTCCAGTGTGTGTGTGTGTGTGTGTGTGTGTGTGTGTGTGTGTGTGTGTGTGTGTGCATCACATCTTCTTCTAATACTTCTGTCTGTCTAGGGACATCTAGGTTGTTTCTATTTTCTGGCTATTATGAATAGCTTAGCTCTGAACATAGATGAGCAAGTATCTCTGTGGTAGGATAAAGTGTCCTTTGGGTATATGCTCAAGAGAATCATAGCTGGGTCTTGAGGTAGATCCTATATTCAAGAGAAACTGCCTCACTGAAATCTGCTGTGACTATACAAGTTTCCACTCCCACCAGCAATGGATGAGTGTTCCCTTTGCTACACATCCTCATCAGCATGAACTGTCACATATTTATTGATCTTAGCCATTCTGACAGGTATAAGATGAAATCTCAAAGTAGTTTTGATTTGCATTTCCCTGATGACTAAGGATGCTAACATTTTTATAAGTACTTCTCAGCCATTCTTGTTTCTTCTTTTGAAAACTTGTTTTCAAAAGAAAACAAGATCTTTTACACACTTTGTTTTTTATTATACTTTATTATCTAAAAATTTTCTAACTTTAAATGTATTTTGATTACAGTCTTACTCCCTCAACTCCTCCCAGATCCTGCCACCTTCTATATTGGTCTAACCAACTTCAAGTGGTTTCTAAAAAAAATTAAAGCCTAATACAACAAAATTCCCCCAAGCCAAGAAAACAAAAATAAAACAATTCCCATTGAAGGACAAAAATCCCACCAAACTGTAACTGAACAAAAGCATATACTTGTGGAGTCCACTCTATTTTAGGCAATTCTTCCTGAAACTGAAGCCTGCCCTGGAGAGGTTGATATACCTAGTGTCATTCCTTTGGAGAAAACTGATTTCCCATATTCTAGCAGGTATAATTGAGCATTGAGTTGTGATGCTTTACTGTAGGGCAATATTTTCATCCATTAATTCACTCATTAAAAAATAACAAAATAAAATATAACAAAAAACAAAAGCTATCTCATCAAAGTAGGACAAGACAAGCCATCAGAAGGAAAAAGAGTCTCAGAAAAGGAATAATATCAGACACCCACTCATTCCCACACCCAGGAATCACTTAAAACACTAAACTGAATGCCATTATATAAGCACAGAGAAACTGGTGTTGACCTATGCAGGACATGTTTGCATGCTGTTTCAGATTGTGTGAATTCATATGAGCTTTGTGGTGATATTCTGTTTGTGCTATAATAAATAAGGCTTGCCTGAAGATCAGGTTGCAGAGGTAAGCTACTAGTTAGCCATAGAAACCAGGCAGTGGTGTCACACACCTTTAATCCCAGCACTCAGGAGACAGGCAGACAGATCTCTGTGAGTTCAAGGCCATCATGGGCTATAAGAGATTAAATCTGTCTAAAAGAGAAGCAGAGATCACACAAAGAGAAACAGACATAACATGCCATTAATCCAAGCACTAACGAGGAGGAGACAGAAGTGATATGGCTGGATGCAGAGAGCAATATAAGATGGCAAGAGACAGGGACTTAGGTCAGTCCAAGGATTCATAGGGACAGGATCGCCCTTTTGGTCTGAGCATTGGTAGAGGTAAGAACTCTAGTGGTGGGTCACCCTGCTTCTCGGATCCTTCAGCTTTCACCCCATGATAGCTGACTTTGAGCTTTTATTATTAAGACAAATTAAAATTCATGCTATAGTTGACTTAAATTATCTTGTTTCCTTCTTGTACTCCATCCCTTCAAGTCCTTAGAGGCTCTCCACCTCCTTTTTGCAGGGTTCCCTGAGCTCTGAGGGAAGGGATTTGATAGAGACACTCATTTGAAAGCTGGGATTTTTAAGGTTTCCCAGTCTCTGCATAATATCTGGCTATGTGTCTCTTTATTTTTCTTTTTGTTTATAAAAATAATTTTTAAGATTTTTTTTTATTTATTGTGTATACAATGTTCTGCCTGCATCTCTGCCTGCATGCTGGAAGAGAGTACCAGATCTCATTATACAGGTTGTGAGCCACCATGTGGTTGCTGGGAATTGAGCTCCGGACCTCTGAAAGAGCAGTTAGTGCTGTTATCCTCTGAGCCATCTCTCCAGCCCACGGGTCTCTCTATTTTTCTCATCTACTGTAGGAGAAAGCTTCTCAGATGAAGGTTGGAAAAGGCACTAATCTATTCAGTTAGTCTGTCTTTTAATGAGACCTTAATGTTGAAAGACATCAATGACCAAAGATTGCTGGTTCCTTATAGTTTGTTGTTGAGGTTTTTATTGTTGTTACTGTTGTTTTTGTTGTTGTTGTTGTTGGTGGTGGTGTGTGTGCTGTGCTGTGCTGTGTGTGTGTGTGTGTGTGTGTGTGTGTGTGTGTGTGTGTGTGTGTGTGTGGTTTGTGTGTGTGTGTGTGTATCCTTCCCTTCTTCTGACTTTATTGGTTTGGAATTATTTATTTCCTGTGGTTTCTTGAACGCAGTTAACCTCTTTCAATTGGAGTTGACCTTTTAGTGTCTTCTGTAGACCTGGGTTTGTAGATGGATATTGCTTAAATTTATTTTTTTCATAGAAATGTTTTATTTTCACAATCTATTGCATTTAAAAGTTTTGCTCACTATAGTAATTTAGGCTGTCATTTGTGTTCTCTTTGTGACTGCAGAATACTTGTCCAGTCCTTTCTGGCTTTAGAGTTTCCACTAAGAAATCAGCTATAATTCTATTAACTCTGCCTTTATATATTACTTAGTCTATTTCCATATCAACTTTTCAGTATACTTTCTTTATTCTGTACATTTTGTATTTTGCTTATAAACTGTGAGGGAACTTTCTTTTCTGTCTAGTTGGTCTATTTGCTATTCTCATTTTTCTTGTACTTTGATAGGCATATTCTTCTTTACATTGTGAAATTTTCTTCAATGATTTAGTTGAAAATATTTTCAGTACTTTTGACTTGGGTTTTTTCTTTCTTTATTCTTAGATTTGGTCCTTTCATAATGTCCCAGATGTTTGTGCTGCATTTTTTTAGCTTTAACATTTTCTTTGACATATGTATCCATTTGTTTTATTTTGTCTTTAATTTCTGAGATTCTTTCTTCCATCTCTTGTATGCTGTTACCACTACACATTTTCATCACTTTGGGTTTTTTATTGATTATATTTCCTCTTTCATGTCTTGAAATGTTGTATTCATTTCTTACCACTGTGTTTTCATAGATTCTTTTACGAGATATGTGATTTATTTGTTGCATTATTAAGGACCTCTATCATATCCGTAAATGTTCCTTTAATTTCTTCGTCATGTGCTTCAATTATGTTGCTATTCTCAGGACCTATTGTGGTAGGGTTTCTGGGCTCTTCTTTTCATGCTAGCATCTAGGCATATGAGATCGGGAAGCTTATAATTCTAGACTTGTCCTGTCTTTCTTGGGTGGATGTTTTGTTTGCTGTTTTCTGTTGCTCTCTCTGGTTCTTAGGATGGTGTGGTGTCTGTGTGTTGCCCAATAGGGAATTCTTATGAGTTCCTGATAGGTCTGTCCCCTTGGGTTTTCAAGTAAAAGGTGTTTCTAGATATTGGTAGCTAATACTTAAGAATGGGATGGACAGAGAGCTGAGGGAGCCTACAGGTGGGAGTAACACTAGGTGTTCCACCAAGACCTGCTCAGTCCCCTGGGAATGGGGGCAGATAGTGTAGAACCCATAGCAAGTAGTCTGTTACAGAACTGGTGATGAGACTAACGTGTTGATATGGAGGAGAAACAGCAGAGTTAAGATCCAGATCCAAAGCTTGCTACCTACTTTGATGGTCTACTTGAAGGCTTGTCTGTCAGGTTCCCAGGATGACTACTCCAATTGGGACCTGGGATAACAGGATTAGTGGGGATGAATGGGGGAGCAAAAGATTGGTGTGATCCACTGGAGGTGGGATCAGAAAGTAAGGGAAACCTCAGCAGGTGGTCTGTTACAGCACTAGTAATAAAACTGGGGTTTGCATTTAGAGGAGAGAAGGGAGGGTTGAATATATCCACTTAGGCTACTTTCCTTACCAGAGTGGTCCAAGGGATCTCAGGGAGTTATCTGCTGTGGTTGGAGGCTGGGGTAAAGTAATGAGTGGCAGAGAAAGGAATTTGGGGAGGAGAGATCTGTGTGCTCTCTAAATTCTTACTCATGAGTGATATATTTGTTATTCCTTCTTTCATTTATTTTTTTTAAATTTGCATTCAACTCAACACTCTGCTTGGTTAAAAGGCTTAAGGTCTTTTGCAGTTCTACCAGAAGCAGCTAAGCTAGTTTGTTTAATGCTATCTAATATTTTATATCTTCCACAGAATGGAGCCATACTAAATTTGCAGCTCTTGCCTAATCTATTTCTCTAGAAGCATTTTATACCTCTAGGCAGACATTTAATTTTTTTATGCTTTATTATCCCTTTGGATTCTCCAAAATAAATTCTTCATTATCCTAGTTTATAGCTATCTCCACCCTTTTCGTGCTTCTCATAAGCTCCTATTGGACAGTTTCATTATCTCTCATTTTATATAACAAGGCACCTTTTGTGGGGGGGGGAGGTGATGGTGACATGTAGATATTCATAATAAATTGTTCTAATTCGTGTTCTGCTGGAGGACTGGTACTGAAAGTTGAACACACAGCCTCTTGCAGGCTCAGCAAACACTAAACAACTGAGCCATTTCCCCACATGCATTCTTGAGTGTCAGTAATCCGTGATTGTCAGTATGCTGTTAAAGCCAGACTGCCTGGTTTGCACCTCAAAGCCATCATTAACTTAATTACAAATGTTTTTGTTAATGAAATTGCCAAATGGTAAAAGGATCCCACTGCTTAATCATGGGAGATCATACAACTGGAGAAGGTTAGGTAAATACAAAAGCACAAGGCAACCATTAAGAATTTATTTTGTATTTTTGGTTGTAAGCCTAGCCTTTAAAGGCTGAGACGTCTATGGGGCTTCTGGTAGTACATCAGTATCTATCTCTAACATAAGAATGGACTTTGGGAGCCCAGTCCACATAGAGGCATACGCTCTCAGTCTAGACACATGGGGGAGGGCCTAGGCCCTGCTACAAATGATATGACAGATGTTTATGATACCCATGGAAGGCCACACTCTCCCTAGGGAGCAGAAAAGGGATGGAATATGGAGTTAGTGTGGGGCAGGGGAAAAGGGGAGGGAGAGGGAACTGGGATTGACATGTAAAACAAGCTTGTTTCTAATTTAAATAAAAATAGAAAAAATAATTTTGTATTGTTACTATTATGGCAAAATGTTCATTTATTTACTAGATTCTGAATCATTCCCAGTAGAGCAAATAATGATCAGTGAAAATAGATGTCATTTCAGTGATTTTTGTCAAATTTTACTCCTTACTACATTTGTCTTGTTTTATTTCTGTGAAATCATTTTAAATGCCAGCTTGGTGAAAAATGGGTTTCAAGTTGGTTTTTGCAACCAATACAGTGAGGGAGTGAAGTCAGTACCATATGTACAGTACAAGCCTAATGCTCTTGATGTAAAATGCAGGTTGGTGTCAAACATGGAGGCATGTTCTTGTTTTTTTTATGTTTATAACCATATCCAGTCTGGTATTTTCTGTTAATTCACTGACAATGAACACTAGCGAGACCATGCTTTTTATTTTTTCCATAGTTATCCTTTTGGGTTATTTTTTCATATTTTTGTCTGTGTAATGTATATACATAGTTATGAACACATATAGCAACATGTGTATGTGAAATGCATGTCTGCTTTTTGTGTACTTGCATGGGGAGGCTGAAGGTTGATTTTGGTATCTTCCTCTTTCTCCTTCTACATTACACTTTTGTGTAAGGTCTCTAGGTTGAGCTCAGAGCTCTTTACTAGACATCTGCATCCAAAGATCCCCTTTCTCTGCCTTCTAAGCCCTGGGATTATAGGTAGGTCACCATTTCCACTTAGCATTTGCATGGGTTCAACTCTAGCCTACATGATGCTTGACAACAGGAACTACTGGGCCATCTGTTCATCCTTATGTTCTTACATGTAATAAAATGTCTCTGTGTTTTGAGTCTCATAATTGTGAGTTTTAACTTTTTTATTCTGTCCTCCATGCAAAATGTGACAACTGGTAAAGTTCCAGCTAGACTGCTGCCTATGTCGTATGTTGTCCTGTTTTTATTCATTTATTTTTTGTCCCTTGGTTTATATCAACTTTGATAACATATGGTTAGACAGTTCAGTGCAATGCAGTGTTGTTTCACCCTTTTCACTGACACTCAGACTGTTACCAGGCAAATTGGTAAATCTAGATCACCTCCATTTGGAAAAACATTTATTTTTATGTGTATCTGTTAGTGTGTGTTTGGATGTATACAGGTATTTATAGATGCTGGGTACCTATAACATTACAGGTAGCTGTGAGCTACCAGATATGGGTGCTGAGAACTGAACTCCAGACCTCTGCAAGAACACCAAGGGCTCCTAAACACTGATCATCTCTCCAAATTTCTATATCAATTCTCCCACCTCTGTATCAAATCTTTTGAAGTGCAGCTGAAAATTACACATTTCCCTGTTGGTGTTTAGTAGATTGCCTACTGTGCTTAGACAGCTTAACTCAGTGATTAACTTTTATCTCCTTTGAACCATTAGAGTGTGGAAGTCATGTTAATAAAACATACTCTGTAAGTCAGGGTAGGCTGATGTAAGCTCCAGAAACAAATCATCCTCCAGATGGCAGGGGTTTCATGCCCTGCCCTGATTTCATACCCAACAAAATTATTGCTGTTTAGAGACTCAAACAGCAAATTATCTTTTT
Source organism: Cricetulus griseus (assembly GCF_003668045.3). NCBI lineage: Eukaryota > Metazoa > Chordata > Mammalia > Rodentia > Cricetidae > Cricetulus > Cricetulus griseus. The sequence goes on along the minus strand of NC_048601.1, from coordinate 40,048,046 downwards.
ATCCCACAATATCTTAACAGAAAAAAGGAGACAAGACAAATGAAGAGTAAATTTTAAAATTTCCACCTGAAAGATAGCACATGTAACTTTCACTCCCATTACAGTGTTCAAACCTATGTGTAATTTAGAAAAATCCAATAAAGTCCTCAGAGCAAGAAACTAGTGATATCTGTAGTTAGCCTTATTAATTATAAAACACACTTTTGGTTTAACATATATTCGATATATTCTCTTTCTGAATACACACACACACACACACACACACACACACACACACACACACACACACAAAGACAATCAAGACATATCATCACAATCAAAGGCAACATCCACTGGCCTATGATGAAGATGCTTAAAAGTCATTCCCAATCATAGCAATAAAATTAATGTCTTCAGTAACAGAGTTAGATGATGAAAGTGATAATACTGAACATTAGTGGTTGTCAAATACAGTTATTCATTTATCTCATTTTTTTTTGCTGTAACTGAAGCATAAAAATGAGAAATCATCAGAGCAGAAAATGGGTGAGTAATGAAAATAGCCCAAGTATTTTAGCACTATGACATAGTTAATGCAATTCTGTAAAAATGAACTCAGTAGCAAAAAAATCAAGTAATAAATCCAAAGGATTTAGATTATGATTAATTGAGTAGTTCTTATTCCAAGATTTGCTTAACATTTGATGAAATGACCAATATAAAATACCATATCAACAGGCTAAAGAAAAATTATATCAGCTTATAAGAAAAAGTCTAATGAAATCCATCTCATTCCTCATAAATAATGTCTAGCAACCCAAGGATAAAAGGAAGTTTCCTTTAACTTAGTAAAATAAAACATGACATCTGGACTGAAGGGCCTTAATATTAAAATTCTAAATTATTTACCCCTAAGATTGATGGCAAGAAAATGTCTACCATTCTGAGCATGGCATTCACCATAGTATAAGTTGTTTTAGTCATGTTAACAAGAAAGACAACATGTAATAGGCCAGTCAGGTAGCTCAGGACTCAGAGGGACTTGGCCCACAAGCTTGACCTTTTTAGTTCTACAGTCAGAAGCCTCAGATTTGAAAGAGAGAACTAATTCCCACCAGATGTTTTGTGACCTTGAGAACCATTTCATTGTATGAGCATGCTGGCACATACATACAAATCAATCAATTAATAAATGTAATGATATAAAACTAAAGTGTGAAGATTTCCAAGGAATAATAAGCCCATCCTGATTTGTAAATTGCATTATTATCCCTGGTACAAATGATAACTATATAAATTGATCTGAAAATATGATGAGAGTTCAACATCTTTGTTAAGTTACTAGATCTACAGACAACAGTGAACTGTATTGAAATTTACCTATGATATGGATGTAGACACTGAATGCAAAAGAAGAATCTCTAATAGATCCCAAAACAAGACATTTAGGTTGTATATAAAAATAATCTATATGTATGATAAAATTTTAAAATGATAATGAAAGAAAAATATTAATATGTATGTATGTATTTAATTTTCCTATATTGAACTGATCAACTAAAGAAACAATTTGACCAAGTTTTAAAAGATATCTGGATGTTCTATATTTTCAGTATAAAGTTTTTATATATTAGATACAGGATCCATATTGAAATTCAGTAGAGAAGTTTTGTTAACAAGGAATAACATGGTAGTACATGTCTACAATCCTGATATTCAAGAGCTGGAGACAGAAGGATCAGAAGTTCAAGGTCTCCTTTGGGCACAATAAGTTACAGCAGGAGCCACATGAGAACCTGCTTCCACTGGGAACAAAGCAAAGAATTTCTATACAAAACTATTTACAATTTGTATTAGGTTTATCTATTTTGTGGGTGTCAATACAAGAATGGGTGTCACAATACATATATGGAGGTCAGAGGATGACTTGTGAGCCTTGGTCCTTTCCTTCCACCATATAGGACCCAGAGATTTATTTAACTCATGTCTTCAGGATTTGTTGCAAGTCTCTTTACACACTGAGCAATGTCACTGGATCTGATATTTATTTTTAATAAACTTAAGCTAAAATATTATATAACATAAGCAATGAACTAATATTTAAACTCAAGATTAGATGGTAGCAATTCCATGTGTATACACATCAAATAGTCATTGCTTACTATTAACATATATAATTTTATTTGAAGTCTCAAAATTTTATAATAGGATTAACAAAAATAATTTAGGTAACACAATTCCAAAGTCTTATGATACATGAAACTTGAATTTCAAATTTGAAAATTAAATCTAAAAATTTACTTTCCTTCTTACAGTTGATGAATCCTGATGCAGACTTGTGTTAGTAGACATTTGAAGTAGCTTCAAAAATATCTAAAATACACTAAACAAATCTTCAACATATGTGTTGAGTTCCATGTAAACACTCAGTATTGTTACTGATTACTTATGTTAATGACAGCAAATAGCATCATATAGATAGAAGACATCTACTTTAAGCACACAGTAAAGCTCTTTGAAACATTGTGGTATACATTGATATGCAGTTGAATAATACATACAGCATAGCTACTGCTAAGGTTGGATCATGTACTGGATAGTGCTTTGTGGTGTTTAGTCCAAAACTTTCATACATTATTGAATCCCTGGTTCCTGATTACTAGTGCAGATGAAGGCCTCATGAACAATGATGGATGCACATGTTATGCATAATAACACATAAGCAAAACACAAGAATTGCTTATTTTAACTGTGGAGATTATAATTTCAACCTTCTATCAAGATAAAAATAGAAACTAAAGCTAGCTAATAGTGAATCAATTTCTGAAGAATAAAATAAATAAGTTCCAGTTTGCTCATCATTAATTTTATCTTAAATTCCTTAGCACACATCCTGTCATCACATCTACTCTCACACATTAAAAGTTACTGTGGCTAAAGAAAACATAGGACACCTCCTGATACTTGGCCTTGCCTAGTGTAGTTCAAAGATTCTGTAGCAAATAAAACCCTACATATTAAGTCACATTTCCCTAAATGATGTTTCCGTTGTTTAACATGTCACGGCCTTTCTTTTTTAACTATCTCTCATTTAGCTTGCTTCTCCAACATATGTGCTCATCTTAATCATTCACTCATCCTTGATGTAGCCAAATTTAAATGTCATGTGTTTTTATTCACAGAGCATGGAATCAATCTCATTATACACTTGAACGCACAGCTTCTACTAAGAGACCCTCCTTCTAAGCCAGAAAATCAATTTGTGTTTATCTGGAGGAATGATATCTTTTTTGAGTGTTGGCAACAGGAAAATGAGATGGAAGGATGTAGGGTGCAACTGCACTGACTATATGCTAAAATACTACTCCGTGGCTGCTCCCATGTACTGGAGAGATGTGGCAGCTCATCTACATTGTCAAGATTCATTAGTCTAGCCTTCAGTTTCATTTGTTCTTCTGGATAATGTTACTACAGCTGATATTCTGCCACTGGTGTTGGAAGATCATGTAACAGAATTGATATGTTTATGTGTTACAGAAATGTATAATCAAGCAATAGGGCAGTATTCACGTGGCCCTCGGAAATCCCTTTACTATGATGATTGTGAAGATGGATTTTGAAATTTTTAACACAGGGTAAACTTTGTATGATCATAAACTCACTTGTGGGGCTAACTCAAAAGGTAAAGTTCATATTCCTAGCTTCCTGCTAAGTAGATATTCAGTGTACTTCTCTTGGTAGTCAGTATGCCAAGGTTAGCACCAGAATTCTTTCTGAGATGAAGTTTCAGACTTGACAGTGTGGTAGGTTAGAGAACCTTCAAAAGTCTTCATCATAATTTTAAATTCAAATGTATTAGCCAGCTGGTGGTGATGCACAGCTTTAACCCCAGCACTGGGAAGGCAGAGGCAGGCAGATCTCTGTGAGTTTGAGGTCAGTCTGGTCTCCAGAGCCAGTGCCAATAGGCTCCAAAGCTACACAGAGAAACCCTGTCATGAAAGCAAAACACCTGCAAAAAATTTTGAATATTTTAGTTCAGATTTTAAAGTTTTAACAAATTTGTTTCACATATGCACATAGGTTGATTCTAACAAAATACCTGTAAGTAGACAGATGTCTTAGTAACTGCAACAAGATTAAAGCATTTAATGATGACTACACAGTACAGAGCTGGTAAAATCGTGGAGGAGTCCTCATGCTGCTTGTTGATGGAAGGAATGTCTGCATAAATACATGAATGTAAGTGAAGCAAGCTAACTCCAGGTTCTTAGAAGTATAATTGTTCCACCCACTAACTCCTGTGGATAACAGCATCAAATATTTCATGTTCTCCTCAAGTTTTCAGCTAATCTTCATTGTATATTTGGAGATACGTCTTTAAAAACATGGTATGACAAAGTTTAATGAAGTTATTATATATTTACCAATAAATATTTAGACACATCATTTTAAACAGAAAATAGGTTTACTCAGTTCTGGGATTTATATAGATTAAGTCCCTCTGGCTTGTTTCCAGCTGATGCAAAGCAGTGGCTTGGGTGATATAGTAAGGACACAGCAGGGGTTTTGTGCTGGAAAATACACTATCATTCCTCAAGATATTTAATATTACTGTAATGATACAGAGCAATATCCAATATTCTATACAAGAAAATAGAAGGGAAGACAGAGCTTTGAGATTTTCAAGCTTGTTTGCCTTTTGTGTTTCCTTTAGGAAAGAATCCCGTTGTATGTCTTAGACTGGGTGTGAAACTTGACCTTCCTGCTGGTGCCTCTTTAGTACCAAAAGCCACATCATGTCCAGGCTTGAACATCTGTAATCAAGTATCACAAATCTGCAAGTTATCACACATATTCACTTCCTGAACCAAATATTATTACTATGAAATCTGTACCACAGTTATCATTTTTTGGTCCACTATATCAATAACAAATTGAAGTGTATTTTAGGCTTAAGTAATATGCTGCTATGATTAATTAGTTTAATAAACATTTTATACCTGCTAAAACATATGCCATTCATTTAAATTAATGATTTTTCAGGAACACTGATTTATTTGACAGTTTGCAATACTGTAAAGAAATGGAATGAATAAGTGAATGTGTGTTTTCTGCATTACAACTTGTAGAATACAGGCGCAGGAGTGTTATTTGGCTTCTACAGCCTTCATTAGTTAATGGTGTTCTCATTAGTTATATTTTATGTGTTGGAGCAGGCAGAAATAATGAGTGTATTTGAATAAAGAAAGGACAAGTGTAAGTCAGGAATCATTCTTTTCCTATTGTAAGCAAAAGTTACTTACAGCTGTTGCCAGCCAAGATTTCTTCTTGATCAAGATCCAGCACTCAGATCTGTCTACAAGAAACACTTGCATACACTGCCTAGTCTCAAGTTCTATTTTGAAACTACAATCGCAGAATGTTTTTTTAAACAGTTATAATAATATCAGTTCTATAACTTAAAATCCTGCAGTGGCTCAAGGTTGCTATATTTTTAGGGAAAGAGTAGCCATTATAAATACTAAACTCTGCAATAGAAATTACTTTTTCCTTTATGAAATCTTGCTCTGTATTTCTGATGGTTAACAGTCTGATGATACAAGAATATAGATACTAGATACTATCCAGTAATGATTCAGGATTGTCTGCATCTGAAGGAAGAGTAAAATATTCATAATTATTCTTAAACATGTTATCCCAGATGTTCATGCAATTTTAATACATTCAATTTGCCAGAATTAGTCTGATAGTCATAATTATATGAACTTCTGTCTGGGGATATGTTCTTTCAAATAGCAGTCATTTCCCAGAGAGAATTTTTGACTATAAAAGACAGAAAACATTTTATACTAAACAGCCAATGGTCTCAGCTATAGTCCTGTTTCTTAGATAGTGTTTGGTATTCATTATCAAATTATTTCTGCCCCATATTCCTATTCTTACTGCATAATGTCCCCTATCTCTTCTACTGAAAAAACTCTGTTTATTGAATTTTCATTTCTTCAAGATAGAACATAAATCAGCCAGGCGTTGGTGGTGCAAGCCTTTACTCCCAGCACTTGGGAGGCAGAGGCAGGTGGATCTCTGTGAGTTCGAGGCCAAACTGGTCTACAGAGTGAGTTTCAGGGCAGCCTCCAAAACAATACAGAGAAACCCTGTCTCAATAAAACCAAAACAAAAAAAAAAATAGAACAAATATCTACTCTCCTTAGTAGAACTTTTTATTTCAAAATTATCCAAATGGGCTATCTGATGAAGTGATAATTTTATTATTTCTGTGTGTTTCTATGTTTATGTTTGGCCAAATCTACAGTGATGTGATTCAGCTGACAATGTAGTAGTAGTATGCTAGATATCAACCCCCTGATGACCCTGTCTGTCTGTGAGGCAGTGAAAGGTGCTCTAACTAGTAGTCCTACCAATGTTGATTATTTTGTGAAATACCTTTGACCTGCTTTGTTTTCAGAATTAATCAAATGTATTTATATAGTCTATGATAACTTTCATGCCTCTACTCCTCATCTCTCTCACTAATATACTTCCAATTCACAGAGGGAAGAGATGCTATAATTAAATCTTTATCTCAGATTGTCAGTACTTTCCTTGTGGTAGGAACTGTAATGATTGAGAATGAGATGATATGTATTTTAACAGCGTGCAGAAAGTTTTATTTTCCTGTAGTTTAATCTTAATCATCACCTAGCATATACTAAATATATAATGAATTAACCTGAGTGATCTATCTTAGATACAGTGATAAAACATGGCCCTACTCTAAGAATGCTTATGTCTCTCTGAAAATAAATTCAGAAAACCTCTTTGATTATTTTATTTAGAGTAATTTTATCAGAATTCTCAGTGTTGATCAATAAATAATGTACACTATCTAGTTAAAATAGTGCAGATGAACTCAAATGCTTGTATTTATGTTCTAGTAAACTTTGGTGAGTTTTTACAGTCTTCAGTACATATCTAATAATTGTTCTTTAACCCAAGGGTGTCTGTATGCTGGACATATTTGTTATATATGTTTTATAGACTCCAGTTTTTGCTTATTGAAAAGTAGAGTAAAACTATGTAACATTTCTACTGTCAATATATGTGATGTGCTGAAATTACACCTAAGAGATTCAGGATACACAGACATAATTGAAAATATTACATCAAATATGTTGTTATTGACCTGAAATCTTTTTCTTGGAAATTTATCTATTGTTCTGTGACACATGTTTTCTCAATTCATGCAAAGATTAAAACTTTCTTTTCACCTTTTGCAGCCAGCTAGCCAGTTAAATCATCTTTCTTAGCTCTTTATTTAAGGGTTGTCCTCACAATGTTGAATTTAATATACTGCTTTAAAATGAAATTGTTTATACCAAACTATTTTGTCAATACTTGGCATACTATTTTACAGTATAAACAAAGCTCTTGTATTATTTTGGATTTTTTTTTTTTACCAACACCAATACTTTATAGAGACGAGAAAGGCAGAGAGAGACAGAGAAGCTCAAGGTTGAGTCTATTAAACCTAAATACTGGAATGTTTCATATCCATCAATATAAATAATAAGATACAGGTGATGAAAAGGCTAGAATCTTTTTCAGAGTGTGCATGTATGTGTGACATCTGTATGTGTATGTGCATTTGCATCTGTATGGGTGCATGTGTGTGCAAATGTATGGAGGCCTGAATTTGATATAGGGTTTCATCCTTGACTTATTGATGGGAAGTCTCTCACTTGCCTTAGAGAATCTCTTGTCTCTGATTCTTGGGCTCTGAAACTACAGGCAACATCCATGCTTGGAAAGCTATTATTTTGGCATAGGAATCCAAACTCATATCTTCACATTTGCAGAGAATGTGTTTTTTTTTTTTCACAGAGAATTTTTCCCATCCATAGGCTAAAATCTTTCTGCTATTGTTTAGTCCCTGGGTCCTCAGGATGAGAACCAGTTAGGAGCTCTCACTAGAATTATGATCAGAAGCATTATCTCAGTTAGACTCAATTTCAATTTACATCTTCAAGTGCCTTATTAGTAGATTTTAGACATGTTAAGATGGACACTCCAATATTAAATTTGACTATAGTTAAAAAAATAATTCTGTTCATAATCACAATGGGGTTCTTGCTATCCTGGCTTGCAGGTTGGCCAGGCCATAGGTATAAACATAAGCCAGTGGATATGAGTGGCATATTCTGTGAGGAGCGATGTGACCAAGACATAACTATGAAAAGTACTAGTTCCTCCCACCTGATGTTCTTGGTAGATATTTCAAATGTGTGTAGATCAACTAGACATAGAAGGAAGTGATTATTCAGATGAGTTAACCAATCCCACAGTGCTTTTATAAAGAAAGGAGCTTTCATCTTTATTAAGCTACTTCTAGTGTTTGTCTTTTTCAGACTTCAATGACATAATTAATTTCATGTCTAAATTTGAATATGTTACTCTGTTTAACAGATTTATAATATCATATAATAATGATCCATGAATTATTTCATAACCTTCTATCACTGAGTTTTCAACAGCTAAATTGTTACATCATGATCTAATTATTAATTCAAGTCAATAACCATTTTCTATCTCTTTTGCAAATTCTAAATTCATACTACCTAGCATCCTTTGAATTAAGAATATGCCACTCTCTTTAGTAGGTAAATGATTAAAAATACAAGGAAAATATCCTACAGCAGGCAATATAATTAAAAAGTTATTTATCTTTCTGATTTTGAATGTTAATTTTGGTCTTATTTCTTAAATCCAACATAATTGCATTTTTCTTGATTATCCAGTTTTACATTTGGCAAAACACATGGTGTTTAACTTACGGACTTATCTTACTACAACAGGATCCCCTAGAGATTTTGGAAATATTCCTTGCATAGCAATTTGCATAAAGAATGTTTATTCTGAAATTCTGTCTACAATGTGTATCTTTGTTCAGAAAAGAAAATTCTGAGTGAGGTAACCCAGTCATAGAAAGGCATGGTATGTACTCACTCATTTATGGATATTAGACACAGTGCAAAGAACTGCCAGCCTACAATCCACACCATCAGAGTAACATGGATGACCCTAAGAGTGAAATATATGACCCCTGAAGAAAGGGAAAGGGACAAGAACTCCTGAGTAAATGGGTGCACAAAGGGAGAGGTGAGAAAGATAGGAAAAAGAGAACTGAAGAAGAAGAGTGGGAAGGAGAACAAGCGCAATCAGGAAGACTGAATCAGGGGAGGAATAAAGAAGAGCAAGAAAAGAGATACTGTAAAAGAGGGAGCCAGTATAGGTTTAAAGAAAAATTTGGCACTAGGGAAATGTTCCGCGATCCACAAAAATGACCCCCAACTAAAAATCTAGGTTTTTGATGTCCTCCCCCTATAATGGGATTAATGACTACCTTAATTGCTATCCCAGAGCCATCATCTAATAGCTGATGGAAGCAGGAGCAGGCACCCAGAGCTAAGCACTGAGCCATCCCCTGGAAATGAGTTGTAAAGAGGGAGGAGGGATGAGGAAGGGAGTCAGACAATGCTGGAGAAACCTACAGAACCAGATAACATGACCTAATGAGAGGACAGAGACCTCAGTCATAAAGCTGGGGAACCAACATTGGACCAAACCAAACCCTCTGAATGTGGGTGCCAGTCAGGAGGCCAGGGCATTCTGTGGGACTTCTAACAGTGGAACCAGTATTTATCCCTAGTACACAAATGGGCTTTGGTACCCTGTTCCCTATGGATTGATACTATTTCAGCTCAGATACACGGAGGAGGGCCTAGGCCTTCCCGGAAAGGATGTGACATACTCTGATGATTCCTCCATAGAAGCCCTCACTATCCTTGGGGAGTGGGTAGGGGTGGGTTAGGGGATTTCAGGGGCATAGAAATATGGGAGGGAGCCATGCTCTTGCATAGGCAGAATTAACATAGTAAAAATGGCAATCCTACCAAAAGCAATCTACAGATTCAACGCAATCCCCATCAAAATCCCAACACAGTTTTTCACAGACATTGAAAGAACAATACTCAACTTCATATGGAAAAATAAAAAACCCAGGATAGCCAAAACAATTCTTTACAATAAAAGATCTTCTGGAGGCATCACCATCCCTGACTTCAAGCTCTATTATAGAGCCATAGTTCTGAAAACAGCTTGGTATTGGCACAAGAATAGACAGATAGACCAATGGAATCAAATTGAAGACCCAGATATTAACCCACGCACCTATGAACACCTTATTTTTGACAAGGTGCTAATGGAAAAAAGATAGCATCTTCAACAAATGGTGCTGGCACAATTGGATTCGGACATGCAGAAAATTGCAGATTGATCCATACTTGTCACCATGCACGAAACTTAAGTGCAAATGGATCAAAGATCTCTCCATAAATCCAGCCACACTGAATCTTCTAGAAGAGAAAGTGGGAATAACCCTTGAACAAATTGGCACAGGAGAACGATTCCTGAACATCATGCCAGAAGCACAGACACTGAGGTCTGCAATCAATAAATGGGACCTCCTGAAACTGAGAAGCTTCTGTAAGGCAAAGGACACAGTCAGTAAGACAAAACGACCACCCACAGAATGGGAAAAGATCTTCACCAGCCCCACATCTGACAGAGGATTGATTTCCAAAATATAGAAGGAGATCAAGAAGCTAGCCACCAAAACACCATACAATGAAATTAAAAAAGTGGGGTGCAGAACTAAACAGAGATTTTTCAACAGAGGAATCTAAAATGGCTGAAAGACACTTAAGAAAGTGCTCAAAATCCTTGGCCATCAGAGAAATGCAACTCAAAACAACTCTGAGATACCACCTCACCCTGTCAGAATGGCTAAAATCAAAAATACCAATGACAACCTTTGCTGGAAAGGATGCAGAGATGAAGGAACACTTCTCCAATGCTGGTGGGAGTGTGAACTCGTAAGACCACTTTGGAAATCAGTATGGAGGTTGCTCAGAAAAATGGGAATCAATCTACCTCAAGATCCAGCCATTCCTCTCTTGGGTATATACCCAAATACTGCATGTCCATACAACAAGGACATATGTTCAACCATGTTCATAGCAGCATTGTTTGTAATAGCCAGAACCTGGAAGCAACCTAGATGCCCCTCAACTGAAGAATGGAAAGAGAAAATGTGGTACATTTATACAATGGAGTACTACTCAGCAGAAAAATGCAATGGAATCTTGAAATTCGCAGGCAAATGGATGGAACTAGAAGAAACCATCCTGAGAGAGAGTCCTCATCCAGTGGCTGATGGAAGCAGAGACAGACATCCACAGAAATACACTGAGCTGAAATCTGGAACCTAGTTGAAGAGAGGGAGGAATGAAGAACGAAAGGGTCTGTACCAGGTTGGAGAAACCCACAGAAACAGTTGGCCTGAAAAAGGGAAAGCATATCGACCCCAGATGCTCTTTGGGAGGCCAGTACAGGACTGATCCAGCCCCCTGATCATGGATGCCAATGGGGAGGCCCCTGCACTCCTGGGAGCCTCCAGAGGTGGACTGGCGTTTTGCCCTGGTGTGTGTGTGGGACTTTGAGATCCCATCCCACTTGAAGGGATGACTCTGTCTCTGGACACATGGGGAGGGGCCTAGGCCCAGCACAGGAAGATTTGGTGGACTTGGTGGAGCCCTCATGGGGGCCCTACCCTGCCTGGGGAGTGGTAGGTGGATGGGGTGGGGGGTAGGTTGGAGGTGGGGGAGAAGGAATGGGGTGAGGGGAGGGAGAGGGAGAGGGGAATTACATGTGAAACAAGCCTGTTCCCTAACTTGAATTAATAATAATAATAATAATAATAATAATAATAATAATAATAATAAGTGAAAAAAAAGAAATATGGGAGGGAGAGGGAACAGAGGGATTGATGTGCAAAATGATTGTTTCTACAGAAAAAATTTTAAAAACGGGAAAAAACTTTTTTAAAAGTTTTCAATTTACAAAAAAATTACAAAGCTGGGATACTAAGATTTTCCATGTGTTCTTGAGCCTATGTGTCAGAGGTTGCCCTATCTATAGACTGAACTAACTGTTGATTGAAATTATTTATAAAATGTGCCTATCCTGATGCAATTCACCATTTTTCTTATCATTATGTTATAAAACGATAGTATAACAAATACTTATCAGGCATTTTGTGTAATCAAGAGCTATTTTTCTTAGAGTTATTTATTTTTCTTTTCTTGTTTTGCATTGTATTAATGTCTGTGTAAATATATTATGTAATCCTAATTTATGCCTGATATATATAAAATGCTTTAACAAAGTAAGCACATACTAATGTTCACTTATTTATTGTTTTGTCAAGGTGTTATAAGCATTTCCTCAGTAGACAGTACTTGTGTCAGTTCTTAGATGATATATTAACTATGTTACAAGAAAGTACATGTTATTATTTATATACTAATGAGGATTAAAATATTAACTGCTTTCCACAGTCATTCCAATTATTAAGTGTTGAATCATGGAGTTTAATCCAAGCTAAGTGTTGGTCACATTGATGACTTCATTGTATCATCTTCCATTACCATATTAGACTCAAATAGTATGTTCATCACAACTTAGATCAGAAGTCTACAGAGAGTTTCAGCTATAACTTTTATTTCAATTCTCATATTATAACAACTGTAATGTAGATAGAAGCTTATTACCCACAAAAAAGTCGACTAAGTTATCTGGGAAACATTGATAATAAATAATTTCAACAGTCAGTTAAAGTATATGGTGATTTGGATTTGGAAGGTTATGAACATTTACGTGGTCCCTGATCTCTCCATATCAAAAGGTCTATTGTCCCTTCTTTTCTCCTATTAATCTTTCATTTTTGCACACTGTAGGGAACTTCAAGAAATCATAGTTGAAGGTGATGATAGAGAGCTTCTGTTTTTTTTTTTTTTCTGCTTGGGAAATTAGAGCAGAATTTTGAATTCCATAAAAAACTTTCACTTATATTTTTTCTGAAAATATGTATGTATGTATTCTTTTGATTCCATTAATTGTAAGGTGATATTGGGACAAAATAGATAGGTAGACCAATGGAATAGAGTTGAAAAAACTGATATTAACCCAAACACCTATGGACACCTGATTTTTGACGAACAATCCAAATTTATATATTGGAACAAAGAGAACATCTTCAACAGATGGTGCTGGCATAAATTGATGCGGACATTTAGAAGACTAAAGATGTCCCAAGCCTATCGCCATGCACAAAACTTAAGTCAAAATGGATCAAAGACCTCAACACAAACCCAGCCACACTAACCCTATTAGAAGACAATGTGGGAAACACCCTTGAATTAATTGGTACAGGACACCACTTCCTCAACATTACACAGACACTGAGATCAATAATTGATAAATGGGACCTCCTGAAACTGAGAAGATTCTGTATGGCAAAAGAAACAGTCAGCAACACAAAACGGCAGCCAACAGACTGGGAAAAGATATTCACTAACTCCACATCTGACAGAGGGCTGATCTCCAAAATATACAAAGAACTCAATAAGCTAGTCTCCAAAACACCAAACAATCCAATTAAAAAGTGGGGTACGGAACGAAATAGACAATTCTCAACAGAGGAATCTAAAATGGCTGAAAGACACATAAGAAAGTGTTCAAAATCCTTAGTCATCAGGGAAATGCAAACAAAACAACTCCGAGATACCATCTTACTCCAAATGACAGAATGGCCAAAATAAAAAACACCAATGATAGTTTACTCAGGAGAGGATGTGGAGAAAGGAGTATACTTCTCCACTGCTGGTTGGAGTCCCAACTTGTACAGCCACTTTGGAAATCAGTATGGTGACTCCTCAGGAAAATGGGAATGAGTTTACCACAAGATCCAGCAATTTTACTCTTAGGCATATACCCAAAAGAAGAACATTCTTACAACAAGGACATCTGCTCAACAATGTTCATAGCAGTACTATTTGTAATAGCCAGAAACTGGAAGCAGCCTAGATGCCCCTCAACCAAAGAATGGATAGAGAAAATGTGGTACATTTACAATGGAGTATTACCCAGTAGAAAAAAATGGAATCTTGAAATTTGCAGGAAAATTAATGGAACTAGAAGAAATCATTTTGAGTGAGGTAACCCAATCACAAAAATACAAACATGATATGTACTCTCTCATATGTGGATTTTAGACATAGAGTAAAGGATTACCAGCCTACAATCCACACTGCCAGAGAAGCTAGTAAATAAGGAAGGACCCTAAGAGAGACATACATGGTCCCCTGAAGAAGGGGAAAGTGTCAAGATCCCCTGATCAAATTGAGAGCATAGGGAGAGGGGGAGGGAGCTAGGAGATGAGAAGGGAAGAAAAGGAGGGATGCAGAGGACATGAGGGATCAGAAAGGTTGAGTCAGGGGAAGAATAGAAGATAATAAGAATGGAGATACCATAATAGAGGGAGGCATTTTAGGTTTACAGAGAAATCAGGCACTAGGGAAATGTCTGGAGATCTACAAAGATGACACCAGCTAACAATCTAAGCAACAGAGGAGAGGCTACCTGAAATGCTTTCCCCTAATAATGAGATTGATGACTGACTTATATGCCTCCTGATAGCCCTCATCCAGCTGCTGGTGGAAGTAGAAGCCGACACCCACAATTTATCACTGAAATAAACTGGAATCCAGATGCGGAGAATGATGAGTGAAGAGCAAAGGTGTCCAGACCAGGCTGGTGAAACCCACAGAAACAACTGACTTGAAAGTTCCTGTAGTATTTCATTTTTATCCCTAGCATAGGTGTGGACTTTGGGAGCCCATTCCACATAGAAGAATACTCCCTGAGCCAAGACACATGGGATGTGATAGACTCTGATGACACCCTATGGAAGGCCGCACATCCAGGGGGAGCAGAAAAGATATGTGATAGGTAGGGTTTTAGTTGTCAGGATAGGAGGGGAAGACAGGAAGGAGAATGGAACTGGGATTGATGTGTAAAACAATCTTGTTTCTAATTCAAATAAAAAATCTGAAGAAAAAATAAAGAAAGAAAGAAATACATAAATTATATCCACATTGGGATACTATGCCACACTCAACAGATAAGGCAATAAGAAATGTCTGGAAATATAAAATGTTTAGAGAATGGAGAAACTGCATCGCATGATGTGGCTAATTGGAATATCAATGGCTACAGCTGCTCTAGAAAACAGTTTAGCACTATTGTTTGTAGCAACTTTCTATGCACCTACTCTTTGCCCCATAAATTCAATTCTGCAGTGGATAGACTTTAGCATGACTGCGAGCTATTCCTTTTTCCTGCTATTTGTGGTCTTCCATGATCCCCTCCCTCTGAGTAACTTGTTTTTCACAATACATTTTGTGACACTGGGAAAAAAATAATTGTTTAACAAAATTTACTACCAACTTCAAAGTGTCACAATGATATCATGACATGTGGTGTACATGACAGGTGCTTTTGCACATGTATTTAACAGCTATCAACTTTTTTTTTTACTGCAAATTAAATGTGCTTGTAACTGTCACCTAAAGAATTAACAAGACATCAGTCATTTGTACAAGTTTCCAAACAGACTGGCATTGATTAGGAATTTCTCTGCTCCAAAGTCATCAAGTAGAAGGACTTGGAAATTCTGAAGTATTGGAAGTAAAAATGAAGCATTTGGAAGGGATTTCTCATAGAAATAAACTGTGGATCATTTTGCCATAATTTCATTGTTTATGTGGCTTGGGGGATGTAGTATATGTGTGTGTGGTGTGGTGTGTGTGTGTGTGGGGGGGTGTGGTGTGTGCATTGGGGGGGTGAAGGAAAGTGACTCTTTGGTTAAATTTCATGTTAAGAATTACTCTTATTTACTTTATTGTTGCTATTACTGATGCTCTAAAAAAATTAAAAAAATTCATTAGCCTGCTTACTCTGATATATATATTTTAAGTCTATAAATTCCAGAAATGTAAATGTCTTTAAATTACTTGTTTTTATCTACACTAGGATCACACTGTTTTATTATTTTAAAAGTGTCAGTGTTTGAAAACTGAGGTCACCAGTATAATTAAGTGAAGGATTAGTCTTTTTATCATTTCAATTGAACTTACAGAAATGAACTTCAGCAATGACATATTGGGAGATTTCAATTTCATGATCTAGTATGTCTTCAATATAAGTTAAATATTCAACTGTATCATAATGGTAAATACAGACCTGCTAATATATATATAAAAAGTATCCACTTCTGAATTTTAACCTTCAAATATTATCATTAGCTTGTGGCAAATTTTGTTTCCTTCCTATTAAAATTGCATTTGAAATGTCTTTAGGTTTAGTTTATGCACACATGTTCAGCATTTTGTTTTTTTTATTAGAAAGAAAATTATTCTACATGTCAAACCAGGTCCCTCTCCCTCTATTTCTCCCCTGTCCCCCCAACTAACACCCTACCTCTCCCATACCCTTTCTGCTTCCCAGGGAGGGTGAGGCCTTCCATAAGTTGTCTCCCATGTCTGTCTTCAGGATCGGGCCTAGGCCAACCCCCTTGTGTCTAGGCTCAGGGAGTATCCCTCAATGTGGGATGGGCTCCCAAAGTCAATTCCTATGCTAGGAATAAGTACCGATCCACTACAAGAGGTCCCATGGATTTCCAAGGTCTCCTCACTGACACCCACATTCAGGGGGTCTGGATCAGACCCATACTGGTTTCCCAGCTACCAGTCTGGGGACCAAGAGCTCTCTCTTGTTCAAGTCAGCTGTTTCTGTGGGTTTCACCAGCCTTTCCTCATCAGTCCTCCTTCTCTGCAACTGGATTTCAGTTCGGTTCAAGGTTTAGCTGTTGGTGTCTGCTTCTACTTCCACCAGCTGCTGGATGATGACTAATTCATATGCCATAGTATAGCCTTCATCCAGAATTTTTTTCTTTTTGGTGGACTCAAGCTTCCAAAAACATTTATGCTATTAAAGTTTCATTTTATGTAATTTTTTAAAAAATTATCAAATTATAAGTATATGGCCTAATTATAAATCTTAATGGTTCAAATTTGCTTCAATGATCCTAAAGGAAATTAATGAAAAACAAAAATTGAATTATAAGTGATTACTGTAAAAAGGCCATAAATTTGAGAGTTGGAAAATGTATATGGAGGGTTTGGAGGGAGGAGAGGGAAGGAAGAAATGTAATTAAATGATAATCTCAAAAACAAAAATTAAAAGAAAATTAATAGTGTTAGGCTAAACTTAGTTTGACTCAGAGATGTTAAACTCTATTTCCCCAACCATGAATATTGACATTAAGTTTTCTTGGAGCCTACTCTTTTTAGACAAACTGAATAGGCCCAACGTCAACTTGTACAAATGTTCGACCCTAAACTCCTGATATAAATATTCCCCAAGGGGTCTCAAGGGTTCAACCTGCATTCTGCTGGAAATTTGGGGTCCTCACTCTTTAAATATACAATTTCAGCCTGTTGAGATGGAGTCTGTCTTTTCCCTTGTCTTGCTTCCCCACCTCATTTTTCTTAGCGGAGTAAAAACTACTACAAAAGCAAGTGTTATTTAAATAACATCAGGATACATTGTTCTTATTTGTGTAAAATTGTCAAGAAGATATCACATAGAAGATGGAGGTTGTTAATAATGTACATTAGCTGAAAACAGGATCTGGTAAGTTTTTAGATTCCAAATTTCAAAGATGAAATGTTTGAATATATGAACAGATGTATCAAAAATTGGGGCCTCTGGTAGTGGAACACTATTTATGCCTAGTGTATGAATGGACTTTGGGAGTCCATTCCCCATAGAGGGATGCTCTCTCAGTCTAGACACACAGGGGGAGGGCCTTGGAACTGCCCCAAGTGATGGGACAGACTTTGATGATTCCCTCATGGAAGGCCTCACCCTCCCTGGGGAACAGAAGTGGGTTGGAATGGTGTTTTGGTAGGAGGTATAGGAGGATGGAGGGGGAGTAAACTGGGATTGATAGGCAAAAGAAGATTGTTTCTAATTTAAATTTTAAAAAATCTAAGAAAAAAAGAAGGGGGAAGAAAAATGTGAGCATAGGGATGGAAATGGAACTAACAATGTGTTTTTATCATGTACTGGTTTCATGAAACTGCTTTTCTTTCAAACAATAAATTATATTGATATGTATTGAGAACAAAATTATTCCTTTGTAGTTAAGACATTTGGAGATTTTACCAGCCACCACCTCCCCTCTGCTTTCCATGTGAAGAAGTATCATTCCAGAAGATATCAATTTAAATGAGAATCCGTGTGTGTGTGTGTGTGTGTGTGTGTGTGTGTGTGTGTGTGTGTGTGTGTGTGTGTATTGAAGGCTGACTTCACTAGAACACAATGACCTTCAGTGTTCATCAGATTTGTGTAACCATGATAAAATCCACTGTGATGAAATTCAGTAGAGAAAGTTAATTTTGCCTCATGTCTATGAAGAATTTTGTACGTGGCCACTAAGTGGCCTCATTGCTTTTGACCTCAAGCAATACGGATTATAGACTGAGCATGTACTAGACACTTTCCCACACCTCATCACCAAGGAAAGAACCTAAGATTAAGATATTGTAGTTGCTTTCAAAGGTGTACTTCATGGTTTAAAGACCTCCTCATAGGTGTGAACTTTGAAAAAGTCTATTGTCTCAAAAACTATTAGTGAAAAACTATGCAGAGTAGTTTAAGAAATAGGCATAGGCAAGAAGTTTCTGAGAAGGACTCCAATAATTCAGAAAATAAAACTAAAACTTTGCAAATAAGATTTAATGCAGCCAAATGCTTCTGTATAACAAAGGAAATGGTCAAATGAAGAGAGCCTATATTATTGAAGAAAATCTCTACTATATGTATATACACACCACATATATTAAAGAGATTATATCTAGACTTTATAAAGAATTCAAGAAACTAAATGTAGAAAACAAATTACCCACTCATTAGCAGTTCTCAAAAGAGGAAATCCAAATGTCAGTAAAGAGAAACATGTTTTCCAACATGTTTAACACTAAGAGAACGAAAAACCTACTAAAGTTTATAATTTATCCAGGCCAGAATGACCTTTCATTTGTGTTAGACTTTATTTACATAGATACATAAAATCATATATATATATATATATATATATTCCATATATATATATATATATATATATATATATATATATATATATATGGAAATTTACTGGGTTGGTGCAAGGAGAGTCATAAAGGAGAATGTATGGGGAAGTTATTATTGTCAAAGTGCTAAATATATCTGTATTAAAATGTCCTTTTATTGTATATGTCACTGTGTAGCATAAACATATGATAGTTACAAAGCTTCTATCACTTCCCGTTAGATCTATCATGTGTTTAATAGGCACAATTTGAGGGATATCAACATGCAAACTTTGTGGGATATTTGTGCACAGTGTGAAGGTGTATTGCTGTGATTGATATAATATAAAGCCGAACAAATACTAGCTAGGTAGGAAGTAGAAGCATCTGGGGAGAGGAAGGCAAGGGGGAATTTCTAAGCCTTCTAGAAAGATGTAAGGTGATACAGAGGAAGCAGGAAGGAAGTAGGTGACAGAACATAGATTAATAGAAATGAGTTAATTTAACTCATTAAGTTAAAGATAAGAGTTATAAGAGATAGTAAAAAATCAAGACTAAGCTAAGGCCAGGCTTTCATGATGAACAAGTCTCCATGTCATTATTTGTGAGCTGGCACCCCCACTCCAATTGGACTACATTAAATTCTAACAGCCTCTTTAACCTGCAGTTATTTATTCAAAAAATGACTTTAAGAAGTAGTTTAGGATCTCCTGGTGTAGATCTTTCCCATGAAAGTGTGTATGAGTCGATCTTTAAAGGATTAAAGAGTTTTCAAAATCATACAACAAAGGTCATGGTAAGAGGCTCTCACTTTAAATATGGGCTTTCCTTAACTGTATACTTACCAGATAATACTATGAACTACATCACAGTGAAAAATTAAAGAGAGAGTTAATAAAATCTTGACTTTCTGTGAAACCCTTGAGGTCACAATAACATATGTTTAATTCTTTCCCTCATTTGAAGGGCATTTTAAGCTTGGGAGATTTATGATAACCAAGCTCATCACATATTCATTGTATGTCATGTATAGACACTGTTATTAATTATGAAGTATTATGGAGAAATTAGTGAAGAAGTGGGCATGAATTTTGATAAATAACCCACTTATCTCTTTCTTGTTATTTATTTTTTTTTTTAGAATTGATAGCCAGGTTAGGTAGAACAAATGGCTTTTATTTTTTAATTAGAAAGGAACTCTATTCAAACTGATAAATTTATCCCTCATTGGAATTTTGTGAAAGCAGGTCATTTGCACTCTGAGTTGAATATGAGGTGAAAAGAGAGAGAAAGAAAAGGAAAAGGAAAGGTTGGAAGAGGTATTCATTTTTATCTGTTTTGAACATTAATATCTCCTCATACTTCATCAGTTATATTTTGTTAATTGATGTTTCCTGCAAAATATAAAAATTTATAAAAATTTAATAAGCCATTAAATTTTGAATCATTGAAAGTTTTTCTTTATATCAAGATATAATCTAATTATCAAATATACTTTAGTTAATTATTAACTTAAATTTTATTTTAAATTGGAAATCCATTCCACCTCAGATTAGTCTCATATACAATGTGGCCTGTAAGCCCACATTTACCTTTTCCTAAATGTTTTACCTGTTGTCCCAGCACCATTTACTGACAAGTCTATATATGTTCAAGTGATTTGAGATTGCTCTGTTGTCATTTATTCCATTCTCATATACATTCATAATTGCCCCTACACCTCTTATTTCTATGGTTCATTTGTCTCTCATTGTCTGTAATTTCATAATTGAAATACAATCATGACATATTTCAATCTCTGACAAGATTAAGCAGGTTTTAGCTTATATCTACTTTTCTATAATAATTTTAATTTCACTTTGCTTTATTTTATAATTTATAGTACATTCATTAAGTTAGCATTGTCATGTAAGTCAACTTAGAAAGACTTAAATTCCTTATGACTTTAAATCATTTGTTCAATCTCCAATTGATAGCTGCTTGCAAGTGAAAATTAAAATTTGCTCCAAGGTAGTTTTACATTGGAAATAAAACGTTCTTAAGGGTTGGCTGCATGCTAGTAAATACCTAATAGAAAATGAACAAAAAAAATTATCTGAAACTAATTTAAAGAGTTTGTGATTAATTGCACTTGCATAGGAAATCTCAAAACAGCCTAGAATTGACTCTGCGTTCACTGTTATGCAGATTTATAGTGCAAAGTAGCAAGCTGAGCAAGTAAAAATCAAAACGGATATCGGGAATTGTAAAACAATAAAAGAAAAGCCTGATGCTAAGTGAAATAAAAGAAGTGGTGACCTCAGAGCAAAATTCTACCAAGTTAAGCTTCCATCTTGTGAAAGAAACTAAAGAAAATTGAAAACAATGTAAAGAAAAGATTAGGGCCAGGTATGATGGTGCATATCTTTAATCCCAGCACTCATTAAGAAGGCAGCAGCTAGTAGATCTTTAAGTTAAAGACCAGCCAGGACAGCTAAGCTTAGGCAATGAAGGAAACCATTGAAAACAGAAATGGTGGGGGGATATGTAATTTAATGAGGGGGGCATGTTCCATCCCAAACAAGCAGCAGAACATGGCAGTTTTGGCCATAGGGTTTTGACTTAAGAGTCAAGGACAGAAGAAAGGGGTTATGGAATTTCCCTCTAGAACTAAAGAAAGACACTGAGTAAAAGCATGTGTCATGGGTGTGCCTCAATGGAGGCCTAGGGAGGGCATTATGTAAAGCTGTTAAGGTAAAGTCTGGATTGCCTTGGAGATCCCAAGGTGTAGGAAGTACCAGGGTATTGAGATACTTGCTCAAGAAAACTTATAACAAGAGTGGAACCAACCTAAGAGAATTAAATGTGTTGCAGTCAATGAAAATGAAGAAATGGAGAGCTGAACAGCATTTTGACATCAAACATGCAGAGTGTGAAATTTGCCTAGAAGTTATTTGGTGTTGCTTTTGTCCTGTATTTCTTCAATATGTTCCATTTCCTCCATTTTGCAACATTAATATATATCCTGAGTCACTATATGTTGAAAATATTTGATCTGCTTTTCATTTGAATTTACAGGGAATTTCAGTTAAGGGATAGCGTAAACCTTGGAAGAGACTTTTAACTGTTCTTTTAAACAAGTTTGGAACTGTTATAGACTATGGGTACTTTTGAAATTGTGCTGAATGAGTTTTGGCATATTGTGGGTACAAGCCTATGGATAACAGTGAGTAGAATATGGTGGTTTGAATAGTAATGGACCCTATAGACTCATGTGTTTGAATACTTTATCCATAGAGTGTGGCACTATTAGGATGTGTGGCCTTGCTGGAGTAGGTGTGGCTTTATTGGAACAAGTGTGTCAGGTTTGAGATTTCAGGAGCTGAATCCAATTCTCTGACTGCTGCCAGTAGATCCAGACGTAAAACTCTAAGCTTCTTCTCCAGCATGTCTACTTGCATCACCACCAAGTTTCCTACCAGAACAATAATGGACTAAACTTCTGAAAATATAAGCCAGTCCCTATTAAATGTTTTCCTTTATAAGAGTTGCTATGCCGTGGTCTCTCCGAAGCATTAAAATTTCAACTAAGACACAACTAGAGTATGTCAGTCAACGAAACACTTCAATTAGGTCTTATAATTGAGGAGTAATGAGAATAAATCACCTGTTGAAGTCATTAATAGTAAGCAATATAATCATGTAACAGTCGAGCAAGTGTTCTTGTGTCAGTGCAAAACGATTGCTTTGCACTTATTCATCCTTTGTCACTGGTGCCAGCACCAGTGACCAAAGAACCAGACCATGTGAGAGTCTGCAGATTAAGAAGGACACAACTCAGATCATTCGGTAGATTGGAATGCCATCAGTTTATTGCAGCCAGCAGTTTATATACAAGAGGAGATGGAAAAACATTACCTGCTTACAGAACGCACTCCCATGCCCTATCATAAATAAGGAAACCAAAACCCCCACCCATGGCCAAGGAAGCAAGAATGGGATGGGGGCATGTCATAATGTTTCAATTACAAGAAAGGTCATAGCAGGATGTTAGTGGGTAAGACTTAGAAAAACAGGAGTTACCTGTGGTTATGCTGTAAAACAACTCACAGAGACCCCGTGGGGGCTGGGTCCCAACAATCTTTGAGATATTTACTGGGTCTTCTGGGTAGTTCTTTAACTAATTTACTACCCATTCAAAGGAATTTTTGATATGCCCACCATAGTTAATTTCTAAAACTTGCAATGGAGAAATTTAACTGATTTAATTATATTCTCTTGGTAGCATTAATGGATCCAAATTCTATGTACTTCTTATATTATCTTTTTTGATACTATATAAGAAATGTATGTTCAATATTGTTATTGCTCTACTAAATTTGATCACAATTTAAACCCTACTTTGAATCATCAGCAGTATGTCCTGCAGTTTTTTTTTTTTTTTGTTTTGTTTTGTTTTGTTTTTGTTTTTTTTAGTTTTGGTAGGGTCAAAGTATGTATGTGCTAGAGGCTGATTCTAGTAAAACAATGAAATATTATTTTATAATAGAAATATATAAAGTAAAAATGACTATAGTAGTCATAAAGATTTTTACAATATATCATAGGAATCAAATACTATACTAGAACACTGTAACTACACATAATAGGAACTCATTACAGTTACTTGGTAATCATGATTAGTAATTATGTAGTTTTAAAAGTGCCAACAGCCTACCCATAGCATCCATGTTCTCAGTATGCTTGTCAGTCCTGGAAAGTACACCTTAAAATATGCTCTTCTTGCCTGTGCTTTCTCAACATTGTCTATTTTCTTGATTCTTCCATTTAAAGTGATACTCACCCAGGCTTTAACATCCAGTGATGAAATGTAAGAGGCAGTAAGGTACTTTAATCATCACCAGGGTAGGTCGGGATGGTAATACATCAAATCCTAGGAATTTTAGGATTAAATAACATCTTATTGCTGTTCACAAGACAGATTTTATATCGTTTCCCAGAAACAACATACTAGCTATAGGTAAATAATATGAGGGAAGACTTGACTGTGAAGGCAAAACCAGAATTAAAAAACTTCAATGATCTCTTGAGAGAGGTGTAGCTAGTCAGTAGTAGTATAGTAAAGTTGATCAGATTTTTTTTCTCAAACATATATACTGCTCAAAACACTTGTATTATTCTATGAACAAAAAAAGTAATTTTGAATTAATTTTGTCAGAATCTGGTCTATAATAGAAATTGGATTTTCACTCTACCTACTGACTCTACCTACTGATATGTCCAGATTAAGATAGGTTATGGAGCCTAGAACAGTCTTAAGAGCAAAATAAGACTTAACTATCACACAGCCAGTGTGTACATGTTTTGTGTTCATTTTGCTTTCTCTTCTTTCCAGTTTTGTGATGGTCAGGAAGAATACAGTTGCTGTCCTTCAAAAGTGAGAAGCTAAACTGTGAATTAGAATTGTTCTGAAATCAAAAAGAATATGTCTAAATATTTGGAGCTTTGTTCTTTAAGCCTCGAAAGATATTAAAGGCTTTCCTAGTAGAACAATGAATACTTAATGCATTACAAAGATTGACAGTGATTTGAAGACTCAATTGGAAAAGAGGAACAAAAACTGGTTCAAAGAGAATCTATTATTTAGCAACAGTGAGTCTCAATTTTGTGAAGATTAGAATACATGTAAAGACAGTGGATATAAACAGAAGCCAAAAGCAAGAATGGGTAATTCAGACAGTATAGTGGCTAATGATTATGAATAGAAAGAGACTCTCACTTATCAGATGGTGCTGTCGAAGAGAAACTCAATCCAAGACTAAATTCCTGTCATCTACAGGTAATGAGCAGAAGCGCGCGCTCTCTCTCTCTCCCTCTCTCTCTCTCTCTCTCTCTCTCTCTCTCTCTCTCTCTCTCATACTGTTAGCATCTTTCTTTCTCACGGGACAGGTTTTTAAACTCGTTTCACTGAGTTTAAATTTTCCTGCATGAATTTCTCCCAGTGTGCTCCCTGTTCCCTTTTAGTAAGTAGAAAGAGTCAAAGTTAGTCTGTGTCTCCATCAAGTTCCATGAGAGTCACTTCAGTGATTCTTGGTGAACAGCTTTGCAAGCAATCCCATGCCATAGTTAACTGAGAAGGTCTTGCATTTACTTATGGTTGTGTAAGCTTGTTTTTAATTTTTTGAGATTATATCACTTTGCTCTTCTACTTCCTATCTTCAAACCCTCCCATGTACTCTCCTTTCTTGCATCCCTTTAATCAATGCCCACATTGATGAAGAGAATATTTTTAGCATCCCCAAAAGGCAGGCTCCTAACCTTTCAATTAGTGACTCTCAAATACAATGCGCTGGTGTTATTTGCTGACTTGTTCTTCAAATTCATTGCCCTTTGTTCTCTCTCTCTCTCTCTCTCTCTCTCTCTCTCTCTCTGTGTGTGTGTGTGTGTGTGTGTGAGAGAGAGAGAGAGAGAGAGAGAGAGAGAGAGAGAGAGAGGAGGTGGGGAGAACATTCATATTGCTAAATATGCATAAATTTTTATCATCTTGTATACTATTATTTGTGTATGCTTTGGGGCTGACCATTTAGTATTGTTGGCTTTTCCCTGGGGAAGACTAGTTCTTCCCCTCTCTAATTGCTTAGTTGCCTGTGGTTATTTGTGGAGGAGTGAGGCTGCAGGAACTTTCGCCCATCTAAGTTGGCATGGCAATTTGGGCCTCTCCCTTGGTGTATTACACAGCCACACACCCATTAACATTGTTTTAAGTTGAGATGTAGTGCAGTTTGTGTCTTATATTAAA
Source organism: Cricetulus griseus (assembly GCF_003668045.3). Taxonomy (NCBI): domain Eukaryota; kingdom Metazoa; phylum Chordata; class Mammalia; order Rodentia; family Cricetidae; genus Cricetulus; species Cricetulus griseus. The sequence continues at coordinate 40,022,198 of NC_048601.1, read as the reverse complement.
AGCTCAACTCTTAAGTCGAATAAGTGGTCTTTCAGAAATGCTTGCATCCCTTTAATCAATGCCCACATTGATGAAGAGAATATTTTTAGCATCCCCAAAAGGCAGGCTCCTAACCTTTCAATTAGTGACTCTCAAAGACAATGCACTGGTGTTATTGCTGGCTTTCCAGGAGCTCTTTTGCACACCAGGCTGACCTGGATCTCAGAGATCTGCCTGCCTCTGCCTCCTGAGTGCTGTGTTTAAAGATGTGCACCACCATGCCCCACTGCTGCAGGCTTTCTTGTTTTGTGTTTTCTTTGCTTTTTCTCTTGACTCTCTGAGACTTGTTCTTACAACTAAGTAAAACTTTTCTGGCCTACTGGCCTTTATCTGTAAGGTAAAGAATGGTCTTCCTGTGATTTTTTTCCACCATAATAAAATGTATCACCTTGTAAAAAGTGAATAGAAAGGAGAAAAGAAATTGAGGAAATGTTGCAAAATCATGAGTACTCCAGCATGATTAAATGGATAAAACATATTATTCATTACTTTTTAAAATAATTATTATACATCCTGACTTCAGTTTCCCCTCCATCCTTTTTTCTCAGTCCCTTCCCCCTGCTCTGCTACCGCCCCCAAAATCCACTCCTCTTCTGTTTCTGTTTAGGAAATGGTAGGTCTCTTATGAGTATCAACAAAACATGGACTATCATGTTTTAGTAAGACTTAGAATCTCCCCATGTATTAAGTCAGGGCAAGTACATTAACCCAGTATGAGAAATAGGGCTCCAAAAGACAGTAAGAGTCAGAGACAGCCCCTGTTCCTACAGTTAGGGCTCCCATAAGAAAAGCAAGCTACATAACTGTAATATACCTGCAGAGTGCCTATTTCAGTCCCATGAAGGCATGCTGGTGGTTGGTTCAGTCTCTATGAGATCTCATGACCCCATGTTAGTTGTTTTTGTGAGTTTTGTTGAGATGGTCTTGATGTCTCTGCCTCCTACAATTCTTTCTCCTCTTTTTCAGACTTCCCAAAACTTTGCCTGATGTTTGTCTGTGGGTCTACATCTGTTTTCATCAGTTACTGCTTTCCTGATGACCAATATGGTTAGGAGATTCCCAGTTCAGGCTACATATATGCTAATTCTATAAGTCTAACCTGGGGTCATCATTGCAGATTCCTGGGAAATTCACTTCAGCCTGACCCTGAAATGCACCCTCCCTCATGTTTCCACTAGTTTCTTCATTATCCCTACCCAACTTCATTGCTCACGTTCACATCCCCATTGGCCCTCAATCCACTCACTGAATCTGTTCTATTTTTTTCTTCTCAGGGAGATCTGGGTGTCTGCCCATGAACACTTTTTGTCATCTAGCTTCCTGGGGGTTGTAGATTGGAGCAAGTTATCTTTTATTTTATGGGTTTCTTTCTTCCATTGTATAGATTTAGCATCTTTGTCACAAATAAGGTGTTCATAGGTATGTGGGTTAATATCAGGGTTTTCAATTTGATTCCATTGGTCTACCTGTCTATTTTTGTGCCAATACCAAGCTGTTTTCAGAACTATGGCTCTATAATAGATCTTGAAGTCAGGGATGGTGATGCCTCCAGAAGTTCTTTTATTGTACAGAGCTGTTTTGGCTATCCTGGGTTTTTTATTTTTCCATATAAAGTTGAGTATTGTTCTTTTGAGGTCTGTGAAGAACTGTGCTGGGATTTTAATGGGGATTGCATTGAATCTGTAGATTACTTTTGGCAAGATTGCCATTTTTATTATGTTGATTCTACCAAGAGCATGGGAGATCTTTCCACTTTCTGGTATCTTCTTTAATTTCTTTCTTTAGAGACTCAAAATTCTTAAGGTACAGGTCTTTCACTTTTTTGGTTAGTGTTACCCCAAGATATTTTATGTTGCTTGTGGATATTTTGAAAGGTGGTGTATCCTGCTACTTTGCTGAAGGTGTTTATCGGCTGTAGGCATTCCCTGGTTGAGTTTTTCGGGTCACTTACGTAGACTATCATATCATCTGCAATTAGTGAGAGTTTGACTTCTTCCTTTCCAATTTGTATCCCTTTGATCTCTGTTTGTTGTCTTATTGCTCTAGCTAGAACTTCAAGAACAATATTGAAGAGATATGGAGAGAGTGGACAGCCTTGTCTTGTTCCTGATTTTAGAGGAATTGCTTTGAGTTTTTCTCCATTTAGTTTGATGTTGGCTGCTGGTTTGGTGTACATTGCTTTTATCATGTTTAGATATGTTCCTGTTATTCTTGTTCTCTCCAAGATTCTTATCATGAGGGCATGTTGGATTTTGTCAAAGGCTTTTTCAGCATCTAGTGAGATGATCATGTGGTTTTTCTTTTTCAGTTTGTTTATATGGTGGATTAAATTGATGGATTTTTGTATGTTGAACCATCCTTGCATCCCTGGGATGAAGCCTACTTGATCATAGTGGATGATTTTTCTAATATGTTCTTGGATTCTATTCGCAAATATTTTGTTTAGTATTTTTGCATCGATGTTCATGAAGGATATTGGTCTGTAGTTCTCTTTTTAGTTATATCTTTGTGTGTGGCTTGGACATCAAAGTATTTGTACCCTCGTAAAAAAGAGTTTGGCAATGTCCCATCTGCTTCTATTGTGTGGAACAATTTAAGAAGTCCTGGTATTCGCTCTTGTTTGAAGTTCTGGTAGAATTCTGCAGTGAAGCCATCTGGTCCTGGGCTTTTTTTTGGTTGGGAGGCATTTGATGACTGCTTCTATGTCATTAGGGATTATCAGGTGATTTAAACTGCTTATCTGTTCTTGGTTTAATTTTGGTAAGTGATATCTATGCAGAAAACTGTCCGTTTCCTTTAGATTTTAGAATTTTGTGGAGTACAGGTTTTCAAAGTATGACCTGATGATTCTGTAGATTTCCTTAGTGTCCATTTTTAAATCCCCCTTTTGTTTCTTATTTTGTTAATTAGCATGCTCTCTCTCTCTGCCTTTTGGTTAGTTTGGATAGAGGTTTGTCTATCTAGTTGATCTTCTCAAAGAACCAACTCTTTGTTTCATTGATTCTTTGTAATGTTTTCCTAGTTTCTACTTTATTGATTTCAGCCCTCAGTTTGATTATTTCCTGGCATCTACTCTTCCATGGTAAGTTTGCTTATTCTTGCTCTAAAGCCTTCAGTTGTTCTGTCAATCAGGCAGAAGCAAGCATGAGTTGATGGAGGAGGTTGGGGAGCAGAGCAGCATCCAGACTCACCTGAGGCTTGGGCACCTGCTGAAGGAAAGAGAGCTTACTTATCTCTTGTTGAAGTCTTTTTATTCACTTCCTGCCATTTTACTGTTGGATGTTAGATAGATTTTAAACAGCTGTATAAGATATTCATTCATCTTAGAAGTATATATTAATGTTCTGCAATGCTCTCTGGACCTTGTTCCATTGTTGAATTTGTTACAATTTTAAGTGGTGTCTTCCTTTAAGCTACTTTTGTGTCCCAGCAAACAGTTATGCCTTGGGAATGGCTGTCTATGGTTTAATCTAGTAAAGTTTCCCAATAGAAATTTATGACAAGGTTTCAAAGCAGAGTTAAAATCATGAAAAAAAATAGGATCATCAGCACCAGTAGAAAATAAAACATCTTCTCATGAAAAAAAGGCTTTCTTTATAAAAAGTATTATAGGAAAGAAAGGACAGAATTTTTAACTAGGCTATAAAGAAAGAAAGAAGTTTGGCAGAGAGAGAAAATGATATAAGAACGAAAGAATGGAAATGATATAACTGATTGAGGGGATTTTAAAGAAAAAATAAATCACATCATCTTATGTATGTACAAAATATAAAGAAGCAAGTTCATCAAATTAGATCATAGGAAAATTGCAATAGGCAGTAAGTAAGGTCCCAATAAATTATTTCTTTCTAGAGGAATTAAGGTTCATAATTAACTGGTCATCAAATAAGGGATCAATCATGTACTATTCAAATGGGAATAATACTTTCACCAGCATAATTTATATGTGGAATAAAAAGTCAAAATAATCAGTAGTAACAATGGTGTGAAATATTGCTTAGTCAATTTTTGTCTGTTAAGAGGGAGCTGGGAAGGAGTTAATTAGTGAAGAAGGCAGGCAGCCTAAACCCAGAAAGATAAGAAATTAGGCTCTCCCCAAAGAGTATAGCACTGATAAAACATTAGTTTTAGTCCAATTTGATTCATTTTGGAAATTATATCTCCAAAAAGGTAAAATGGATACACTGAAGTCATCTAAAACTACTAAATATGTATGAATCTGTAGTAGCAGCACCAGGAAGTTACTATAAAAAGGATAATGTTTATAGAGACATAGCATTTTAATTGGAAAATCGCTATTTGTTACATATTCTTAGAAATGAGGAATGGAAGTTGCAGGTGTAACCGATATTTTCATCAAATTAGAAAGCAGAATAAGTAAGATAATAGCATGATGATTTCTGAGAAATTGTTAATTGGACAAAATTCAAATAGATCTAATTAAATAGAAATAGCTTTGTTTGAGTGAGATATTTTGTTACATTTTGTTCCTTTGCAATGAAGCACAGTATTTGTTAGGATGATACAAAAACATTATTTTCAAAGCAAACAAATGAAATCTCTCAAAGTAATGGATGTAATAAGTAAGACTGGGAAACACAGAGGGAGTCCATTTCACTTACCATAAAGAATCATAAAAATTCTGTTATCTCAAAATTTTGTGGAACAAAAAATACTGTCAATTCTGAATGGATTAAAGTAGACAAGAAAAAAGGTAATCTCATGAAGTTAATTTTACTTATTAAAATGAAAATTATTACAATATTGACATGTTAAGTCTGAAACTAGAGATGTTTGCATTCTAAATCAAGGCATAAACATAGACAAATAGATTATGAGGGTTTGTCCATAAAATAACTGTTTATAAAAAGTTATCCTTACTTTTCACCTAAATTTGAATGATAGACACATAGGAGCATTTAATACCAAATGGAAACTGAAACAACCAAATCTCTGTATGGCCAACAGTAACATCTTTGTTAATTCAGGGACACACATGTGATGAACTTTCCCTTACTACATCTATGTGATGGGAGATAGAGAAACAGAATGCCGTTTGAGAAGAGAAATATCCAAACCTAAGGTAAAAATGACTCATTTGTCGAATGTTTCAGACTAAACATCATAGCAGGTTCTGTTTGCATCAAAGAAGCTTGTTTTTTTGTGCTGAGGTACAACTAAGCATTACTTGTATAAGGAAACTAGTACACAATGTTTGGTCAGTCATTCTGTCACTGAAGACTACTGTGTAGATTTTCATGCTTATTAATGTATTATTAAGTGTTAAGAAAATATTTTAAAGGCAACCCTTTTCCATATATATATATATATATATATATATGCCTTTAATATATATTAATATCAGCAAATATTAATATATATATATATATATATATTATATATATATATATTTGCTAAGTGGAAGTGATTGCATCTTTTTTCCATTTTGAGGATGTCATCATACTTTTCATTATATGAAGCTGTTTTCTATAGGTCTATCTAAAGTCTGTTAATAAAAGTGAAGAATAAAATGTTAGAATCATCATGGCAAATTCATCTAAGTTTTCATTTTTCAGAGATGCTTTAGATGACAGTGAAATGTTGACTCTATTCTCCTTTCTGGGGCTATACATTCATTACTCTAGTGGGTAAAGTCTTAAACACATAAGTTTATTTTTTCAGGAATTCTTCCAAGCCTTGCTGGTTTATTTAGGGAGGAGGAAAAAATTAATTCCTGTTAAAATATGTGTTCTTGATTTTTCTCTCTCTATGTACTTGTTTACACTTTGACTCTCTTTACTGTTAACTATTTTAACCATGCTAGCATTCCTTAGTTATTCAGAACTACCAAAATACAACTTTTGATAGACACATATGATACTATCACTTATAATGACTTATCTCAGTATTCACAGTTAAGAGTTCTATGCTGATTTATCTGTTTCTCAGATGAGAACAAGAAACAGAAAAGACCTCACAGGTGGTCCATAGGATAACAGGGCATCAGCTGTGTTTTGTTTCCAAAATTTGCATTGAAGTTTGTTCCTAACTTATTCCTTCGCTCTTTACCCTCCTGATGGAAATTCTCAAAACAAATTTTTGGTTGATGTTGTTGAGAGAAGAGGGAGCTATTGTTTGTTTGAAACAGAGCCTACACACCTAGGACAACACTGGAGGTATTCACAGTATCCAACATCAGTGGTGATAGCCTCTGACCTCAACTGTGAGTCACAGTGAATCCCAGTTCTGGAACTCAATACCTAGTATTGATGAGTAGTCAAGGGTCTCCCTCCCTGTTACTTCCTATTTTCTTAAATCCTTCTTAATCAAGCTTACCCCTATTTTAGGGAACTTGACGTCATACTGGTGAGTGCCCTGACTATTTGTAACCACTGCCTAGTTTATAGCACTTTTTATTCTCTTGTACTCATCTTTTCAAAAGGTATGAAAAAATAGTGCTTCTATGTAGAGGAGGCTCATCTTATTCAGTGCTACTTCTCCCTGTTGTTCTCTCTGATACTAGAAAGTTCCTTCATATCATCATGCACCTCAGTTCACAAAGGCCGGGCAAGCACACTTAGCCTCTGTTGTACTGTATTTAAAGTATGTCCTGATTCTCAGCCTAGGAGTTACACAACTGTCCTTTCTTCCTGATAAACTTGCTTAGGGATTTAATTAGAATCAGATGTTTCAACTTTAAATTACCTGGGAATTTACTTTAAATCTCTAGTGTATGTTTTATTTGCCTTGCAGATAGCCTGTGTATTAATATCATTTAAAGAAACTCAGCTCATTTCAGAGTGCACGTGGAAGTATGAATTATTACTAAATATAGCAAGTCTATCATTGGTGTTCTTATGTAAAGTAAACCTATCTGTTGTCTAAAGGAAGTCCTTGTATAATTTATTTGGGTGCTTTTTGTGTATCTTTAAAGACAACTGAGTGATGATTCCCTGGTGTCATTAGAGATAAGCTTCTTTCTGGTCTCAGTATCTTTGCTTTGGATGATAAATTGCAGCACTATTCTATTCATGGATATAATCTGAGAAAAATCATTAAAAATTCAGGTTATCTAGTCAAATGTTCAAAGATTGCTTTTTTTCCCAGGTAATTGCTTGGAGTCTGCATTTAAAAACAACCTGAATTTCCCTGATTTGATTCTAGTGGAGACTATCCACAAACTCAAACTCTGGTAAAATAGACTATATATAGTTTAATGTTTACAGTAAAATTGAGTTTATTACAATATTAAATGAAACATTCATGAAGTTCCCTCCTGTTCCTTTTCTCTGTATATTTTAGTCTCCTTTACCATTCCAGGAAATTTATTATAATTGCTACAACTACCTAGGCACACTTAACACAACAAATTCTGTTTAATTCAGCTGTGAGCCTTCAGTAGTATACATTCACTGGGCATTGCCAATTATCATGTGTCCTACATTTGTGCATTAAACAAACAGGTTTCACTGCCCTACAATCTCACAGTGCTTTGTGCCTTCATTCCTTTTACTTTTTTGTTGCCTAGCAATCTTTCTGATGTCTGGAGAGTTGTATCTTTTCTAGAAGTCACAGATTTGGAGTCATAGTTTATATACCCCTTGGAAGTTGGTTTATTCCTCTTCATAATATGTCATTTAATGATCTTTCGTGGCTTTTGAAGGATGATAGACAATTTCATTTGAATATTGTATCACATTCCACTTGGTGGTATACTACATTTTATATAACCCTCTAGTAAAGGATACTGGATTTTCTTCTTCTAGGTTTACAACTTGAATAAGCTGGTACAAATGTCCATGGCAACATTATCATGTAGCCATGAATTTTTGGCAGTCAACTTTGAAATAAAATTGTGAATTTTGGAGTATGGAGAAGTGGGCTAGTGGTTTAGAACACCAGCTTCTCTTCTAAAGGATTGAGATTAGCTCCCAGGTCACACATATTGCCTCACCAGCAACTGTGGTTACAGTCTTGAGGGAGTTTATGCCCTCACCTGAAGTTTCTTGGTATTAGGCATGTAGATGGTGCATAAACAACAGTGTAAGTAAATCACCCATACCAATAAAATATGTAAAAATATAAAATATTATAAACAATTGAAAATTTCAGTCCAATATAGATAAGAATGTGTTCAATGTTACTCGGAATTATCAATGTGATCTGTAGCATGGTTCAAGTTTCTGCTTTCCATGAAGTGGATCAATGAATATATTTTGAGCTACATGTCCTCAGCAAGCATTTTATCCTGTCAGTGTTTTGAAATTTATGCTATATTTGTAGGCATCTACTGACATGTTCCTATTATTTCAATTTGCATTAAGACATTAAACTATTTTTCATATGCTTATTTCTATATGCTTATATTATTTGGTAAGATTGGTCAAGGTAGATCATTTACCCAATTTTTAAACCTTTTTTATTTAATTTTATGTTTTTTTAGAATGTCATTTATGAGTACTAAATATACATCATTTCTTTCCACCACAATGCCTTCCATGTTCCTCATGATTTCCACTAAGTTTCGAGATCTCTTCTAAAATTGTTATTGCTATTATCACAAATGCAAAAAACTATATGCAAACATGAGCATATATACTGTATATTTATTTTTATATATCTACTGACATTAATTGCCTATAGCTTTTTATCAAGAAATAGAGTCTTGTAAAACTCTCCCTATCCATTTTTGGCATGTTAACTATATTTTTCCTCTTTTCAGTAAGGTAGTATTACAAGAAATCTTAGTATATTTAATACATCATTTTCAAGTATTTGCCCCAGCTATTAACATAGGCCCTGTCTTTGTACTATTTTATAGTTACCTTTGCAGAATTCAAGTTTATTTTTCTAAGTATCATATTTCTTATAGACTTTGCCCTTGGTCTTGTGTTTTAAAATACTCATTACCATTTCCATTTGATTTTCTCTTAAGTTCTGCTCTAGCAGTTTTCTGATATTGTCTTTTATACATAGATCTCCCATTAAGTCGTTTTGTAAATTAATTTTTACTATATTTGGATTCATTTTTGTTTTATCATTTTATTTATTGTTTGAGAATTTCATACAATATATTTTGATTATATTCATTCCACTCCCTCAAGTGTTCTTAGTCATTCTCCCGTTTCTTTCATAGAGTCATTTCAGTGTAATTATACCATGAATCCAGCACTTTTTGTTAAGATAACTGTCCTTATCTTACTGCTCTTGATTCTTTGTATAGATAATTAACTGTATCTGTGTCAAAATTTCTCTCCTGTTTATTATATATTTTTGATCTCTTTGTCTATTCCTTGAAAAATGCACATTCCGGCTCACTCTATTAAAGTAGCATGTCTAAAGCAAAGTAGTAATATTTCTCAGGTTTTCTCTTTTTCTCCATATTCGGTTGGCTATACTGTATCTTTTGTCTTTAGAATCAATGCATTGATATATACAAAATAACTTTCCATATCACATATTAAGAACATGTTTTAGAGTCTGAATTTTGAATTGAGATTTTTAATAATATATTCTTTATAAAATACTGTCAGCTTTTCTGGATTTTAGTGCAAGACACCCAGAGGTAAATAAGGAAATCTTCAATTTTAACTCACATAAAATACTAAAATGGGCTTCCTTCCCTTTCCGTGGACTCATCGCAGACCAGCGCCATCCACCCAGATCCCTCCAGGCTCGTCCCTGCTTGAAACAGACACGCTCAGGCAGGGTGGAGCTTCCTGAATCTGGCTTGGTTCAGGACACTCTTCCTTCCCTTTCCGTGGACTCATCGCAGACCAGACCAGACCAGACCAGGGAGGAGCTCCCCGAATCTGGGTACAGGCCACTCTTCATTCCATTCCCGGCGACCGATCCACCAAGAGGCCTAACGCCATCAGAGTGAGGAGGCTACGAGGAGAGGCAAAACCATCCAGAGCTTCGGACATTGAATTCCTGGCCCACACACACTACAGAGTAACAAGAGGAGATAGAGAGATCCTACCTGCACTCACTGGAAAAAGATATGGGAAGAAGACAGAATAAGAACCCGCTCAACAACAGAAAGACCAATATGACACCACCAGAATCTAGGGACTCCACTCCAGCAAGATCTGAAAAGCCCAACACAGTGCATGAAGAAGAGATGGACCTCAAAAATTATCTGAGCAAGATGATAGAGACCTTCAAAGAGGAAACAAGAAAATCCCTTAAAGAAATAGAAGAAAAAGTAAGCAAAAAATTACACGATATGGAGGAAAAGACAAACCAAAATATTCAAGAAATAAACAAATCTCTTAAAGAAGCTAAAGAAACCCAAGATAAAACAACCAAACAAGTGAAGGAAGCTCTTGAAACAGTTCAAAACATGAAAGCTGAATTAGACACATTAAAGAAAACACAGAATGAAGCGATGCTGGAAATGGAAAGGTTGGATAAACGATCAGGATCTAAAGATGTGAGTATAACTAATAGAATTCAAGAGACAGAAGAGAGAATCTCAGCTATTGAAGACTCGCTAGAGGATATACATTCATCAACCAAAGAAAACCTCAAGACCAACAAATCCCTAACACAAAATATACAGGAAATATGGGACACCGTGAAAAGACCAAACCTAAGAATAATAGGTGTAGAAGAAGGTGAAGAAACACTGCTCAAAGGTACAGAAAACATATTCAATAAAATCATAGAAGAAAACTTCCCCAACCTACAGAAAGATATGCCTATGAAAGTACAAGAAGCTTATAGGACACCAAACAGACTGGACCACAAAAAGAAGTCCCCCCGACACATAATAATCAAAACTCCAAATCTACAGAATAAAGAAAAAATATTAAGAGCTGCAAAGGAAAAAGGCCAAATAACATATAAAGGCAAACCCGACTTCTCAATAGAAACTATGAAAGCCAGAAGGTCTTGGATAGATACACTACAAGCACTAAGGGAGCATGGATGTCAACCCAGACTACTGTACCCAGCAAAACTTTCAATCACTATAGATGGAGAAAACAAGATTTTCCATGACAAAAACAGATTTAAACAATACATATCCACAAATCCAGCACTACAGAAGGTTCTGGAAGGAAAACTCCAACCCAAGGAACATAACTACATGCACAAAAACACAGGCAATAGATAATCTAATATTGCCAAACACAAAAAGAAGCAGGAGAGCAAAATCCACACACAATGACACCACCAACAATAAATCCAAACCAAACAAGAACCAACGAACAATGGACATTAATATCCCTAAATGTCAATGGCCTTAACTTACCCGTAAAAAGATATAGGCTAACAGAATGGATACGAAGACAGAATCCATCTTTCTGCTGTTTACAAGAAACACACCTCAACTTCAAAGACAGGCGATACCTCAGAGTAAAAGGATGGGAAAAGATTTTCCAATCAAATGGCCTCAAGAAACAAGCAGGTGTAGCAATCCTAATATCTAACAAAATGGACTTTAAACTAAAATCAATCAAAAGAGATGAAGAAGGGCATTTCATACTCATCACAGGAAAAGTCCATCAAGATGAAATCTCAATCCTGAACATCTATGCTCCAAATACGAAGGCACCCACATTTGTGAAAGAAACATTACTAAAGCTCAAACCACACATAAAACCACACACACTTATAGTAGGAGACTTCAACACCCCCCTTACACCACTAGACAGGACCACCAGACAAAAACTTAACAAAGAAACAGAGGATCTGAAAGAAGTCATGGCCCAACTGGGGTTAACGGATATCTATAGAGCATTCCATCCAAACTCAAAAGAATATACCTTCTTCTCAGCACCACATGGCACCTTCTCCAAAATTGACCACATAGTAGGCAACAAAGCAAACCTCCACAATTACAAAAGAATTGAAATAACCCCCTGTATCTTATCAGACCACCATGCATTAAAGCTAGAATTCAGCAACAATACAAATGGCAGAAAACCTGCAAACTTTTGGAAAATGAATAACACCCAATTGCACCATTCCTGGGTTGAGGAAGAAATAAAAAAACAAATTAAAGACTTCCTAGATTCTAATGAAAATGCAGACACAACATACCCAAACTTATGGGACACTCTGAAAGCAGTCCTAAGAGGGAAGTTCATAGCACTAAGTGCCCACATGAAGAAACTAGAAAAAAGTCACATTAGAGAACTGACAGAACAACTGAAAACACTAGAGCAAAAAGAAGCAAACTCACCAAGGAGGAGTAGACGCCAGGAAATAATCAACCTGAGAGCTGAAATCAATAAAGTAGAAACTAGGAAAACATTACAAAGAATCAATGAAACAAAGAGTTGGTTCTTTGAGAAGATCAACAAGATAGACAAACCTCTAGCCAAACTAACCAAAAGGCAGAGAGAGAGCACACTAATTAACAAAATCAGAAACGAAAAGGGGGATATAACAACGGACACTGTGGAAATCCAGAGAATCTTTAGGTCATACTTTGAAAATCTGTACTCCACAAAATTCGAAAATCTAATGGAAATGGACAGTTTCCTGGATAAATATCACTTACCAAAATTAAATCAAGATCAGATAAACAATTTAAATCGACCCATAACCCCTAATGAAATAGAAGCAGTCATCAAAAGCCTCCCAACCAAAAAAAGCCCAGGACCAGATGGCTTCACTGCAGAATTCTACCAGAAATTCAAACAAGAGCTGATACCAATACTCCTCAAACTGTTCCGCACAATAGAAGCAGATGGGATATTGCCAAACTCCTTCTATGAGGCTACAATCACTTTGATACCCAAGCCACACAAAGATAAGAATAAGAAAGAGAACTACAGACCAATATCTCTCATGAACATTGATGCTAAAATACTCAATAAAATATTGGCTAATCGAATCCAAGAACATATCAGAAAAATCATCCACCACGATCAAGTGGGCTTCATCCCAGGGATGCAAGGATGGTTCAATATACGAAAAACCATCAATGTAATCCACCATATAAACAAACTGAAAAAGAAAAACCACATGATCATCTCACTAGATGCTGAAAAGGCCTTTGACAAAATCCAACATCCCTTCATGACAAAGATCTTGGAGAGAACAGGAATAACAGGAACATATCTAAACATGATAAATGCGATATACACCAAACCAATAGCCAACATCAAACTAAATGGAGAGAAACTCAAAGCATTTCCTCTAAAATCAGGAACAAGACAAGGATGTCCACTCTCTCCATATCTCTTCAATATTGTTCTTGAAGTTCTAGCTAGAGCAATAAGACAAGATCAGGATATCAAAGGGATACAAATTGGAAAGGACGAAGTCAAACTTTCACTATTTGCAGATGACATGATAGTCTACATAAGTGACCCGAAAAACTCTACTAGGAAACTCCTACAGCTGATAAACACCTTCAGCAAGGTAGCAGGATACAAAATTAACTTAAATAAATCTGTAGCCCTACTGTATACAGATGATAAACTCAATGAGAAAGAAATCATGGAAACATCACCTTTCACAATATCCACAAGCAACATTAAATATCTGGGGGTAACACTAACCAAAAAAGTGAAAGACCTGTACAATAAGAACTTTGAGACTTTAAAGAAAGAAATTAAAGAAGATACCAGAAAGTGGAAAGATCTCCCGTGCTCTTGGATAGGCAGAATTAACATAGTAAAAATGGCAATTCTACCAAAAGCAATCTACAGATTTAATGCAATCCCCATCAAAATCCCAACACAGTTTTTCACAGACATTGAAAGAACAATACTTAACTTTATATGGAAAAATAAAAAACCTAGGATAGCCAAAACAACTCTTTACAATAAAAAATCCTCTGGAGGCATCACCATCCCTGACTTCAAGGTCTACTATAGAGCCATAGTTATGAAAACAGCTTGGTATTGGCACAAGAATAGACAGATAGACCAATGGAATCGAATTGAAGACCCAGATATTAACCCACGCACCTACGAACACCTTATTTTTGACAAAGGTGCTAAATCCATACAATGGAAAAAAGATAGCATTTTCAACAAATGGTGCTGGCACAATTGGATTCGGACATACAGAAAATTGCAGATAGATCCATACTTGTCACCATGCACGAAACTTAAGTGCAAATGGATCAAAGATCTCTCCATAAACCCAGCCACACTGAATCTTTTAGAAGAGAAAGTGGGAACAACCCTTGAACAAATTGGCACAGGAGAACGATTCCTGAACATCACGCCAGAAGCACAGACACTGAGGTCTGCAATTAATAAATGGGACCTCTTGAAACTGAGAAGCTTCTGTAAGGCAAAGGACACAGTCAGTAAGACAAAACGACCACCCACAGAATGGGAAAAGATCTTCACCAGCCCCACATCTGACAGAGGACTGATTTCCAAAATATACAAGGAGCTCAAGAAGCTAGCCACCAAAACACCATACAATGAAATTAAAAAGTGGGGTGCAGAACTAAACAGAGATTTTTCAACAGAGGAATCTGAAATGGCTGAAAGACACTTAAGAAAGTGCTCAAAATCCTTGGCCATCAGAGAAATGCAACTCAAAACAACTCTGAGATACCACCTCACACCTGTCAGAATGGCTAAAATCAAAAATACCAATGACAACCTATGCTGGAGAGGTTGTGGAGAAGAAGGAACACTCCTCCATTGCTGGTGGGAGTGTGAACTTGTAAGACCACTTTGGAAATCAGTATGGCGGTTGCTCAGAAAAATGGGAATCAATCTACCTCAAGATCCAGCCATTCCTCTCTTGGGTATATACCCAAATACTGCTTGTCCATACAACAAGGACATATGTTCAACCATGTTCATAGCAGCATTGTTTGTAATAGCCAGAACCTGGAAACAACCTAGATGCCCCTCAACTGAAGAATGGAAAGAGAAAATGTGGTACATTTATACAATGGAGTACTACTCAGCAGAAAAAAGCAATGGAATCTTGAAATTCGCAGGCAAATGGATGGAACTAGAAGAAACCATCCTGAGTGAGGTAACCCAATCACAAAAAGACAAACATGGTATGTACTCACTCATATATGATTTTTAGACATAGAGCAAAGGTTTACCAGCCTATAATCCTCTACCCCAAGGAAACTAGAAATCATGAATGACTCTAAGGGATAAATGGACCCCAGGAATGGGAAATGGCATGAACTCCCGAGCTAATTGAGAGCATGAGGGTAGGGAAGTGGGTGCTGCCACAATAAGAGCACAAGATGAAGAGTAGAGGAGAAGAAATGGAGGAGCAGATATATTGAGTTGGGGGAAGAATAGAGGAGAGAGAGCAGGATGAGAGATACCATATCAGAGGGAGTCACTATAGGTCCGAGAAGAGATCTGGAACTAGGAAGATCTCCAGAGACCTATAAGGATGACACGATCTGACAGTCTGGGCAGTGGAGGAGAAGTTGGCCTAGAAACCCTTCCCCTAGAATGAGATTGATGAATACTCTCTATGCTATTCTAGAGTCCTCATCCAGTGGCTGATGTGAGCAGAGACAGATATCCACAGAAATACACTGATCTGAAATCTGGAACTCAGTTGAAGAGAGGGAGGAATGAAGAACGAAGGGGTCTGTACCTGGTTGGAGAAACCCACAGAAACAGTTGGCCTGAAAAAGGGAAAGCATATCGACCCCAGATGCTCTTTGGGAGGACAGTACAGGACTAATCCAGCCCCCTGATCATGGATGCCAATGGGGAGGCCCCTGCACTCCTTGGAGCCTCTGGAGGTGGACTGGCGTTTTGTCCTGGTGGGTGGGAGGGACTTCGAGAGCCCATCCCACTTGAAGGGATTCGCTCTGTCTCTGAACACATGGGGAGGGGCCTAGGCCCAGCACAGGAAGATTTGGTGGACTTGGTGGAGCCCTGGTTGGGGGCCCTACCCTGCCTGGGGAGTGGCGGGTGGATGGGGTGGGGGGTAGGTTGGAGGTGGGGGAGAAGGAATGGGGGTGGGGGGAGGGAGAGGGAGAGGGAAAGTACATGTGAAAATATTAATAATTTAATAAAAAAAGAAAAAAAATACTAAAATGGTGCTTGCTTCGGCAGCACATATACTAAAATTGGAACAATACAGAGAAGATTAGCATGGTCCCTGTGCAAGGATAACACACAAATTCGTGATGCGTTCTATATTTTTTAATTGTTGTTTCCATTTGTACAGGGGTAGCACACTGTATTAAATATGTAAGGTCATAAAAATAGAAGGGATTTTGAGAGCCCATCCTATGTGAAGGGATGATCTCTTGGCCTTGACACATGGGGAAGGGCCTAGGCCTGGCACAGGATGATGCAGTAGACTTTGGGGAGACCCTTTTGAGGGCCTTACCCTGCCTGGGGAGTGGAGGGGGGATGGCTAGGGGCAGGTGGGATGTTGGGGGGAGAGGGAGAAGGGATTGACATGTGAAACAAGCTTGTTCCTAATTTGAACTAATAAAAGAATTAAAAAAAATGGGAAACACTAAAAAAGATAAAATAAAATACTAAAATGTCATAATGTCCTTCTCAGCTCTCTTTGCACAATTTTATCATTCAAAAAGAGTTTAAATTCATTCTGTATTGAAATATGTGAAAAAAACTAAAAGAATAAAATAACTTGTCTGGTATACAATTAGTAAGCGATATAATTTTTGATACATAATTTGGTTTTATTGTTTGATGTCAGTTCCCGAGCATTTTTGAAGGGTATTTTTACACCATCTGAAGGGGATTTTAGAAGATTGGTTATTAGAAGATTGGAGGAAAGACTTTAATCAGTTTTGCTGTATTAATATATTCATGGGTACAGAACATTAGTACAGCCCTTTGAAAAACTCTGGGTCTTGTCTGCTTTTTTTTCTGTTTGACTTAGGGCATATTCAAAGGGGACCCACTTACTTTTGTGTGACCTTTTGGTGACCCATAATAACCATCATACTTAAGAAAGATGGTAAACAACTACTCACACATTTTATTGTAGAATTTATTGTTTCATGCTTTGAAAACTCTCTTGGAAGTTTAAAACATTTTTGATTTTTTTTTTTTTTTTAGAAAGTACTGTCTCTTTGTTTCTAATGGTAAAGCCACCCGGCTGCCTTCTCAAGTGCTTTGTAACTTATCTCTTATTTATCATATTCAAATCTGCAATCTTGATGCTATTTTTGTGATCGTAATTCATGCTCAGCAATCTGCTTCCATTCTCAACTCAGTGAGCTGGCAATCAATTTCTTAGTGCTATTTGGAAGAAAGCAAAATCTAAAAATGAAGCCATTAATATATTACAAGTAAGTTCTTAATCTGCTAGGTAGAAGTTGACAGATCACATTTGAATGAGTGCCCTCAGGCACCATGAGGCTGGAGAGGGACTTGTGATACATGACACTATTATGACCTTCGAGTTACCCAATTTATCAGAAAGGAAAAAATAGTTTCTTTGTGTGGATAAAATCCACTAAGTGAATCTTTTAACCTAAATTTCCAGAAGAAGCAAATTAGTCATTGCAAAATCTTGCTAATTAGGCTGTTTATTCTCCCAAACAGAAATGGGATTGTTAAAAACTCACTAACATGCATTTAGCCTTAGTAGTTCTTAATGGCATGTTGTGTGAGTTCATGGTGAAAAACAGACTACACTGTTAGAATTATTGTAAATATTTTGATAGCCTTTTATTATTAGACATTTCTAGAACTCCACACCTGCATCATCATTATATGCTCTCATATTTTTATGAGCAGATATTGAATTATGATAAATATTATTATTCCCTGACATCAAGGCTTTCAACTTTTGCTCAGTGCTTATTTTAAACTTTCTATTGGTTCTGGAGACATGGCTCTATGGTTAATAGCATTTATTGCTCTTGTAAAGGACCTGGGATCAATTCTTAGCACCCACAAATTGTTCACCGCCATTATAGATTCACGTCCATAATTCCAGTGCTATAAGGTTTAGTGCACTCTTCTGAACTCCTCTGCAATGAGCATGCATGTGGTACACATACAAACACACACACACACACACACACACACACACACACACACACACACACAACACAATGCATACACAAAAGAGGATATGACTAATCGAACTTGATTATGAAGTTTTTGAATTGCTTTGTCTTGTTTCACTCTTAAATTATTTTATGAAAGAAGTATTAGTATCCCCATCCAACTGATGTGGATATTTGGGCTCTGTTGGGGGAGCTGAACGATTTAAGCTTGCATAGGTAGCAAGTAGAAGAACCTCGTCTCAGTTCTGAGATATTCATATGAAGAATACAAGAATCAACGAACAGGACATTCCTACCATCCAAAATGTTCACCATTTATTTTCAATAGGCTTTCATATAAAATTCTTTTATATGCTTAGTTTAATCCAGAGAGTTCTCTCAGGTTTTATAAACATTGTTTCCCATATAAACTCATAAATGTTTTACATTATTGTAAACTATTTGTTATCTTACATCCTCCTCTTTCATCCAGAATTCCACAATACAATTTGTCATTGCCTTTTATGAAGTTTCTCTACATTTTGGAAGTTTTATAGTATCCTTTTTTTTTTTTTTTGGTTTTTGGTAGACATGAAGATAGCTGGTTAAATATTTTATAGAAGTCTCTTCAATTGGAATATGGAGTTTAGTTTTCTAATTTTTATTTTAGAATTCCAAATCTGTGCATAATTTATGTATGTATGTGGGTATGTGTGCATGCATGTGTGTGTGTGTGTGTGTGTGTGTGTGTGTGTGTGTGTGTGTGTGTGTGTGTGTGTAAACCAGAGGTCAAAGTCTGATACTGTCCTCTATTATTCTTCCCCTCATTTTTTTTTGAGACTGTTTTCTGCCTGAAACTGGAACTCATTTATTTGGGGAGGGTGGCTGGCCAGTAGTTACAGAGATTTTCTTGTCACTGAACCCCTCTGCTGTGGTTATTGGGGCACATCATGCTTGGATTTTACATGGGTGGTAGGCATTCTTATACATGCATATCAGACAATTTGCCAACCACATCAATTCTCCAGCTCCCTTAAAATAATTATTGGTATATATTCTTGTATGTACTGATGGTTTTCAGAGAGTCATGTTTATTTAAGTATGTTAACTATATTCACCCTGCCCCAACTTCCTCCTCAGCCTGCTCCCATCTGTCCTCTTCCTTCACTGTTCTTATTTCTACCAATGCCCGGCTGAATACTACTTATTTATTGCATTGCTTACATAGCATTAGTAGTAGCTGCTGTATCATCTAGTTAGCTGCCTTAACCATTGGTGGTTACCTCCATTATTTACGTTTGTGTTAGTTTTGGTTTTATTTTTAATGTCTTCTTTTTCTCTGTTTCTACACGATAGCATATAGTCATCTTATATCTTCTGTGTTTAAGCCTCAGCATTAGCCATTTCTCCAGTGATATCTGATTTATTTTGCTTGGTGCTGGATTTACAAATGCTACAAGAAAATGTTTCTTGTGAGATCCTTTATTCTATTAAAAAAGGATTTCAATATTAATCCCTTAATTCACAAAGTCCCATAATTCTGAGCAGAGATGGATCTACATTTTGGTAAACTAGGTTTCATTTTAAAAAATCCAATTTCATTATACCCTGTAATGTTCTATACGTTCATAGATTTCATAGATTACTTATCTATAATCCAAACACGATTCAAGGGCATGTGTCTTGTTCTTGTCTATTTGTTTGTCTATGTCAGTATCTATAGGTCTGAGTTTCTCAATGGCTAAACTGTGCTCTAGGGAAAATAACTTTGCCATCAAGAATAGAATTCTTATGTGCCACTGATTTTGCTTTAAGGCTGAATGCTTCCAAGGCTAATTAGCTGTTCTGAGTTACCTATTTAAAGAAAATACTTGAACACTGAAAAAAGGGTTTTATTTAGTAGATAAGAATATAGTTAACAGCTTAAACAAAACCCAGAGTTACTTACAATTAGAGATGGGTCAGTAATATAGTTGCCTGTCAATGATGCGTGTAGAATATGCTGATATAAGACTTTATTTAAAGCAACTTTGTCTCAACTGGGAACAGTTCAGTGCTAAAAAGGTTGAATAGCATGCAGTAAGTCTGAGGTTTAAACTGCAGTACTGCAAAAACTAATTTCTTCTCTTTATGGTTTGGGTTATCTCAAATCTTTCTGTATTGTGAGTATCTAAAAAGTATTCCACATAACATCTCAATCATTTGCTATATAATTTAGTTACAACTGTATAGGCTTATTTCATTATTTGTCTTTCATTAACTCAAATAATAATATGTATTTCTAAACATTTTATAGTGGAGGCTGGAGAGAAAGCTTAGTGTTTAGTAGTGGCACACTATTTTCTAGAAAACCTAGAGTTCAGTTCCTAGCAATCCCATCAGAGAGCTGACTGTAACACAGTCTTCAGGGGACCAGCACACTCTGGCTTCTTCAGTTACCCACACTAACAGATTCATGTAGATGCTTTTAGGCAGACACTTATAAATATGATTAATCATAATAAAATATACACTTAAAATAATTTTATAATAAATTTTAAATACCAAATTACTACCAAAATCATAACTTAAAACATATTTTAATACAAATTGTATAAATAGCTATCTACCTTCTGAGTAACAAAGTAAGTTCCTTCTGAAAATATTAACAAATATGACTTTTTTGTTACAAAATAGTCATGCCAAATTTTGTGAGTTCTTCCAGAGATCCTCAGATGATACTTAAAAACCTTAATATCCATTTCAAAATATTCAGTTTAAAGCATAAATATATGTCTTAAAAGTAATTAGGAATTATTAGAAACTGAAAAGAAAAAACAATGGATGAGATGCTTTTTCTCTCTAAATCAAGCTGGATGGCAGGACAAGAGTCAGTCTCACAGAATCCAACATATACACAAACTGAGGGGATTTCTGTGATTAAGGCAAATAGAATGAGTAAGGCTTCAAGGATAGGGCCGTCAGAAAGAGCAAACCTTTCCCTGAATATCGGACATTAAACATTTAAAAGCCTACATTGAAGGAATCTTTTTGATTAAAATTTAATGTTTTTTATTTATAAAATGACTGCCTTTGAGGTATTATATATTCATAACTTCAAGGGTTTCTCAGCTATTTCAAGTACATTCTAGCTTTTAGAATAGGAGTCATTTTTAATTAATGATTTATTACTTCCTGAAACATTTTAAAGCAGTTTGTAAGGTGATATTAGGTGCCAAAGAGAAGGTGTCTCCCTGAATGCTCTAGTCGGTGGGTTTACTCTGTCTTGACAGAGTTCAAAACACAGAAATACTTTGTCCAAATCACAGAGATGAGAAACTACACATATGCTTTCCAGGACACATACATTAATACATGTGTAATTATTGTGTTCTTTCCAAGTAGTGATTTACAGCAGGACTGAACCACAGAGGTGAAGGAGGCTTTGATTTTGAACCAAATTACCATGGTTATAATGTCTACCTTTTCTTTCTATGCGAGTAAGTGCCTGCTGAAAAATTGGTAATGTGAATCATCAATGTGTTTGCCAAATTGAATCTCACTTGATTTGGCTAGGAGACTAGTAAAAACCCAAAACCAGAAACAAATGTAGCTCATTTGTACAGTATGTGATCATCATTCACAGGATCATAAATTAATTTCAAGTTACATCATCTTACCTATCTTCCAAATAATTGCTAACTGATTTCCACATGTTTTCCCATATGTATTTGATAATGACAAGAATAAAACCACTAAATACAACAGTTTCTCAAATAAATATTCTCCCACCATCTTGTTCATAAATATCCTCCCACCGTCTTGTTCATGGTGGATCCAAGATTTAGTAAATGGATTGACATAAATATACAAATGCACATGGAAAGGATATAAAATTAAGTACCATAAAAACTACAAAGCTAAAACAAATATTCAAGAGAGGAAACAAAACCTCTTAGTATTAATGAGGTTAGGAAAACTCATCATATATTTAATGATCCTTCTTTAAAAATCAGTGAAAGATAAGCTATCATTAAAATGAGTAATGGCCAGTAACTAAGATTTTTAATATATAAGAAATTAGAGGTTTTCTGGTCCAAGATGAAGATGGGACTAGCAACATATTTTCATAGCACGGTGGTTAACCTATGAATGTAAACTCTGCAAAGTAAATAACGAGGGATCAATCTACAAATAAATACTGTAAGATTCTTCTGAGTATTTAAAATTTCAGTATGAAGATTTTGTATTATGATTGAGATAATACATTTAGGAAATTGGTACACAGCAGTTTATGTAGAAGGATAAAATGAAAGACAAGATGTACATACAGGAATCCAAGAACTGGTCTAATCATCCAGATGAGAATCAAGGGTTAAACTAACTTGAGCAGAGTGAACATTTTAAAACACAGGGCCTAAGTAGTCAAATATTATGATCTTGTGACTTACTGAATTTGCTAACACTTATAACTGCTAAAATATGAAATCAAAGATGACACACAAGTTCTGGATCCAACTTCCTGTCAAGGAAATACACCCTTAACACTGGTAAGTTTTTGGCTTCTAGAATCTTGGAAAAATCCTGTGAGGATGTGTATTTTTCTGATTATGAGAATTCTTTTACACTGGCATGATCTGCTGTTTTAGTAAACCCTGCATTGGGTTTATTGAGCATAAACCATGTTCCTCACTGATAATGATGGGTCCAGAAGAAGTTACTAGCAAAGAAACCATCTCTTCATAGAGACATTTTTCTTCTCCCGATACACATTTTTACATATTCTTCCTAAAATCTTGTGAATTTGAAGCTGAAAAGATTGTTCACCAGCTAAGAACATTTGCTGATCTTGCAGCAGATGGAAGTTCATTTTCCATCTCTCATGTCAGGTGTCTCACAACCCTGTGTAACTCCAGCTCCAGTAGATATGATTCCTTTTTCTGGCTTTTGAATATACTTGAAACTTAGTGTGCATATGTCCAATTATACACACACACACACACACACACACACACACACACACACACACACACACAGAGTAATAAAATAAAAATTATTTTTAAGATTGTAAATTCCTAGAGATGTATGATGGAATCAATATGCAAGAATATGACATTTTGTGTTGGACTGTTTATGCAAAAATAAACAGACAAATATAAATGGATTTTGCTAATACCAATTGCAATAGAATATTAAAACAGGTTATTAAAATAGAATTTTAATCTCCCTGTGAATTGTGTGTTTACCCACACATTTCATTATATGGAATCATTTTCTACTTATTTTGTATAGACATCATGATGGTTAGTTTTCATTCTCAACTTGACAAAATGTAGAATCACATGGAAATGGTTTCAGTGAGGGATTGTTTGTAATAGGTTGGCTTATGGACATCTCCACTGGACATTTTCATGATTACAATAATTAATGTGTACTCCATGTGGGATAATCCAATAAATCCCTCCCTGACAAAAAATAAACCCCCAAATCAAGCAAACAAACAATAATTACTATGTAGAAACTCGATATACTGTCATCAATACCACCCTCTGGGCTCGGATTCCTACATAGCTTAAGAGTGGGGAAAGTGAGCCAACCTCTAGAAGCGTGTTAGCATTCAGTTCTCTCTGTTCATGAATGTGGATAGGTTGTGTTAGCTGTTTTAGGTTCCAGTCCCTTTGACCATAGCTTCCCTACTATGACGATTCCAACTTAGATTTGTGAGTTAACATAAGTCTTTTCTACCCTACTTTGTTTTTTGTCTAGGGTTTTTAGCACAGCAATAGAAATGAAACTAGGACCTGTATTGCTAATGTGTTTGCCTTCTTATGTCTTCATTGTGTTTGTGTGTGTGTGTGTGCACGCACACCTGTACCCTTATGGTACTGGAAATTAAGCCCATATGCTAGATAAGCACATCTTATTATAGATTTATAGCTGAAGCTAATGTCTTTTACTTTTTGGCTAATTCAAACAAGTGTATCTATAAAATGAATTTTAAATAAAGTAAAAGCTGAAGTTTTAAGTATTAATTTATTTTTGGTATTTAATTTTGCTAATAATTTTCTCTTTAATAATTTACATAGATTTGAAGTAGCCAATGAATTCTAAGGGAAGGAGAAACTCCAAAAAACCTGTCATAAAATCTTAATGTAAGCAAAGGATTTTGTACAACAAACCACTTTAAGAAAATAAAAAAGAAATTCTGAAAATGGAGAAAAAATATCTATGTCTTCTGCCATAAACACTTTTGAAGAAAAGTTTTGTGTAATAAAGAGAAAAAAATTCCATATTTTTTGGGTGGAACATGGAATTTATTAGGTTTATCTTGATCAGTTGTTGCAACCCAGAATTAACTGACAAAAATTTTATTACAACTGGAGAAGCTAAATGCACAAATATATATTTATGGGCATCAAGTCAAAGTGGCATGTCAATTCCGACGGGATTTTCAATATTGTCTTTGTTTTATGGAGTCCACTCTCAGCTCGTTAGTAAATCATTACAAATTTTCCTCTTATTTTAAAAATAACATAAATGACAGAAATTGGTCCTAGATGAATTTTCTAGTATTTGAGAAGTGCGTTTGTAGAATTATATACCCTCTTATCCCCCATACCCTTTCTCTTATCTCCATTGCTTTAAATTTGTGTCTATTGCTGTCAAAAGAGCCTTGAAAATGTGGCTGAAGACACAGATCTGAAGATGGACATGTCATGTTGGTGAGGTAAATCTACTTATATGCACTCTTAAATGCAAAGGAGATGCCCTACTGCATTTGATAAACAACAACAGAAAGCACGACCTTCTATGCCTGGCTTTGGAAGCAGAGAAAAGAAACTCTGATCTGAAAGTCAGAAAGAATATTGAAACCATACCCTGGCAACTTCAAACAACCAAATTTCACAATGAGTTAAATGTGCATAAAGCCAAATCATATCCCCAAAGACACCTGGAATAATTAGAATCCTGTAAGAATTTTGATTTTCACCCAGCAAGACCTGAGTCATGTATTTAGTTTGTTTTAAGGCATGCAATTTTAGGTAGTT
The DNA here is from genome assembly GCF_003668045.3 of Cricetulus griseus. NCBI lineage: Eukaryota > Metazoa > Chordata > Mammalia > Rodentia > Cricetidae > Cricetulus > Cricetulus griseus. The sequence continues at coordinate 39,997,190 of NC_048601.1, read as the reverse complement.
GGTAATTTTTTTTATTAATTTACAAAGAATCAAGTTTCCCATTGGCAGTTTTTGAGACAAAATTTGCTTTGGTTTTCTCTCCCTGCCTCCCTCCCTCCCTCTCTTCCTTCCTCCCTCCCTCCCTCCCCCTTCATCTTTATCAACACTTATTCCTGTCTTGGTCTGCTGTCTAATTTCATAGTATACCCCCCACTATTACTTTTTTTATACCTATATAGAAACACTAGATGTTAGGAGTCATATACAAGAACAAATTGGCAGTTAGATAGCAGCCAAAATGAACATCTAACACCATTTTCTAATGGTTTCTAAAAGTTTCCTCAAACGTTTTAATGTTTCATTTTTGTTCTTAAAAAGATATATACATGTAGTATTAGTTCCGATGTTCCCTTGCTTTTATCCACTAATCTAAGGAATGTTAGAGACAACTATAGAAAGTTATTTCACTCAGATATTTGTCTGCATGTAAAGATCCTCTCTTTACTTGTTCCAGTAAATGTACTTGAATTGTCCAATGGGAAAAACTAACATTTCTTAAAGAAATTGAGATATCTTCTCAAAAAATAGAAGAAAGGAAAATGTCATTTTGGAAAAGCAAGGGACCCATTGGGTGCCATGCTCAGGGGCTTAGCAGGAGAGAGGAAAGCAGTGTGAAAGAGGGATGAAATATGAAAATTTAGTTCAAGTAATAATGGGAAGGGATGTTTTTATGGAAAGATGTCACCAAGTGACTTGGTAAGGAGAGTTATTGTTACAAGAGTACTAAGTAGGACCTTTGGATGGGAACTGGATAATACAACATGTATAGCCACACCCTTGGATAAACAAAACAATTATAACCAAGAGTTGGAGATAAAATCCTAAATCATCCTCTAGCAGGAAGAAGATATGATGGAATATGAACTGACAAGGAGCCTGAACTCAAGATAAAGGTACTTTTGAAAACATGAAAACGAACAGGACAGACGCTGAAAGAGGAAGAAAAATAATTGTGATATTACACGGGGCTTTAGCTCAATAATGGAACACATGACTAATATTTGACTCATATTATGGTATTTGAATCTCAGCACCACACACAGTCACATGCACACATACAGGCACACACACACACACATACATACATGCCCAATTATATGCAAACACATGTACACACCCACAAACACAAACAGCAAAGATTTTCCATGGGAAAAAAACCCAACACATTTCCTTTATTTATTTTCTTATTCCCTTTTCTTATCCTCCTTCCTGCTGTGGGAATACCCCTAAATTTTAATCCATGAGCTCTGCAAAAGAAAACATTAAGGCTTGTTAAATTCAGTGATGTTCTCCAGCTCTGAGAACAATTGTAAAGTGTGAATTTGTTTTCAGATGGGTTTGGATTCTTTTTATCAAGATGCTCAATGTAAACAAACTACCACTATTAGAATGATATATATGAGGCTCTCCATGCACTTTGGCAGAAAAATGTTGTATAAATGGAAAGTGAAGTGTATATTTTAAAAGAACACACAAGTTTATTCCTCTAGGGGACTTGCTAATTTACGAACTGTTCTTGTTCTGAAGGTAACTGCATGATTCATAAGTTAGTTTACAAGTAATTTTATATTGCAGAAAGGCAGCTAAGAGGATACTTAACAGTTTGCAAGTACTTGAAAGATTTATTCATGGTAATCAACTATTCACCATTTTATTGTTGCAAAGAAAAGGGGGAAATGAATTTAAATTTTACCTGTAAAATTTTGTTAAACATATAAATCTTCCTTAAACATATTGCATTCTTGTGAACTGTTGGAATGGAGAGATATATCTTCCTATTATTCTGTTTTCTAATTCCTTTGTCCCTGTGTTTTCTCATGCTGTGTCTATACTTCTAAATTTTCCTAAATGATTAAGTGAGTCTTGGTCATTTTCTGTCTTTCAGCTATTTTCATTAGTCCTTTATCCCAACCCAATATCCTGTTGGTTCCATTTAGTAATTCATTCACCACAGCTTTAAATCCCATTGCAGTACTTAAACATGCCCCAGGGCAATTAAAATTTCATAGTTATTTGGATGAAACACCTTTTCTCTGCACATATGAAGCTGGAAATATTGCCTGATGAGAGAGAACATAAGGGCCAGCAAGAATGGCTCAGGGGTTAAAGATATCTGAAACTGAGCCTGAAGACCTGAGTTCCATCTCTTGTCCTTGCATGGTAGAAATAAGTGTACTGTAACTTACACATACCCACAAACAAGCTGCATCATGCATGAGCACCATCCATCACTCACACTAAATACACAACTACAATAGAGCATGTAGTTGGTTATTTCAGTTTCCTTGTTCAATATTTATCAAAAACAAAGAAAAGGCAAAAACATTGCAATGTTTTATGCTTAATTACTAGGAATGGCTACTGTCTTATTATTATTACTATACTGTGTTTTGTATCATTGGTGCCAACTTTTTCTTAACAAGATAATGGGTAAGATATTTATTTCCTAATTTATAGGCTTCTCTGTCATTGCTAAAATTTTCAATGTACTGCCAACTTGCATAACTTCTATTGTAATTTTCCTTTCGATGCACTACACATTCTGAAGGATGATGTTCTCTGCAAGAATGCAGGCTAACAATTTGTTTTATTCCTGTCCATCTCACTGTATGCTTGCAGCCATCAGTGTTTTCTATGGATATAAGGATGTTGTGAAAACTGATTACAAGAGTTAATTGCCACCTAACTGCTGCCATAGTTTCCTTCATCTAAAAGGCTGATACCTCGAATTGGTGATTAGAACCTGTCTGTGTTTAATGGGAAACCAACAGGAGCCTTTGTTGTGGCACTGAAAAAATGTGAAAGTAAAAAAATAATTTCCAGCATCTAATGTTGAATTTAAAATGCTCCAGGCCATCTTGGTTCCACAGCTAGGAGCATAATAAATTAAGAAAATGTAGCATATTGCTGAGCTGAAATCCTTTGGGATGTTTAAATGATGTAACAGGTAAGGAAATCGAGAGCTTAGGAAGGAAAAGCACAGATAACCTTAGGCAGACAATGTAAGACCCAAGAAACAAGGTATGCAAATGGAGCATAGATAAGCTAATATCATATGTGTTAATGTGCTTCCCATAGGCCTTCCACCTGGCAGGTTTAGACATGTAAATATTATGCAAATGTACATTTGGTAAAACTGGATGCATGAATGGGAAATTCTTGTTCCTAACTAAAGGGAGGTAGTCTTTGGAAAACATTAGGGAAAGGATGACTAGGGGAACAATAAGAAGTGATACCAAAACACAGGCATTAGGTTTTTCAAACAGAGGAAGTCCTTTGTTTTCCTTATGAGGTACAACATGCAATTCTTTCATTGCAAATGAAGAAAATACAGTACAGAAATACTATATTTTCTAAACTTTGTGCTTTGTCCATCAAAACTTTTGAGAAAATTCTTTTGGGGGTGAGGAACAATTCCTTGAGATAATGTCATAAATGTTGACATGAAACAAAAACATGATATATTTGCAACACCATTTGTGATCTTTAATAGACTTGTCAAAGATTAATACAACATATTTAAGTTCCTTTTACATTTTACTTATAAATTAATTTATTATGTATTTAGTTATATATGTGTATGTGTTGTATATATGTGTGTTTACACGTATGCACCTGCTATAGTGTGAATGGAAAACTTAGAGGAAAGCTTTGCGCATCAGTTTTCTTCTCCTACTATATAAGCCCCAGGATCAAATTAAGCATGTGGTGTTTGGCAGAAAGTGTCATTACCCACTGAGCAATCTTTCCAGCATGTGTATGTAGTTCAAGTTACTGTTCATTGTTAAAAATAGACAAACACATAGGAAGTAGACACTAAATTGCAAATGCATGTTTCACAGAAGCATGTGGAACCTCAATCAGTAGTAAATATATAGGGTTAAGATATACTTTCTTATTGGATACTAATCAGGTCTGAATTCAGTCCAGCCTTATTAGCCTAATATTCCTTGATTAAATACTCATTTCATCAAATCTTCTTGAAACCATCATTAACATCTTATTTCCTCATTAGTTGTGAGTTGCATAAAATTTTATAACACTTTATATTTACAAGAAATTTAAAGATTAATATAAAATAAATGAGGCTTGATATGATGACTGGGTCAAATGGCTTCTTTGTTCTTAGAGAAAACTAACACTTATGCAACCACTAAATGGAATCATGGTAAAAGATCATATGAGTATAATTGGAGACCAGGGAGCTGACTCAGTGGGCAGGAGTGCTTGCAGAAGAATTATATAGACATGCATTCAAACCCTCAGAATTCATATAGAGCTTCAGCCATACTTGTGCAGGTACCTGGAATTCAAGTGCTGTTGGGAGGGTGATAAAAGAGAAAGAAAAGATTGGAAGACTACTGAGGCTTGTTCACTGCCAGCTTAGTTCTAGGTACAGTTAGAAACCCTGCCAACAAGGTGGCAAAACATGATAGAGCAGGACTCTGATTACCTCTTCTGTCCTCTGGATGTGACCAAGGGAATACAATGCACTGTCACACAGACACATGTGCTGCACAAACCCCACACACAGTGTCATACACAGCGCGCGCACACACACACACACACACACACACACACACACACACACACACACACAAAGTGTCATATGCAACACACACACAAATTGTCATAGACAGCACACACACACACACACACACACACACACACACACACACACAGTCATATGAAGCACACACACAAAGTGTCATAGACAGCACACACAGATCACTCACACCTCTCTCCCTTTCTCTCTCTTATAAGCAAGCATAGATAAAAGTTTTATTTCAAAAGATTGGAATAGGAGCTGTGAAGACAAATTATTATAAAGGTTTAGACACAGCAATGAATTTAAAGCCACATCTGTCTATCTTCTTGACACATGTTTGACTCATTATTCTCTCATGGCCTTTTTTTTACCCTTGAAGGCTTGAATTTATTGTAACCATTTTACCCTCTCTTTACAACTTTCCCTCTTCTTATGTATGGTATATGCGCACACAGTTATAAAACAGAGAGGTAAAACTTCTAAGCGCATTCTTGCTGAAGAGAGAATATGTTCCTGTGAACATGGGGAGGAGTGAATAGACAGGAGTTATACAAATTATTATCCCATGCACCAGAGGTCAGAGGTCAGCTTAAACAATGAAGTCAGTATAATGTGAGATTTATTGGCAAGTCAACATTGCAAACACTCTGCATCTTTTCAGAGCCGTATTGAGTACATCAGAAGGGAGTTTGTTTTTGAAGCTTGGGAGACAGGGTAAAGAAGATGTTTAAGACTTTTTTTTTTTTTTTGGTTTTTCGAGACAGGGTTTTCTGTGGCTTTGGAGCTTTGGAGGCTGTCCTGGAACTAGCTCTTGTAGACCAGGCTGGTCTCAAACTCAGAGATATCTTCCTGCCTCTGCCTACCGAGTGCTGGGATTAAAGGCATGCACCACCAAGGCCCAGCTAAGTGACCGGTTCTTAACTGAGATAAATAAAATTGTCTTAAATCTTTTAAACTTGTAAAGTGTCCAAAATGAGGGGTGGAATTTTTATAAAATAAAATATTTAGTTAATACTTTTACCTTTGACTATACCTTATGATGTATTTGTTGTTAGGTAATTGTAAACATTAATCCCCTATTCATAAGCTGGGGATATCTACTATTGATATTTTTGTCTGTATTTCTAAAACTACACGTTTGAACAAAGATAAGAGTATGTACTCCTATAATGCTTTATGTAGGTTTTTGTCTTTATTATAACAGATATTTCATATGTGTGAATGTACATCTGAAATGTCAAGTTCAAAAATCTATATGGGCTCACCTTGGGTTTAAAATTTTCTCTTGTAACTTCTTTGTTGATTTCCTTTCCATTTGTTATTCTAAAGATAATAATTTGATTGACAATTTAAAGCATGGAGATGTTGGAAAACATTTTACCTAAACTATTTTATTGCTTTCTCATATGTACATTTTTACTATGTGATTGTTAATTTTGTTTTGAGACAAGTTTTCACTTTGTAGGCCCTGACTGCCCTGGTATTTGCTTTATAAAATAGGCTGGTCTTGAATACAGAGACTCACTCAACTTTCTTATGCATTCTTGGTGTTGAGCTAAAGGTTGTGCCTGCATACCTGGTTCATCTATGCATTTTTGGAGAATGATATTTTTCTTTCTCCTTTTTCTCTGTTTCAAGACTACTATCTGTTTGTATGCCTACTGTTTCTCTATTATAAATATTAATACAAGGAGTACTTGAACTATAGGTGGGATAAGATAAGAATCCAAAACTGATAGGTGAAAACGTGTAAGTGTAGATATTTACTTGTTTTCTTTCCTTTTTAATTTTTTTTGAGACAGTGTTTCTCTGTGTAACAGACCTGGCTGCCCTGGAACTCTCTCTGTAGATCAGGCTGGCCTTAAATTCACAGAAATGTGCTTGCCTCTACCTCCTGAGGGCTGGGATTAAAGGCATGTGCCATCACCACACTTTCACCCAAATAATAGCCTCCTCTCAGAAACATCACTAGAATATATTGTCCTCTTTGGTGATATTTTAAGAGGTTTATAATTCCTATTAGTCAATTTTAAATATGGAAAACAAAATTTGGAAAACAAATCAAAGCAAACCACATTTAAATTTAGGTCCAAAGCCTGCTCTAAGGCAGAGTATGTTGCTAGACATTGCTGTGCTGTAGGATATATGGAGTTTTCTTCTATTGTAAAATATTGTCCCTCAACATTTCATGTCCTGACATGTGTGACAGCTATATTAAGTGGAGTATGTCTAGGTTGGGTTGCATGAATCTCTACAGATAGAGTGTTAGAAAGTATTAAGCCCACCATTCAATCTGCAGCATTGTTTAATAACAGGTGTGGTAGAATATGTCAGTAATTACAGTACTATGAAGACAAAGGTAGGAGGATCAGAAATTCATGAAATTTATGGGCATTAAGTTAAAAAAACAGCTTAGGCTACATGAAGTCCTGACAAGAAATAATAAAAGACAGACAAACACACAAAACAAAGAAATTCCAGTTGTCTACTAAGTAGCAAATATGAGACAGAATAGCGATTGCTCAGATTTTTCTATAAGTAAATGATTTAATTTTACACATGTAACACAGCCATGAATGAGCCCACCATATACTATGAAACCATTAAATGGCTATGTTTAGATCCTCCCACCTTGAGTAGCTGAAAATTTTGAGCTGTGTGTCAGTATATGTCTTTAAAATTTTGACCCATTATGAACATGGTGACATGGTGGCATAGACCTGTAATCTTCACACTCACAAGTCAGTCAGACTGAATTGTCATCTTCAGTCACATTATGAGTTCTTCTTTTAAAAACAATGGAAAGGGGCTGGAGAGATGGCTCAGAGGTTAGAAGCACTGGCTGGTCTTTCAGAGGTCCTTAGTTCAATTTCCAGCAACCATATGTTGGCTCACAATCCATCTATAATAAGATCTGGTGTTTTCTTCTGTTGTGTAAGCATACATGTAGACAGAACACTGTATATATAGTAAATAAATCTTAAGGAATGGAAAAATTTAAAAATAAACCAATAACTTACACACACACACACACACTCTCTCTCTCTCTCTCACACACACACACACCACAAGTATTTCATAATTTAGTTAGCATTTTGCAAGTGCTTTTGAAAATCTACTACTTAGAAGTTTTAGAACACATTATATGAACTCCTTTGATCGTATTTGAGAGTTCCGTTGTCAATCATCTATGCTTAGGAGATAGTTAATATTACTTAGCAATTTTCATGATTTTAGAAGTATCTAGGAGCCATATGATGTGTCTGTGAGGAACTTTCCAGAGAGCTTCCAGAGGAGAGAAGATAAGTCCTGAGGTGTGCAGCATTGTGTCATCTTCTGATGCGCTTGGATCCCACACTTAATAGAATGAAGTCAAAGTACAAAGCCAGACAACTACTGTTATTTGCCTATTTACGTTGTGGAATATTATTTTAAGATTGTTATATTTGTTCATGCTGTGTAAAATTTGTTTAATGGTGCAAAGTGTATTGCATTCTTTTTTGTTGCATTTGTTTAACTCTCTGAAGCTGTGTTGCTTTGCCTGTATAAAACAACTGATTAGTCTAACAAAGAGATGAACAAACAATAGCAAGGTAGCAGAAATTTTACGTGATGCTGGCAGGCAGAGAAAATAAATAGGAGAATAAATCTGGGAATAGAGATCTAGAATCATGAGAAGGAAGAGGAGAACAGGGAGGGACCAGTCACCTAGCTACACAGCAAATCGTGGAATAAGAATAAAGAAAGGTATCTTTGATAAAGATAAATGTCCAGAGGCAAAAGGTTGGCAGGATAATTTAAGAAAGCTGGCTAGAATTAAACAAGGTAAGGCGATGCATCCTTAAGTAATCATAAGTCTCCATGTGTATTTATTTGGGATCTGGGTGGTGAAACCCCCCAACAAGTAAAGAGTAAAAATCAATCAACAACATATCTCTGCTACATGCTTCTATCACTTGACAAGTTGATGTCAATGCTAGTGTTTCCTCACCTTTGTGGACTGAATCATTTACATTTTGTGCCAGAATGTAACCTTCCTTTAAGTTGTCTCTTGCAAGATGTATTATATCAATAAAATTGACTTTAATTTACAATACTTTTCAGTAAATTTATATCACAGTCCTTTAATATTCTAGGTTGGAGTTTCAAAAAACCTGGAAAGTATCATATGAATGGTTTATTTTTGATTTGGGAGTGATAGAGGCTACATGATATTTAACAATGCAGAAGTACATGAATCAAAGGACAAAAAGATTCATTTTCTCCTTGACCTGAGCCTAAACTTCTTAAATTGTCTGATGTTAACAGATTGACACAGATGCTGCTAATTTTTCATGAGCTTCCAGGAATATGAGTTTTTTTTCTTTTTAAAAATTATGCAAAGATAGGAATATACTGAAAATATTTTCCTAGAACTATTTTTTAAATTAATTGCTTTATTACCATTTCAAAATCATTTTATAGAAATATAACTTTGAAAGAGAATGCAACCCTATAAGCAAAGAAATATGTGCTTAATGTACACAAATTTTCTAATTCAGAATATCCAATTTATTATAAATTGCTTATGTCCAATAAATACACTAAAGTAAACTCTTTCTCCACACTGAAGCTTTTCAGACATTCCCAATGGCATTTATTTTGTCTACAATATAATTTTCTAATCCATGAATTGTGAAAAGCATAGCCAGCATTTTTGGTAGTAGTAAGTTCTTTTTCTTCAACAGTTCTTCCATGCCTTTCTTATTCTCTCATCTTGCTGAGTCTATATTTTCCCTCAAACTTCCCTCATTTCTTTATTATTTTTTTCTCCCTAGTTCTTTTCATCCACTCTTCTTTCATATTTTCTCCTTCTTTACTACATTTCTGTCTGTCTGTCTTCTGTATTCATCATTTATGCTTGCAATAAATTTGCAAACAGCTGAGAATATCCACAGATTTTTTAAAAATAATATTTTTATTAATATTTTGAGAATTTCAATCAACATATGTTGATTATATTCATCTTTCACAATTCCTAGTAGAACTACCTACCCTCTTACCCAACTTTGACTTATCTTCATTTTTTAACTTATGGTGTTCTGTTCACTTTGCTCAATTACTCTTGGGAGTGGGGCTTATTTTGGGAAGTAGTTGACCTATCAAATGTCATATCATTAGAAAGATGACTCTTCCTCTCCCAGATGCCTTCAAATGACAAAATCTTCTCATCTGGTAGTATAGATTTTGCCTACCCCTGATTTCCATGCTGGGATATTGTTGGGACTGAGCTTGGACAAGTTGTTTGCATAGTATCACAATCTTTGTGCATCCAAATGTACAACTGTCCTTCTGTGTGAAGAACACTTCCATTGATGTCACCGTCTACCTCTATCTCTTGCAGTCTTTACAGTCCATTTTTCCGCAAAGTCACTGAGTCTTGAGGGGAGGGAGTGATGTATATATTCCACTGAGGGATAACCACCTCATAATATCTTATTCTCTTCATATTGACCAGCTGAAGGTGTCTGTGCTAATTTCCATCTACTGCAACAGGAAGCTTCTTTGATGAGGATAGAGAGATACAGTGTTGTATGAGTATACAATTGTCACTAGGAATTCTTTTAATACATTTACAACATAGTAATTGCTCCTCCCCTGAGGTCTATAATATATCTGGCTACAGAGTCTTGGCACTGTCAATAGTTTCAGGATAGAGAAATTTAAAATATCCTCCTTTTTATAATCTATTTTTAGCATCTAAATAGAACTAGAGGATTAGTAATCCTCTACCTTTTCACTGACAACTAAAAAAAGTGCAATGGCAGAGAATGAGCTAATCACCCTTTAAATATAATATATAAACTAAAAATAAGACCTAGTAACATCTTCTGGGAAAGTGGGCTGCTTCACATGCTCTACATAATAGAGGTTTGACTTTAGAACACCAGAATTCCCATTCCGAATAAAGAATATATTGTTAATACCTATGTGACATGTGTAAATGTATTGACCTTCTCTGTCGGAGTCCCATATTGGAAATCTATTCAGTCTTCCCATGAGTTCAGAAAGCCTCAACTCTTATTGTCTTGAAGATATCAGTTAATGGCTGCAGGATGTCCTGGCTTCACGGGTAAATGGCTCCTATCTAAATAACAATATACCTAGGCTCAGATGAGTTTATATCCACTCTGAAAGCTAAGTGATACGTGCTGGTATGGAGTGTTATCTTCTCATTGTACATGAAAATAGATGTGTTCTGCCATTGTCTCCAATTTTGGATGGTTACTTAAGATGATACATGAATAAACTGGGCTTTTCAGTATTAACTGACTGCCCTCCTGATGTGATCAAATGTCTCTGTGTTTTCTTTAATGCTGGATAGCCTTCCCTCATCCACACCACCCCATTCAGGAATGGACCTGGGACTGTTTGGCTGGTTCCAATTGCAGCCAGGCATCTGAATACAGCCCTACAGCATGGGGCTAATGCTGATTGGCCCTGGCAAACGATGCATCAACATGGGGCTGATATAGAGAGTCCCCACCACTTCTCTTATATTCTGTTTCTCCTCTATAAAAGAAGAAACATGGCTATCATACTAATTCCATTAAAACAAAGTTGTAATATCTGCAACAGTGCAAATAACGTGGAGTAGAAAGGAACCCTATTCATCAGAGACTATCTCAGAAAGCTGGGATAGATGTTATAAAATTGGAGAGGTATGTGATCTGAGATCCAGAACTATTTGTCTTTGTGGAGCATAACCTTTCTTGTGGGAAAATCCATCCAGTTTATCAAATTATAGACTAGAAGTTTGTTTTGTGAGCAAAGGGATTTGGGGTTTTAAGGGATATGTCTAGGTTAGCTGGTGAATTGAACTTATTTACTCTGGGGAAAGTTCTTACAGAAGAAGTGGAATTTACTTTTTATAACTATGCAGTTTTCTCCTCTTAAAACTAACAGGAATATATTACTACTATTTGAATATTGGTTAACTATTGCAAAAAATATTTTCACATGACTTTGGTTAATAGACTAAGACATATATAGGTCTGTAATCATTTCATTTATGCTACAGAGCAGCAAGGTACCTGTGGGAATGAATGGATGATAGTTTCTGAGGGACACCAAACTCAAGACAAAGCCAGGGTATCTCCTTCCTTGCCTAGAATCCCTTTTGCTTTTGAGAAGCCAAAATATGCTCACAGTTCTTTGCTCTCAGGACTAAAAGAAATATGTATGTATGATTTACAAGAAACACTACCTGAGATTCAAGAAATCTACATTTCTTACCTTATGAAATGAATCCCAGTTTTTCACATCAACGAATTAAACATATTAAGTGGACTGTAACTGTAGTCAGTTATAAAGATGATGTTACCCTTTACCCCTCTAGAGGGTTGAATACTTTATTGTTTCCTTTAAGATTATTTTCTGCATGATTTACAATGAGCTTAGTCAAGAAACAGTTGTTTAAGATTCATATGTCTTTGTAAAAATGTGTGTATTTTGAGACACTTCTTTCTGAGTCACCAGATACAACCACACTATTCAGAAATATAGATTTACTGACAAAGAACAGAAATCAGAAACAAATTGTGGCCAAGGTTTGAGTTTATTTTTAAAAAACTTGATTTGTTTATTTTATGTGTCTGTATGTTTTGTCTGAAGCTATAGCTATGCATCATCTGTGTATCTGGTGCTCTCTTCTGCAATTCAGAAGACTCTGGTAACACCCAAGAACTAAGTATAGACTATCAAATATATTTGACAGAAAACAAAGTTCCTGCTGGTAAGTTTAAAATGTTTGAGGCCAGAAAAATGTGTTGGATCCCATGAAACTGAAGTTACAGTTGTGAGCCCTTATACAGGTGCTGGAAATCAAGCCCAAATCCTTCCAAAGAAGAGCCAGTACTCTTAAACCAGAACCTCCTCTCAAGCCCCCAAGATTTACCTTGTATGCAAAGGAATATATTTTGAACGTTTGATTATTTGATTATTCTACAGAATATTATTGACATGCCTGTAGCTTGGTTGATGGCTTGCATAAACTACAGGAAATCCTGGATCCCAGCTCTAGTACTATATAAACCATGATTGGTGGCAAATGTCTCTCCTCTAAACATTTAGGACATAGAGGCAGGTATTTCAGAACTTTAAGACACAATATCACCTACACAGAAAGCTTGAGCCTAGCCCTCGGTAGTAAGATATTGCTTTAGAATATAGATTTGCTACTTTTCTCTTCTGCAATTCAGAAGACTCTGGTAACACCCAAGAACTAAGTATAGACTATCAAATATATTTGACAGAAAACAAAGTTCCTGCTGGTAAGTTTAAAATGTTTGAATGAGAATTTACCTTAAATGTTTATGCATTCCCTGTCTCCAAATACTTCCTGCCTAAATGCTACCCTCCAAACTCAGTTGTAGGTTTCCAACATAAAAGCTTCAAAAATAAGCAGAAATGAGACAGTATTCTAGGTTAAACTTCTGCATGTCTATTGGCTTAGAAACTAACTCCTGTAATAAGCAGCATTGGATTTGTGAAATGAAGACATCAAGGCCCATATTGTGCTAGCTTTGCACTTCTGCCTTGTATAAGCCCTGAATGGATATGACTTTTGCTGCTGACTCTTCAGCTCTTAGTGATGGCCAAGCCCACTGCAAATTACATAGCAGAGAACTGCTTAAGAACACAGCATATTTTCAGTGATAAATGTTTTAAAACTTCCCATTTGAACCATCAAACATTTAGATCCTATTGCTGCCTGCTCAAGAAATTTCTTCACAGTCAGTGTTATGGTCAGTGAGATAGTTAGATGTTTCAATGGGGAGAACAACAGCGTAAAAAAGAAAGGAAAGCTAGTTATTTTACTGCTTACTAAGGTCTGTTTGATTTTAGTTTTTGGCTGTGTAATTTTAAGCTGAAGTGTTTGAGCTTTACAACACAATAGCATGCTTGCTTTTGCAATTCTTCATAACATTCTATCCTCACTGAAAAGGACCATAAACAGCTTATAGTCTCAAGAATTTATTTGTGCATACATGTGCGTGTGTGTGCGTGTGTGTGTGTGTGTGTGTGTGTGTGTGTGTGTGTGTGTGTGTGCAATATTGCTGAATGGATAAAAATCTGTGATGCTCCAAAGAGATAAGCTGCCATCCATGGTTTGGGCACTTAATGAGTTTTCTTGCTTATTTTTAATGGCTTTGTTTCTTGTACATTGGCACTATGGTGGGTATTTAAGTGTGATCTTTAGCATATAAATACAATAATAAATTGGGAAGAGTTTTACAGGGTGGATTTTGTGCCCTCACCTAAGATCATTAATTTTAACCTTTGACAAGCAGACTCCAAGGGCTGCATTTCTTTGTTTAAGGAAACCATAAGCGAGTAGTGATTGTGTCTGTCCATAATGCCAGCATTCTGGAGGCAGAGAAATGAGGATTACCCAGTATTATGTATCCTCCTGAAGCCAGACAGGTTGACATAGTAATACCCTGACTCCACCAACCAAAAATTAAACCAACTAGAGCAAAACAAAATAAAAAAGTATAACAGATACAGTGTTTGTGGACAAACACTAGATTCATCTGTAGTCTTCAAACAGAGAATTGTAATTCAGATCTATTTACTCTTAAGACAATATATAGGAACAATGTTGGTTTGATCTCCTCTTTTTCCTTCTTTTTAATCATATTCATTCCCCTATTCCAAATTTATTCAGATCCATCTCCACCCCCCTAGACACACAACTTTATGTTTGGTTTCCTTTACTCTATAAAAACAAAAGACAAGAAAAATATGGAATGAAGTTCATGTTAACTTACTACTCCTGGGGTTTGGTTCTGCCATAGAGAATGGTTGGTAAAGCCAAGTGTCACTCCATTGACAAAAAGTGACTTTCCTTCACCTAGCAGTGATCAAATTACCAATGCCTCTTATCTAAGAGTGGGACTTGTGTATGACACACTAGTATAGCAATATGTCTTTAGGAATAATTTTATCACTAACCCTGTCACTTTAGTGGAATAATCGTAACAGGTTTTCCTCTAGCCCCCGTGACCTTCAGGTTCTTGGCCACAAGCCTGATAATATCTGTGAGGTCATTCCCTTCTTTAACCTGTACAATAAGTCCCACTTGGGTTCTATAACTGTTAGCATGGAACTAGAATTTTCAGTTTCCTTTTATTTTTTTTTAATTCAAAATGTCCTCGAAATTCGTTTTGTTTTACAAAAAGGGACTATTCAGGAATTTGGATGTTTTTCCTCCATCCTAAAGACTCCTTCCTTTGTTGTCCTTTATGTCTTTCACATGTACAGTAATCAAGATATAGTGGATTACATCATAGCAACAAATGAACAGGTACTGAAGACGCAGAGGCACACTGAACAGAAGCTTATTTCTCACCTACACTGTTTGTCAAGGTTGGAGCTCCTTTAGTCCTGGTGCTGTTAGTGCTGAACTCACAATGTATTTCCTATAGCCTCTTAAGCATATAGCAGTTTTCTATCTGAGGTCCTTCTTTGTGGTTTTCTTAGGCAATATAGTTTAATCTTGAAAACTTGCAAGCTGAGCTTGCAGGTGCTGCATAGGGAGTTCCTTTTAATCTTCAGATCAGCTTTGCTGATTAAGTCTATACCATTTTTAAATTAATTTTATTTATATTAAAAACAATCTTATTTTAAATAAAAATACCAGTTGTCTCTCCCTCTGGTCCTCCCATTCCTCCCTCCAGCCCCCCAATTACACCCAAGGGGGTTATGAAAGTCTATCACATACTTAGAGGCAGAGCATAGGCACAGGCCTCCCTGTGTATCTAGATTCAGAGAGTATACCTCCATAGGGAATGTGCTCCCAAAGCACATTGTGTGTGTGTGTGTGTGTGTGTGTGTGTGTGTGTGTGTGTGTGTGTGTGTGTGTACAAACTTTTTTTCCTAATGGGTTTTGTTTATTTGATTTAGAAATAAGATTGTTTTACGTGTCAATCCCAGTTCCTTCTCCCTACACTCCTCCCCTACCACCACCACCACCCCTCCCAGACTAAAACCCTACCTATCACATATCCTTTCTGCTCCCCAGGGAGGGTGAGGCCTTCCATAAGGGGCCACCAGAGTCCATCATATAGTTGGGAAAGGGCCTAGGCCCACCCCCGTGTGTCTTGGCTCAGGGAGTATCCCTCTATGTGGAATGGGCTCCCAAAGTCCACACCTATGCTAGGGATACATCCTGAGCTACTACAAGATGTCCCATAGATTTCTGAAGCCTCCTCAATGAAATCCACCTTCATGTTGTCTGGATCAGTCCCATGCTGGTATCTCAGGTATCAATCTGGGAACCAAGAGCTCCCAAATGTTCAGGTCATCTGTTTCTGTGGGTTTCACCAGCCTGATCTGGACCATTTTGCTCATCACACTTCCTTCTCTGCAACTGGATTCCAGTTCAGTTCAGTGATTAGTTTTGGGTGTCTGCTGCTACTTCCACCAGCTGCAAGATGAAGGCTATAGGATGGCATATGAGTCAGTCATCAAACTTATTATTATGGGAAGCCATTTAAAGTCTTCTTCTCTGTTGCTTAAATTGTTAGCTAGTGTCATCTTTATAGATCTCCAGACAGTTCCCTAGTGCCTGATTTCTCTGTAAACCTAAAAAGTCTCCCTCTATTATGATACATCATTTCTTGGTTTCTTCTATTCTTCCTCATCCCTACCCTTCACCCCTTCTCATTCTCCTAGCTCCCACCCTCCTTGCTCCCAAGTTGCTCAGGAGATCTTGTCCTTTTCCCCTTCTCCCGGGGATCATGTATGTCTCTCTTTAGGGTCCTCCTTGTTTACTAACTTCTCTGGCAGTGTGGATTGTAGGCTGGTAATCATTTACTCTATGTCTAAAATCCACATATGTGTGAGTACATACCATGTTTGTCTTTTTGTGATTGGGTTACCTTGCTCGGAATTGTTTTTTTCTAGTTCCATCCATTTTCCTGCAAATTTCAAGATTCCGTTGTTTTCATTTGCTGAGTAGTACTCCATTGTGTAAATGTACCACATTTTCTCTATCCATCTTTCAGTTTAAGGGCATCTACGTTGCTTCCAGGTTCTGGCTATTACAAATAGTGCTGCTGTGAACATCGTTGAACAGATGTCCTTGTTGTATGAATGTGATTCTTTTGGGTATATGCCTAAGAGTGGAATTTCTAGGTCTTGTGGCAGACTGTTTCCCATTTTCCTGAGGAGTCCTCATCCTCATTTGCAAAGTGGCTGTACTACTTGGCATTCCCATCATCAGTGGAGTAGTGTTCCCCTTTCTCCATATCCTCTCCTGCATAAACTGTCATTGGTGTTTTTGATTTTTAACATTCTGAAAGGTGTAAGATGGTATCTCAGAATTGTTTTGATTTACATTTCCCTGATGGCTAAGGTGTTGAACAATTTCTTATGTGTCTTTCAGCCATTTTAGATTCCTCTATTGAGAATTTTCTATTTAGTTCTGTTCCCCACTTTTTAATTGGATTGTTTGGTGTTTTGGAGACTTGTTTCTAATGTTCTTTGTATATTTTGGAGAACAATCCTCTGTCAGATGTGGGGTTGGTGAATATATTTTCCCAGTCTCAGGGCTTCTGTTTTGTCTTGCTATGTCCTTTGCTTTACAGAAGCTTTGCAGTTTCAGGAGGCCCCATTTATCAATTTTTGATCTCAGTGTCTGTGCTACTGGTGTAATGTTCAGGATATGGTCTCCTGTACCAATTATTTTTAGGGTCTTTCATACTTTGTCTTCTAATAGGTTCAGTGTGTATGGACTTATGTTGAGGTCTTTTATCCATTTGGACTTCAGTTTTGTGCATGTTGATAGACATGGATATATTTGCAGTCTTCTACATTCCAACATCCAGTTATGCCAGCGCCATTTGTTGAAGATGCTTTCTTTATGCCATCATATATATTTAGTTTCCTTGTCAAAAATCAGATGTTTGTAGGTATGTGGGTTATTATCAGGGTTTTCAATTCTATTCCATTCGTATACCTGTCTATTTTTATGCCAATACCAAGATGTTTTCAGGACTATTGCTCTGTAATAGAGCTTGAAGTCAGGGATGGTGATGCCTCCAGAACTTCCTTTATTATACGGGGTTGCTTTGGCTATTCTGGGTCTTTCATTTTTCCATATAAAGTTGAGAATTGGTCTTTCAAGGTCTGTGAAGAATTGTGTTGGATTTTTGATGGGGATTGCATTGAATCTGTAGATTGCTTTTGGCAAGATTGCTATTTTTACTATGTTGATCCTACCTATCCAAGAACATGGGAGATCCTTCCATCTTCTAGTATCTGATTTACTTTCTTTCTTTAGATACTCAAAATTCTTATGGCACAGATCTTTCTCTCTTTTCCTTAGGGTTACCCAAGGTATTTTATGTTTTTTGTGGCAATTGTAAAGGGTGATGTTTCTCTGATTTCTTTCTCCTTAAACGTATCATCTTTATCTAGTAGGGCTACAGATTTTTTAGAGTTAATGTGTATCATGACACATTGCTGAAGGTGTTTATCAGCTGCAGGAGTTCCCTGGTAGAGTTTTTTGGATCACTCATGTAGACTATTATATCATCTGCAAATAGTGAAAAATTGACTTCTTCCTTTCCGATATGTATTCACTTGATCTCCTTTTATCGTCCTATTGCTATAGCTAGAACTTCAAGGACAATATAGAAGAGGTATTGAGAGAGTGGACAGCCTTGTCTTGTCCCTGATTTTAGAGGAATTGCATTGAGTTTCTCTCCATTTAATTTGATGTTGGCTGTCGGCTTGCTGTATATTGCCTTTAATTGTGTTAAGTTATGTTCCTGTTATCCCTGATTGCTCCAAGACCTTTATCATGAAGGGGTGTTGGATTTTGTCAAAGGTTTTTTGGTATCCAGTGAGATGATCATGTGTTTTGTTTTATTTTTCTCACTCTGTTTATATGGTCGATTACATTGATGGATTTTCCTATGTGGAACCATCCTTGCATCCCTGGGATTAAGCCTACTTGATCATGGTGGATGATTTCTGTGATGTGTTCTTGGATTGGATTTGCTAATATTTAATTGAATATTTTTGCAACAATGTCCATAAGGGATATTGGCCTGTAGTTCCCTTTCTTACTTGTGTCTATTTGTGGTTTGTGTTTCAAGGTTATTGAAGCCTCTTATAAAGAGTTTGGCAATGACTCTTCTGCTTCTATTGTGTGGAATACTTTGAGGAGAATTGGTAGTAGCTGCTCCTTGGATTTCTGGTAGAATTCGGCATTGAAGCCGTCTGGCCCGTCTTTTTTTTTTTTTTTTTTTTTTTTTTTGTTTTTTTTGTTTTGTTTTGTTGTTTTTTTTGTTTGTTTTTGTTTTGTTTTTTTTGGTTGGGAGACTTCAGATGAGCGCTTCTATTTCATTAGGGGTTAAGGGGTTATACGTTTATTTAAGTTGCTTATCTGTTCTGATTTAATTTTGGTAAGTGAAATCTATCCAGAAAAATGTTCACTTCCTTTAGATTTTCAAATTTTGAGGTATACAGGGTTTCTAATTATGACCTAATAATTCTTTGGATTTTCTCTGTTGTTATGTCTGTTGTTATGTCCCCCTTTTCATTCCTAATTTTATTAATTAATTTATGTGTTCACTCTTTGTTGTTTGGTAAGTTTAGATAAAGGTTTGCCTATCTTGTTGATCTTCTCAAAGAACCAACTCTTTGTTTCATTGACTTATTATATTGGTCTCCTAGTTTCCACTTTATTAATTTCAGCCCTCAATTTGCTTATGCTCCTCTGGGTTTTATCAGCTTCTTTGTGTTCTCAAACTTTCAGTTGTGCTATTAATTCTCTATTGTGATTGTTCACCTGTTTTTTCATGTAGGCACTTAGTGATATGAACTTTCCTCTTAGCATTGCTTTCAGTGTCCCATAAGTTTGGGTATGTTGTGTCTACATTCTCATTTAATTCTAGGAAAACTTTAATTTATTATTTATTTCTTCCTCGACCCAGGAATTATGCTATTGGGCGTTACTGAATTTCCATGATTTTGTAGGTATTCTGCAATTTGTGTTGTTGTTAAATTCTAACTTTAAATCATGGTGGTCTGATAAGATACAGGGGGTTATTTTAATATTTTTGTACCTGTTGAGATTTGCTATGTTGCCAATTATGTGGTCTATTTTAGAGAAGGCTCCGTTTTGTGCTGAGAAGAAGTTATATTCTTTTGTATTTGGATGGAATGTTCTATAGATGTCTGTTAAGCCCAACTGGGCCATAACTTCTATTAGTTCCTTTGTTTCTTTGTTAACTTTCTGTCTGGTGTTTCTGTCTAGTCGTGATAGTGGGGTGTTGAATTTTCCCACTATAAGTGTGTGTGGTTTTATGTGTGATTTTAGTTTTAGTAATGTTTCTTTTACAAACCTGGATGCATTTGTATTTGGGGCATAAATGTTCATAAGTGAGACTTCATCCTGATGGATTTCTCCTGTGATGAGTAGGAAGTGACCTCCTTCATCTCTTTTGATTAATTTTAGTTTAAAGTCCAATTTGTTGGATATTAAGATTGCTACCCCCACTTGTTTCTTGGGTCCATTTGGTAGAAAATCTTTCCCAACCTTTAATTTTTAGGTACCTTCTATCTTTGAAGTTGAGGTATGTTTCTTGTATGCAGCAGAAGGATGGATTCTGTCTTCTTATCCAGTCTACTAGCCTGTGTCTTTTTATAGGCGAGTTAAGACCATTTATATTGAGGCATATTAATGACCATTGATTGTTCATTCTTGCTTGTTTTGGATTTGGTTATGGTGGTAAGATAATGTGTGGGTTTCCATCCCTTTTTTTTTCTTTTGGCTGTTGGTATAGTGTCTATTGCCTATATTTTTCTGGTTTTAGTTAACTTCCTTGGGTTGCAGCTTTCCTTCCAGAACTTTCTATAGGGCTGGATTTGTGGATATGTATTGATTGAATCTGATTTTGTCATGGAATATCTTTTCTCCATCTATATTGATTGAGAGCTTTGCTGGCCTGACCCATGGTCTCTTACTGTAGGTAGAATATCTATTCATGACCTTCTGGCTTTCAGTTTTTCCATGGAAAAGTCAGGTGTATTTCTGATAGGTTTGCCTTTTATGTTACTTGGCCTTTTTTCCTTTGCTGCTCCTAATATTCTCTTTATTCTGTATGTTTAGGGTTTTGATTATTATGTGGGGAAGGGAACTTTTTTGGTCCAGTCTCTTTGGTTCTGTAGGCTTCTTGTATTTTCATCGGCATGTGTTTCTTTCTGTTACGATTTTGTTGAATATGTTTTCTGGTCCTTTGAGATGGACTTCTTCACCATCTTCTATACCTATTATTCTTAGGTTTGGTCTTTTCATGTTATCACATATTTCCTGGATATTTTGTGTTAGGCATTTGTTGGACTTAAGATTTTCTTTTGTTGATGAGTCTATTTCTCCTAGTGTATCTTCAACTCCTGAGATTTTCTCTTCCATCTCTTGTGTTCTGTTGGTTATGCTTGCATCTGTAGTGCCTGATCATTTACCCAGCTTTTCTATTTCCAGAATTCCATCAGTTTGTGCTTTCTTTATTGTCTCTATTTCAGTTTTTAGGTCTTGAACTGTTTCCTTGGAAGATACGTTGATATCTTATATTTTTTGGTTTGTTTTTACTTCCATTTCTTTATGGCATTTTCTCATATCCTCTTTGAGGTCCTCTATCATTTTCATGAAGATGATTTTAAGGTCATTTTCTTCTGCTTCATCTGCATTGTGGTGTTTAGGTCTTGTTGGTGTATGGTCTGTAGTCTTCGGTGGTATTATATTGGTTTTTCTGTTGTAACGTGGGCCTTTATCTTGCCTTCTTCCAATCCTTTCTTCTGGTGGTGGAGCAGTAGTCTCTTGCTCTCCTTGTGGGTATGGGACCAAGGTTCCCTTCTGGTATATGCAAACAGTTCCAATACTCTGATTTCTGTCTTCTTCTTGGTGATGGAGGTGGTACTGTTACCTGGGCCTTGGTAGTCTCTGGGTGTGTTGGCTGCAGCCAAGATCAGATCCCCTGAGCAGACCCCCCCTGCTGTTAGGTGTCTCCCAGCAGGGCAGGGGAATCTGAACTGGAAAGAACCCCTGGCCTACCTGGGCAGGTAGATGGAGGCAGGACTGTTACTGGCGCCTTGGCAGTCTCTGTGTTGGATCCCACCGAGTTCAGATCACATGAGTAGACACCTGATGTCCGGTGTCCCTGAGCAGGACAGCAACAATCTTTTTGTTGTTGTTGTTTAACATTTATTTTTATTTTAGAAGGACTCGTATTTGCATATCTATTCCCCCATTCCCTTGCTGTCTCATGCTCCTCACTGACCCCCCAGCCACACACCACCGACTCCCCAGGAATAATGAGCCATCCAGGTAGGATCATCAAATTCTTTAACAACATTTGGGGGAGGGCCCAGGACTTCCTCCCAGTATCTCGGCTGCAATAGTATCCCTCCATAGGGAATGGGCTCCCAAATTACATTTGTTCTCTAGGGACCACCACTAGCTCCACTGTTACAGGTCCCATAGACTACCTGGGCCTTCTAGCTGGCACCCACATTTGGAGGCCTTGGTTCAGTCTAATGATGTTTTTCCAGCTTTACTACTAGAGTCTCTGTACTCTCACTAGGTCAGTTCAGATGTTTCTGTTGGTTTCTCCGGCACTATCTTGGTTCCTTTGCTCTTCCCTCCTCCCTCTCTGCAAATGGATTCCACAAGTATGGATCAGTGTTTAGCTTTGGGTTCCTATTTCTGCTTCAATCAGCTACTGGGTGAAGGCTTTAGGAATGATAACCAAGGTAGTCATCAATCTCATTATAGGGGAAGGTTGTCTAAGGCAGCCTCTCCACTACTGCCTAGATTCTTAGGGGTCATCCCTGTGGATCCTCTAACATTTCTCCTGTGTCAGACCTCTCTCCAAATATGCCCTCTATCAAGGCATCTCCTTTCTTGCCCTGCTCTATTCATCCTCTGTCTCAGTCTTCCTGTTCTCATTCCCCCACTCTTCTCCCCCTCTCCCTTCCCACCTCCCTTTTTCTCCCCTATGCTCTCAATTTGCTCAGGGGTTCTTGTCCCCCTCCCCTTCTTAGCGGACCATGTGTTCATCTCTTGGGGTCCTCCTTGTTTCTTAGCTCCTCTGGCGGTACAGATTGTAGGCTGGTAGTCCTTTGATCTATGTCTAAAATCCATATATGAGTGAGTACATATCATGTTTGTATTTTTGTCACTGGATTACCTCGCTCAGATTGGTTTCTTCTAGTCAAATCCATTTGCCTGCTAATTTCAATATTCCATTGTGTTTTTCCCCTGAGTAGTACTCCATTGTGTAAATGTACCACATTTTCTCCATCCATTCTTCAGTTGAGGGGCATCTAGGTTGCTTCCATATTGTGGCTATTACAAATAACACTGCTATGACCATAGTTGAACAGATGTCCTTGTTGTAGGAATGTTCATTCTTTGGGTATATGCCCAAGAGAGAAATTGCTGGGCCTTGAGGTAGACTGATTCTCATTTTCCTGAGAAACCACCATACTGATTTCCAAAGTGGTCGTACAAGTTTGCCCCACCAGAAATGGGTGAATGTTTCTTTTTCTCCATATCCTCTCCATCATAGACTGTCTTTGGTGTTTTTTATTTTAGCCATTTGGGCCAGGTTAAGATGGTATCTCAAAATTCTATTGATTAGAATTAGCCTGACAGCTAAAGAGGTTGAACACTTTCTTAAGTGTCTTTCAGCCATTTTATATTTCTCTATTGAGAATTCTCTATTTAGTTATGCACACTACCTTTTTATTGGATTGTTTGGTGTTTTGCTAGCTAGCTTCTTGAGTTCATTGTATATTTTGGAATTCAGTCCTCTGTCAGATGTGGGGTTGTGAAGATCCAAACCCCATTTTTGCACATGGATAAGTACTGATTTCACTATCATTTCCCCATAGACATTCCAAGCCCCCACAACAGACACCCACATTCAGGAGACTTCGTTTGGTCTTATGCTGGTTCCCCAGCTGTCAGATTAGTGTTCTTGATCTCCCACTTGCTCAGGTCAGATGTTTTGTTGGGTTTCCCCAGCAACATCTTGACCTCTTTGCTCATTACTCCTCTCTCTCTAAAACTGAATTCCAGGAGTTCATACTACTCAGTGGAAATCAAAAATAAAAAGAAAGAAAACAAAAACAAAACAAAACAAATGACATCTTGAAATTCTCAGGTAAATGGATGGAACTAGAAGAAACCATTCTTCGTGAGGTAACCTAGACACACACACACACACACACACACACACACACACACACACACACCAAGGTATGTACTCACTCATAAGTGTATATTAGACACAGAGCAAAGGATAACCAGCCTACAGTCTACAACCTCAGAGAATTTAGGAAACAAAGAGGACCCTAAGAGAGACAAGCAAGGACTCCGTAAGAAGAGGAATGGGACAAAATCTCCTGGGTAAATTGGGACGATATTGGAGGAGGGAGAGAGGCAGGAGATAGTGGAGGGGAGATGGGAAGAGGAGAGGAAAACATTAGGGATCAGGAAATTTGAGTTGCAGGAAGAACAGAGGAGAACAAAGAAAAAAGTACCTTAATAGAGGGAACCATTATAAACTTGAAGAGAAACCCAGCACTAGGGAAATCTCCAGGAATACCCAAGGATGACCCCAACTAAGGATCTATAAAATAGTGAAGAAGCTATCTTAAAATCCCTTCCCCTAAAATGAGATCGATGACTACCTTAAATGCCATAGGGCCTTCATCCAGTAGCTGATGGAAGCAGAAGCAGAGATGCACAGCTAAGCACATATGAGCATTTAATTACTGGTCTGAGAATCTGTAGAAATCTTGCCTCTGGTCTCACAGCTTGTAAACAAACATAGCTTTGTTTCAGATCCACAAGTAATATTAAACTTGTTTTCTTCTCTAAAACAATTGGGTGGTGGTTGGTTATGTTAGCATATCAGCTATCTAGATTATCTATGTGGCAAGTTAGAGATTCAACCTGCATTTTCTTATGTCCCCAATATGTTGAGCCTGCAGCACTTTTGTCCCAGTGGTTCAGTAAAAGATCTTGGTGAGGTATGCAGTCTTTTAGGATTCAGCTCAGCAAAAATTGTAGATCATTTCTCCAGCAAAGACAAATGGTCAGGATGGTAACAACAGTGCTCACTTGCAAAAAGGGATATTGATTCTCTTTCAACTTTTGAGGATTGAAAGAACTTAACATTAATGAAAACTGATGACATGATTGATGTAATGTCATAAATGATAATGATAATTTTTCTTCTTACTGACTTTACACTGATATTTAAATTAGAAGTAGAAAATGACTTAGAGAACCTGATATAATATCAAAAGTAACAGTGAAACAGACAGATTCATATGTCTTCAATTTTTAAAAATACTTTCAGGAAATCATAAGGAGTTCTTCTTGTTGGTTGGCAACTGCTTTTCCAGATTATGACAAAGGTTAATAACATTGTTCAATTATGATATTGTACAAATAATTTTAATGGAAATATCTAATGCTAGTAAAAGAGAGAAATGGTAAATTCATTATTTGAACCCACAAATATTTGACCTCATTCTTCTAAAGGAAATACAATTTTTATTTCTTTATTTTTGGGAAGACTTATTTTATGAATGAAAGGATTGAAAGATAATTTTCCCGTAAAGAGAACAGAGGATGAAGATGGTAGATGGTGGAGTATGTATGGCAAGTTATATAGTTATTTTTTTTTTTGCTTTTACATGATGAATGCTTCATTGCATTTTTATATGTAAACATCAAAATACAGAAGACAAGAAATATTAAAATGTACAGTATTATATATTTATTATATTAGGAGGAAGTGAAAGGAAAGGACTCCTTAAAAAATTCTCAAGAGCCCTTCTAGAAGGGAGTTTGAGAATGAAGGCCCTTCCCCAATAATGAGATTGATAACTACCTTAAATCCAGGATCTGATGAAAGCAGAAGCAGAGATTCACAGCTAAGCACTGATTTGAACTTTCATAATCCAGTTTTAGAGGGGGAGGAGTGATGAGAAAAGGGTCAAGACCATGCTGATGAAACCCAAATAAACAGCTGACCTGAGCAAGTGGGAGCTCACGGACTTCAGTCTGACAACTGGGGAGCCAGCATAAGACTGAACCTGGGTCTGTTAATGCAGGTAACAGTTGGGGGGCTTGGACAGTCTATGGGGCCACTGTCAATGGATCCAGTATTTATCCCTAGTGCATGAATGGGCTTTGGAAGCCCATTCCCTATGGAGGGATACTCACTCATCCTAGGTACATGGGAGAGAGCCTAGGTCCTGAAAAAAATGATGACAGACATTGATGATCCCACATGGGAGACCTCACCTTTGCTGAGGTGTGGAAAAGGGGTGGGATTGGGAGATGGTGGAAAGAATGAGAGGTTGGGAGGCAGAGGGAACTGAAATTGGTATGTAAAATAAGGTTGTTTTAATTTAAATAGATGTTTTAAAAATTCTCAAGAACTCATTTTTTTTTCATCAATTCTTTGGAAAACGTCCAACATTGCAAGTCAAGAGCTAAAAAGATGTACATACATTTCATGGTTCAGAAAAGTTAGACAGAAAAGACGGTGAATAGAAAGAACACTAGTTCTTGATGATAATTTGCAGATGCTGCCATTTAGTCCTTTTCAGATGTCTTAGATAATTTTATTTTGTAGCAATTTTAGAACCACAACAAAATTGAATTGAAAATGTTCTCTATTTTCTATATTTTCCCCACCCTTACATATCATCCAAATTCCCCTATAAAATCCTATACCAAGTTTCATATATTTTACAATTCAAAAACTTAAAGGAGCATATTAAATATTATTAAATGTTGTTTTGGTCTGTATTGTGGCACCACATGTACTCTGGATTTTCATATTTATAAAGTCTGTTGCCCACCAGTAGAATACTATATCCCTATCTCCATTGCTCTAAAACACCATTCTGTGCTCTCTACTCACCATGTCCTTTCTCAGAAATCTCTAGAAACAGATTATTTCCATGCCGTGTATCACTCCACTGTTAGGTGTTATAAAATACATAATATAATATTTCCCTTTAAATAGAAAAAGGTTTTCCTAGAAAGATGACCTTTTAGTTAAGAAATCTTGCTGCTCTCTCTTCCTTATCACCTGGGTTTATTTGATACCCTGTACCCATACCAGATTGCTCAAAACAATTTTAGCTCCATATTTGCAAGATCTGACCCTCTCCTCTGGTCTCTTCCACACATTGTTTAAAATGAAACTTTTTTCAAAATAGTTACCAAAACTCCCCCTTGTTACTATTTTAGGTACATATTTCAGTGTTTTCAGCTCCTCATTGATGTTGTATACACATTTCTGTCATACATTTCTATAGTGCTCTCTCTCTCTCTCTCTCTCTCTCTCTCTCTCTCTCTCTGTCTCTGGGTTTTATGAGACAGGCTTTCTCTGTGGCTTTGGAGGCTCTCCTGGAACTAGCTTTTGTAGACCACGCAGGTCTTGAACAAACAAATATGTGCCTGCCTCTACCTCTAGAGTTCTGTAACTCTTTTTATCTTAGAAAACCAAACACATGAGATATATCTAAATATGTGAGCCTCAGTACCTGGAGGATTTTAGACATAATGGTCCCCTAGAGAAGGGAAAAGGGACAAGATCTCCTGAGCAATTTGGGAGAATACAGGATGGTGAGAGATAGGAGAAAGAGAAGGGGTGAAGAGAAGGGGCAATGAAGACATGAGGGACCAGGATGATTGAGTTGGGGGAAGAAAGTGGGGAGCAAGAAGATATAATCCCCAAAAAAGAAGGAAACAGTTCCATGCATTTGCCTGTGAATTTCAAGATTCCATTGGTTGTTTTTTTTCCCACTGAGTAATACTCCATTCTGTAAATGTACCACATTTTCTTCAGTTGAGGGGCATCTGAGTTGCTTCCAAGTTCTGGCTATTACAAATAATGCTGCTATTGACATAGTTGAATAGATGTTCTTGTATGAATGTAAATCCTTTAAGTATATACCTAAGAGTGGAACTGCTAGATCTTTAGGTAGACTGATTCCCATTTTCCTGAGGAATCACCATACCCTGATTTTTTCTCTGATAAACTCTTACTATTTTTTTGCTTCTATATTTTCAGCCCCAGAACCTCTAATTTTAGGTCTTTGTTCTTCCTACTAGTAATTTTCTATTCTTTCTATTAGTAATATTTTTACAGGCAATGATCGTGACTTTCTGCACATTGCTTTTGAATCTTTATACATTGTTAAGTCTACTAGTTTAAAGACTTTGTAGACCAACATCAGGTTGTCTTAGGTATACTGTCTTTAGTATTCTGTTTTCTTTTAAAATCATGGGCTGTACTTTATAATTGATCTGTATGTTCTGTTTTTTTTTTGTTCTTGTTGTTGTTGTTAAAATGTAGAAATCAGCATCTTCCTTCCATAAGAGTTTAGTATTTATTTATTTATTTATTTATTTATTTATTTATTTATTCGAGACTGGGTTTCTCTGTGTAGCTTTGGAGCCTATCCTGACACTCACTCGGGAGACCAGGATGGCCTCAAACT
This sequence comes from Cricetulus griseus, assembly GCF_003668045.3. NCBI lineage: Eukaryota > Metazoa > Chordata > Mammalia > Rodentia > Cricetidae > Cricetulus > Cricetulus griseus. The sequence goes on along the minus strand of NC_048601.1, from coordinate 39,969,013 downwards.
CACAAAGATCTGCCTGCCTCTGCCTCCTGAGTGCTGGGATTAAAGGCATGCTACACTAACTCCTGGCTGAGTTCAGTGAGTATTCAAATCACTTTGTTTATTGATGAGTGTTTTGACTTCTTTAGCCAGCCTTGATTCTTCAAATCATCTTAGATTCTAAATTTAGTTTTTGTATGTACAGTTCTATTTTCTCTTTTGTGTACAGTTGCTTTTGAACACCTTGGTCTTTAACATTGTCAAAAAGAAGAAAAATAAGAAACAGAAAAGTGAGAGATAATGTCTTTTCTAGTCTCCATAAACTCACTGAAGATAGACAAAGCATCTTACAACAGGTGTACAAATGCAGCAGCAGTGAATGCCTGCTCTATGACCATCTTTGGACAGAAACAACAGTCATATGATTTATAAATACCTGGGTGACATACACTCACTGTCCCTCATCTTTATCTTTCTCCTGAAAGCACTAGAACAGGGCCTTAGTTGTTGGTTATAAGAATAATACATATTTAGAAGCTGTTGCCTTATGGACTCAAGCTAATGGAAATTAACTAAGTTTATTATTTAATTACTCTGTAGGTGGACTCAAGACATAAAAGAGTAGGGTTTTGAAGAATAGTGTTCAACAACAGACAGGTCAGAGAGATTTGACCAGTGTCCTTCTAAAGTAGCTGAGACACAAATACCTGGTTCTTCCATTTTGGCTTTTATTTCCCTAAATCTTCTGCAGATGCTTTCCTTTAAACATTGTTCTCTTTATTGTGACCTAATGGAAGCAATTTAATAGAGGAAACGTTTACCTTGGAACATGACTTGCAGAGTTCATGGGATTGAAGTGAGAGAAACCAGTGCAATTTGCTTGTGACATTGATGAGAAATTCTCCACACCACCTTACAAAGCAGAGAGAATGAAAATGCAATGATATATCCTCAGGTGTCTTTGACTTTCCCCTTTCTATTAAGCCCACAAGGTGCTGCCAATCACAGTCATGGTGTGTGTCTTTTTCTCCCTTCAAATATTTCTCTAGACAGTTATAAGCCTTCCCAATGGTCAGCTTCTTAATAACTTATGTATTTCCTAATCCAATCAAGCTGGCAGCAAAAGAAAACTATAACAATCAAGTGCCTTGTCAGAAACAGAGTTTTTGATGTATGTTGAAACACTGGATGAACAATCTGTGAGAGTAGTAATATTGAACCAAAGCTACATGGGTTACACATGCAGACAGTGTATTAGCTGCTGCTTGTATTTCAAGTGAACTGGACTTATTCAAACTAAGGATGCAAAACAGAATGCAAGGTATTTTCATTTCTGATAATATAGAGAGGGACTAGAGCAAGGTGGAAAAATGGAGTAACAAATAGAGTGCAGAAATAATACAAAAGAGAAACCATGTTACTTAATGCTAGAATAGTAAAAACCATGGGCATTTTATGTAGACAAAATAAACAAATAATGGCCTGAACATATGACTGTGAAGGAAGTTCTCAGACTCCTAATAAGAGCCACTTAGGTTATTTTCAGAGCAGAGGTTTGTTGAAATACTATGGAGATAATTAATATAAGATAATTAAAAAGCATATGGCTAAGGAATTGGGACATCAGAATTCTTGAAAGGTATTCAAATTATCATTGTAAACACCAAGAAGCATAGCAGAAACTGAGTTGGAAAGAGCTCCAATGTTTCTACTTTTTAGACATGTATAAGAGGGAGCTCAAGGGGTTCCTATTTACTAGACCAAGGAAGGGACGTAGATGATGCAATCTCATGATATGAACTCCAGAACTGAGTAGATCTAGAGAGCAGAGAGAAAACATGGGTGGAATGAAACACCTTTCCACAGAGCAAGAAAATGCCAATATTATTTTATTTTGCTGTGATAAAATAAACTGCCAAAAAAAACCACAAAACAACCTTTGGGAAAAGGGTATATTTTATCTTGAAGTTCCAGATAGAGTCTGCCATGATAGGGAAGGCTGGGTGGCAGGAGCAAGAATCTCACTGATCACATGGTGTCTACACCCAGGAAACAGAAAATAGTGAGCAAGGCAAGGCTATAAAACCTCAGAGCCCAACTGCAGTGACTGCTTCCCCTGCAAAATTCAACCTCCTAAATGTTCCCCAAAAGTGCCATCAACTGAGACTAAGGGTTCCAATATATGCATTTATAGGCAAATGTTATATTCTAATCACAATAGACCCATTCTATTGTTATGGCCAGAGATAATAAGATGGGAGAAAAACAGTTTTAACTTTTAAAGGGGCCATAAAGGAAGTCGTTATCTCCAGAAAGAGTGAGGAATCAAATGTAGCTCAAATTTTATTGTAAAATTTCAAAATAAAAGTAAAAAAAACAATTTATTAGAATGATGAAATCCACATGCTGCAGTGAGAGAACAGCTTTAGGAGTCAGTAAGTGTGGGAAGTTGGGTCAGAATGAGATCTTTGGAGCCATATGGAGAAAAGAGCCCTTGCAGATAAAAGGTTCTTCTAGACACTAACAGAAAACTAAGATGTGGGATTTGACTGAGTGACCTGTGATAGTAGATGAGGTAGAATGAGAATGGATGGCAAAAGTATGTTCGAGGAGAGAAAAGAAGATGCTACTAGGAATATGTGATGGTGTAGACTGTACTTGTTCAGTCCTTCTAGGTCCCTGAGAATTTGGGGCAGACAGGTGGGAGGATGCTGTGTTGCAGAGAAAGACAACTCTAGTGCATGACCATTTAAAATGTTAACAGTAGATATCCTGGCGAATTTCCTTCATACATGCCCTAGGCTTTCTCATGCTTATTTAATATTTTAGATACTTGTTTGCAAAGCAGACATACACACACACACACACACACACACACACACACACACACACACACACACCAGACATGCATGTGTATGCCTATCTATATAGCCATAATATGTGTTTATATGTTTGACATTTTTATATTTGTACATCTGTATGCCTAGAGATAACCGTATATTCATTTTCTAATTTGGTAACTTAGAAAGAAAACATTGGACTAAGAAGAAAAAAGATTTTACAATATCTAATATTCTTTCAGCATCAAATCCTTCTATATCTATTTTGCTTCCACTGTGTTTTTGAAATTACTTGGGGAAAATAAGCTTATGTTCACAGAGAAACTCGACATCATTTTTAAATAAAGTTGTTGAGATGTGAGACTGAATGGACCCCAACAATCACACTTATTGATGTGTCAGTTGTGAAACACTGAGCAGATGTCTCTGTTACATTTTCTGTAATGATGCCTGGATATTTTCAGGGAGATTTCAACTAAATTGGATGCTGCAGAGTGGATTCTTCCCCCTTCTAATGCCTGCATTTCTTTTTTATATCTCAGATAGTTCTCAAACCTATTAGTTCATCTAATATGGAAAATGTTAGTTCCCTTTTATTTTTTCCCACTTTTCAAGGTTAGGCTAAGATTGTAGAGATGAGCTGTGGAATGAGACTCTTAGTATTTGAAATTTATCAATGTCTAAAAGACAATGATTTGTCCTTAAGGAGTTTACAACATACTCATTTAACAAAGGCATATGTGTATCAGTGTTAGAAAAAAGGGATGTTTTAGGAATAAAATGGTACTGGAGAGAAGAAAGCTTATTTCAAACAAAAACATGAATTTAATGTATGTTTTAGTTTACTTTCTGTTGTTAGGATAAAATAGCCCAATGAAGACAATTTGATGTCAACAAGCTATATTTTGGCTTGCAATTCCCAAAAGGAGACAGTCTATTGAGGTGGGAAGACATAATTGTGAAGTAAGGAATGGCTACAGGATCAGGTAGATGGCTGATCACATTGCATCTGCACCCAGGAAGCAAAGAGTGAGAAAGTACAGCCAGGCTATGAAGCCTCCAAGCCCCCACACAGTGCTATATATGCTCCAGCAAGGCTCTATCTCCTAACAGTTCATAACCACTAACTGGGGACCAATTGTCCAAACACATGAGCCTATTGGGGATAGTTCACCAAAGCAGTGAAGGCATGAAAACAATGGACTTGTCTGTTCATGGAAGACTTTAGAAAGGTATAAATGTATGTTGAAGAATTGGAACCTGAGAGCTGTTGTTTAACATACCTTAACGGGATATCATTTCAAGACTGTAATTCTCATTTGCTTAACTACTATGGCTCACTACAAGGTTGCTTCTGCACTTGAGAGGAACTGGTAAAACAATTTTGATCAATTATTTTTCTCACTTCAGGTTGCCAAACAAATGGCATTCCTCAGTTTTATTTTAATCATTTAATTGAATGAATGGCTATTTTTCACATCAACTAAATGGGTCAAGTTAAGTACAAACAATAGTTAAACACTTATTATAAGAAAGAGCCCTCTTAGTTTCATACACTAGAGTGCCAGCAATCAAGAGTCAAAAGCAGTAGTATTGTGTGATCAAATTCAGCATTCAATTCTAGTCTAAATAGAAAGTTACATATTGAGATCCTGAAAAAAAAAAGACAAAACCACCAACCAAGCAAGCAAAAACTTCAGAATTAAACAAGAGTAAGAATATGTATAGCACAGTAAAACACCATAAAAAAACAAAAAGAAAATTTGAGCCAGTTGGGATCTTTACCATTTAATATCTGGCAGTATGAAATGGACAGCTTTCCTTAGTTCTTTATTTGCTTTGAAGAAATACTGTCTTCGAACATAGGACAAAATATTTTTCTGCACAATGAATAGATTTTGCTCTTTGGAGTACAAATTGCCTTTGTCAGTCTTTACTCTGCATTGATGAGTAAATTGTTATATACCGGTCAATGAATATGACAACCTACCAATTAAGTTTTATTTATAAATTTGGTATTTGACTAAATTTGGATGGTAGACACGGTTTGGTAACATCCTTCAAAATCCTTGGGAATTGTCTTACTATTTTAAAGGAAACTGAAGAAATAGAATAGCATTATAATATAACCATGTAATTAAGGATGCTCTGAAGATGCCTGCTTGCAGTCAATGAAGGGAAACCACAAGAAACAAGCCCTGACAAAGGTGACAAAAATTCCAACTCAGTGGTATTTCTATAGTCAACAGCAATGATTATTTTATATTTCTTCTACTGTTTACAGGGCAAAGAAAACAATCAATCTTACATAAGTTAGAGGCAGGTATAGTTCACCGAGAAATAGACCTCCAAGAAACAAAAGCCATAAAATTAGATCTCCCAAGAAAAAATGAAATAGAAGTAAGTAATTAAGATAGAATCTTTCCTTCCATGGGTGATCTCATTTTTTTTCTGAAAAACTTCATGAGGTATATGCTGATATCTCCATTGTGCAAATATAAAGAGAGACACATAATCAGCTGGCCACATAATTTAAAAAAATGTTAAAGCCTGATTTAAAATTCTGATTTCAGGAGCCATTTCCCTCAAACACAGTCCTCCATAAGCCTTTCTGTTTAACTTGCCTTGATCTTCAACACTTCACTTAGAGTATGGGATATTAGATTTAAATAGTAGATTCTCATATTATTGGTCACTTAATAAATGCTAGCACATGATACAAATAATCTCAGTTGATGTTTATAACCAGGGTTACTTAACGTGATACAAAGAGTAAAAGAATAAGATCTCTTGTGGAGTAAGATAGAAAAGCAACAGACTGATTGTTCTTTCTGTCATGCAACAGTGAAAGAAATATAAAATAATCCCTGCTGTTGACTACAGATGTATCCCTGACGTGAAAGACTGACAGGAATTTACTTTGAAAAACAGTTACCATACATTGATATAAACTGAAGGTCATTTACAAGGGAAACACTGGTAACAGTACGAAACCAAGAGAAAATTATGAATGCAAATATTTAGATTCAATAAATCATGCATATGACATCATTAGAAATTTCTTGGAGTAGTAGAACTTGTAGATCAGGATACGTAACTCAGAAGTCCAGAAACAGGTTATGCAGAATGGACTTTCTTTATAAATCACAGAAGTATGACAGGAAAAGCTCCTGGTTCTGTCAGGAAAGATGGAAATTGAACAATGACATTGCTGTGGAACTGAGTTGAGTCATAAAAACAAGAATCTCAAAATGTGTACACAATCACACGGGCACATGTAAGCACAAAGACACAGAGAGGTCTCAAAGCAAAGCAAACAAAAACATATGGTGCACTTAACAGAATCATGTACTGTGGCATCTATGAAAATGATTTGTGATAAAAGGTTAGTATATTTCATCCAATAGTGCCCTCTGGTTACATGTAAAAGAAAAAAATAATAACACAAGTGTCAATCAATGGCAGATTAAAAAACAAGTGATGCCCATACAATGGGGGAAAAGGGAATGAAATAGCCCTACTTTGATTTGTACAACGTCATCAATATAATACTTAACTATAATCACCTGAGCAAAGAACAATCCTGGCAGATGAATAATATCCTAATTGACTTTATTTATTATAGATTCTATGTGGGTAGTTAACATTAGTTTATTTCTTTTTAAATATTTTCAATTTTTATTATATTTTTTCATTGTTTCTGTGTCTGTGTGTGCACATATTAGAGTAAGTGTGTTGAGGTCAGATGACAACTTGTAAGTTCTTTCTTACTGATCTGGGAGTGCTGGGGATTGAACTCATCTCATTAGGCTTTGCAACAAGAGCCTATGCTCACTGAGATACTTCACTGGAGTTCATCACTGAAAATAGATCAACAATTGCCTGGCAGAGTAGGATAGATTATATGGCATACTAGGATAGACTAAAACAGACCATTCAAATGGGGTGTGGAGGTATTTGACTTGTGTGTGTGTGTGTGTGTGTGTGTGTGTGTGTGTGTGTGTGTGTGTTTGTGTGTGTGTGCATGTGTGCGTGCGCGCGCGCGCGCGTGTGTGTGTGTGTGTGTGTGTGTGTGTGTGTGTGTGTGTGTGTGTGTGTGTGTGGTTTGTAGGTCTGCTTGTGAATCATAACTGTAATATAGTCTTAAGATATGTCATTTGCATTGCAAGAGTGTTGTGCAGGCATCAGGAAGTTCGGTAAAATAGCCAAAATCCCAAGGTATGCCTCAGTGTGTTACAAGAACAGTATGATAAAATTGTAAAGTTAGCACCATTTGCTACATGTTCAGAAACACTGTCAATAAGCAAAATAAAATGAAACAAAACAAAAACCCAGAAACTAAATAAGTGGCAGGCATTTGCCCTTTGCTAAAGAGAGTGAAGATACATACTTTTCCATATCGTGTATTTGATTTTCCTTACTAAGTCCAAGGTAAATGTTATGTCATTTATTCCTAGTATTCTTCCCCCAGAAGCAGAACGATAAGTTGTAGAATAGATATGTTTTAATTATTTATTGAAAATGTAAACTGCTACAAGCAATGTAACACCATAAATAAAAGTGGCTAATTTTGGAGCCATTAAAGTGTACTGATAATTTCAGTTCTTTGTCAACTCAAATTAGCAGCAGGGGAGTGTTTCATGGAATCTTCAGTCTCTCTGTCACAAATTTGTCCCAAGGGAAGTTAGTCTTGATGGGGAAGAAATGCTTAGAGGGGTAATTTCAAGATGAAAATTTAATGAAGATTTTTGTAAAATATTTATAGTGAAACTAAAAATAGATTTATGATTATTTTTCTCTCTGTAGGTAGGTGTGTGTGTGTGTGTGTATGTGTGTGTGTGTGTGTACATTGACACTGAGTTCCATTATGTGTCATAGACTAGTCTCAAACTCTCTATTTTTCTACCCTATTCTATACAATGTTCTGATTGTTATTGTCATCATGTCCCTGGGTTTCTCTCTTCCTATAATAATATGATTACTTTTTTTCTTTTTTTCACACATGAAAACATTACTCTCTGCTATACATCACTGCTTTTTACTGATCTTCACCTGTGACATATGCAATGATCAGGAGATCATACAATAGTACCAACTCCATTTTATTGATGTATTTAGAATAAGAAATGGCTATAAATACTTAACTTCACCTACCTTTGGTACACCTTAAATTATAATCCATATAATTATACGTTATATTTACTAGCAGAGAAAATTTAAAAGTTATCTGATATTTCTATTGTCAATGTGATTCCTTTCTGATAATTATGGCTTAAAATCTCTGAGACTACCTATTTTTCTAAGTTTCTGTATAGAAAATTTGCTTCTGTGTGGAGTAGGGCTATTTATGCTCAGGGAGAATAAGTGGGAAGTAGTTTATTGTTCATTGGCTGGATCGTGAGCAGATAGGATTAAAAACTCTTCTTAGTAAAGAAAACAGCAACATTGTTCAAAATAATGAAATAATGACTTACATTTGGATTTTGCTGAATGCTCAGTAAAAAATTCAAGGTATCAGCTCCATCTCCTTTTGGGGAGTTTTCATTTTATTAACACTTATTATCTCCAGTTACTCAATGTAACATGTGTGTTTAGGAGAATATTCTTTCATTTCTCTTTCCTTTTTAACAATATCCCTTCTACATCAGACAATATCTATGATTATTAGTAGGCTTGAATATTGACACATTATTAATGACTGTTAAATATAGTAACCTACTAAAGATGTTAGATGATTATTTACCAAGAATGACAATTATTCTTAATTATAGCTACCACTCAATAGTATATACAGAACAAATTGGTTTAAACATTTAGCTTTATTAACCAGTGTACTGCATGGAATGGATTCATATATATTTTTCTGTTCTTAGCCCATGAAATATTCATTTCCCAGAATTATTTTATGTAGTGCCAGATACATAATTTTATAGAATAGGTATACAAATCAATCCTTTACCAGTAGGAAATTATAATGACATTTATTTTTAAAAAATTGTTTTGTGTACATATAATTCTACAATTTGATAAAGAAAATAAGCTTGCCTTCTGAGGAGTGTGTGTTGGGGGGTGTTATGTTTTTTTCATTTATGTCTGTTTTTGTTTTGGAGGTCAGGTTTCAAATAGGGTAGGCTGAACTCAGAGTTAGGTTATGTAGGATGATCTTGCACTCTTGACTTTCTGTCACCATTTCACAAGAATGGAGACTAGCTATATGTATCTTTAAATCAGGTCATTTAAATATTAATTTATATATGGAGTAAAATGCAATCCTGTTTAATGTTTTAGGGAATTCAGGTTTGAAAACTGACAGATAAATTTTGTCTCTCAATGTATACCAAGCCACAATTACGCAAACCATCCAATCATTCATTTTAATCATGGCATTCTAATTAAAATATATTCAAATTTAGCTTTTTCAAAATAGAGATTTACAATACAAAGATTACAAGGAATAATATAATGAATTTAGTGATCTGAAATATGAATTGGTAACTTTTCATTATTTTTTCTTTCAACATTTAAGAAAATTTAACATATATTGTAACCTTTTCATGATGAGGTCAAAATTAAGTAGCAATTACAAATAGTAATAATATGTATCTATCTTCTAGTTTTATTGTATTATTCTATACTACCTGTGTTCTTGAATTTTTACTAATACAATGTCATTTTTAATTTTTCCCTTTCAATTGAGCAAAAACACACAAATAGCACTCACACAAGTTGGCAATTTCATAAAAGTGTCAACATGTTGCCAAGGATACTCTGCTATAATCATAGATTGGTCTACCCTAACTTGTGGGACTTCATCCAGTAGCTGGTGGAAACCGGTGCAGAGACCTATAGTCAAACATCAGGCCAAGTTAAGGGAATGCTGTTGAAGAGAGAGAGGAAGGATTGTAGGAGCCAGAAGTGTCAAGGACACCACAAGAATATCCATAGAATCAGCTAACCTGGACTATTAGGAGCTCGGAGAGCCTGAACTAAAAATAAGGGAGTCTGCATGGGACAAACCGTGTGTGTGTGTGTGTGTGTGTGTGTGTGTGTGTGTGTGACAGACTGGTCTACTTGCAGGACTCCTAAAAGTGGGATCAGTGGCTACTTTTAGTGCTTTGGCTGGTTTTGGAACCCTATCCCTCATACTCTGATGCCTTTCCCAGGTTTAATACAAGGGGAAGTGCTTACTCTCACTGCAACATGATATGCCATGTTTGGTGATGTCCATGAGAGGCCTGCCCATTTCTGAACTCAAATGTGTAACTAGTGGATGGGATGGGGGACAAAGGTAAGAGTGAGAGGGACTGGGAGGAGAAGAGGGAGGGGAAAGTGTGGTTAGGATGATATTTTTTAATGCTAATATTGTAAAGTTAAAAATAATTTAGTGAAAAAAATCATAAAGAAGTCTCTAAATGCTGGTATTTTTCATTGCAGTTGTAGAATCATCTAAAGTCTCCTGTTTCATAATTTTAGTATATAAACTAGAGTTTGTATTTAATATGATCATATAGAAGAATTCATCTTGAAATTTCTGCCTGAGTTATGCCACTATTTGTGGCTATGCAACTTTAATCTGAATCTAGTTTGTGCTACTTCAAGAGGGTAAATGTGATCTTTTATATTGTTGTTTGTTTCTTAAGCAATATGTTCAAAAAATGAAGAATATTATCAGCATCTTGCCCATACCTTTGGCAAGTGAATATATTTAAAATGTGTGTATGTGAACTGTTTAATTAGATTTGAGAGGTGCTCATGAAACTGTCATCAGTAGAATTGATAACGCCAAACCTGTAAATTACATTTTATATGTGTTAAAGCTGAGATATCTGTGTTCTGTGAAACACAGATACTTTTATTAAAAGTAACAAAGGGCAGGCAATTAAACAAAGGATGTGTGACTTATTGGGGTGACAGGTTTGTCCAGGAATGGGTTATCACTCATGTCTTCCATCTAGGTACCTGTTGCAGGTGCTTTTTTGACTTCCCAGGCTACTGCTGGAATAACATACATATAAGCTAAACTCATAATTGTTGTTTCATAACTTGATAGAATCAAGTTTAGCTCCTTTGAATATTTGAAGATGTATTTCAGTGCATATGTCTCTTTTCATTCGTCTTGAAAGCACACATCCAATTCTGTAAATTGTTTTGGGCTTCTATTTTAATAGGATGGAGATGAGTGAGACTTATTTTTTTCTTTTCTGACATGCTTGAGTGAGAAAACACAGCTACCACATCATTCCCTAAATGGAACAGCCTCACTCTTGCTCAATGAGTTTGGGAAAATAAAAACACAAATCAAAACCCCTAACAGCACATCTGTTCTTATTTACAGGAATTATGATGCAGGCTGCAGCTCGGAATCTGAGGGAAGCATTACATTTAATCTGTCATGCCTCCAGGTTTTTATGGAGTTGAAACGTTTTTAAAGGTTTGGCTTGACAAAACTCCCTCATTACGTTTCTTGAGGTAGCACTGTCATCTCTGTCTAGTATCTCACTAATAACATTTCCAGTTCAGTGGGAGCAGACATTGTTCATTGCATTTTATTTGATCTCAGGCTATTTAATACAAGAAGATACTGTGTGCACACCATTCCTTTAGGAGTTGAAACCACTGGGTTAAAGGTACATCTAATTATGTTATATCTTTAAGCAACTTGAAAGTGTGGTTTTATATATAGAAATTTACTATTGAACTATGGTGAAATAAAGTTAAGGTTGTGAACACACTGACAAAAGTGAAGAAATCCAAAGTTAAGGATGACATTTTGTCTTTCCTTTTTGCTGCTGTGGAAATTAAGGGAGTTGAATGAAAGAAACTGGGCTTATCTTATTATTTTAAATATTGTTATAATGGTATAACAAACAAGACAAAAGTATTTTTAAATTTAAATATAACATATGCATATATTGGTGTACCATATTGCACTGTGGGGACAGAGAGCAACCTGCAGGAGTTGGTTCTTTCCTTCCCTCATGTGAGTCACTGGGATTGAACTCACGTTTTAGGCTCATATCTCACAAGCCCAATAATCAGGAGTTTAGAGTACACATTTCTGAGTCCATTTGTTTTCTGTTAAACTAAAAATGGTTATAGGCCATAAATGAAAAAAGTGATATTGTTTCCCCCCCAAAAAATATAGAATGTATAAGAGGAATAATACTCTTTCCTCTTGTAGAATCATTAAGAAATGTGACTGCCAAGGTTTACTGAACCCAGATATGCAGACATCCAGGTGGGTGTTTTCTGTGGCTTGCAACAGTGCAAGTGTCAATAAGTATGTGTGACATGTCAATACTCTGACACATACATCCATTTGGACAAAAAGAAGAAAAGGGAATCATAGTCCAGAAGTATGCATTTGCTTGATGAGTTTGTACATCAGTGGCAATTGGGCAATTGTGATCCATTTTCCTCAAGCATCAAATCTGAGATACAAGTCTTGAAGCAGCCATCTTTGAAGGAGTGGGACATACCGACTTTGAATGCTGCAAGGATAACTGGAAAGAGAGGATGGGAGAACATGATGCTTGGACTTGATGGGTTACTTCTGTTTCTATTGCTTGGGTAATTTTAAGCCTTATTAAAGTACATGGAAGATATACAACACAAATGAGTACCACCAACCATATGATATTCAAAATTCCTAAGTTGTAGCATGTGTACACACTCTGCTTTGAATGCAGAATTAGCAATATTTCATATCAGGTATAAGAATTAAAATTGTAATATAGAATCACCATCTGCCAAACTAAGCAGTCCAGAGGAAATAATTATGTGTTTGAGGGAAAAGAATGTTTATATAGCAATAGCTTACATTTAAAAAACAGTAGGTGAATGCAGAAGCAAGCCAAGGCCAGTTCACTAGGAATATCAGAGCAAATTTTAAAATGCTTTTAACCTACAACCTCCAAGATTATACTGTGACTTCTGAACAAAGTGTGCTTTAGATCCCATCGATGGATAATAGATTCCTGTTGGTATATGCACAGTAGTGTTATACCTAGGTCATATTGTCATCCCATTTTTAATTTTTGGAGCAACCCCACACTCATTTCTGCAATGGCTCTCCTACTTTTAACACCCATGAAGAATGTGTTAGGTTCTTCTTTCCCCATATCCTTGCCAGAATTTGTGTGAGAATTCTTGGATTATAGCCTTTCTGACTGACTGATATCATTCACTGTTTTAGTACACATGTCCCTGGTGACTAGGGATGTTGAAAACATTTCAAAATGCATACTGGCCATTTGTGTTTCTTCTTTTGAGAATTGTCTGGTCATTTCATTAGCGCATTTGCTGAGTGACAGTTTGGTTTTCTTGTTTTTTAACTTTTGCATATCTATAAGCATTGTTGTTCTATTTACAATATCATGGAAATGAAAACAGTCTCTTTGCCCACCAACAAAAGTGCAGACAATAAAATGTGGTACTTGTACTCAGAAGAATTTATTCTATTGTAAAGAAAATGAAATTTATTGGAAATAAATGGATACAGAAATTACAATAAGTGAGCTCAGGACAGAAAGTGTATGTTCCCTCATATGTATATTATAGTTTATTGTGGGTGCCTGTGTGTAAATAAGTGGGTGAAAATATGAGTAAAGCATAAAAAATAGAATGATGACCAAAATGTTTCTTAGAATATCTGAGCGTACATGCATATATCTCTTCCAAAAATGACATTATTCTCCCGATTTATATTTTTAAGTAAAAAAAATCAGTTTTTCTTTTGATATTCTTTAAAATAGTAATTGATGCTTTTCATTGAGACTATATAAATACCATAAAATATATAAATACTTGATATGTGTCTGTTATTCCATCAAAGTATCTATATATTAAATATCTCTATCATAGGCAGATGATTTATAATTGAAGTTTACAAGTATCTGTGAGCACAGTTGATGTTTATAGAGTAATTTCAAGTGTATGGATTTATCATTGCTATAACTGACGAAAGAGTTAAATATTGTTAAATTTAAATTTTCCAACATACTTTTGTAATTATGTTGAAAGACAATGACATATTTTATTTTGGAGGCTATTTAAAGTAAAGTTAATATGAATAAATCAATATTTCATGATGTAATATCTAAAATTTTTGTTACATTTTTACATCTCTAAAATTTGTCATAGAGTCTATCAGTAAAATTAATATTACTGTTTATCTTCCAGTAATTATACTTATTTCTTTTTCTGTTACTAGAGCACAGATGATAGTATAGGTTGAGAATTCATTATGCTTTCCAGCAAACCAAACTTTTATATAATGAACTCTTGTTTTTAGCTACTCTTTTCTATTAACTGTTTTGCATGCCATATTTTCTAATAACTATGAATTTCTGTGGCATATAATTTGTGCTTTTAAGAAGTACCCCAGTTCTCTTAAGTTACAAAAGTTATTACATTTTCATTACATATGTTTAAAGAGAGGTTTATTTGAATATTAAATAATGAAATAAATTCATATTGAATTGTGTTGTTTTGAATGGATTGAGACAATTGTTTTTATGTAAAATCATCAGTTTTAGATTACTTATACCTTCAGTATTTTGCTTCTTTCTCTCTGGTGCAAGTTATTGGGGCAGAATTGATATTGCAAAACAGGCTTCTTTGCAGCTACTTGGGATTGTGTGACGGCCTATAGGAAAAGGATATTAGTAACATTATTATGACTGATGTTGTAGTTTTTTTCCATTTAGTCGCACAGCATTTGCCTTGAGCTCTGACTATCCCTGTGGCCCTGGTTGACTGGAAATGGTGGTAATGGGAGTTACTTTCTTTTGGGGGAGAATCCCTACTAAAGATATGCATGAAGCATCTAAGGTCTACCTTGCCACCCAGAAGCTCCAATGATATATAGATAAGCTTCTGGGGAGATGGAGGTGGAGATTACTGAAAGATATAATTATAAAGGCACAAATATTTTGGGATCATGGTAGAAACCTTGTGCAAGGTAAACTCCCAGGAAACTATAAGGATGATGCCAGTCTTTTAATCTACATCTGTCCTGCCTGTGGTATGAGCCTGGGTAAGGGGGGATTCAAAGATTATTTGAGTGGCCAATCATTGACTGGTCCAGCCTGAGACCCATGCCATGAAAATAGGCCCACCCCTGACACTCCTTGGAATGTCAGAAATCAATGGCTGGATGCCCCAGAGACCTAGGATAGAACCAAATCTGATTAGAGAAAAAAAGGCCAAGGTAAAGGTGCCTAAGGATGTTCTGCCTCATAGGTGATGCCTACCATAATTGCCATCAGAGAATCTTCATCCACTAATTGAGGGAAACAGATGCAGAGACCCACAGTCAAACATTAGGCCAAGATTAGAGAATCCTGCTGAAAAGGGGGAAGGATTATACAAGCCAGATTCTGGACTAATAGAAGCTCAGAGAATACACTGACAAGCAGGAAGCCTGCCTGTATGGGACCAACCTAGGGCCTCTGTAATATGTGTCAGTAGTGTCAGTATGTGGCAGTAGTAGTCTCTTGTTTTGGAACTAACAATGGGAGCCCAGGTTGTGTCTAATGCTTTGGCTGGCTTTTGGAAACCTGTTCCCCAGAATGGGTTGCCTTGCCAAGCCTAAATACTAGGGGAGGTGCTTATTGCTACTTTTTCTTGATTAACCATGGTTAGTTGATATCCATGGGCAGCTTGCCCCTTTCTGAAGAGAAATGCAAGAGGAGGGGGTGGAATGGGGGCAGAGAGAAGATGGGGGAAGGAAGAGAAGGAGAGGAGGCAGTTGCAACTGGTGTTGGGATGTAAAATTGTTGCTTGATGGTTTCTTGTCCTGCTAGGTCCTACCACCCTTCAGCACCAATAAACACATGGATGCTATATTAGTTATGAAACTGTTGGCTAAAAGCTTGGGATTCTGATTGGCTAACTCTCTTTAAACTATTATTCCATATCTGCTAACCTATATAATCTGGTATGTTACTCCTTAGGCAACACGTCATCTCTGCCCTTCCACTTTTCCCAGAATTCTCCTTGTCTCCCAGTCCCACTTTCTTCCTGCCTGGCCAATCAATGTTTTTTGCATCAACCAATAAAAGAAGCATACATACAGGAGGACGCCCCCTATTATCAAATATGAATAAACTTGTTTATTCATCACAGAAATTAAGAAGTTCTCATTTCAACAATGACATATTCAAAGTTGAATACTAAATTCTATGATGGTTATAAAGAAAGTCTGGGTTTGAAAGGTTGGCAAGGAGGTTAAGGACATCTGTTTTTATTCCAGAGGACCTATGTTTCATTCACAGCACATATTTTAAAGGATTTAGCACCACCTGCAACTCCTGTCCAGGGTATCTGATGTCCTTTTCTGTTCTCGGGCACAAGCACATATTCGGTGTGCATACATGTGTTTATGCACACACATACACACACAAACACAAATATATGAAATACAAATATGTATAAATAAGAATTTTTAAAAATATAAAATATTTTGGATAGGAGGAGGAATCTAGAAATATTATACCATGTTGCTATGGGGATGGAGATTTGTAACTCTTCCACAATCAAGTTGTCATTTTTCAAAATAACACAAAAGATCAGTAAAATAGGTCAGAGGTAAAAGCCCTGGCCCAATGCTTGATTACTTTGAGACCCACAAAGTAGAAGGAGAAAGCTAATTATTTCCTTTGTTCCAAATCATTCTTGTCGACTTGACACAAACTAGAGAAACCTGGGAAGAGGGGACCTCAAATGAGGAATTGGGCTAGTCAGTGGGCAAACAATTGGGTGTGTTCTTGGTTGAAGTGCAGACTACTACAAACAATGCCATCCATGGACAAGTGATGCTGAGTTGTATCAAAAGGCAAGCTGAGCAATTGTGAAGAATACATCAGCAAGCATTTTCTCCATAGTCTCTGCTTTACCTCCTACTTCCTGGTTCTTTCTCTAGTTTTGTACCAGATCTCTTTGAACATATACATTGTCCATCATCTTAGCCAGCACTGTCACTAGGCTACATTTACTAACAAGCATTTTTCTTTCAGTGCTATTCTTCAGGCTCTTTAATCTTTCATGAGGATTCTTCTCAAAATGTGTATTACTTTCCTACCTTTCTAACTACTTTCCCATTCTTTGGTTCCAAACTCATTTTTCTATTCTAATTTTTTCCTTATTGATGTACTATGTCACTTCTAAGTGTCAAAATGTGAATTTAAGTATCTACTACATTAAAAAAATTATCTCAAAATTTAGGTTAAAATGGCATGAATTACTTGCCCTAGCCAGTCACCTTAGTTCCTTCACATATCGCTTTCTTTCTAGTATATCTCAAATCCTCGAAGTTTAGAATCTTCTTCCTTCCAGAGTGAGACTTATTCTGAAAACGACAGTCTATCCCTTATGTTATACTGTTGTCACCCAGAGAAATGCTAGAACAGGATGGTGAAGACTATGAATACATCTGAATACCTAGGTGTGAGATTACTCTCAGTCTAACAGCCACAGCTACTAAGTGTAATTTCTACCTACACAAAAAGGAATGAGTTTGTCTATAGAGCAGCATAAAGTAGGCTTGAATTTCATGGAGTGATCAGTTGGAACTGACATATTGGGATTTATTATATCATAGGGATTATTATGGTTTCACTACACAGGTCATACTTAATTATAATCCAACCCAACAGACAACTAATTTTAAAATTGCATCATTATACCATTCACCTATAATAAATTCTCATTATCCTGACACTTGAGGGCAATATTATAATGAAGCTCATTTTTATAAGTGGCTTCTTCTTACTCTTGGTATCAAATGAAGCAGAAATGGGAATGTGATGCTCATTTGGACTAATAGTCAGCAAGGTTGTTTCAATTAGAGTCACCCAGCTACTAGTAAGCTGACTGTAATACTGGAAGAGTTCCTTTAAACTACTGACCAGGTCTCCCAGACTCAGCAGGCAACATGTAATTTGATTACTTCCTAATATGTTCCAGCAGTTGGGGACTCTATAAAACAATTTTAACAGAGCTTTGAGACACCACTTGTATAAATTGGAATGACATGAAGTTAATTCTTTAAAGCATATCATTAAGAAAAATAAATATTTACTTTCCTCTCTGTAAACAGTCACCTTGTTAATATGGGACACATCATCCAAAAATGCAATTGAACTGAATAAAATCAAATTATGTAATGGTAGGAGGGTACTGATAGGAACTCAACACAATCTACTCCGAAATATATTTCCCTATTAGAGCTGCTATAAAGCATGCTTGGGTTTAGCCATCCTGGCAGAAAATTTAAAAGGAAAAGACACATTTGCCGCAGAGTAATTAGAGGAGAATCACACAAGCCATCAATGTTAGAGTAGGTGTCACTTCTGTGTTAGCATTTATTTTCAGTTATTTATGTCCTCGCTTATATTTCCTTATTTTTATTCTTTCTGATATTCGGTCTTTCCATGAAAATTCACGTGTAAGCAAGGATTCTGGGCATTCCTTTCAGGCTCTTAGAAAACTAACATTAGGACACACTTAGCTTAATCCTGCTAATTTCCTGTTAGACTCATTTCCCTTAAAGGCATCTCCAATCTTTTGACATTGTGATACTACACTATAAACACAAACTCCAGAACTATTCATTCAAATCACAAAGGAACAATACAAAATAGCTTTTGTATTTTTTAAGTTCATTTTTCTATTTTAGATCAAATTCATAGCCATCCTTGGTTGCATGAAAACATACTCGTTCATAGGCTATAGGTTGAGCATACTTACAGGTAATTGGTTTTCCTATGGGAATTGATTTCTGCTCTAAACTTTTTAGTGATAGAACTCGTTGTCTTCTAAGAGAGTTCCCTTTACAAATTATCTTTTTGAGTTATTAGGATCTTTATCTTCCTAAACCCATATATCTGTTTGATGTTTTCATGTGTTGACATGACTCCTACCATATTCCTTATTGCTTTTTCCACAGGGTATCATTTAAAGGCTACTTGAATTCTTATTAGTATGGCATTGTTTGTTCACATAAAGAGTAGAACTAATTTTCCTCTGATGGACCAGCATGAATATTCATTGCATGTGGCCTGCCTTATATTAAGAAGGTGCTATACATTCGTTAAGACTCTGGGTCTTCACTTCCATTGATATAAAGGCTGTTTTCAAGCAAAATGTCCAGAAGTATTTCCCAGTAAAAAGCCTCTTGCCTCAGAATTATACAGATGAATGGACAAGAAAAGTCAGTTTTATGAGATGCATATCAGCATAAAACAAATGAGAGTAGGAACTGATCTAAGCAATCATAAAATTAAAAATCTTAAATATGGTTCAATAAAATGTTAAGTATTCAACTTGATATGGTGCTGACAAACCCAGAATGGTGGACTGAAAGATGGGAGAGGGAATTTTTTTTTTGAGACAGGATTTCCCTATGTAGCTTTGTCCTGGAACTTGGTCTTGTAGACCAGGCTGGCCTCGAAATCACAGAGACCCACCTGCCTCTGCCTCCTGAGTGCTGGGATTAAAGGCATGTACCACCACATCCAGGCAAGAGGGTGATCTTTTAATTAAAGAGTGTAAACATGATATGTGCATAAATATAGTTGTGCCACATATTTACTAATTCCTCTAGTTATGGTGAAGTATTCTTGAATGTTGGGAAATTTTTGAGATTTATTTAGAATTAATATTTTATCATATCATCCATATTTGAAATATAAAAAAAATTTGTGTATGTGTCCACATGAGTTTGTCTAACATGTATATGCAAGTCACCAGAGGAACCAGAAGAGTGTATCAAGTCTCCTAGAACTGTAATTACTGGCACCCACAGTGCATGATAGATACTGAACTCAGGTACTCTGCAAGAGATTTAAGTGTTCTTTTTTCATAAATTTTATTCATTCTTTTAAATGCATTGAGTGTTCTTAAAGTGAGCCTTCTCTCCAGCTCTTGCTTCAATTCTCAATTAGTTCCCATAATTATTATTTTCCCTTATGCTCTCTCCTGTAATTCTGTTTCTTTTCTGTTGCCCCAAATCATACAGTGTAAAAACCTGTCCTGATGATTTGCTCTTCCTTAGAAGCCATTTCTTTATAATTTTCCCAACATTATCATTTTTTCTTCTTATACTTTTTTTATTTAGAAAAATATATTTTACATGTCAATCCAAGGTCCACCTCCCTCCCATTCTCCCCTGGCCCCAACTAACACCCAACCTATCCCATACCCTTTCTGCTCCCCAGGGAGGGTGAGGCCTTCCATAGGGGTTCTTCAACGTTTGTCATACTCTTTGGGATTGGTCCTAGGCCAACCACCTTGTGTCTCAGGGAGTATCCCTCCATGTGGGATGGGCTCCCAAAGTCCATTCCTATACTAGGGATAAGCACTGATCCTCTACAAGAGACCCCATAGATTTCCAAGGTCTCCTCACTGACACCCACATTCAGGGGGTCTGGATCAGTCCCATGCTGGTTTCTCAGCTATCAGTCTGGGGACCAAGAGTTTTCCCTTGTTCAGGTCAGCTGTTTCTGTGGGTTTCACCAGCCTGGTGTGGACCCCTTTTCTTATCAGTCCTCCTTCTCTGCAAATGGTTTCCTGTTTAGTTCAAGGTTTGGCTGTGGGTGTCTGCTTGTACTTCCACCAGCTGCTGGATGAAGGCTATAGGATGGCATATAAGTCAGTCATCAATCTCATTATCAGGAGAGGGCATTTAATTTAGCCTCTCCTCTGTTGCTTAGATTGTTAGTTGGTGTCATCTTTGTAGCTCTCCAGACATTTACCTAGTGCCTGATTTCTCTTTAGACATATAATATCTCCCTCTATTATATTATGATCTTTATATTAATTTTGTGAATTTCATACAATGTACCTGGATCACAGGTGCTTTCCATTCCATTTTAAGAACCTTGTGCTCCCCACTCCCCCCAAAAGGAAAAAGAAAACGAGGAATAGGAGGAGGAGGAGGAGGAAGAGGAGGAAGAGGAAGAGGAGGAGGAGGAGGAGGAGGAGGAGGAGGAGGAGGAGGAGGAGGAGGAGGAGGAGGGCGAGGAGGAGAAACAATCTCATTTGTCTCATTTGTGGTGGTCGTATAGCTATTGGAACCTGGTCAAACAACCAGAAGTTAGCCAGTTAAAGAGAACTGAACCCCACCACTCATCAAAAAGCTATCAACCATGAATAGCAACTGCATCTTTATCCCGTTTTTAATGGGCTCTCTTTAATAGTTTCCTGTCTGGACTGTTTCCTCCTTTTTTTTCGGGTTGGGGGTGGGGAGTTGGCATTCTTCATCTCGGATATCTTCTTGCTGCTCAGAGTCAGGGTGATACTGTGATTGAGCCACTTTTCCTGGGGTCGGTCTTGCATAGGCTCCTGGCTGCTCTATGCCTTGCCCTTGGTGCTGGTTACTCTGCCAATACCCTTCGCACATCATCCTATTTGTGGCCCAATACTCTCCTGCCAACAGTTGAGCACCATGAGCTGCAGCAGTAGCAGAGGCACTATGTTGCCTGACCGGCCAAAGAGACATTGCTTTACTTTCTTTTTTTTTTTTTTTTTTTTTTTTTTTTTTTCTTGGTTTTTCGAGACAGGGTTTCTCTGTGTAGCTTTGCGAGTCTATCCTGGCATTCACTCTGGAAACCTTGCTGGCCTCGAACTCACAGAGATCCCCGAGTGCAGGGATTAAAGGTATGTTTTTTTTTGTTTGTTTGTTTTTTTTTTTTGTTTTTTTTTTGCATTGCTTTTCTGTTTTAAATGTTTTTGGTGATTTATCACCTGTTTTATTTACATATCTTTTAAAATATGTTTTTATTTGAATAAAAAATCTTATTTTACATACCAATCCCAGTTCCCTCTCCCACCCATCCTCCCATGTCCCCCTCCAACACCGATCCCCAGCCCCACTCCCCATCCACTCCTCAGGGAAGGTGAGGCCTCCCATGGAGGATGATCAAAATCGGTCACATAATTTTTTGCAGGACCTAGGCCCTCTTCTGTGCATCTAGGCTGAGAAAATATGCTTTCATAGGGAATGGACTCCCAAAGTCCATTCGTGCATTAGGGATAAATACTGGTTCCACCGTCAGTGGCCCCATAGACTGTCCAACCCCCCACGTCCCAACTATCACCTACGTTCAAGGGGCCTGGTTAGGTCCTATGCTGGTTCCCCAGCTGTCAGACTTGGGACTGTGAGCTCCTACTTGCTCAGGTCAGTGGTTTCTGTGGGTTTCCCCAGCATGGTCTTGACCCCTTTGCTCATCACTCCTCCCTCTCTACAACTGGACTCCTAGAGTTCGGTTCAGTGCTTAGCTATGGATCTCTGCTTCTGTTTCCATCAGCTACTGAATGAAAGCTCTATGATGCCATTTAAGATGGTCAGCAGTTTAAGCTTAATTTTATTTAAATTTCATTTTCATTCCAACCACATGTCTCACACCTCTCCCTCCATACCCCTCATCCCCCTCCTCAGTCCACTTCTCCCATAGGGTAAGGGCTCCCATGGGGGGTCAACAAAGTTACCTTGGCCCATTAAGGAGCCATTTCTTGAATGTCAAACTATGAACTGAGGTAGCAATGCCTGTTTAAAGCCAGGTTGCCCTCCCTCTGTCTTGATAATATTCTTGGCACATAATGTATAGATTTAGGCAGTGGTGTGCTCATAGTTTTTGCTAATATAATTATGCTGGCAATAGCAATGGTCAAACATCATACTATGTTGATGCTAAAGTTCTAAAAGGGTTTTGCAGGAGTATTATTATTTTAATATACATTTCAGTAAGCATAGCTGTGGTTTTATTGCCCTGTTCTTATTGAGGACATCTATGACTTGAGGATATTAACGGAATGTTGATTTCCTCAGATATCCCAGAGTTTGAGTCTAGTAAATAAACCCTAACATATATTTTGCTTGCTTTATTTGGTTCCCTATAATTTTGTCCTCTGTTTGAAATTTCTATAATGTTTCAGAAGAGAATAATGCTTGCTGGCTGCCATAAAAATCTAGGACTGTTCATGTGATCTGCTTAAATGTAGTGAGGCTAATACTGCCAGTCATCTCTGGAAACATAGATTCTTATGTGCTCTGTTTCTCTGGAAATAATAGTAGTGACACAAGGCTTCAGTGTTTGTACTATGGACCTGAAAGCTGTTCACTATATGGAAATGCTTTTGATAAGCCGCAAATACTAGATTGTATAGTTCAGAAACAGAGAAAAATGCTTGCATTTGAAAAATGAATGAAGTCATTTAATAAAATTAGCTCTTTTATATCACACAAGATGGCTAAATGATATGGTGTAAACATGCCTTAAGATAATCATATAGGATACTCACTTTTCAACATGCCTGAAAAGATGGAATGAACATATTTTTCCTATTTCCTTTTCTGATTTTATTCATAGGAAGAAATATGACCTCTTCCTCAACCTCCCTCACTCTACCTCCCTTCCTCCTTCTCCCTTCCCTCTTCCTTCTTTCCTCCCTCCTTCCC
This sequence comes from Cricetulus griseus, assembly GCF_003668045.3. Classification (NCBI taxonomy): domain Eukaryota; kingdom Metazoa; phylum Chordata; class Mammalia; order Rodentia; family Cricetidae; genus Cricetulus; species Cricetulus griseus. The sequence continues at coordinate 39,945,736 of NC_048601.1, read as the reverse complement.
TATCTTTCTTTCCATACACATATATAAATCACTGCAACATAGGAAAAAGGGAAAGTGACTAAATGTCTAGACGACTAAAGCTAACACACTCCTTGATTTTCTGCATTTAATTTTGGAATGTTATTACCACAATCCTAAGTAAACCAGCAATATGGTTGTGCTATAATCAGAGCAGCTTGAATAATACTCTGGTGTTCCTGGTCAATGAATGAAGAAACGACATAGATAAACAGGAATGTATTGAATGTGTTTTACCTCAGTTAATACAACTGACAAAACTATAGTTACTGCCCAGCAGCAAAATGCTTGCAACTGCCTGTCTCATCTCTATTAGTGAGTTATGAAGAGTTTCCAGGGTCATGTCTAGATAATTTCAGACACAAAAGAAAGAGAATCTGATGGTATCTTTCCAACTTGGCACTAATCTAGTCTTGGTTATTCTGAACAAAATACCTGACATGACCAACAGGAGTAATTATTAATTTGCTCACTGTTTGGGGGGATTTCAGTTCTGAGTTTTGGCTCTGTTAGTCCAGGACCCTTTGTGAAGCAGAACTTCATGGAAGCAGGCACATGTGGCAGAGATTACTCACTCATGGTGACTGTGAAACAAGTACATTGAAAGGGAAAGGCAGAAATAAGAGAGCCTTAAGGACCTGCCTCTGCTCACCTATTGTCCAGCAAAGGCTAGAGTTTACTCTAACAGGGGCTCCTAAAGTTTCCAAAATTTTCCAAATTAGTGCTACCATATGGAATCAAACACTCTGTACATAATATTGTCAGTACCCTATGACATTGATGTCATAAAGACACCAGTTGTCTTCTTCTCACTGGTTGTCACTAGAGACAAAATATGTGGTCTTTCCTCTCTGGGAGCCAAGAAGTAGACTTGGATGTTGACTTGTCCATCTACATGAGAGGTGTAGTCCTTCTTTTCTCAGTTGGATTGCTATCACAGGACAGTTGCTAACACAAGAATTAAATAAAGCAATGTGAAATAATACAATGTGACAAATGGCTTAATTTCAATAGGAAAATATGTTCCATATTACAAATGGGAAAACAATATAAAAAAGATGTCAGACTATTATCACAAATTTGCTTCACAGGAAATGGAGAACATGCCCAAAATGAGCTAAACATGGAAAGTCCAAATAAAGTAAGATACATTCCTCAAGAACATAGAAAACATGAACAATCAAGACACTTTAGTATTGAATTGTACTAAAACCACATGTAAAAATTAAAGTAAAAAAATCAATGCACAGAAGGACCAAATATAGAATAGATTACAGAGAAAGAATGAAATAATTTAAGATGGGAAAACTGATATTACTCATCAGAACATATTGATAATAGACTGAAAAAATGCCATTAAAAACAAGCAAACAAATAAATAGCATTGAGTTGTGTGATAGTGTTACATACCTTTAATCCCAGCAATAGGGAGGCAGAGGCAGATGGATCTCTGTGAGTTTTAGACCAGCCTGGTCTACAAGAGCTAGTTCCAGGACAGTCTCCAAAGCCACAGAGAAACCCTGTCTCAAAACACAAAATTAATAATAGTTAAACAAATAAATAGCAATAACAACTATACCAAATGCAACAGGAACGTTTCCACCACCCAAATGCCAAATGCATATTTCCCATTCTTTGGCAATGTAAGCCTTAATAAGTAGAGGGGTCTTCTCAATACACTATTCATCTGAAAAAAGATACTGATTTTATAGCTTTATGTTTCTTTTTCTTTCCTTGCCTTAAATTGAATATACTTCCATTTTGAATCCATGGAAAAGGCTTTTGTTTATTTGTTTGTTTTCAGAAAAATGAAAACCAATGACTTAAAAATACTACTGACTAAAACTTGAAAAACCATGAATTGAAATAAACATTTCTTAACTTTCAGTTGATTACTTTGAGCAATTGTTTTACAGTTCATAAAAGCTAACACAGAGAGCAATTAATACAGCAACCTAACCTATTAAACAAAAGATAAAATAAGGCTAAAGTTTGCACTTTACACACCATTGATGTACAATGATAGAGAGATCAGAAAGGCATTAGAATTTGGGCTGAATTTTGACAGCTGCAGAAGACTTTGAGAAATCCAATGCAGAGGGTAAACTAGGGCAAAGAGTCTAAATGGAAAGGGTAAAGCCCAGCTTGTCTTGTACTTGACACATTTATTAATTTGCTTCAGTTTGCTGTAGGATTTACCATAAATGGGATGATTTGAAACACTATTTTCCCAGAGTTGTAAAGGTTAGAGTTTTGAAATTAGCAATTGAATGGGGAGTTAGACCCTCTGAGGTCTATATGTCAGGGTCATACCTTGGATTTTATAGTGTGATATTATTCACATAATGTCCCACTCATGCCTTTGTTTTCAAGCCTCCCAATACCTTGTCTTTTTTGGGGGTGGGTGGGGAGATTTCAAGCCAAGATTTCTCTGTGGCTTTGGAGGCTGTCCTGGAACTTGGTCTTGTAGATCAGCCTAGTCTCAAACTCTTAGAGATCCTTCTGCCTCTGCCTCCGTAGTGGTGGGATTGAAGGCATGTGCCACCACTGCCCAGGGCTATCCCTTCTCTTTTACTCTGAATCTTCTTAAAAATAAAAGTCACATGAAGGTCTTTCCTGATCCAGTGCTTTCTTATCTCAACCAGATTTCATTTTCAAAATTCTATATTTAGAAAAGTCATGCTGACACACCATGGCATTTAGGATATCAGCATATTTCAAACAGTAATTATATTTTTCACCATGAAGAAGAGTAACCAATACTTCAGGTATTAGTGAATCTTAAAAGATCTCATAATCTAAAAATTATTCTGATATATACAGGAATGAAGCATAAATTTTTAATAAATGTATTCTGTATAAATCTGATTTATAGAAGAACACTGAAACCCTAGGAATTTGAAAACTATGAAATATTTTTGCCACAAATATTACAAAGATTTAGATGAAAAACAGCAATAAATGTATTGATAGAAAAGGTTTGAGCAAACATGGGTTATAAAAATCAAATTAACTTGGCAGCAAGTAGTTATATACTAAGGGGAGTGTAACCCATACAGTAACAGTGTTGTGTGCTTTGCATCAAGAATTATGTTAAACATGCACCATGAACTAGCTGAATAAAATATCCTCTTTTATACTCCTCCAATTATTAAAAAAAACAAAAAACAAGACAAACAAAAAACACCTTTAGTAAAGGATCTAAATATGATCATCACCCATGCTTACCAGAGTCAAGAGAGAAGATTATAATTAATGTCTATCAAGACACTGAAAACTTGTGACAATATAGTATTAGTATGTTTTTTATTTACATTAAAATTATAGTTTTGGATTGGTTTACATCATCATGCTAGGCTATTTTCTACATACAAGCTTGCAAACTACTACTTAAGGTATGCACTGGGAGCAAACTGAGATTTCTGGTCAGAACTCTACCAGCTTAGAAGTTAATTGTTCTAAAGATTGTAGGGGTTCAACATGTTGCGTGTAAATTGTATATTGAAACCTGGGATTGATGAGGGTGAATTGATTGCGGATCTATGCTGAGTTAAGCAAATCATGCCAACTCTTAAGATATTCAGCTTGTTCTATCTGATACAGTCACATGGAGAAAAATGCCAAGGATTAATTTTAGTTTGGGCTCCAACATTCTGTCATTGTCTTTGAAAGTTATTTTCTCAGCTATTGATTATTTTCCTTTTTATCTGTGACTAAGAATAACATTTCATATGCATGTATAGGGCTTTATGACATCATGTATCTGCTATGTTCTTTTATTTGAGGATTTCATACATAAGTACACTGTATTTATGTCTTCAATTCCTACTCCCTTCCCTCTCATGTCTCCTGTGTTCCTCCTCCTATTCCCATCACATTTTAAAAAACAACATATCAGAACATAAAAACATTAAACTACATACTTACTATGAAAAACATACAGTGACTTGTTTAAAATGACAGAAGGATCATCAAACTTTGAAATTTTTACCACACTGCTTACGTGGGCTACTTTTCTCAATAGCTAACCCCTTAGGTGAAGACTACTTTATCTCTGGTGAATGACAAAGCCTCTAACTGCTAGTTTTATTGGTTCAATAGTCTGTGATAAAAGGGCTGCAATGAGCAGTAGTAGCCAGTGGCAGAGCGTGGAGCCCAACACTTTCTATTATTTGTGTTCCCACTTGTTCATTCTCCAGAGAAGGTCAGCGCATTCCCTACAAACCTGTGTTCTGTTTTCAGGTATAAAACTTCTGTGACAGGAAACACATCAGGGCTTTCTGTCAGCAGATAACTTTTACCTCCTCTCTGAGGGGCTCCCATTCAGAACAAAAATGTAATATAGTTGATAGCATTATCAGAGCTGTTAGGCTGTGCACTTGGGCATTCTGAAGAGCCATGCTTAATGCCTTTCTCTAATGCGAGAGAATGTTTGCAGAGTGCCTATAGCATGCTAATGATGCTGTGTGTGTCAATGCAGCCCACACAGATGACTCATGTTATGATAAAGCTACAGTATAGGAGCTAAAATGGAAGAGCAAAAAAAAAAAAGTAACATTAAAATCACTTGTTTGTACAGGCTGTTGAGGGATTGGATTAGAGTTATTGACAAGGAGTTAAAATGCAAAGAACCTTTAGGCATGGATTAGTATGAAACTCAAGTAATCTGAGTTAAGAAAATTAATCTTGTAGTTATTTTAATTGACTTTTGTAGAAAACATATTTAGGTAATTTATTTGAAATATTTTATAGAGTACCAGTATGTATAAAATACTCTGGGTTAGGGTATTATCCCACTTTTGTGTGAATGGTTGCATTTTCCTTAAAAAATTGCATGCATGAACCAGAAATGTTTTCACCTAAACTAACATCTGAGATTGAAATCAGCTGTGAATAATCTCCTGTTTGTGGCATTGCTGTTAGAACATTTAAGTTCAAGCATAATGCTCAGAGTTCAATGGATACTGAATATGACACCTATATATTTACACAATAGACTGATATGATGAGGACATACAGTCCAGAACTGAAGTTTATTTAGTATAGGAAATAAACACACTAATGTCATAGTGTCACAAAGCTGTATTTTGATCCTATCAAGTATAAGCATGGCATAGATATCTAAACATTATAAGTATGTAACAGAGCAATTATTTATCTTTGCTGTAAACAAATTCCAAGCTGTCACAAGTATACCAATATGTCCAACCACCTCTACCTGTGAAGAAACATTTCTAACAAGAATTCCTGTAGATAATTAGTAGGAGTTGAAAAATCATAATTTGTTGATAGAATTTTTGTTCCACCTGGTCCCACAGCTGTTTAGTCCAAATAAACACACTGAGGCTTTTATTAATCATTAACTGTTTGGCTGATGGCTTGGGATTCCTATTGGCTAGCTCTTTCTTGATTAATAAATCATTTCTATTAATCTATGTATCTCTACATGGTGTTAACTTACCGGAGAGTGCCCAGACATTCTCCCTTGATGTTGGCTACATGCTGTCTCCTGGAGACTCAATCTCTGTGTTCCTCTTCCCAGAATTCTCCAAGTATGGTACCCTGCCTATACTTCCTGCCTGGCTACTGGCCAAATAGTATTTATTCATCAACCAAGAAGAGAAACATACATTCACAGCCTACAGAAGGACATCCCCTATTAGTAATTATATAAAATAGTAGTTTCCTGAATAAATGTTTCTTTTTTAAACTATTATATCTGACAATTATGGCATTTATTTTGTTTATATTCTTTTTTTTCTTTTTTCTTTTTTTTTTTTTTTGGTTTTTCGATACAGGGTTTCTGTGTGTAGCTTTGGAGCCTATCCTGGCACTCGCTCTGGAGACCAGGCTGGCCTCAAACTCATAGAGATCCACCTGCCTCTGTCTCCCAAATGCTGGGATTAAAGGCGTGCGCCACCAATGCCTGGCTTGCTTATATTCTTTAAAGTCCATTTTGTGATAGCACTATGCCAACAGATTGTACACTTTCCTGAAAATGACTCTCTAAGGTGTACCTTACCTTTCGTGCTATGAAACCATCTTTTTTCTTTACATTTTATGAATGACTAACTATAAAAACTTCAAGCTTTAAAAATGACTTACATAATCAAATCATTCATGTATAATTAATTCTACTAATTTCCATGTGTGTTTCAGGTCATTCTGCTATGATTAGCCATTGTTGGGGGTTTTCTCCCCCATCAATTAAACTAATTGCTTCTCACATAGGTGTAGATTGAATATTGATCCCCATTTTTTCAGCTCATTTACATAAGCAAATTATGCCTAATTGCTAGCTTACTACATCATTGCACACTTATCATCAATTATAGAAAAATGTACTCTAGGAGACTAATGATTTCTTTGTGGTGTTATGAAGGGCTTTTTAATTGTGATGCTTGCAACAAAATTGTTATTTAAAAATATTAAATACTGTGTTAAACTGATAACACAATTAATCATATTATTGGTTAGGGAATATTTCAGCTCCTAACTAGATGGTCTTTATCTTGTAATTTATAGAACTCCTTGAAATGGTGCAAAGGAATTCATTTATGTATATTAAACATAGTGAGTACACTAAGACAAATATTGGATTATGTCAATTTTAAATATTATTAATATAGTCTCCTTCCTTCTTGCTTCCCATATGTTTTTTTCTCTACCTGATTTAAAAACAAACAAACAAAGAACAGACTATTCTTTTTTTAAAGTTAAGAGATTAAAATCATTTATTTAGCCCATGTTCCATTCATTGCGTTAATGACTTGATTAATGTCTTGTACTGTCACTAGTCATTTCTTTTCTCTATTTCTATAAATGTGATGCAATTGTCACCCATTAGGTCCTCATAAAGAATGCACATAAAAGTGGGAGCTCATATGAAGTATAATTTTAATAATTGATAAACGTGTTCTATTTGAAAAGCTTATCATAACCCTTAGGCATTCTAACTACTAATTTAAGTCAAATAAATATGGCTTTTGCATGGTGCCCACTTCTCATAAAGCTTATTTGTTCTCTTTAACTTGCTAGACATAGCAAAGAGGCTTTCCAAAGACTATGTCTGTACCTGCAGAAACAATGAGATTAGAAGCCCTTCTGAATGATTCCTACTTTAAAGTGCACTCTAAGAAGAGGAAGTAGCAGTGAGCACCATGAGAAGTCCTTGTGGAATTTACATAGTACAGCTACCAGTGTCTGTCTTTCTTAGAATATTATCACTGATTCAGGACTATACCTGTTATGACAGCTCATAGCATTTCTAGAGTCCACATTTCAGTTTCCTTTCAGCACCCAGAATAAAACTAGTCTTTCTCTAAAGGCTTTACATTTTGCAGACAATTCTCACAACCCTTGTTGCTTTCTGTTACTCAAATCTTCTATTCAAATACTCTGAAGTCTACACATTCTTTGTATACTTTCAGAACCTTTACATTTCTTGTACTTGGGTGAAGTCACTGTTTATCTCAGTTTCAAATGTTTTTTAAAGCTCGTGCAGAGGAATATGGTAGCATATTGAAGTCAAAGAGAGAATATCACAAAATAAGTGAATCTGTTTATTTTCATTTTATATAGTTTTAAGAGTAAACCAAACAGAAACTTAAAATTGGGCATCAGTACACACACACACACACACACACACACACACACACACACACACACACACTAAATATCCCATGAAAACCCTAAGTTTTGTTCTACTTTTAAAGCCATGAATTGTACTATGTAATTTTGTAACTTGAGTAAAGAAATATTAGAATGTGTAAAATATGCCTAACATGACTTTCCAAACCTGAGGATTTTTTTTTCTTTTCACACTATCAATGGTAGCAACAGTCTAAACTTTACCTATAGACTAGATGAATCCCAGGTGGACACATCTATTGCCAAACCAATGAAATAACTTTTCAATCTGTCAAGAAGTATGACATTCATAACTTCAGTCCACCCTTCAATATAAAAAGGCAATCTTAGCAGCATGTGATTATCAAGAGTAATGTGCTCTACTTGATCCCAGCCCAGTGTTCTTCCTGTTTCTATTAATAAAAACAATATAGTATAATCTACCTTATTCTAGACCTTGTCTCCAAACCCTACATTGGTAAAATGAATTAAAACTGAAGAAACCATATGTTGCTTCTGAAACTCCTTGGCACACATGAACTACACCAGGATCGATGCATATATCAACTCACAGAGACTAGTATTCACAATGTGCCCACAGTCTGTGCATAGTTTGCCACAGGTCTGTGCCTGATGGGATGCCTGAGTTAAGGGGAGGGTTGGATTGATACCCCATGAGACAAAAGCTATCTCAAATTGACACCTGCTCACAAATGAAAATTTTTTTCAATGAATCTCAAGAACAACTCCTAAGTCCAAGCCCCATGCCCAGCAGTGAATGACCAACACAAAATTAATCAATGGCATTTTGGGAGTTCATTTGTCTCATAATGCTTTGTCAGGTTCATTTGTTTCTTACAGGTCCTTTGTGTATATGTTTCTGGTTTTGTGTTTTTATGAGATTTCTGTGTGTGAATGCATGTGACTCAATTTCTGTATGTGTTTCTTGGGTTTTTCTTTGCCTATTTATTTTCTGTTTCTTTGTTGAGTTTTTGTTTGGTTATCCATGGTATTTTTTTTAAATAGTAGTTCAGAGGTCTATTTTTATCCTAGGGAGAGAAAGACAAACAAAGTATCTGAACTTTGGTGTGTTGGGAAGTTGGAAAGATCTGGAAGGAGTTGGAGGAAGGGAAGTCCTAATCATAATATGTTCTATTATAAATTGTTTTCATTTAAAAAAGAAAAAAAATATTGTACTTCGTAATGGTGCCACTGTGAAACAGAAAGAAAACCAGGCCTGCCCTACTTCCCCACCTGCTTCCTCTCTGTGTGTCTCACAACAGATTTCCAGACAGATAGCAAAGGGCAGCACCTGCTGTTTGAACTATACCTGGGATATTAGAAAGCTGGGATTATAGATAGCTATGGCTTTGAGAACTTTGGAAGGGGATGCTGAAGTTAGAGGCAGATGAATAGTGGTTTGCATGATATGTGATTTCCTTTAGTTATCATTTTCTGTGATTACAGAAAGGTAGACGTTCTATAATAAAATAACTTAAATCACTGAAAGATTCAGAACACATTGTCTAAAAATATGACACCTTACTTTCCCAGAAAATAACAAATGATCTGTTAAATTCTCTCTGTATACATTACATAGCTTATTTATTTTATTCATCACTATTTTATATATATTACATTTACTTATTATATAAATATACAATATATATTTATATTTCTCTCTCCTAAAACATCTTTTCCATATGAAAGAAAATGCTTTACTTTGTTTGCTTTTAGATAAGAGGACAGACAAGTGTCTAGGACTTGCAAAGAGCCTGGCTTATCACTGTTGGATCTGACTCTCTTTTGCCTGATCAGAGTCCCTGACAACTGCCTACCCTTAATCAAAGTTAGGTATAAAGCAAAGAGGTTGTCCTTTATTAAGGTCATTAAGTTGGAAGTCTCTTGGATCATTTGACATATATAGATTCATACACACATTAACATAACATTCAGTGACATGCAAACAAGTAAGTAGTGCTCACAAGAAATGTTACAGGAGGTGAAAATTCTCTCATTGACTGCTGGCGTTGAGCTTCCATGATGTCATAATGGAATAAGTTATGTATCTCTTGTTTCTGTTGTGATTCTGGCATAAATAGCCAAATTCCATTCAGTAAACATATAATACATAAAATTATTAAGCATATACAATGCTTGCAAATTGTAATAAATTTATACTTTTAGATGTGTACTGCATAATATAAATACATCATCATTTTACTTATAGATCCTTCTACTTGTAAGAAAGTTTAGTGTAAAGCTGAATGCCACATAGTAACAGCTGCTGCCTCCTACATGTAATGCTTACACTCTGTGTTTGGCTTGGTCTCCATGCACCTAAGGAATTGTTTATTTCCTTTAACAACATGAGTTCTGGGAATCAAAGTCAAATTGTCAGACTTGTCAGGAAGAGTCCCCTCATCCACTTGACCAGCCCCCCAGGAGTATAGAAAAAAGTTCTTAACATGTACATATGTTCATAATGTTCATATGTTTGTATAGGCATATATATATGTGTATATATATATATATATATATATATATATATATATATATGTATATGTATATATATGTATATGTATTTGTGTGTGTGTACATGTGTATGTATATGTAAAATGTGTAAAGACCATAATGCAGTACAAATCTCATGCTTGTCTTATTCTCGAATTAAGGCTTTGATGTTTGACACTTTAACTTTCCTCTCTTTTTGACATTTAAGTATTCTCTGGCTGTGTCTCTCAGACTCTCTGTCTCTGTTTCCCTCTGCCTCTGTCTTTCTGTCTCTCTGTCTCTGTCCCTGTCTTTCTCTTTTTTCTCCCTCTCTCTCTGTCTCTGTCTCTCTCTCCCCGTGTGTGTTTGTGTGTCTGTGTGTGTGCATGTCCACAGTGTGATATCTGAGGACAACTTGCAAATGTAGGCCATCTGCTTTTATCATGTCACTTCATGGTACAAATTTAGGTCATTGGGCAGCAAGTAGCACTACTATCTGAGCTATCCTGATTGTGTCTTGGTGTTTAACTCTTAATATCTTAAATTATTGACTACCCAAGATAAACACAAGTTTAATTTCTTTCTATTATATTGTTATTTCAAACAGGAATATGCAAATTTTCAATTAACAATTTCATGGCAAGACAGATAGTGGAAATCTTCATAGACAGAGTCTCTGGCTGACCTGCAACTAGCCATTAGTCTACACTGACTACTGGTGGGAAAGCCTAGCAATCTGCCTGTTTCTAATTCCCCAGCACAGATATTACAAGTACGGTTATAGTGTTCATGCTCATGCCTGCTTTGCTGTTGTTTAAACTTACATTCTGGGAGTCAAGCCCAGGTCCCCATCCATCATGGCAAGCAGTTTATCAACTGGCCTATCTCCCCAGCCCATGATCTGAGTTTTGAATATGACCCGACAATAATTTGGAGTTGCCCAGTATATCTGTTTATTTTTCTCTTCCTGTATTGCTGCTAAAGAAATATTTGCATGCTGTAAGATAACTTCAGTTTACTCAGCGAGAGCACCTCCTGTGAAGATAGAATAATTGAATTCTTAAAGATAGCATGGTGTATATGCTTCAAGTTAGAAGGCCTTGGTCAACACTTCACTTTCCTCATCCACGGACTTATTCGGTTTCCCACTACAGGAGATCTATTCAGAATCTGCACATGTGTCTTCATTTCTATTTCAGAAATCATTTGCAAGAGACTGGCTAATTTGCTCAGAGAAAAGATTCCTAAAGAGATGAATGTCCAGTTACTTCTAACCAGACTTCTAACATGCATTTACCTGAAACATAAGTAGACAGAATAATCTGTTTTATCAGTGCTTTCCAAGAAAATCTTCATTTTCTTATAGACAGAAAGATACATGGCTAAGAATATTAATAAGTAGCTGGCAGAGCTCAGCATACTATCAAGGTAACTTCACACATTGCTAGGTGTGAAGAAAGGAGCTGGATCTATAACACTCCCCCACTCTTGCTGAGATCTGCTTTCTTTCAGTTCCTTTTCTTTTATCTAAGAGTGAAAAATGTTTATCAATGAGGTCAACCTGTGGAAATGAGTAGTAGCTGTAAGTAGTGGCTGCCCAGAAGTGTTCCACATTGAAATTTATAGGTGAATTCTTCTTCAATAACCCCAGGGGTCTACTCTACTTGACATCAACTTTGCAGAACAAGTGCATGACATAGCAAGAACAATTATGTATTGGAAATTAATGAAAGAGATTAAGACCTGATAAACTTTTTAGAAGTTCATCAGCCTTCTTTATAAGAAATAAAACAAATGGAAATGTACTGAATAAATCAAAACAAGTTTAAACATAATTAAGAAAAGACAATCAGCAAGCTGGCAAACCAAGCCCCTCTTTTTATTAAATGACTGCTAAATTAGTATATTCTAGGCCATTTGTAAAGGAATGATGGCTTTCAGTATATATTATGGTGTAATATTTTATAATATATAGTCATTTTATTGAATTGTCACACTCATCCTAACTCCTTGAAGAAGCCCAAAAAGTTCTTTATCCATTTATTTCTATGTGTGCACACTTGTTTTAGCTCTACCATGTATAGCCATTGTTTTTCTTTCAGCTGCAACTTTTACAAAAATGTAAAATGTTTTCTTAATATTTTTCACACACTGATTTAGAGGTAAAATTTGAATTGCCTTTTGTTGTAGTCCTGATTTTTTTGTAATTTTGGCATTTTCTCTTAATCTTATACATACCTGATCATACATGCAATACAAAAATCAGACACAGTTGTATTTGACTCTATTGTATTTGAGTGAGTTACAATTCATAATATAATAGGACTGTCTGAACTCTGTCTGTCGCAAAGTTTTCCTGCTCCAGACAGAGTTCCTAATAACAGGTTTTTAATACCACATTTGCCTCCATTTTGGTTCAGACAGTTGTTCATGTTCAATCCAACTCTGTAGTTGTATTGTGGTAAAGTTTATCAGTAGTCAGCTCTGTTTGTTTCTCTGTGTAGCTTTGTAGACAAGGCTGGCCTCAAATTCATAGAGATCCTCCTGCCTCTGCCTCCTGAGTGCTGTGATTAAAGGCATGCGCCACCACCACCAGGCAATCAGCTCTGATTTTTAAGCAGAGGGACAGCTCTGAAAATAGAAAAACTATTCGAAGATCAAAATTTGGGTTGTGCATATACAGAGGCAAGTCCAATTGTATAGGAACAGGAAATTAAGAGCAAGTTCTCCAGGTCATTATACTTGGTATGAATCAGTGTTGTGAAATATTATTTTAACTGGGCAAAGATGGTACTATATTCGTGTATGTTGTGATACTTTAACTGTGTAAAGGTGTATTACTTTTGGTTATGATGCATTTGTTTAAGTAAGTAAGGTTGGCTCCTGATTGGTCTAATAAAGAAGTAAAAGGCCAATAGCTAGTCAGAGAAAGGATCGGCAGGGCTGGCAGGGAGAGAGAATCAATAGAAGAAATCTAGGTTCCAAGAGAATGAGAGACGAGAGAAGAGAATAAGAAAGACAACTAGGGCAAAAAGCCAGGGAGGTGCCAGACAGAGACAGAAGAAGTATTGAAAGTAAGATATACAGGTGGAAAGAAAAGAAGCCCTAAGGCAAAAGATACATAAAGATAAACAGGTTGGGTTAAAAGAGCTAGCTTGATCTGTTGGTGTGTGTAGGGGGGCAGTGGCTGGCAGTGGCACCAGGACCTACCCCAGGAGCATGAACTAGCTTTTTAGAGCCAATTCCTTTTGGTGGGATAACATGGTCAGCCTTGCTATGTGGGGGATGGGCTTGGTCCTGCATCTGCTTGGTATGCCAGATTTTGATGACTCCCCAAAGCAGGCCTTATCCCCACTGATGAGTGGATGGGGGTGAGAAGGGAGGGAGGTGGGGATGGTACAATGGAAGGGTGGAGCACTGGGGTTGATATGTAGAATAAAAATATTTTTTTAAATAAATAAAAATTGGCCTAGCCAGAAATGAGCCTAAGCTAGGCCAAATATTCAAAACTAATAAATAAGTCTCTGTGTCATAATTCGGTAGGTTGTTGGTGGCCAAAAGGTTGTCTGGTACAAATAACCTAAAAAATATTCAGTGTTTAATTACACTGTTGCAGGTGACTCAATGAATGCTGATCATGTGGTCACCTAATTTTCTAGAAAATTGCCATTCATTGCTATGCTTATTCCATTAGTGAACAGTCCATCCAAGTGTATATGTTTAAACACAGGTACACTGATATTTTATCATGATGAAAGCTAGCATTTTTCTTATAATTTTTCATAACAAAAATAGTTTCTTAAAATAATTTCTGCAATGCAACTGCTTTTACATTAATAGTTCCAGTGCCCTTCTTTCCACCTTTTAAAACTTACAGTGTAATATTTATATTTTTACTTTAGAGAATTGATCAAGATAAACCTATGGATTTATTGTATCAAGAAGAAAAAGAGGTTAATCTGAGATTTTTAAGTATCTCATAATTAGAAATGAGTGGTTTATTTTCTCCTGGAGGAATTCCTTTGCAAAGTGTGTGAAAAACATGCTCAATACACATGAAGTAGTTTGTGAATGAATTGATGGCTTCTATTCAGTGTCTCATCCTTTCCCTAGACTCCTAGACCACAGGAACTTGGGATAATGACTCCCTTGTTACTCAACTGAGGAACTTGCTGCAACATCTAAGGTTGTATAGATGTAGATGTAGCCTCCCTTCCTCAAAACTGCCCCAGCTCCTGCTTCTCCTTTTGGTTGCAGAATGTAGAGTAATGCTACAAGTCATCTGTAACAGTTTTGAGGCAGCAGAGCAGCCTGGGTTAATGGTTAACACATTAACTACATGGGAAACTCTGATCATTATAGTTGAATCCCTGCATCTCCTATCCTGTAGGCATGTGTATTGTGTGTCCAGTTCCTTACCAAAGGACTACATCCTGGTGTATATTGAAAGAAATAGGAATAATGTTGAATAGTTGAAACATAATCTATGAGTGTTTTCTTTTCAACAACAAAGGAAGTATGAAGGTTTCCCAATGAACTTAATCTGATTTTAAGTTTTAGGGAACATAATGCATTTTAAGAATTGAATATTTGGTTTATCATGTCCTGGAAATTCACTGTTTTGTTTTGTTAAAGGTAAGAAAATTTCACAGGATAAATTTCCCCAAAGTGTCACACCTATTAAGTTCTCAAGAGTAAGGGGTTGATAATGAGGGAAAGTCTTCTTCCTTATTATGTGACCTCTAAGGCACTTGTTCCCTGGTTTTGTTAGTTCTGTATTCTAGCATATTCAAGCTCATATCACCCTGCATATCTCGTTAAAGTAGCTTCTAGTTTCTTTGTAAAATTTAGTGCAATCATTGCTTTAACCTATCTGCACATCAATATCAAAACAAAAAAGGAAAGGCTTAGCTAACAGAATGTATGTATAGGTTAAATAAATTTGTGTGCTTGACAAAGAAAATGTGTTTCAACTCCTTCCCATGTGTACAGTGAAGGTTAGGCATCCCTAATTCTGAAACACTCCAGTAAATGAATATCTGAGTGCCAATATGACATCCTAAATTTAAAATTCTGTACAATCAAATTGATTTTAGGAGAAAGTTACTCAAAACATTACACATAATTATAGGCATATGAAGCATAAATGGATTTTGTGTTTAGACTAAGGTTACATCTCCAAGTTATTTCATTATGTATATGCAAATAATCCAGAATCTATTGTATTAATGGCCCCTGTAATTTTGAAAAGAGATATCCAACTTTAAAAATCATTGTAGGCTAAGAATTCAGAAAATTCAAAAGTAGTTATAACTGAATGAGCAACAAAAGTATCAGGGGGTTTATTAATGAACAGGCAAGTATGAGGAAAATCATTTTTTCAAATGTGTGAACATGATGGCTTGGGGACTGGTAGCTGGATTCCTAGAAACTGTAGTGACAGAATGAAAACACAGAAAAACAAGGAGAAAGTGGAGCACCACTTAGACACTATGCAGAGCAGTGAATAAAGGTAGTGACCCAGACTTGGATCACAGACATCTGAAATCTATCGTAAAGCAAAATCTAAAATCAGATTATTCTATGGTCAGCTTATTAAGAAAAATAAAAGTCAAATACATTGGAGTCAGTGCTCTCAGTCAGACATGGTCTTCCTGCCCTCCCAGAGACAGGTTGGTAGCCAGTGATCCGGTCTCTGAGATGTTAAAATGCCCCATGGGAAAAGTAGAAAGTTGGGTCAAAATTTCACCTTAGTGGGGAAAGTCAAAATGAAGTTGTGTTACTGCTTTTTTTTTTTTTTAGATAGATTTGACATTCTTAGGAAGAGAGGTAATAGCACAATGCAGCTGAGCCTACATCTAATTCCATAGAACCCATTCCATTACTATGAATTTCAGAGTTGGATTCCTAAGAGATGATATTTGCTATGTAAAGAAATAATAAGAGACCAGGCATACTAATAGTAGCAGAAAGATTTAATCAATGGGGAAAAAGTTGAGAAAATACAACTAATAGCGAAGCTATTAGACACAACAAAATTATAAGGGAACAATCAGAAATAAGAATCATGTAATAGGAAAGCAATGCTTGGATAAGTATCAAATGAAGATATAAAATGTTCTTGGCATAAAAATAAATATTTAATTTTTGGTTTTAATTGTCTATAATAATCTTTCAAAATACAATTTTCCAAAGCTTCAATCATTCTCTTCAATTCTTTATGAAATATTTCAATAAATATTTCTATATGTGTTGATGATGAATCCAGTGATGCATAAACTACAAATCACACTTAAATTTGATGAATGTGTTACAATGAATAATTTTGAATTAACAAAACCATACTTTAAAATTTGCTACAGTGTCAAATATGCTAAAATTAAGAGGTAAATTAAGAGAGAATGAAGAAACTGTGATATAATCAGTGAAACTATATGAATTGACCAGACAGCACCTGAGAGCTTAGCAGGTTCATAAGTCTTAGAGTTAAAACCAGAGAAAGAAACATTCATGAAACACTTGTTCTTATATTGGGAAACTGCAGAATGCATAGTCAGCCAAACCACCTTAAAAAGCATTGATATACATGAAACCGAATAAAGACGGGAAAGCAGTTATAATCTCAGAAAAAAAACCCACCAATTTTTAGTCAATTTATGTTGTAATCAAAAAGCAAAATAACTTAGAAAATAACTTGAAACAATTACATAAGGTGCAATTTCTTCACTAACATAGATTCGTATAAGATAACACAAGGATCTGTAAGGCTTCCAATCTTGCTTTTCGTTCCCAAAGGCTAGCACACTGTGCTTGCTCTCCCAAGGTTCATAGTCTGTGCCAAGATGTGACTTATGAACTTGAAATATGGATGCCTGAAAGACTGAATGTGATTTCTTTGAGTACAAACTGATTTAAGATCCAAGATACATGGTAAAAAGATGAGGAACCCACAAACCTTCCCCATAATTAACATAGATTTACAAGTCATTCTTGAAACATCTGGCCCTATTGATCCAATTAGTTTCTTAACACTCATTTGTAAGAACAGCTGGACATTCTAAATGGCTTGAGCTGCCCCTTGTGGTTCAGCTGTGTTGACCTTACCCTGTTAGAAGAATCAATTCATTACTAGACTCTCAGCTTCTAAGTCACGTCTTCATTCATCTTTAGGCTGTGTTGGATTGTTACTCTTCTACGGTGTCTTTTGCTTCACATTTTAAATATTAAATAAAAGTTTTGTGGTTAAAAACTGCCAGTCATCTTCCTTATCTTCCAGATATATACTTCTTTATTCACTAGCAATAAAACTCCAACTGAATTTTAGGAATATGTGTTGTTAAGTGTTTCATTTATGGACTCTCTTGAAGTCTTGGGTTTCCGTGTAATAGTTCTGGCTCACATGTACAAGTGAAGTATACCTGTTGATTGCAGAGAAAACTTTGGTTTGTGTGTGTTTGTGTGTGTGTGTGTGTGTGTGTGTGTGAGAGAGAGAGAGAGAGAGAGAGAGAGAGAGAGAGAGAGAGAGAGAGATGATAGATAGATAGATAGATAGATAGATAGATAGATAGATAGATAGATAGATAGAAAGACAGACAGATAGATTAGCATCTTCTACATTTCTTGGTCGTATTTGTGAAGGTGAGTATGTATTGTTTAGAAAACAGAGTTATAAATGTGTAGGAAAAATGTCAAGTAAATTGTGGACTAAGAAAGTCAAAGTGATTTACTGTCACTTGTGAACAAATTAATTCCTAATGGATCATTCCATTCTTACATGAATATATATATTGTCCAGGTTGGCAGCAAGTACTACACACATACGTGTGTCACCATATGAGCTTCAGCATGTTTTATGCATTGGTTTATTTGTGGTAGACTAGGATATTTTAAAGGGACACAGGATTGTTTTGGCTTTTGGATTTTGTTTGATTGTTTTGTTTGTTGTTAATTTTTGAGACAGGGTTTCACTGTGTAGCAGCCCTGGCTGTACTGGAACTCACTGTGGAGACCAGACTGGCCTCAGACTCACAGAACTCCACCTGTCTCTGCCTCTGCCTCTGCCTCCTGAGTGCTGTGGTTAAAGGTGTGTACTACCATTGCCCACCCTGTTTTTCGATCTTGAAAGTTAGATTTTACTCTTTCCGAGTAAATGAAGGTTTGCAGCATCATTGAGTCACTGGGAATATCTATGATCTTTATTTCTCTGTACAACTCATTTTTGTGAATTATGATGTTTACTAATCACCTGGTATCTATTATTTTTGGGGGACCAAAATCATTATTTTCACATTTTAAGAGAGTCTTTCAAGTTAAAACCTGAGATGGGGCTCTCCCCCCCCCCGTTTCCTTTTATTTAATTAGAAACAAGCTTGTTTTACATGTCAATCCCCGGTGTCTCTTCTTCACCTTCCTCACTGTCTGCCACCAAACCCCTACCCTACCCCCTTTCTGCTCCCCAGGGTGGGTGAGGCCTTCCAAGGTGGATGTTCAAAGTCTGTCATATCATTTGGAGCAGGGCCTAGGCCCTCCCTGTTGTATCTCAGCTGAGACAATAACCCTCTATGTGGAATGGACTCCCAAAGTTCATTTGCATACTAGGGAAAAGTACTGATCCACTACTAGAGGCCCCATAGATTGCTCAGACCTCATGATAAGGTGGTCTGGAACAGTACTATGCTGGTTTCTAAACTATCAGTCTGAGATCCATGGGCTCCCACTTGTTCAGTTCAGCTGTTTCTGGGGGTTTCTCCAGCATGGTCTTAACCTATTTGTGCATCACTCCTACTTCTCCTCAACTGGATTCCAGGAGTTCAGTTCCTGGAGTTTAGCTGTGAGTGTCTGCTTCTGTTTCCATGAGATATGGATGAGGACTCTAGGATGGCATATAAGGTAGTCATCAATCACATTATAGGGGAAGGACATTTAAGGTCGCCTCTCCACTATTGCTTAGATTGTTAGTTGCTGTCATTCTTGTAGATCTCTGGACATTTCCCTAGTGCCAGATTTCTCTTTAAACCTATACTGGCTCCCTCTATTATGATTTCTCTTTTATTGCTCTCCTATATTTTCCCCCTAACTCAATCTTCCGGATCTTTCCTACCCTACATTCCTCTCCTTTTCTTCCTTTCCTTTTCTAATAACTCCCTCTCCCCTCCCCTCATGCTCTCAATTTTCTCAGGAGAGCTTGTCCCTTTCCCCTGCTTTGAGGGACCATGTATGTCTCTCTTAGGATCCTCCTTGTTTCCTAGCTCCTCTGGTGTTGTGTATTGTAGGCTGGTAATCCTGTGCTCTATGTCTAAAAGCCATAAATGAGTATTTACCATGCTTGTCTTTTTGTGACTGAGTTACCTCACTCAGGATCGTTTCTTCTAGATCCATCCATTTGCCTTCAAATTTCAAGATCCCATTGGTTTTTTTTGTTTGTTTGTTTGTTTGTTTTTTCTGCTGAGTAATACTCCATTGTGTAAATGTATCACATTTTCTTTACCCATTCTTCAGTTGAGGGGCATCTATGTTGCTTCCAGGTTCTGGCTATTAGGAATAATGCTGCTATGAACATCGTTGAACAGATGTCCTAGTGCATAAATGTGCTTCTTTTGGGTATATGCCTAAGAGTGGTATTGCTGGATCTTGTGGTAGACTGATTCCCATTTTCCTGAGGATCTGCCATACTGATTTCCAAAGTGGCTTTACAATTTTGCGCTCCCCCCCCCCCAGCAGTGGAGGTTTGTTCCCCTTTCTCCACATCCTCTCCAGTGTAAATGGTTGTCTATGGCTATTCCACCCTGAGGGTGCCTAATCTTGTCTGATCCTGGAAGCTAAGCAGGCATGGGCCTGTTTAGTACTTGGATGGGAGCACCTGGTATCTAACAGGTGTTTTTCATGGCCCTGGGCATAGACAGATGCTCCCATAAAGCTTGCTCTCAGGCAACATCTTTTAGGATGAAATATTGAGTTAAATCTATATATGCCTCATTACAGTAAACTATTAAGACAATTGTTGCAGAAGTGCAGTTTCCTCTTTGGGAACGAAGAAAGGAATTGATTAAACATCTTTTGATATTTATATCAGTTCAGTCTCTGAATATTTTGTTTGTAATGTTCAAAACTGGAATCAAAGAAAGAGCTGATGTTCTAGGCTTAACTAGAGTGCTCATTATCTCTCATCTTCTTTTCTGTTTTTAGATTCAGTACTGGGTGGTTCTAATGGACATAATCCCAAAAAGATGATAATTCTTAGACTAAGTGAAGCACAGTAACTTAATCAATGCACTTGCCACACTTCTTAAACTAGACAGAGGCAGCTCCACCTTCTGAAATCTGGTAAGTAGAGGTGGGATAAATAGTAAATGGCCAAACGATTACTGCTCCATATGCCTCTGAAGGAAGTATGTAAGCAGTAGATAACATCTGTGAGAGACCATAAATCTCAGATATATCCTTGGCATGCATTTGATACGGAATTTAAATGGAAGCATCTCAGAACCCCAACCTGGTCTCAGAGTTGTGTTTGCCATTGTGGAGTTTAGTGACATAGAAGAGAAAACTGTACCACTACCTTCCTACTCTTTTCCATAGTTATTATGAATTCTCTTTTATAGCCTAAGACATACTTACCTGGAATACATAAAAGGGTGTTGATATTCTGCTTACTTAAATAGATTGTGTAAAAACAGTTTATTTAATAAAGTAATTTCTCAGTCCTAGGAAACTAGGCCAGGCATCCAATTAGCATATCTGTCTGGCTCTCTGGATGATTAAGGAGTGTTTCTTCAAGCAGAGGGAAAGGTCTTCTAAGCTGGAGTCACTTTGACTTATGAGACAAATAATGACTCCCATTATTGTCTTTATCTTTACTTTTTAAAAAGGTATTATGATATCTTAAAGGTTTACCATTACCTCTATCACTTTTACTGTTGCAATTTGTAATTCCTTATATTTTTCTGTGTTTTACTAATTTATTTTCTATTCTATAGTTACTGCCCTGAAGTCAGTTTCTGTCTCTGGTCAGTTCAATGATGGATAACACATTTTCTTTCAGCTGAGTGTAGCTAAAGGACAAATTTTGGAGTTAGTCAAGACTAGAACTAAAATGCTGTTTGGGTAGATGGAGAGATGGATAAATGGATGGATGGAGAAAGGAATGGATGTCACACACCCTATTGAGAATCTACTATGAATCTCCTTATCTTGTTTCTTCTTCATGATTATTCATTGTGCCTTTTACTTTACTTACCTCCACTGGAGAGACCTATTCTATAGTCTCCTAGGTGGATGCACAATTTTGAAAAATGGAAAATTATAATATCATGAGAATTTATCTCTATCTATCACCCAAAGGATTTTAGCAAGTGGCTGTCAATTCGGGAGGAGTGTAATCTTAAAAAACTCTGAACACACCAATATAAAGCTACATTCAATTCAGCATGGTATTCCCCATTTTTTTAGACAGTGTTTCTCTGCAGATTTAAAGCCTGAGCTGGATGGAATTTGCTCTGTAGACCAGTATGGCCTCAAACTCAGAGAGATCCATCTGTTCTGAGATTAAAGGTGTGCACCACCACTGCCTGGCTACTTCCCCCTTTTGAATGTCATGTATATAGTGCTAAGAAAATAATCTTCTGTTATGTTTAAAATCTAAAATAAACGTCTCATGCATAGCACATTGTGGCAATATATATTATAGTATAGATGGAGTTGGAGAATAATAGATGAGAGAGTGACAATGATAGTCACTCAAAGTACTATCACCTCAATCCTTAGTACTCCATCTGAAAGACTGCTGTCAGAAGTGGCTGCCACTATAGCCTCACTAGTAATGGATTTCAGTACTCAGTATATGTTGCCTTGCTTTTGCTTGTGAGGAAACAGAGCCCAGATAATAATAATAAAATCGCCTATTCTTTACCACAGGAAGACTACTTGCAGTCTAGGTCAGTGTTTCTCAATGTCCCAATGCTGTGACTCTATAATACAGTTCTTCATATTATGGTAACTAACAACCATAAAATTATTTTTGTTTCTACTTCATACCTATAATTTTGTTATTGTTATGAATCATAATGTAAGCATCTGTGTTTTCTGATGGTCTTAGGTGACCCCTGTGAAAAGGTCATTTTCACAGTTTCAGAACTGCTGATCTAGAGGTATGGTGTCAATATTAAAAATGAGGCAAAAGCATTATATAGTATCACAGGTCATTGGATGTTGAAAATGAAAACTCTTAAATGATCTGCAACAGTCTCTGTATAAGTTGCAGTACTTGAGCTAACTGCTCATTAATAGTGAGGTTTTCACAAAGTGAAAAACAAAGCTACAGAGTAACAAGCATTGCAAACAGCTCAGGGCTTGGAGAAAGACTGATTAAGTGGACTCATGTGATCTGTCCTTGGCTCTTTATGTCTGCTCCAATCAAACAAACAGTTCATAATTTAGACTTGGAACCTGAGCATTATCTACTTAGATTACATCTTTCAGAAATCTTCAAGATTTCTTGAAAAGCCTTTGATAGAACTTGTTTTAATTTTTTTTAAATGAGACATGCAATTTCAGTTTAAGTAATTTTAACATAAAGTTAATCCCTATCATTTCAATTTTAATACCCCAGTTTTGCTCAGTGTAGGCTAGAACTCACTGCTGACCAAAACCTTGGCAATTTAATTGGCTTATCACAATAAAGAACAGGCTAGTATGTTTTAAAAAGTCAATTTAACACCTTATGTTACAAGAATAAAAAATAATAAGAATTTGCAGAGGAATTCTTGTTGGGGCTTAGTTAGCCATTAAACATCATTTTTGACAAATAAAGCCTCTACTCACATGATCAAAATTGATGTTTGCTTGTATCTTATTTTAGTAATAATGCACACACTTTTAATAGTGTGAACATATCACCTATGTCTTAAGTGCAAATGAAGTTTCCTTCAATTTCTCAAATTCTTATAGTAGTAGGTAAAAATCATATGTAATTTTTTCCTATTTATTCAAAGATATTTAACACCAGAAAGATTAAGGAAAAAGAAACACTTTCCATATGTGTGCATATATTTTATCTAAAAAAAAATAATTAATTCTGTCGAAGTGCTATTTGTAGCTATTGCCAAATTTAATTTTATGATATTTTGAAAAGTTTTTCCAGACCTACCTCAGATAACAGATGTGGGTCTTGAAATAAATAAATTTGAAAGAGGTTTAAAATAAAATTACATGTTTGAGGATGAACAAAACTTGAAGGGAATAAGTCCATGTTCACATATCTTAAGTCTTCATATTAGGAAATTTTCTGAATTGTCTTCAATTTATGCAGCCCCTCCAAGTGATGTTTGCTTAACCAGCTTTCCATTGCTGTTGCAAAATACTCAATAAAACCAGTGGGAAGAGTTAAATGTTTATTGTGGACCAACACTATGCTTCAGGTCAAATATTATGAAGTATAGATACAGAAAGAAGGGATTGGTAAGGGAAATAAAAGATGGACAGGGAGAGAGATGGAAAGAGAATGAGAGAGAGTTCTGGAGGAGAGACAAAGAACTATGGATAGTACCAGCACCTAATGGCATACTGAATGCAATTGGCAGTATCCTCTTACAGCCTCTTAGCCTATGAACTCATCATAGATTAATCCATTGATGGTGTAGCACCTTAGAGACCCAGTAACCTCTCAGTAGTACAATTAGTTGGGGAACCAGACTTTGAAAAATGAGCCTTTGACACTTGAATTTATATACAAATAGTACCAAAAGGACTTTTGACTTTAAGGAACTTTGAGATCAGCACCATGTAACTGAAATTGCATATTACATGGTTTGATATCCACTTACATGAATAACTATGTTATCAGTAGTATTGTATTAGTTTTGTATGTGAGATATCAACTATTATTTAAGTTAATGACTTAATCAAAATAACATGACTCTTATTAAGCATATTTACAGATAAAATTCCCAATGAACTCACCAAATCCCAAAACTGCAATATCACTAAACAAATCCTGAAATAATCTCTTCCTAATTTTGCCTCATCTTCCAAATATGTCAGTGGCTACAGAACACAGCTTGCCTGTAAATAGGAAAAGTGTCTCAGAATACACCTACCAGATTTAAGGGCAAATTTAGATAGAAATCAAAAACTTTTGCAGATGAATAAAGAAAATCACTCAATAAGGCATTGTATTGATTATAATTTATTCCAAGAAAGAAAATTTACCTTAAAACCTATGTAATTTCCAAAAAGTTGTGTTTGCAGAACACATCAGTTTTGGCTATCTTCTCATTGAATATAGGCACTGTGATTTGTCAGCAATTTGACAGATCTATTTCATTAAATCTATACAGGTAGGTACCAGACTTCTACTTTATTTTAAACTGAAATTTTCAATCACAGTATTACACAATATACATGCTGAGAAACCCAGAAAAATTCATGTTATCGATAAAAAATTAAAAGTTGTAAAATCATGAAAAATCTAGGAAAACTGATAAGAAACTTTTGTTCAAATTTCAAACTTTGATAGAAAATTTCTACTGCTGATAACCAAGATTAGGAAGCAAAAGAGCATGAATCTATTTGTCCCAGAAAAATGCCAATCAACATCTGGGTCCAGTCTGCATACAGATCTGACAATTATTGTTTTGGCCTTACTTACTCACCTTCTCCTTCTCTTCCTTACTCTTTCTTATGAAGTCTGTTTCTCTCCTGTTCAAGTATATTTGCTCTAATAAAACCCAAATATTAGAGTGTTTCTCATTCAGAATATACATTTCCTGCTAAAGGATCAGTGTGGAGAATTAAGTTTTCAAAAACCAAGTGATCTAGAGAAACAGAAATTTAAGAACACAGAAGTCTTATAGAGCTGATTTAAATAAAAAATATGTCATGTTATGTTTTCAATATATTATCTTATTTCAGGACAATTAAACATATTTGAATATTGCTCAGATATTTATTCTTATTTGCACTAGCTTTGTATTAAGTCACAGGAATATACTTTTGAAGACCCTTAAAAATGTTCCTTGCTTTCTTCCTACGATACTGTCCCTTAGTCCAAAAGTATGCAATCTTCCCAGTAAAGTATTGAAGACAAGGGAGACTTGTAGTTCATTCTGTTCATAGGACTTTTTAGCAGAAAAGTGTGAAAATTCAACCAAACATGCAACTTGTCTTCCTTGTCATCAGACAAAAACTACTAATACTAACAAAATAAAATATGAAAATGAGAAGTGCCCTAAGTTTCCAAAACAAACCAACAATGTGGCTTAAAGGAAATGGAATGTGGGCTTAACTTCTGCCAGTAGACACTCTTTCTATTATCCAAATCCATCACTTTACCTTACCTGTGAACTGTGGTGCAGTTGACAGGATTACACACACAGTGTTTGATCCCCATCAGTAGTGAAAGACTGTTTTATTTAGATAATACTAAGATTTCTATATTGGAACCCAGAATTGATTCAGATTGTATCTTAAGCCAGAAAAACCACATGTTGATGAAAATGTAATTATTGAATTAAAAAGGAAGCTCATATATCTGCACAAGCATTTTAATACATTAACCATCTTGCCTATTTAAAACACTCATTACATCTTTTCCTGTGAAGCATGCATGCATTTTATAGACACTTTTAGTACTTGTGAAACATTTTAGAATGGGGATACTTCTGTCTCTTCATAGGATTTTGTCTTTGATAAATTTGGAAAAAGACATCATTGGCATAACAAAATAAGTCATTGAAAACATATAGCTTTATAGTAATTCATACATAAGTGTAACTTGAGTCATGACTGGCTATAGAAGTTTAAGATATGTCATAAACACTCAGATTGTGTTTATGTCTTAATTATAACATTCCTGATATTGGCTTCAACATTGCAAATAGAATCACAGAGTCCCACAGTCTACCCAGCTTTAAAAGATTTTGCATTTCAGTTTCAGCACTGTGAGGGAAAGTTCCTATAATCTGTTTTGTGGGCTTTAAAGCCAAATCTTCATCCTAAGCCTGTTAAATGATTGTATTAGTTGATGTTCACACCATCTGGCCAATTTTTATATCGATTCCTAGAGGCCAGAGTTTAAGCCCAAATGTATCACAGCAATGCATTTCTTTTAAAAAATAAAGTATTTTATTACTAAATGGAAAATATACTAGAACAAGAAGGAAAACATTCTGAGTAGCCAAATCTAACCGTTCTTCCAGTCAGTTCAGCATTCTCATCATGGCTGCAGAAAATGAAAAAAAATACTGGATAAATCACTTTTTGAGGCCATAGCTATGCATAACATTAAATATGTTAGTACCTAAACCTCCAAAATGCTGGCCATTTCTCTGTATTTGAGTAAGTGCATATGTTGATTAGCTTTCATTAAGACAAAACAAACATCTGTCTAAATCCATTTAATTTATTTGAAGACCAATCTCAAATATAGCTATAATTCAACTTTCATTGCTTATATGAGGTTTTCGTCTTCGGTGTGATTTATTAGCAATTCATAAAAATATTGTAAGCATATTAGGACTCAACATCCAAAAATTCAATGCTTTAAACCTTATGAGCTCAATATAAACTGTATATTAATGTGCTATAAACAAATTGCAATATTCATATTAATGGAACCATGTATATGAGCTTTAATTATTGGGTTTATTGATATTACAAGTAATTCAGTAAAATTTACTATTTTTAGAACATATGTAACAGCCAAAAACTGTGTGATTTGCCCCAGTTTAGTGAAAAAGGTTGAAAGCTATAGTATGTAGGAAAATTTGACAAAGTGAACAGTGGATATATGGTAGGTAAACAATGAAAACACTTTCTGGGTCTCTGAGTCTACTGATCTATGAACTTCAATGTTACATCATTTATAGGAAATTGTTCATAAACAGGCTTTCTTTTTAGATTAAATGAGACAAAAGAGTTTGATAAGCATTTATTATTGTTACTACTTATTCACTTATAAAAGTGAGACAACTTAGCTAAATATATTTGTACTAGAATCAACATGGAGAAAAACTTTCACCTAACCCACTTTTTTTTATCAATACCAATATTAAGTGCCTATTTGGTAACTAATTCATGTAACTAACAAGACTAGAGCTCTTATAATTTTATGAAATGGCTATATTCCAAATGACATCAAATCTAATAGATTCATAAAAAGGAGAGGTTTAGGAGGATTATGGAATGATGAGAGATAGTGCAGTGCATTGAATGGGAATGGCCCTGCAGACTCATAGGAATGCTTGGTTCCCAGTTAGTGGAAAATATTTTAAAAGTATTAGGAGGTGTGACCCTGTTGGATCAGCTATGTCCTTGTTGGAGGAGATGTGTCACTGGAGGTAGGCTTTGTGTTTTCCAAACTCCATGCCAGCCTGTCTGTCTCTTTGTCTCTATCATTGTTTCTGCCTGTCTCTCTGTTTCTCTCCCTCTCTCTGCCTGAAGAGCAGAGTGTGAAGATCTCATACACTCCTCTAGCACCAGGCCTTTCTGCTTCCCATGAGAATGATTACCAGCTAACATTCTAAAACTATAAGCAATCCCCCAATTAAATGTTTTCTTTCATTAGAGTAACCATGTTATGAGGTTCACAGCAATAGGACAGTAAGAAAAGCATAGTGATGACAGACAAATGGAGAATGTTATATCAAGAAACTGCTAGATTAATAGTGTCTTGGTCAATGTAGGTTTTAATCTGGTAGGGGAAATTTTCTATAGGTTTTCAAGGCATGATATTTCCTTAGCAACAGCAGTCTAAATCAAATAACACACATCCCTTCTATTTACATATTTACCTATGGAAGGATTCACTCAATATGCTTCAAATAATACAATGACTGTTCAGAACTCCCCTACTTATTTGCCTCTTTGTCCTATGCATCTAGCATCTCCACAGAATACCCAGAAAAAAAAAGCCAAGCTAGATTTGCTGATCTTTAACAACCTACCTCTCAGCTACATTTAAAGACTTAGATTGATATTTAGATTGATATTATATAAAATAAAATAGGTTTTCAAGCTGTGTTTTTGACATGTGTGTATGTTCACATAACAACCATTGAAGCAATTTATCAAAAGCCTTATGACCAACTTAAGAACTATTTGTATCACCTAAAAATGTGTATCTGCCTCTTTGTTGTCAACAGATTCTTCTAGTCCTCATTCCTGGCAACTACTAATCTTCATTTTTTAAAACCATTACTTTCAAACTCAACTTACTAAAAATATGTAACAAAAATGAAATGGTTAAGAATGATTTCTCTGCTAAGATTATAATTTTGATACATTCTACTTGACTAAGATAAGAACAAAGACAGTAAATTGGTGTCACTTAACATAGTAAGTTGGTGATTCATATTTTGCATTGTTTGTTCATTAGATGAGGACTTTTAATTCACATTGTAGGTTGATGGTCCACTGTGTGGATAGAACAGGTTTGTTTATCTGGCATAAGACACTATGCAAGTGCAAAACTAGTAGGAAAAGAAAATTGACAGTTTTTTTCAGCAAATGGTGAACATCATTTTCTGCCAATGATAGCACACATGAACTGCCATGGGATGTTGGAATTATTTTCTTTTCAATCACTTCTGGTAGTAAGATTTATCCATGCATGCACTCAAACTTAGAATTGTAGAAACAAATCAGAAAATAAAATTCATTTTACTTTCAGGTGGTAATGAAATTGAATAACAGGTTTCAAAAACCAAAGTATCATTAACGTCGTAAGGTTAAAATATAATATATACAATAAAACAAAATTAAGAAACTTTATCAGTACTTTTACAGAATGTTTCTGTAATTTCATTGTTTACATTTTACATTTGAATTAATTCTGCTAAAGGGTGTATTGTGGTATCTTTTAGTATTTAGGCATTTGTACTGGTCTAAATTTGCCTCCTGTGTACTGGGATTAAAGGCACATGCGACTTGTTGCATGGTGTCTTTCTCTCTTGAGGTGATTTTTAAAAATTACAACAGTATAAACTCATCCTTCATTTTCATCCTTGAGAAAATCAATGTCTGTGTCCATTTCTAAACAGAGCTTACTAAAGTGGCAGAATGAGTTAATTTTATCTATTTCTATATTAATTAAGTGTTTCCACTTTATTTAGGCAGTTTTACAAAATTTTAATGAATACTTACTTTGATATATATGTATAATGTCATTATCATGATGTTTATCTGTATAATATATCATACATTTATACAGCAATGGAAATTATATATTCAAATTTTCAAAGATTAGGTCAAAGATTCTTCTCAAAATATTATGTGACTATTTCTGTCATTCAGATCACCTACATGAAGATATCAAGTTTAGCAATTTCTAGATATAATTTGTTATTGAATTTTTCTAAGATTAGAATTGATTGCTGGTGTCTCACCAATATGGATATGCAAACACATTTTATTTAAATTTTACTTGTGTTCCTGTGTGATATTGGATGCCAGAGAGGCCTGAGTTTCTTAATTATTAAAACATTGCTAGTGTTTATTAATTTGAAGTATGATTTGATAAATGAATGAGAAGTAATTTGGTTCAATGTTACAGTTCTCTGGGGATTCATTGCTAACATAATCTTTGGTTTAAGAAAAGTATAATGTGTGTGACACAAGAGTTGACATTTTCATAAAGGATAACAAAAGCACTAATATGTTGTGAAGGTTTTATGGCTGCATTCTGTCCTAAGGTTAGTCAACAAAACTAATTCTCAAACCCTGGCTGCTTTCTTTGTCACTAAGATACAAAAAGACAATATGCACATTTATGTAATCTCTGCCCGTAGGATTTCACCACTGACTCCTTGAGAATGATAGTGGAGTAAATATATACAAGGCCTAAAAATATTTCTACTGAGAATTTAACAACTGAGACATGTTGGTGCTTTGTTCTTCTGTACATTTTCCTGTTACTGATGACCTGTGTGCCCTGGTACTGACAAAGTATCCCCAAGTACAATTATGCTTTATCTTAGTACAGACGTACTGTCCCATAATACTGTTGTATTATGTCTTATGGTACTGACATACTGAAGACAGAGTCTGGTAGAATCAATGTTCACATACAGAAAGATTACAAGTATAATTTTACTCCTATTTATCATAAATATTAATTATAAACACAAATTATTGATAAATATTTACAAATATTTATTAACCCGTAAAAATTATATGTATGAAATTATATGTATGAAATTAAATCTCAACATAAAGTCTACATTTTTTTATAAATGTATTCTTCTCATACAGTACATTCTACCTAACCTACCCTCCCTCCTTCCAGTTCCACCCCATTTTCCCTCTTCCTCAGATAAACTCCTCCTTTTTTCATTCGGGAAAGAGAAGGCTTCTTACTGATATCCACTGAGCATGGCACAAAAAGTTTCAATGACACTAGACACAAACATTCATATAAAGGCTAGAGGAAACCCAGTCAGAGGAAAATGGTCCAAAGAGAGGGAAAAGGGTCAGAGACACACCTTCTCCCACTGCTAAGGTTCCCATAAACATCCAAAGCTAAACAACTATAACATATATGCAGAGGACTTACACAGACCAACACAGGTTCCATGATTGCCACTTCAATCTCTATGAGCCCCTATGAGCCCTGCTTAACTGATTCTGTGGGAATGAATCTTATAAAAGAGCCCTTTTTCCTAGTGTCCTCTACTCCTTTGACTAATACCATCTTTTCTCTCCCCCTTCTACAGAGTTCCTCAAGCTTTGCCTGATGGTTAGGTGTGGGTCTCTTCATCTACTCCCATCACATGCTCTAGGAAGCCTCTGTGATGTCAACTGGGCAAATTTCATACAGCTTAAGTAGCAGCAGATCCCCTGTGGCATAGTTGCTGAAACATGTTTAGAGTTTGTATTAAACACTTGCACACACTTTGTGTCCACAATCACTGCATCACCTCTCCCGATCAGGTAATCTGCTCCTATCTGAGATCCTAACCATGGCCTAGGATGCCTTGCCCTGAGAAGTGTGAAATTTTCAAGGCACAGGTATGGACTGTGATAATTAGGAGGCAGACAACATTCTAAGTGAACTTCAGCTTAAATACCGAAAGTCTTTAAGGAGGAAAACTTCCAATCCAGTTTGGAGATTAATAAAGTTCTCAGGGAGAAGGTAACATGGGAGATGGTACTTTAAAGATAAAGGTCACAATATGGAGATGAGAACACAGAGAAGGAAATCAGCAGCGACTTGTAGGGCATATTCGAATAATCAGTAAAATATAAAGCTTTGTTGCCTACTGAGTATCCATCTGAGTTTCTTGGCCTATTACAACATTGAATCTCTACACTAAGCACATAAATACATGCAACTTCACATTCCAGTTAAATTTTATATTTATAGTGTGTTATTATTTTAAACAAGAAGAACTTACTTGAACTACAGGAGATGTATTGGAGAAAACTCTTTGGATTACCAGTTATAGAAATACTGTTATATATGTAAATAATAGTCATCAATGTAGAGCTTGTATTAAAGTGAGTGTGAAGTAATTATGTAACAATTGCTACATACCATTACAGTAAGTATTAACTCAAATAATTACTAATACTCCAGTGTTGAGATAAGATATTGCAAAAACATTTTATGCATACTACAGAACTAGGGTGATTCACAATGCTTCCTTTTGTTTTATGTAAATTGTGATGTTTTTAATAGAAAATCAGTAAGTAAATTATAAAAAAACAATATATTCCAATGTGCCTTTTCAATTTGTTTGCAGAGAAAGCATCTCATCTATAACTAAAATTAGTTTGCAGTACTATTTAGTCCAAGATGGTCTGAAGTCACTGTGATTGTTCTGCCTTACATTCCTGAGGGCTTGAAATTATAGGTGAGTCTTACTGTCCCTGGTTTCATTGTAATGTTTTCTCATATACATGAAGCTTATAATTATTCATTGTCATTTCAGGCACAATCATCAAATTTTCCAGTAACCAACGAAATTTCTTTAATTAGCTAAATTAAGAAAGATATTTTTTAAACTTCAGTTTAAAACAACTTAAAAATTTACACAGCAATATTATTTGTTAACACCAAACAGATGTTATCTATGCTGTTATCACAGGAGATTCTAGTTACAATGGAGAGTGTGGAATGCACAGCTTACTGGCTGCTAATATGCAGAGGAAAAATGACTAACCAAACATGCATGTCACCTTAAGGCACAAGCATCTTCATGCAAGCAGGCATATAAAGAAAGTAAGAACCAGGTACAGGAAGAAGGGCTAAGAAATGCTCTCTTCTGGGCATAGCACAAGCAATGGAATTATAACTCACAACAGTGGCTGCCTGCCCTGGGCCTGCATAAGATGGGGCCTGTCAACAGTCAAGCATGGATCTGGGAAAGCTTCATAGGGTAGTATCCCTCCTTGCTACTGATGGATTCTAGGGGAAAGACAGATATTGTCGTCATTTTTATTCCCAATGTATCAGACTCCTGTAAATAGTTCCAAACCCATGGTCAGACGAAGGACCCTGATTCAAATAAACAAGTCTCAAAATACAAGCAAATACAAAACCAAAAAGAAATAGGGTAGTTCTAGGGTGAGTGGGTTGTAGGGATGTGAGGGAAACAAGAGCAGTTTGGGGTTAGAGTGATCAGAATGCACTTCACGTATGTATGGAATTGTTGAAAAACACTCAGTTAAACTTATTGAAAATAAATGGATGGACAAAAAATGTTACAGAATTGTCTCATCTATAACAGTTACTAAGTGTCTTCTTTGTGTAATGGCTCTTTCACAGTTTGTTTTGTCTGGAAATTGCACATGTAGAGAATAACGATAAGCTTCCTAATATTATTTTGTGGTTTAGAAGCTTTTAATAATTAATTATTTTAAGAACGATCATAATGATTGTTAGTTTTAAATTCAATGTATTTTAAAACTTACAAGGGTAGTTTTTCTGCATGTGGGTCTGTGTGTAACATGTACGCCTGATTCTTTTGGAGGGTGAAGAGGGAATTTGACCCCCTAGAGGATGAGTTACAGCTGACTGTGATCTTCCATGTGTGTGCTAAGAATTGAATCTAGGTCCTCTGGAAGAGCAGTCAGTCGCCTTAACTGAGATGCTGAGCCATTTCTTCAGCACCATAATGATTTTTATATATCACAGATACTTATGCTATATTTGTAGATTTTCCAGGTTATGTTTAACAACAAATTGAAAGTTATTTTCATATTCTGTCTTCAGTAAAAACAATAGTGAATTCTACTGAAATGAAATGGGTTGGGAGAAATATATAATCTTTAAAATATTATTTTCTTGTGGACAATATTGATAGTTTGTCTAGAAATATCCTATGGCTAGACAAAATGATAATAAAGTATTTGGTGTACAGACAAATGATTGACTTAAAATGTCTCTTTCAATTTATATGGATAGATATTATGATGAATTTTGGTAAATCATTACAACTGTTGGAAGGCTGCAGTCAGAGGATTGCTATAGGAAAGAAGTGCTATAATGATCCCTTGTCTGTTAAAAATAGAAAAACATAGCTTTAGTGTGATGCACGGGTAGTTTCATATGGTCAAGGAATCACAGTCAAATTATTATAATTTCAAAAATAAGTAAATATATATTTAAAACACTTTGTTGATTATCCTACTTATGTGGTGTTTACAATTTGTGTGACAATTACATAAAAATTAACACCAATGAAAAATGAATCTATCTCACACAAGAAGAGGAATTCTATAAATGGTAGTGTGGGATGTTTTATATTAATTTTACACTGAGGTAAAGACTTTTACAAAAAGAAAGTAGATAAGACATGACAGCATAAGAAGGAAAATTGAATGAGACTACTTGGGAACAAAATCCTTTTTCCTTTTGCTTGATGAACCATGTCCCCATCCTTCACACCTGTGCCAATGACCTAGCTTCAGGACCTAGAAATGTGACCCTATTTTATTGACCACAGGTTCTCTGCAGATACTTCTGTACCTGTATCTGCAAAGTGCTGTAAGGTAATACCTTACAGCATGGTGCTGTAAGTTAATATAGTACCATGCTGAAGTCAGAACTTGATTCAGTGTCACTACAGCCTTCCAAGATAAAACAGGAGCACACAAAGTCATGCTTAGAATAGCATGTAAGGACAAGGAAAGAAAAAGGGAAACTAGCTGTTTGTTTATAATAGTAAACATTGTAGAGTAAGTCCTGCAAGAGAATGGGCATCCTAGATGGCTTATTACCCACAGTACCCAGGAGTAAGGTGAAAACAGCTTCTCTCAGAATCTTTAAGGTGCCATTAACCCTACATTTCAAATATATAGCCTCCAAATTGTCAGAGAAGAGAAGAAATATCTCTCATGTTAGGACACTTTTTTTGTTTGAAATCACAAGAAGCTAATGTGCCATGCTTAAAGCATAGCATTTTAGAGTTGCCAAAATATAAAATGAAGAAATTATGAGAAGGAATGCCAAGTCAAATAAAAGTGTTTTTCCATGTGTGTAAGTTACAGAGGAAAGCTCTCATTTTCATGTAGAAGTTACATTCTACCCTTTGGTTTTTAAAGACAAGTGCATAGAAGATGATATGCTAGGAGGTCAGAAGCTATAGCTGTTTGAGGCAGAGAGAAGTGTTTCCACTTTCTGGTTAAGGGTTAATAGGAGTATATATTCATTACTGTTATATATGAAGTGCCTCCTGTAGATGAGAGAGCAGTATCAGACCCAACTTAGAGAAAAATCTTGGATGTTTGTTGTCAATCAATAGAAATAGTTTCACTGATCTACCCAGAATTTCCTTTCTTTATATACAGTATTTAAGATCCTCCTTAAAAGATGACTATGGTAACAAATACCTTTGTAATACATAGAAAATGTTTCTATGACTGGGTCTTTATGGGCAAAGTAATTGAATTGTACTTCAAGGATTTCTATAGAAAACAAGAAAGCTTACATAAATGGAAATTTTGGCCTTATTGTTGCTGGGTAGAAACTAATACTAACACTTTGAATTATAATACATAAACAAGATTAGTTAATAAACATCTCATAATGCACAGTTTTAAAAGATCTAGTTTACATAACATGGAAACTTGGTAATTTTTTCTTACTTATAAATGATTTGGTAAAATGACCTCAGCTTGTTAGAAGAAATGGGGGCATGGAGCATTGGTGTTGATGAATGTAGAGTTTGTATTTCTGTGGAGTCATTGAATAAATATTTTTCTGGGGCATATACGATTGTTACAAAACATTTTAAAATGCTTGATTTGGTTGCAAGTTTGCATTCTCAAAGAACTATTGGCTGTGACAGCATTGGGTAACTTAAGATCAAGTGATTTAATAACTTTATCTACATGGCTAAGTATAAAAGTGTTTAATACCTGGGAATTCTCTTTAACTTTTCTGATGTTTTAATTTATAAGACTTTCACCAATGCTAGTAGAAATTTTTTCCAAACAATAAAATTGAATTTTGAGCATGGTGGCTTGGTTAATCTCAGAAATACCCAACGTCCAACAGACAAAATTGGACCACATTTCTTCAGTCTAAGAGATGAAAGATGGATCAGGATTCTCTCATTCATTTTTTTCTGGTCTATTTTTATTTGCATTATGATATTGATATTAGTTTCATTATCAGTGAAGTCATCTTCCTTGTTCATACAATCAGAGAAGCTGCATTAAGCAAGCTTTCCTATCAATGAGAACTTCTCAAGGATCAGTGGCTATTATCATTCTTTTCTAAATATGTATAAATTCTTTTCTAGGTGATTCATAGTTAAATCACCTAGAATAAATGAATATATTTTAGAATATTTCAGCTATGAGGACTCATATGTAAATACCTGTGAAATCATCTTTAGTGGATAATTTCATGAATGAGGAAGACCTTGTTAAACAGAGAAACCAGGAAAAGCACTGCTCTTTTAAAAATATTTGAGTTAAAATTGTAAAACCAGTGAATACTATTAACATTATCAATATCTACCAAGTCAGGTTGGGCTAGCTGTAATCTTTTTGGTTTGGCTAAAATGTTTACCATCAACACATCAGCTGTCAGATTCAGTGAACAAAAAACTATGACATGTTGAGCAAGAAATACACATAGGTTAATGAAAAACAAACTCCCTTCTATATACTGTTTTCAACACGGATCTGCAAAATGGTTACTATTGTTTTTCTAATACATCCTTCTTCCTTATATCAATAATTCTGAATAAATATACAAAGTACAAAGAACATCAGTCTAAGATAAACTTGTAGAAAGTTCAGTGAAAATGCAAACCATGAGCATGTAACGATATGTGCATCCCATGTAGACAAATCAGTGGCTAGATGGATACACAGAGATAAAGGTAGATGCATTCCACATCTGCAGCATTCCTTCATTTAAGTATGAAACAAAACCATCCATCAAAGATACAAGAAATTTTATTTCTGAATTCAAATGCAGTTAGAATTGACTGTAGTAAGCATACTTTGCCACAGGGAATTTTGTGGTACACTGAAATGAAGAAAAATGTTGTCCTGATCACTAACTCAAGTTGCTTGCTTTTAATCAGGATAATCAATTATCCAGGAAACAGAGAAAAAGTAAAGAAAAAAGGAAAATGGGATTACATATGAAGGTGTGTCTACAGTGAAATAGTTTGTGGTGCTTGTCTTCCTTTACACATGCCCAATAGAATGTCCTTTGTTTAAGCTTAAGGCAGAAATGAGACACCAGAAGAAAACAAAATCCTGAAACTTTGTTGAAATATAACAATTAAGAGATATTTGTTATTTAAAAATGAGGACTCCAATTATGGAGTCCAATTATTATATTGAAATTACACAAACAAACTTACTCATTTTGGTGAGATGCTTTCATTATGCTCATATCACTGAAGCCATCAGCATGATGGAAAAAGATGCCATCATTTTACAGAATTCCCTCATATATAATTCTGGTCACTCTTTTCCTTTAGTGGAAGTCCACTAAAATCAATCAGTTTTTCCATCCTGTTGCTCCTTTACAAACTTATTAAACCATGGGAGGTGTGCTCTAGATGGAAGTGTCAGTTCACTTGGGGAAGGTTATCATTTATATTTTGTTCCTGCTTCCTGTCTGTAACCACCTCCCCATTCTTGTTGTCCACATGAGATGACAAAAGTCTCTCTGCCATACTTTCCCACCATGATGACATGTTACCACAACATGTGAGGCCAAGTAAGCACATACTGAACCCTCTGAAACTCTGAGTCACACTAAAACCTCCCCATCTTCCCTTATGTTCCTTTTAAGTTCCTCAGTTCTCCCCTTCTCCTTTCTTTAAGTTCCTTTGGTCACTTCCCTTCCCCTTTCCTTCAGTTTCATAGGTTGCTTCCCTCCTTCCATGAGTTCTTTAGGTCTCTTCTAGTCAATATGAAATACCTTAACATAGCAATTTAACTAGTGTTTCATTCATGACTGTTAACAAATACATTTTCATGTGTTTGGGACCTTTTCTATAATTCTTCTTTAAAGACTTTTTTTTTTCAAAATTTTCTCCTTACCTTCAGAGACTAATCTTCCTCTCCCTTTAACTTTTGATGATCAAGAACTGCATTGTGTTACCAAGTTTTCCAGTTCATGATTTATTTTCTCATTTTCTTAATACTGACTTTAGAGTGAGGTGTAACTTAAAAGTTTGAGAATTCAAATTATATATAGTTTTATTTCCATGGGTAATATTTTTGTGTCTTAACACATTATTACCTACCTCATTGTTGGAGTTATTTTTTATTTAAATTTCTATCAGGTTTCAATATCTAGGTTTTACATTGGAATACATGATCCATACAATGTTCATGATTTTTATAAATGACTTGATTCAACTCATTTTTCTTTTTCCAATCTAATTGCTAGTTGTTAGAAACCAATACTTTTGTGTTAGTCAGCTTTACACTATTTTCAAAAAACACCTGAGATAATCAATGTAAAAATAAGTGATGGCTTTGATTGTAAGTTTCAAGGCTTCAATCCAATTGCATTATACTCTATTATTTGGGTTAAATAGCAAGCTAGTAGATCATAGTTTGGAATACCAATTTTGCAAAATATTTACCACATACACAGAGTAAAAGGGGGAAAGAAAAAAGAGCATCCTGACATGCCTAATTATCTCCAGCTCTACAGACTCTCAGGACCTATGGCTTCCTGAAATTGCTGTAGGCAGAGCCTTTAACACATGCATATTTGGGAAATAGCTCAGAATGTTTGAATCTGAGCTGTTTCCCAGACTAAAAAAGTCACACTCGGTGAATTGATTGTTCAAAAGCTAAAAAATGGAGCTTTTCAAAACTAGTTCTTGAAAAAGCAGTTGACTTAAAAAGGAAGTTAGCAATATTTTTATTTCAAGACATAAGCAATGCAAAACTTTAAAAATGTGAGTGTTCTTGTGTTGTGTTCATCAATGTGTGTGTGTGTGCTCGCACATGTGCCCCTGCATGGTTCCATGCACCTGTGTGAGTGCACAGATCAGAGATGGGCATTGGGTTTCTCAACATCTCATTCTCTATGTATTCTTCTGAAGAAGGATCTCATGCCAAAGCATAAGCTAGTATTTTTGGCTCGATTGTTCCTCAGGAAGCCCCAGTCTGCTTCCAAGTCGGCACAATATGCTAACCATTTTTGTTTCATTTTTATTTAATATTTATCTTAGGTGTGTTTGCTTGGATGTGCATCTATAAGCCATGTGTGTGTCATGTCTTTCTATCAGAAGAGGACATTGCATCTCCTAGAACTGGAGTTATGGATGCTTATGAGTCACCATGATGGTGCTGGGTGTCATAGACCTCTGTCTAAATTATTCAGTGCTTTGCAGACTAATCATCTCTATTTCCCACCAGGTTTTAATGTGAGTAATAGGATCTGAAGTATACTCCTCATACTTGTGGGGTAAGGATTTTAACTTCTGAGTCATTTTCCAGCCTTCAAATGATGCAAACCTTACATGCAGGTTTAGTACAAATGACCACCTGCTATATTTCAGGGTCTCCAATCTGCTTACCATAAAGACTTCTAAAATAAAACAAGGTTAAGTTTCTACATGTGGTTGAAGGAAGCAACAATATATGGGAGAGGAAACCAATTTTTCCCTCAGGCATTGTAGATATAGGTATGTTTTTAGGATGAAATCATAAAGCAAATGTGGAAACCATGAAAAGTTATCTATACATATAGAGACATCATAGCTAAAACATTTTTAAATTAGGAAATGACACACTTTGAATTCATTTATATCCAAAGTCTTACATTTTTTAGAAACATCAAAAGTCTATTTAGTATAGAAGGAATGTTCCCATGAGATCCACGTGCTCAGGTGATTATGATTGTGTACATGGAGCCAGTGGAAGGCTAACTTAATGGGATTTCTTCACTAGGGCACCTCCTGTGTTTTGACCTCTCCAGATGCATATTTCACAAACTACTCTAATTAGTGTTTACTGATGACCTCGGGCATAAGAAGTTTGAAAGTGTGAAATAGATAGATGTATTCTGTCTCCATGGGTACCATATCACTGAGTTATGATTCCTAAAGAATCTCAACCCGTAAATGAACTTTCACTCTAACACTAATCTCCTGTCTGACTGGATATATTTCACCTCCTTGCTTGGGTTTGCTTCTCTTTGGAGCACCTTACATTTTTTATTTAAGTTTTAAGTTTTAAGTAAGCGTAGAACATAATGGGCATTCACATTGGTAGATAGAAAAGTGTATTAATAGGGATTATTGGTTCCATTTCTTCTTTTTCTTTATTTTGGTGGGGTGAGAAGTTTGAGACAGGATTTCTCTGTAGCTTTGGAGGCTGCTGTGGAACTCCCTTTGAAGACCAGGCTGACCTCAATCTCACAGAGAACTGCCTGCCTTTGCCTCCAGAGTGTTGGGATTAAAGGAGTGTACCACCACTGCCCAACTTCCATTTATTAAATATTGTGAAAATTGTACATAAACACACACACACACACACACACACACACACACACACACACACACACACACACACACCAAAAAACCAAAATTGAAAAATAGAGTTGTGCAAGTATCTCTGTAGTCTCCTGGCACGGCATCGTCTTAGAATGTTCCCATGCATGGCATAGATCTATAATATGGTAGTTATATTTGTGTGTGTGTGTGGGGGGGGTATTACAGGATGCCATTGTGACACCTGTTTGAATTCCTGCAAGCAGTGTAGACCAGTTCTTTTCTTTTGGATTATTTTCACCAATTGTTTTTATTATTGAAGCTGATTTTTCCACCCTATTTTAAATAAATGACCATTTCTCCATTATTTTCAGGGTCTTGGTATTCTGCCCAAGATGTCAAAGTGCTGCTAGTGTCATCTATCATGTTTGGCATGAAGAAATTCAAATCATGATTATAGGACTCAAAATAAAATGATATTCTCATCAAAGTCATATTTTGAAATAAATTGTGATATTTCACATAAATCTAGCAGCTGTAACAAACTGCCTTTGTCTGAATTGCCTGGATTACTGCCCTAACAATCTCCTTTAATTAATGCATGGAGATATTTTAAAAAAGAATTTAGGGTTCTGTTCTATGAAGTAGTGTACATATGGAACTATAGTAAACCTATCAAGTTATGCATAATGTATTCCAGCTATCTACCTATCATCTATCTGGCTATCTAAGTCATCTATCTATCTATCTATCTATCTATCTATCTATCTATCTATCTATCTATCATCTACCATCTTCTATTTATGCATTTTCACTGAAAGAGCTGCAGTTTCCTGCCTCAGAGAAGCCCCAGGGATCAAGTAAAGGCAAACAATAAATGAATGTGAGGTCAAGTGTCTCAAGAACAGTCTTGCTTTCTATCAAAGTGAGTCATTGTCAGGGTCACAGACTTTCCTCGGGCTGAAACTGAAGCTTCTGCCTTCTAACTTCAGAAGATTCATTCCTCAATCTGCTTGAAGCATTACAGGCTTTGTCAAAATACCCATGACTGAAAATCTCTGATTCAGATGGAAGTGAAGAAAACACATGCACATTTAAATAATCCTAAATGTCTCTTTTTAAAGTTTTCTTCTTCAATGATTATGTGTCTTATAGAAAACACATTATCTAATGTTTTTCTTATGTACTTTGTGTTCTATGCATATGTTTGTAATAATTTTACTACTCATTAATTATATATAGGTATATTTGTTTCTGAGCTAAATTACTTGTGAAGTCTTGTAGAATAGAACAAAGCTGATTCTGAAATAATTACATAGGAGAAACAAATGGAGAAACTGAACAGGCACCATTAGTGATTCCATCAGAGAAGAAAATCTTGTGTGTTAGAGAGAAAAATTGAAACGTGTATTTTAATTATATAATTTAGTAACGTACCTTTAAACAAATATCTAACTTTGGCAAGGCTTAACCCTCACAAGTTAGTGGCTTATTGAATAAAATTTTCAACAAACATTAGCCTTCTCGTTATTCTATAAACACACACACACACACACACACACACACACACACACACACACACACACACACACTATGCAATTTTTTCTTGTTGATGTTATAAACGGACTTAATACTGTACATCCTCTAACTCTGTTTGACTATGTTATATGAATCCCCCATGAATCTTCAAGAACTCCTATGAACCCTAAGATACATTAGCTAAATGCTAGGCAAACATGTCTAAATATGCTTCTACTTATGCTGTGATTTTGTCCCAAAAGCCCATCC
This sequence comes from Cricetulus griseus, assembly GCF_003668045.3. Lineage (NCBI taxonomy): Eukaryota > Metazoa > Chordata > Mammalia > Rodentia > Cricetidae > Cricetulus > Cricetulus griseus. The sequence goes on along the minus strand of NC_048601.1, from coordinate 39,903,890 downwards.
TGAATTGAAAACAGAAAGTCAAAACTCACTAATGATTTAGTAAAGTAAATGGCACTGACAAATAGATCCTCAATTTGAACACAGAATTTAAATTGCCTTGTTTATTAGTCTAGTTACATCCCCTGATGTTATATACAGTACCAGTGTGTACCTCACTGTCATTTGTATGCTAGGTGTAATGTTTGCTCCTTCTGTAGTCAGTACCAGGTTTCTAAATTCTCTATCATATTTCTTAAGAGCATAAGAGATTTTCCAATTTGTCTTTATTCTTTAAAATGGTCATGGCTAAAATCAATATGAAAAATCTTATTGTGTGTAATTTTATTATTTGTACATGCATTAATTCTGTTTTTCAAGGGGCTCAAATTCTAATGAATTAGTTCGCTTCAATTAAAATGAAAAAGGAGCAAACTCTGAATGGTCTGACTTGTGATTTTTCTCCAAAAAACTAAACCCAAGCAGGCACCATCTTGTTAACCGAGTCATTTGCCAATAGTATTTGTTAAAAATAGTGATTGCAATGCATTTGTATATTACAACATTACCTTTGAATAAAATTTCACAATTAAATCTTTGAGTAAAATACGTATTAAGTTTCCCCAATGAGGGTGAGAAGAAAAATCATCACAATTTTCTTAGGTTCACAAATCTGTCAGCCTTTGAATTTTTAGGCCTGATTCATTTTGAATTAAATTTCAGAATGAATTCATATGTCAATGGCTAAACATTAACAAATATGTGATCATTCAGTTCAGTAATTTATATTGTGTCATTTTATTCGTGTAGGAAAAGTACAATCCCTAACAAGACACTGATGACTGATTTTATGTTTGTCATCCTAGGCTACCACATGTAAAATGTCATAAAGGAAAATAGAGGCTTTAGGATAAATAACAACAAATTTTGCTGTAATATAAAAGTGCTGTTTTATTATAGCAATACTGAATGAAGATGGCATGTGATGAGCATCTTCAGAATAGATGAGATTTTGGTAACAGAATGGGGAATGCCTACTTGTTTAAAAAAACATTTTCATTTCTTGTGAAGCAAAAAAAATGATCTTAGCTTGTATATATTCCATGTCTTTGTCTCCAGAAGAAAGGCTGAGTGTATGAACAGCTGTTAACATTTCCACACAAGGTAATCACGATGATATACAAAGAGAAGGTCTTCTCAGAATACCATTGTGTGTTTTATCATGGGTTGAACACACTGAGTCCATTCACCATGGGATGAATTTAGGTGCCCTGGCACTTATCTTGCATTTTCAGCAGGGATGTCCGAGAATGACAATTAGATATAAATGCATTTCCAAATTTCATACAATAAGAGAAGTAACTCGAAACAGAGTGAATTACACAGCAATAAGACAGGCACACTTTAGATGGGGGTTTTTAAGAAGCTCTGAGCCAGGTCCTTACTCTAACTCCATGTGTGTTTCTTCACATCTTCCTCCAATATTTGTTTTTTGCTTTGGCTTTGAAGGCCTAGTATATTTATTGTCCTTTGACTATCAGACCTTGATATTTAGCTTGAGTTTTTTGCTTCATCTCTATAATTTAAGACTTTTAGGCACCCACTAACGTTATGATTATCATCTAGAAAGCTCTTTTTTTATTCTGTGTCTTAAAACATATGTCTCTTCTACATATCACATGAGATTAAATCATACACTCTCTGACTTATATGAAAAGATAGAGTCAATGAAACATTGAAAGATTTCTGGAAGGAAATGAAATGACAAGAAGAACCATTAGACCTGAGAATACTATTTGTTTTAAAATAGACTATTTATAGTCCACCTCCCTTGAGTTTCCATCCAAAATGTTTTCTTTTTTTGAGGTTAAATTTATTTCTGTCCTATGCATATTAATAACAGATATTAAATAATTCCCAAGCAGTTGTCTTGTCCCATTTCACCTGTGAGCCATCACTGTTCGGTCATAAATGATTGTAGGTCTGTATGTGTAAATAGTACTGTGAATAGTAGTTTCTTTATTGTTGTAGTTTTGTTTCCTTAGTTTTATCAAGCTTGTGAGAGTACATTTGATAAGTACGAATTGTGTACATTTGAAAGAAAACTGATTCTCACAAAAAGCATTTCAAATATTACATTTCCTTCTTTTCATGTCCTCTCCTTTTCTTTAGTAAGTCCTGAGAGCACTTACCAATTAATATTGGTACACAATATAATACTATGAATCTCAGTAACCATGACATGTCTTACATCTCTGGCCTATACTCATTTTCTATAACTGGTACAGTGGCCTTTGACATCTGATTTTCCCTATTCACCTAACTGCTGAGCTGCAATGAATCAGTCTATTCACACTTTCACATATAAATGTGATTATGTACTGCTTGTACTGCATTTCCCCTCCTTGCTGTGTATCAAAACTAGGACCTTATGTGTGCTAGGCAAGTGCTGTGTCATCTATCTATACATATAGTCCCAGGCCATACAGTATTTCTTTCCTGTTTGTATTATTTAAAATCATTTAATGTTGTCCAAGTTGTCTATGTTGTGTCAAGGTTTCAATTTATCTCTCAATTAAAAGAATAACTTCAGGGAATAATACTTACATATGTATAATTTAGATTTATATTTGCCAAAGATTTCTATGTAAGTAGATATGTTCATGGTTTTATTTGTCATTTGATTACTTGACAGATACTTAGGTTGTTTTCATGTCTTGGCTTTTGAAGACAATGCTGCCATAAGCACAGGAGTTGAGACTTTTTTTGAGAAATTTTGTTTTACTTGGTTCTACACCAAAGATAAAACTGGCAAGTCACATTCAGAAAGATGTGAAACAGATTTGAGTAAACCCAATTGTATTAATTTTAAAATTATTCACAATGTATTGTTGATAATGGGATTAACAATCAAATATTATTTGGTATAATATTACATGGTATGGGTAATATATTTCTCAGATCATACAGTATCTTAAATATGCTTTCAGAATTTGGGACAGTTGTCAAATTGATAAAAAATATGTATTACTATTTCAAGAAAAGATGAGAATTAAACTTTGACATAAGTTTAAAACAAAACTGGCAAGTCATATGCTGGTGTTGCTTTTGCATTTGGGAGCAGGTTTTATACTGCTTTCCATGGCGGTTCTACAGCTTTGTATCACTACAACAGTGCGCAGATGTTCCTTTTCTCCATACCTGGCTAACAAATACTTATCATCTGTCTCTATGAGAATACTCATATTGAAAGAGCTGAAGTTTCATCTCAATGTGGCTTTGACTTACTTACATTTCCTGATAATTAGAAATATGAAGCAGTTTTTTCAGATGTTTGTTAGCCATTTATATAACTTTGGGGAAATTTCTGTGCAATTTATTTATTCATATTTTTATTAGTTCTTTGAGAATTTCATATAACATGCTTTGATCATATTTATCCTTCCTCTGACTCCTCCCACATTTACTCCCGTGTTCCTAACCACCCAAATCTGTGTCCTTTTTTCTTTAAATTAAGTATATTTTGTACTTCTCATATGCTCTTGGATGTTTGGCCTTCCATAGAGACATGCATCAACTTACTAGGGGCCTTAAAGAAAATTGATTCTTCATCTTCCTCTGTTAGAGGAGGCATAGTGTTCTAACTTTCGCTCCTCATTCTGGGATTATGTCTGGCTTGAAATGTGCTGGTTTTGTACATGCTATCACAACTGCTCTGATTCACTTATTCTACTCTCTTCTGCATGCAGAAAATACTATTTTCCTGCAGTCATCTATTACCTGTGATTCATATAATGTTTAAATGCCCTCTTCTGCAATAATCATTGAGCATTGGAAGGAGTCATTGTGTATATGAGCCCTTTAAGTGTGTCTATACTGCAATCTCTTTTTCTCTACAATTTGACCAGCTTTGGACTTACGTGTTCATTGCCACTGACTTCAAAAATAGTTTCTTTGATGAATGTTGAGAGATCTATAGTCAAAATTTTAAGTCATTAGGAGTTAATTTAATACTGTGCCATTTCAGAGACTAATAATAGTAGATTCTTCCCTAAGCATTATGACTAATCTAGCCATAGTTTCTTGGATCTGATAATGGTGCTGAGTGTGGGTTTCAACTTGTGAAATGGTCTTTAAATACTGTTAAAAAGTAATTGGTTACTTCCAAGAACTTTTAGCCACTATTGCATCAGTGGGCATATCTTGTCAGATTAGTGTCTATAGTAACTCAAGAGTTCACAGCAGAGTTAGGTTGATACTGATTAATTTTCTACTTCAGTAGCATTCATAGAACCTAACTCCAGGAAATTTATCAGTAGAAGCGAATATTTTAGCATATTTTCTCTTATTCTATGTTGCTTTTGCTTTAAAAAATATTGTCAATTATCAGGAAGTTTCCCCTATGTTTTCTTCTGTGCATTTTAGATTTATTTCTGACCTTGATGGTTGCAATTCATTCTGCTACAAGGTGGTTTTTTTTCTTTTGTATTAATTTTATGGGTCCCCTTCTGTACTGATGTTCTTCAAAGCACTTCTCAATGGAGAAAATATACTTTTCTCCTATATAATCCACATACCCATGTCAATTTTTAGATAGCTGCATGTGTATAGATTTGTTTTTGGAATTTCTAGTATATTCCTTTTGTCTCTGTGTCCATGTTATTTCAATAACACACTTCTTGATTAAAAGCTCTGTGATGCTGTTTGAAACCAGAGAACAGGAAGCTTCTACTGTATTCTGGTGTTTGTAGATTCACTGGCAAATTTAGGCTCTCATTTTGTTCCATACAATATTAATAATTGTTATTTTTTCTATTTCTCTAAAACGTGCCCATGACATTTGATCCAGATTACATTCACTTCATAAATTATTTTGAATAATATTAACTTCTTAATAAAGTTCATACTTCCATCAAATGAACATAAAACATTTCCTATTTCAATTTCTTTGATATTTGTATCAACTTAAAAGATTTTCAATGTACAAGTTTTTATGACTTAGTTAAAGAGAATCATAAATATTCTAATTTTATTAATTATTTTAAAATTATTTGGGTTTTTATTTCTTCTTTTGTAGTTCTTTACGGGCAACTAACAATGACAATTTTCAGTTAATAATATATTTTATAATTTACGAAATTTGCCTATTCTATATTTTTCATTGGCATTGCATCGTTTTCTATTCAATTGATTCATGATGTCTATTATCAATCATTATTTAAATTGTCACATTTGATTTTGTTTCTACTCATTTATGTTTCTTGTTCAATTGCTCTGGTCAAATTTCTAGTTCTATCTTAACAGCAATAAAGAGGCTGGTAATCCAGTTTCCCTTGTTCCTGTCCTTTAAATAAAGTCTTTAACTTTTCAGAATTCAATATTATATTTTGTTGCTGTGGATTAGTAGTAAGTAAAATGCATTATTGGAAGCAAAACTTCTTCTGTGTCTAATTTTTAAGAGTTTTCTTTATTCAGGATGTTTTTTAGAATTTGTTAATAACTTACCTGTATCTACTAAGATTATATGATTTTCCCACTAGTATTTTACAGAACTTTATTAGAATTATTTATTTGTCTGTCTGTCTGTTTTCGAGATGGTGTTTATCTTTGGAGCCTGTCCTGGGATTCAGTCTTTACACTCACAGAGACCCTCCTGCCTCTGCCTACTGAATGCTGAGATTAAGGCATGTTCCACCAAAGCCGGGCTTGAAGTATATTAGATTTATAACCATGCATATACTGAGCCTACCCACTGTTATAGAAAAGAAACTTAATTGAGCATGTCATATGGTCATTTTAATATATTACATTATTCATCATGTTAATTTACATTACTTGTCATCAGATACATTGTAATTTTGGGGGCAGCCCTTATCTTTCTGTAGCATCAGCATAATGCTGACATCATATGCATACACTGTTCCTTTGTTTGACTCATGTTTAGATTTTCTCTCTCCATCCTCCTGTTTTTTCCAGGACACCCAGGCTAATTCTATAACTTGACTATTATGGACAGTGTTAGATTAAATATAGATATCTAAAGACACTGTTGGTTTGTTGATTTACAAGAGTGTATCCTGTTTCTTCTTGTCATTAATATTTCCTTTGCTCTACAAATCTATTCAATTTATTTAATCCCATTTACAAAATTTTTGTATAGAGCTATTCCAGTCCTGTCACAAAATCATTATATATGCATAAATCTTGTAGTATTTTATCTAGGATTTAGCCAATAGTTTCAGAATTCCATGTGTACATGGATGTTTTTGATATATTTTCAAATAATTTTATACAAGCTTTATAGATGGATCATATGGACTACTTGTGGAAATCAAATTTTCTTTACATTATTATTGAAGAAGCTATTTTTATTAAATGTATGTGTGTGGCTCTTTGTCAAAAACAAGGCATCTTTTTTTATTTCTATATCCTCTGTGCTATTCCATCAATCTAGTCTTCCATTTTCCATGTTTGTTTTTTGCCCTGCGGTATGAGAATACTGTAATGTAAGCACCGTAGTTTGCTTTGCTTAGGATCATTGTTGATACATGGGGATGTTTTATGCCTCTATGAAAATTTTAGGATTTCCCATCTATTTCCGTGAAGAGTACCATTGAAGTTTTCTTGAAGTTCATTGAAACTATAGAAAAGTATGGGTGATACAGTCATTTCCACAGAATTTAATCTGCCTATCCCTGTGAAGGCAAGGTCTTTGTATTTCTGGTTTCTTCAGTTTCTCTCATAGGTGTTATATTTTTCATTGAGCTTTTTCAATTTTTAGTGTTAGTTTTATTCCATGATGTTCTATTTGCAAGTATTGTGAGATTGTTTTCCAAATTTTCTTTTCAACATGTCCATCATTGAAATATAGGAAATGCTATCTATTTTTGTACAGTAGTTTTCTAATCTGCTACTTTGATAAAAGGGTTTCACAAGTCTAAGGTTTTTATGGTGGTTTTTAAAAAATTCTTATGTATAAAATCATTAGCAAAAGAGTATAATTTGATTTATTATTATTTTCTCTTTGAATCAGTTTATTTCTTTCTCCACTTTACATAAGTAAGAATTCAGGCACTATACTGAATATGAATGGAGAAATTAAATAGACAACATCTCCTTGATAATTTTAGTGAAACCATTATGATTTTTCTCATTTACTATATAGTTAGCTATTGATTTGTACATACACTCATTTAAAATAGAGATGTTCTATAATTTCATAATTTGTTTACTGTCTTTAATTTTGAAGTGTTGCTGGATTTGTCAAAGGCCTTTTGGATATTTATTTCAAGCTCAGGCAATTTATGTTATTGAGTCTATTAATATTATATATTGCATTTATTGATTTATATATATTGATTCTTCCTTGCATTACTGGAGTGAAGCCAACTTCATCATTTCAGGAACGAACTTTTAAATGTGTTGTTGAGTGAGTTTGTCACTGTTCATTGAAGAAGTTAGCCTACAACTTTCTTATTTAATGTTCCCTTTTCTGATTTTGTATACTTATGTCATGAAAACTGTGTTTTGAAGAAAATATTATGTTCTTTCACCCACAGGACTGCGTCAATAGACTTTTATATTTGTTTTCATAGATCCTGACAAAGAATATAATCACCAAAAAGAACACTTTAAAATATTTATCTATCTATCTATCTATCTATCTATCTATCTATCTATCAATCATCTATCAATCATTTATCTATCTATCATCTATCTGTGATATATATATGTATATATATATGCAACATATGTATACACACACACACATATATATATATATATTCATAAATGCACATATATGCACATATATAAATAATTAAAGCAAATGAGGCCATGAATTTGAAGAAAGCAATGGCAGGGTTTCAAAGGAAGTTTGAAAGGAAGAAAGGGAAGGACTTATTAATACAAACATATTATCATTTCCAAAAACTAAAAATCAATAAATAGGACCATATTTAAACTTCCTGTATATAAGTAGATTTTTCTGTCCCACCTTCCACCTCCCAAATAACCCCATGAAGACTTCTTATTAATTATGAATCCTCAACTTATAGCTGAGGCCTGTTTCTAACTAGTTCTTATAACTGAAATTAACCCATTTCTATTCATCTACATTCTTCCCCATGGCTCAAATCTTTTAGCTCCTCTCTTGAATGTCTTCTAAACTGTCTGCATCAGGTTCGCAGCCCTGCCTTCTTCTTCGCAGCATTCTCTCTTACCCCAAAATCCTGCCTTGTTAGTAGTCATTTAGCTTTTTTTTAAACCAATCTCCATCTATGTCTTCACATAGTGTAAAGGAATATTCTACAACACCTATGTGTTGTATACCTTTTAGTCTTTCATATTTGGATACTTTCTTTTTCTTAAGGGGCATTTGCTTTGCATTGAGCAATAATTAGTTATTAATTTGAAAGAAGTGCTACATGTTAATATTAAATATTAGTACCTGTCAGTTGTGGGGCAAATTTTGATCATAAAATTCTCAATTTTATTTTTATAATACTATATATACTATACTATAATACTATATAATACTATATGTAGCTTTTAAGTGATTTTTATTGGCATGAGTTTTGATAATGATGGAATCATAGTGTGAATCAATGATAACTTTTATTGTATCAAATTATAGCACTAAATTCTTACTGTCATTGATAAAACCTGTTCCTCTTGTTTAGTTATCCACAGTTTGGCTTGGATTCATTTGTGCATGTGTAATGAGAGTAAACTTGAGCAAATGTGTGATTTTTACAGGTTGGTTGTGATTATGCAACTTCGTGTATCAACCATTACAGTGAAGACACTGCACAGTTCCACCCATCATCATGAACTTTTACAACAAGGAGACAGCATTTTTAATAAGTAAGTTTTTATGTTTGGAAGGGTCAGAAGTCCTTCCAACAGGCTGGTTTCTGTCTTGATAATTTAAATTAACTGTTTTCCCCTTTTTCTATGGATGGCATCAACAGTTGAGTAATAGATCTCTAGGGTGCTCCTCCTCTTGCTCTTTCAGAGCCATGATCTATTGTGTGTCTGAACATCATCAAAGCAAATTGCTTCTTCAATGATGTGTAAGTATAATACATCATCAAAATGAGACATGATGATAATGCATCACAATGATAAAATACTCCCCTACTTGACAGACAAGGTCAAGGAGCAAATTTAGACAGCCTTTTCACACTTTTTAAGAGGCATCCTTGGTTTTAAAGTGAGTTTGTTTGCTTATAATAATCCACCTGAAATAGGGATAAGGCTAACTGTGTGTGTGTGTGCTCTGAGAGGAGATATTCAGTAAATTACAGTCAAAGTATTTGTGATTCCATGAAAATGACAACTGGATGTCAAGTGAATAGTTTTCTGATAACATGGTGTTTGCATATTCTGTTTCTTACTTATTCACCAATGAATTGTTTCCCAGACAAATATCTACAATAGTATTGCAAGATCCTTAAGGGCAGTCAGAGGTAGTAGTTACTATTGTGTACTTTTATTTCTTAAAGAGTAAGTCAACCATCATGGAGCACATGGAGCACATTCAACAAATATCTATTCAGTAGAATTGATCTTGTAAATACCAGAGACTCAAAGTTCCTTTTCAATTTATCTTGACACTTAGCTATCTAGAGAGAGAAATCTAATATATTGTTAACTTCTATCCTCCTCCCTCCTCAGTTTTATTTTTAAAGTGTCTTTTGGCCAGGAAGTATTTTTGTGAAGGATTTCATCCTTAGTTGCTGTGGTATTAAACTTTCAAGTTGGCTTTAGGATATGAGAGAAATACTCTTCATGAATATAATTCCACATTCAGAATAGATGGAATTGGACGTCTGTTTTGAACATTGGCAGAAAAGTATCCCTCCCTTTGTTAAATTCCAAATGTTGCAAAATTAAAATTAAAAGCAGGTATCATTTTTCATTTAACCTTTGACTCCTAGAGAGAATTTATTTCAGTGTCACTAGGCATTTAAACGAAAAAATTATTCAAGACTAGTATTGGAACCTAGGTTTCCTAAAAGTGTGTTATAAGCCAGAAGAGGTACACACTTGAGAAATGAATTATTTCCTGACAGTGTGATAACATAGGTCTCCATACACAAATATTCACATTGCATCAAATATATTGGGGATTTTGGCCAGGTCCAAAATAAACCAAACAAATTTCAGAGAGCCACTAAAAAACTGTCAGTATTGAAAAGGAAGTAGATGATACTGTTTCTATTTGTCAGTGTAGTAGAGAGTACAGCAACAAATTGATCTAAATTTTGTGCTAATTCTGATGGCTTATTCAGAATTTGATAAAAAAATTGAGCAAGTGTTGAATAGTAGTATCTTCCCTGTGAATGAGTAATGTAATATGTAAATTAATTATGCATGAACTTTGTAGGAAATGAGAGGTGCTCACAGACTTATGTCTAATAAACTCATTTTGCCTAATCAAATTCTGGGCTGTATTTAAACAATGTAATAGAACCACTCAGTGGCACAAACTTATTGTTCTTATAGAAGACTTTACATACTGCAAATATTGCTCTTATTTTCAATATGACTAGAGTTAGAACCACCTAGGTGACACACAAGTTATGTCTGTGAGGTTATTTCCAGGGAGAATTACATGAATAGAGATTTATTATAAAATTAAATAGAACTCTCCAAAGAGCAGGATAGATATAAAGAGTCAAAGAAAAATTATTGTGTGCCTTTATGTCTTTGCTTTATTTTTCAAAGGGAGTATAACCTTTGTTGTTCCTTTTATCCAACTCCAATGACACCAGAATCAAACTTCTTAGGACTTCCAAATGGACTCACTATAAGATAGTCTCCATGAGATGTCCAGACTATCCATACACAATTGGGTATGTTGAAGCTATTTGAGCTGAGCAATTTCTCAGTCTGTCTAGTACATAGACAGATACTTTCAGACTTCCTGGCAACTGTTCTGAAAGCCAATCTAATAATCTTCCTTTTATATATAGATTCTACCAAATTGAATCTGCTTCTCCAGGTCAATGCTTCTTAACCTCATTCGTGCTGCAACTTTTTGATACAGCTTTTCATGTTTTTGTGACCCCCAACCATAACAATCTTTTCATTACTACTTCATAATTGTAATTTAGCTACTGAAAAGGGTCTTAGTTCCTAAGACCACCAGAAATATGTGTTTTTGGATGGTCACAACCCTCGTAATCCATTGCTGCTCTAGATACTCCTGTTTATGAACATACTATATTTATTAACTATATGTTAATTTACATAGATTTCACTTAGTATACTACATTGAAATTTCATAATTTTCTCTAATATTTTTGTTCAAAAGATAATATCTGTACTTTAAAATTATTTTAGATTAAAAATTATTTAGGGGCTATCATAATTATTAAACTTTATACTTGTGTTATATACTGAAATGAAGTAAAATTCTATGTATTAAGTTTATACATATATTTAGCATCATGAGGATAAACACATTTAGCTTTCTTTGTTGAATCCCAAAGGTTGATATATCAGAAGAAATTTGATAATGTTATTTTGTGTTGAAAGGAATTATATTACGTTACCCCAAAGAAAAGCTTGCCAACTACTGCAGCTGCAAACAAAGTTACATGATTAGAAATTAAGGCTATTTGTTCTGCTCTAAGGTATGTTTTGAAAGTAAGGCAAAATCTATTCCCATTCTGGAGGCTGCCACTGTGTCTAGTTGATTGTGTCCTTTGCTTTACAGAAGCTCTTCAGTTTCATGAGGTCCCATTTATTAATTGTTGAACTTAGTACCTATGTTACGGATACTTTTTTCAGAAAAATCATCTCCTGTCCAATGCAGTCAAGGCTATTCCCACATTCTCATCTATTAGATTCACTGCATCTGTTTTTTTGCTGAAATCTTTCTTCCATTTGGACTTGAGTTTTACACAGCTTTGTAAATATGGATCTATTTTAATTCTTTGAAATACAGTCATCCAGTTAGCTCAGCAGCATTTGTTGATGAGGCTTTTGACCAACTCCTCATATTAAAAGACTAATATTCAACATATGTAAAGAACTAAGAAACTACATTAAAAATAATCCAATTGAAAAAATGGTTAACAACTTTGAAATGGAGAGTTATCAACAGAGGAATCTCAAATGGATGAGAAAACTTAAAGAAATATTCAACATCCTTAATAATCTGGGAAATGTAAATCAAAAATACTTTGATATTCCATCTTAGATCTTTCAGGATGGATAACATCAATAATAGAAATACCAGATCATGCTTGAGAGGATGTAAAATTAGCAGAATACTCATCCATTGATGGTGGGAGCCTAAACTGGTAAAGCTCCTATGGAAATCAATATGGCAGTTCCTCAGAAAGTCCGGAATCACTCTATCTCAAACCCAGACAAATGCTAAAATATAGTGCTAATACCATACCAAAGACACTGTCCAAAACATACCCACAATGTACTACATTTTACAAAAGGAACAACTCTTATTTGTTAAGTAAGTATATTAGCCAGGTTGAAAGTTAATCCTGGTCAAATATCCTCACCATGATAATCTGGGGTCATCATCCTATTTGAAAAATATTGATGGTTTATGATAATGGTTCTAAAATTCCAGAAGGTCTTTGAGAAATCCTTATTAATTATTGATTTTTCATATACATAATTATTGTCAATTTGCTATGACTTTCTCATGTGAAGAAATGCTAGTTTTGATTTAAAGTGTGTGGATATGAAAAGCACTGCTTACTCATGTGTCTGTGTAACACAAAATGAATAAAACTTCTGTCAAGTGGTTTGCAATATTACAGAACATCCTTCCCTTAGATGTATAAATATGACACATCTTAAATCTCCAGTGCAAATGTTGATAGAAAGCAAATGTCACATAGCAGACATCTACTGTTTACTAATCTTCTTAGCTGACACCAAACTCAGAAAAAAATATTTATACATTTTGAAGTCCTGAAAAAAAGAATTTACTATTGGAGAATGAAGTTGTAAGTGTGAGCAAGTGAAAACTATGACAAAACAGGTTTTTAGAAGCTAAACTTCAAGCTGTTTCTACAACCATTAATTGTCTAATTTGTCCAAAAGATGGTTTTACCAAAAAACAGCCAACATAGATTAAGCTATTAGAGCCCTTCATTCCTCCATTTCATTATTTTGTGTCTTCACCACTGTGCATTAAAATTCCACAACACAGAGAGACTAACAATTCAATACAGTTTTTTTGTATCATGTGCATTCTCTATATTGGAAATGAGTTCCACAGCATAAGGTCATAAAGCATCTGTACCCATGAAGTTTCATCACATGTTTGGCACATCAAGTCCTGAACAGGGAAGATACCAGTACACATGCTAACTCAGAAGGGAGAAATATCATGGGACCTCAACCCTAACGAATAGCTACAGAGAAGTAAGGAATGCTGAGTGTGGGAAAAATAGTCCTCCCTTGATAAGTTTCCCCCAATATTTATCCAATAACAAATGGTCAGCTTTGAAATCATATACATATAAATAAGATTATATGCACTGAGAAGGTTGTGGGTATGTGTAGAATAAAATATTTATATATATTTCACTGGTTAAGATAAAGATGCAATGAATTTGAGAGTAAGATGAGTATATGAGAGTGATGGAAGCATGGAAATGGAAGAGGCTAATGATGTGATTATATTTTACTATTTAATTTTAATTGATTTTTATTTAAATTAAAACAATCTTATTTTACATACCAATCCCAGTTCCCTCTCCCTCCCGACATCCCACTACCCCTACCAAACCCCCATCCCAACCCCATCCACTCCTCAGGTAGGGTGATGCTCTCATGGTGGATCAACAAAGTCTGACACATCATTTCGGCACCACCTGGGGCCTCCCCCATGAATCTAGTCTCCCAAAGGCAATTTGTGGACTAGAGAGGCTCCATAGACTCTTCAAACCCCTCAACTGACACATGATCAGAGGGCCTGGTTTGGTCCTCTGCTGGTTCCCCAACTGTCACACTGGTTTCCCTGAGCTCCCATTTGACCAGCTGATTCTGTGTGTTTTCTCAGCATTGTCTTGACCCCTCTGCTCATCATTCCTCCATCTCTGCAACTGGATTCCAGGAATTCGACTCAGTGCTTAGCTTTGGTTCTCTGCTTCTGCTTCCATCAGCTACTGGATGAAGACTCTAGGATGGCATTTAAGGTAGTCATCAATCTCATTACTGAAGAAGGGCATTTAAAGTAGCCTTCCCACTATTGCTTAGAGTCATAGCTGGGGTCATCTTTGAGGATCCCTGGAGATTTTCCTATTTGTCAGATTTCTTGTTAAGGCCATAATGGCTCCTTCTATTAAGCTATCTCTTTACTTGCTCCTCCTCTATGTTATTTCCCCAACTTGACTTTCTTGATCCTTCATGTCTGAAAAAATATATATTAAGTTGGGTCAGGACCAAACCCCGGCCATCCCGTGTTAAGGCTTGGCATGGCATCACCTCATACGGAATGGGCTGCAATAATCTAGCTCATTCACAGGGATAGATCCTGGTCCTACTGCTAGGGCCCCTTCAGATAGCCCAACTTTACAACTGTCTCTCACAAATGGAGGGCTTAGTTCAGTCTCATGGAGGCTCCACAGCTATCAGTCAAGAGTTCATGAGTTTCTGCAAACTTGGTTCAGCTGTCTCTGTAGATTTCTTCATCATGATGATCACCCCGCCCTTATTCCCTAATTACTACTCATATTTACATACCCATTTCCCCATTCCTTCAACCTCCAATACACCCATGTTCCCCACCTCCCCAACCCATCCCCAAACTCCTCCTCAGGGATAGTGAGACCCTCTACCAGGGATCATCAAAGTCTGTCATATCATTTGGTGGAGGGCCTATCCCCTCCTTGCTATATCTGGGCTGCAATAGTATCCCTCCATATGGAATGGGCTCCCAAAGTCCATTTGTGTTCTACGGTTAAAGACTGGCTCCACTGTTAGAGGTCCTTAGTGCTTAGCTATGGGTGCTTGTTTTTGCTTCAAACAACTAGTAGATGAAGGTTCTAGGAAATGGTAACCAAAGTAAACATCAATCTCATTATAGGTAAAGAGCATCAATGGTCTCTTGTCCACCTCTGCCTGGATTCTTAGTTGGGGTCATCCCTGTGGATCCCCTAACATTACCCCTGTGTCAGACCTCTCTCCATATGTGTACTGTCTCCCTCTATCAACGTATCTCCTTTCTTGCCCTCCTCTATTCCTCCCCGTCTCAGTCCTCTTGTTCTCCTCCCTGTTCCATTCTTCCCTACCCACCTCCTTCCTCTCCAACCCCCCATGCTCCCACTTTGCTCAGAAGTTCTTGTTTGCCTCTCCTTATTCCAGGAACTTGGGGTCATCCCTGTGGATACCCTAATATTTCCCCTATGCCAGACCTCTCTATATACCTGTACTGTCTCCCACTATCATGGCATCTCCTATCTTACCCTCCTCTGTTCCTCCTCTGTCTCATACCTCTAGTTCTCCTCCCTCTCCATTTCTCCTCTCCCACCTCCTTCCTCTCCACCCCTGCCATATGCTCCCACGTTGTTCAAGGGTTCTTTGCCCCCCTCCCCTTCTTCAAGGGACTATGAAATCCTCTCTTGGGGTCATCCTTGTTTCCTAGCTCCTCTGGAAGTATGGATTTATAGACTAGTAATCCTTTGCTCTATGTCTAAAAATCATATATGAGTCAGTTCAAACCATGTTTATCTTTGTGTGACTAGGTTACCTCACTCAGGATGGTTTCTTCTTGTTCCATATATTTGTCTGAGAATTTCAAGATTCCATTGTTTTTTTCTGCACATTAGTACTCCATTGTGTAAATGTACCACATTTTCTCTATCCATTCTTCAGTTGAGGGGTAGATAGGTTGTTTCCAGGTTCTGGCTATAACAAATGATGCTGCTATGAACATATTTGAACATATGTACTTATTGTATGAATGTGAATTCTTTGGTTATATGCCCAAGAAAAGAAGTGCTGGATCTTGAGTTAGACTGATTCCCATTTTCATGAGAAACCACCATACTGTTTTCCAAAGTAGTTGTACAATTTTGCACTCCCACCAGCAATGGAGAGTGTTCATCTTTGTCCACATCCTGTCCTTCATAGACTGTCATTGGTGTTACTGATTTTTTCCATTCTGATAGGAGTAATATGGTATTTCATGCACTGAGAAAAAGTCAGAGAAATACCACCCTTCAAAATATCCACAAAAAACATAAAATGTGTTGTGTTAATGCTAACCAAACAAGTGAAAGACCTGTACAAAAAGAACTTTAAAGATATTTAAAGTCTTTAAAGAAAGAAATTAAAGAAGATACCAGAAAATGGAAAGATCTCCCATGCTCTTGGATAGGTAGGATCAACATAGTAAAAATGGCAATCTTGCCTATAGCAATCTACAGATTCAATGCAATCCCCATCAAAATCCCAACACAATTCTTCATAGACCTTGAAAGAACAGTACTCAACTTCATAAGGAAAAACAAAACAAAACAAAACAACAATAACAACAAAAAACACCAGGATAGCCAAAACAATGCTGTACCATAAAGGAAATTCCAGGGGCATCACCATCCCTGACTTCAAGCTCTATTACAGAGCTTTAGTCCTGAAAACATCTTGGTGTTGGAACGAAAATAGACATGTTGAAAATTGAATCAAAATAAAAACCTTGATATTAACCCTCACACCTGATATTTGACAAAGAAGCTAAAGTTATACAATGGAAAAAGAAAGCATATTCAACAAATGGTGTTGGAATAACTAGGTTCAGACATGTAGAAGACTGCAGATAGATCCATATCTATCACCATGCACAAAACATAAGTCCAAATGGATCCAAGACCTCAACATAAATTGAGCCACACTGAACCTCGTAGAAGAGAAGGTAGGAGGTACTCTGGAACAAATTGGTACAGGAGACCACTTACTGAACATAACACCAGTAGCACAAACATTGAGATCAACAATTAATAAATTGGACCTCCTGAAACTGAGAAATTCTGTAAGGCAAAGGACACAGTTAGCAAGACAAAAATGCCAGCCCACAGAATGGGAAAAGATATTCCCTAACCCCACATCTGACAGAGGGCTGATCACCAAAATTTACACGGACTCAAGAAGCTAGCCACCAAAACACCAAACAAGGCAATTAAAAATTGGAGTGCATAACTAAATAGAGAATTCTCAACAGATGATCCCAAAAGGGCTGAAAAACACTTGAGAAAGTGCTTAACAAACTTAGCCATCAGGGAAATGTAGCTGAAGCTCATTCTTGTGCTTGGTAGTAGTTCATGGGAGCCCATACTTGTTGGGAGTAATGAATAAGGGTGAGGTGTAGGGGGGAGATAAAATAGGGTAGGAGGGAGAACTTTGGTTGGAATGCAAAATTATATATATGAATATATAATAGGAGATTCATGGTCCAGTATTCATCTTTTCAACATGCATATCTGCATTTCTTAGAGTAAAATATTTAAACATAAGGATTTAATACCTAGATATTCCCAATCCCCATTGACCTACCTTTTGCAAGCATTTTGCCTGTAGCCAAGTAGTTACTGAGGTTCTCTAGATTTCTTAAGATCTGTAATCCAGACTTTCAATCCTTATATGATACAGGGAATGAACTAGATGAAAATAACACCAGTAACACAAACTGCCATTTGGAGTGTGATTTGTTGAAATTTGTTAACATCAATGCCATCTCTGAGCTTCGTAGAAATCATGTGCTTCTTTAAACCACCCTTGGAATATATAAGGGAATATTCACTTTCACAAGATCCCAGATGATTCCCTTGTACGTGACACTTGAAACACACTATGTTGTACTGCATAATGGAAAGATTTGGTCAAAGAAAGGGATGCAAAAATTCCTCCATACTTTGTCCTTCAATATATAAACTATAAACATTAGTAAGGAGCATGCTTGGGTAAATACTTCTCATATATAAGCTGGCAGAAAAGAAAACAGGTCTGACAGATATTAAACATTCACCTTTTATTTTCAGGACCCTTAAAGATTTCTCTCTCTAACCCTTGAATCTGTGTACTCTGGTGCCATGGAACAGTGTTTGTACTCTCTGAATATTTGTTAATCTCACTGGTGTAATAAAGGGCTCTAGATAGCTAGAGGTTAGTCGGGACTTGTGGACACAGAAAGAGCAAGGAGAAGGAGGGTGGCATCACCAGGAAATATAAATGAATATGCTGTGCTGAAAAAGGTACCACCATGTGGCAAAGGGTAGATAAGAAATATGGGTTAATTTAAGGTGTCAGTGATGGTTAATAACCAGCTTAAGCTATGGAGCAAGCACTTATAATTATTGAGTCTCTCTGTGTTTATTGTGGAGCTGGCAGTCCCAATGAAAAACTTATCTACAATGCTACTAATCCCTGTAGAGGCTAGTTACATGTCAATTTTATACAAGCTTTGGTTATATGAGAGGTCAGAACTTCAATTAAGAAAATGACTGTATAAGATTGTGATGCAACTAAGTCTTTAGAACACTTTCTTAACTAGTGATAGATTGGAGAGTACCCGTATTGTGGGTAGAGACACCACTGGGTCACTGTCCTGGGATCTATAATATTGCAGACTGAGCAAGCCATGAGAAGCAATCCAGTTAGCAGAACTTCTCCATGGACTTTTCATCAGCTCCTGCCATCAGGTTCCTACCGTATTTGAGCTCCTGCCCTGACTTCCTTTTATGAAGGACAGCCACGATGAAGCATATGCCAAATAAACTCTTCCCTTCCCAAGTTATTTTAGTCATGATTTTTCATCATAGCAATAGTAACCTTAGCTAAGGCAACCACTTCTGTAAATTTCCTGATAGGCAAAGTGGTTTATTTCCCAACATGATGAGATAATTCTATGTCCTTTCAAATGGACAAGGAAGGCCAACCATGACAAATTTGAATGAAAATTCATGAAAAAGCAGAGATCCTAACTGAGAATTCCACTGCAGGGAAGGTGGTGTTTCTTTTAAAATAACTTCCTAGGCAAGTGCTTTCCCAAATTCAGCCTCCAAAGCACATAGAGACTACATAATCTGTGGTTCTTGATGACCACACTATATATCAAGCTCGCAACAGAACTTGGTACTGTCATATACTTACTCCTTTTACAAAGTGTAAGACAGGGAGCTATGAAAGCATTTGCCAAGTTTCCAGAAAGCTCTGGAGGCAACAAATACATAACAAGTTTGGAATCCTACAAAACCTCCAAGGTGCCATTGAGTGAAGCCATGATTTGGAAACAAAAAGTTTTATTAGAGATACCAGGATGTTGGCAATGTGAAGATCATGTAATGTTCCCCTGAGTAAAACTGCAGATAGAAAATTTAGTCAGGCCAGAAGAAAGACTGTACATGCTACAACATAGATTTGGAATACCAGGTCTGTATACAGTAGACAGAAGGACATGATGCCTCCAAATTTCCCATAAACTGCAAAAGGGACTTCCACGTTTGTTATTTGTAATGAGTGGTATATTCTTGCTTTGGTCTGATGTTTCTTTTCTGTGCCTCACTCCTCCATATTTTGAATTATTTTCTGGGTCATTTTTTATTACAAGTACATAACTAGTTTTCAAAGGGGATTATAAATAAGAGATTACTTGACACTTTTCATTGATGTTACAACATATGAAGGACTGGAAAGTCCTAGAGATTGAATAAATGTATTTTGTGGTCTGACATGGCCCTGAACATTTGTGGACAGCAGTGGAAATTTATAATTTAAAAGTAATGCATTGTTGTGATGAGTTGAGAAAAGATGAACTTGAATGGCAAATCCTCTTCATCCATTTGACTAGAGTTAGACTAAACTATGTATATCTCTGGGTATGTCCATGAAGTCTTTTGTACAGAGGATAAACAGAAGAGGAATAATCCATCTTGAACATGGTTTGCACATCCCATGGGTTTGTGATTCCAACTGAATTAAAGGGAGAAGAGACACTCTACCGAGTGCCCACATGCTTTCTATGTGTCTGTACCAGTGAAAAGTAAAAGGATGAGTAATTCAGGCTATTAGCTCTCATGATAGCCCCTGACTGCCAGGCCTTTGCTTCCATGATTGACAGTGTAGCATAATAAGCCCTTACTCCCTTGCTTTTTATCTAATATTTGGCCATAGCAAAGAGAAGAGTAACTATTACATAATCTGACTTGTGATACAACTTCACAGACTTCCTTCAGCATAGCTGACCAGGTCATGATATAACAGGCATGACAAGATGACTTTCCTACCACCCCTTCCTTCCTTTTTTACAGACATATCCCAAGTCTTTGTCAGACGAAAGCAAAGTTGAGAAGGCTTTCAGCAACTTAGCACAGGCCACAAACTCTTCAATGAACAATAACTTAAGTACTGTACTTCCAAATAGAGTGTGTATTTCTGAATGGATTGCTAGGACAGAATTGAATAAACCTTAAATTGAAGCAAAACACAGCAATGCTTGAGGCCTTTCCTAGTTTATATGACCATGATTGTTAGAATGGAGAAGCTTCCTGAAATCACTTCCAAATACAATAGACTTGTGCTTTCATGAATACTTAGTTTGCTCTAAAGCAAGATATATATTCTGACTCAGTTTCCTTTCCCATTAACACAATTTTATTTTCTTGCATGTTTTTGTATATAGGAATGACATGTGTGAGTGCCAGTGAACGACGAAAGAAAGAGTATCAGATGCCCTGGAGCTAGATTTCCAGATAGTTGCAAGCATCCTGACATCACTACTGGAAATCACACTGTGGTCCTTGAGCAGGAAGTGCTCTTAACCCCTGAGCCATTTCTTCTGCCCCTTTAGGAATTAATCATTTGAATGCCTTGGCAGTGATAAAATGTACTGTAAATCTTTGTAGGTAGAACGAAGAAAGTATAATTGGTAAATGCTAATCTTTTAGAATTCAATGAAGTTGTCAGTTTGCAATCGATTAGACTGTAAAGGGATTAAACTCTTTATGGTAAATCCCTGCAGCTGGGGTAGTTAGAAGCTACTTTTCTGTAAATAAATCCTTAAAGTAGATTTTCTCTTTCTGCTTGGAAATTCCACTGGAAGTAGCACTTGGCAAGGTTTGGCATTTTTCTGCTTGGAAAGAGAGAAAGATGGACCATAATCTAAGGCCTCTTTTATTCAGATTGTTCAAAAGAAGAATCCATTTGTTGGTTTGGTGGAGAATGTACATTCCTGACTACTAATGGAAACAAAAACTGAGAATAAACCTTCAGTGTACTTTGATACTTTGTTTTGGAGAAAAGTAGCAGTTAATAGTGGAGGGAAAATGTGCAGGTAGGTATCACAGAAAAGAATATGCCATTTTTAGATTTAGAAAAGTGGGTTTACATTTATAAACATCACTAAGTTTCTAGGGCAGCACCCAATTTCCCCTTAAGTTAAAATCCCACCAAGTGTTAAGAATATATTACTATTAGTAAAGTCACACTAAAACATTATTGTTAACTCAAATCCATGGTTTATTCAGATTCTGTTTACCATATCTGGGTTCTTTTCTCATCTAGGATCTCACGAAGGATCTCACACATAGTGCTCACATCTCCACGAAGCTGGGACCACTCTTTAAACATGTCCTTTTTGTAATTGCATTGATGAAATTTAATTACATCTTATAGAAGTCTACTTTGTAGAACACCCCTAGCTGAGTTCATGTGATATTTTCTTATTGTTAAATTGTGGTATTATTTTTGATTTTCATGTGCATGTATGCATTATTCAAGGCCACTCTCTCAAGTGGAAACTTGCTGTTTCTTGGCCAGACTTTATGGATATCCAGGTATTCCTAGCAATCCTCTTGTCTTCACAGCCTTCAAGGTTCTGGTTACAGGCTCACAATCATGCCTGGATTTCAGGGAGGTGCTTCAGATCTGAGTTCAGATCCCCATGTTTACAGAGTAAGTGTTCTTACCCATTGAGCCCTCTCTCCAGCTAAACTGGGGAAGATTTCTGTGATAGAACTACCACAGGAGTAAAGTGTTATCATCCCATTATCTCCAGGATCTCCAGGATACTTGTTATCAGTGTGATTTCATAACATTTATGTTGACTTTGGTCACTTGCCTGGGATAGTTCTTTTGAATATCCTTTGAGAAATTATTTCCCTTTTCATATACAATATACTTTAAAAGTAGGTTATCTTTAGCATCTTTCTTCTATACAGTGGTTTTCATTTCATTTATCTATCTACCTGTTAAATATCACCTGTACAAAGCTCATTAAGTCTCATAAAACAGACAAGGTGTTTCAAGGGGCTACGTAGGAAAGGCTTATTTTAATATAAAAGACTTATTTGGAGACAGTAGTGAGGTATGTCATTGAGTAAACCTATGTCACAAAAACAAAAGAACTTGAATTTGACCCTCATCACTCATGTGAAGTGCACAACATCGTGGTAAACACTTTCAATCTCAGCATACAGGAGGCAGAGGTGGGATCAACCCTGGGTTTGTTAGAAAGACAGCACAACAAATTGGTGAGCCTCATATTCTACTGAGAGTCTCTGTCTCAGAAAATAGGCGTCCAAGGGTGGTCTTTGGTTTGCAAACACACATGTACATATATGTATACACAGCAACATACAAACCTTCCCACAACACATGTAAACAATTTCTCTTGCATACAGTGCATACACAAACACATACACAGACAGAGACGGAGGGGTTAAAGGGAGAAAATGGATTATTCATTTGTGAATAACCTCCTTATGAAGGGATATAGCAATAGAAAAATTAGATAATGGCTAGCCTGTGGTTACTAAAGGACACCTGTATTATGTTAAAATTTGAGATAGAAGTTTCACTCACCAACAAATTATAGCTAAGCTGTTTGATGAAAATGCTTGTTTTCTCTTCATTATTATTTCTTGGATGCTCAGAAAACCTCTGAGGATCATTTTTCTCATAAGGATCTCTTCTGACAACATTGGTGTTCCAGGATATCTTCTGTCATGTTCTTTGTTCTGTCAGGGCTCAGTGCAGATGTGTACTGTGTAGTCTGTGTGTCCTACACTGTTGATTTCACAGGACGAAGAACAGAGAAACAAGAAGTCTCTTGCACAGTTTGAGGAAGTGCCCAGAACTTTTCCAGAAAATGGGAAATCTACATGAGAGGAAGACACTCCCAAAGAGGTAGTCCAGAAATGTGGCTTGAGGTTGGAAGACCTGAAGGACAGTAAGTGGGATTTTAAGTTTTCTCCTTCCTCAGTTCACATGGAGGGATGGGATTTCTGCTTAATTTTGAGTTTTCTTTTTGATTTTGATACTGGCAACAGAACCCAATCTTTCCTGAACAATACAAATTAATTGCTGAGAATAAGGCCTTAAATGTTCAGTTTCAATATTTTATGACCTTTATTGAAAGTTTTGACACAGCCAACTTTAAGAATCAGTTTTCTTACAATACTGACACTTTCTGAATTAATGAAAATGATAAATGATCATATATACATCACTATGTCTAAAACAGAAAATCTTGAATTTTAATTGTTGTAGGATGCTAATTCAAATGTTTTTCTTATGAGTTGTAAACCTGCT
This sequence comes from Cricetulus griseus, assembly GCF_003668045.3. Lineage (NCBI taxonomy): Eukaryota > Metazoa > Chordata > Mammalia > Rodentia > Cricetidae > Cricetulus > Cricetulus griseus. The sequence goes on along the minus strand of NC_048601.1, from coordinate 39,880,343 downwards.
TCTTAAATTCAGGACACACACATGCAAACACACACACACATCACACACACACACACACACACACACACACACACGCACGCACATCTTGTGGTATTGACTTATGGAACTGAAGTGATTGAAGTTAAGCAACTGTTTATCAGGCAGCAGATGGGGATTGTGTTTAGACATTTTAATATTCCTCAAGGCACAGAGGTAAAAAAAAAAAATGTCAGTGCACTGTAGCACTGTACTCCTTGGAGGGATCTATACAAAGACATCTTAGTTTGTGCTTATTCTCTCTCTGTTCTCTGGCCACCATGGGACAGATCATGCACTTGTGTTTTCTGAAATTCTTTAAGACTAGAAATCTGAATTCAGTATCTTTGGTGTCAAAATATCAAGGCTATCAAGGCACTAAGCTTGTTTCCTAGTTCTCCAGCAGTGCATGAAAGCAGAGTCCTGAAATTTGGTTCACAGAGTAGAAATGTGTTTGCTTGAAAAGGGCATGATAAATATTTTAGGTCCTCTGTACTTCTTCCTTTTAGGCCCCTCTTACTTCTTCCTTCCTAACAGGATAAAAGTCTTGATCAGTGTGGTTCCTTCTGGCATACAACAAAAGCACCCCAAAACTAATTTATTGTTGCTCAGATAATGAAATCCAAAGAATTTTTTCTTGGCATGATTATTTCAGAGTTATTCTCTTTCTTTCTCAGTTTCTCCCTTGGTGGTAAAAAGGATGAACTCTTCTTTCATAACAGTACAATTGCATTTACATGCCATGAAAGATAATAGGATAATTGAGAAGTGTGTGTCAGGGAAAGATAGATGGGACTGCCAGCCATTGGTACACAGGATATTTTTGATACTTTCATTTCATGTATATTTTGCTTTGGCCATTTGAATTTTTCTGTTGCTGTTTATATTTTGGGGCATATAATTCTTTAAAAGCAGAGTAGAAATTGAAAGAAAAAACCCTGGAAATTAGAAGTCTAATAAATAACACATGGTAAAGATCAACAGACTATTTATGAACAAAAGTCATATTAGCTGCTCCTGATAGACTAGAGTTTTGTGTGCCAGTTGCAGTAGGATTGTGCCTCAACTTACCTTTATGTCCAAGGAAAATATTTACAGGAGGCTTCACAAGAAACAGAGTTTTAAGAAACTTTGATCTTTACTGATAAAATAGAAAATGAGACATTGTGGAAAACACACAGACACTGTGCCTTTTATTCTTCAACTGTGATATTTTGTCATTATCTCCAGACATGTGTAATCATGATTTCCAGAGAAGTGACTATATATATATGAACATTACATTCCTACAAAATTACTGATAGACTAAATTACATTGAAAAGGTGTGGGGGGGTGAGAATCCTATGTGTCAAAAGAGAGGAATGCATTCAGACACAAATGTTGTGGGAAGCTGTAGGCAAGGAAAGAAATGGGTTATATTAATTCATGTGTTGCCAGTTTCAGTTCAGAGCAGTGCATAATGCTGTGGCATTTTGGCTGTATTAGTGCCACAATTTACTAGACTGGGAATGCAAATTAAATGACTTACAAAGAAGTTTTCAGTGAGGATTAGATGGAACCTATAGCTACTCCTTTTGCTGTTTCTATTGTTTTAACGTTTTGCTGTTTCTATTGCTATATACATCTATTTTAAAATCTGAATGCAAAAATAAGAGTGTTTTAAGTTTAAATAAAAATAATTAATAATAAAAAACTGAGTGAGAATGGAAAATATACATCGATGTGAAATGAAGTTCTACTATAGATTACTTGATGTGCACACAGGGACATGGATTAAGTCTTAATTTTGTACCTGTTTTACATACACATAAATTAGGCGTTGGTCAAATCCACAGAGCTAGCAGGTTTCAGGTTTAGAGACAGAGTCTTTGGACTTACATTTTATACCAGCTCCTATTGATCATTCTGAGTAATTAATTCCTGAATTAAATTTATTCACAATTCAAAAGAAATTGTAGAGGAGTCAATTATAATAATTAATATTGTTATGTCTTCTGGAATAGAGATGAGTCCAAATTTCATAAGGGAAATTGTACTTCCTATGAACAGAAGTTGGAATTATAACCATTAGGGTTTTTATTAAAGTCGGTCAAGAATCATGGCACACTCTAATACTCATTCAACCATATCTCTTTCCTGACAAACCTTAGTCTGAAAAGAAAACAAATCTCTAATTTTAAGTAAATTAGAACTAATTGTTTAGAGAAAAAGCTTTGCTAGTAAAATTTACCAAGGACTACTGAGTGTAATGCACTCAATGTGAGGCACAAGACACAAGGGTCAAAATGACATACAAATATCTCTGCTAGGGGGATCAAAGGTAAAGTCAAGAAAGGCTTAAATTTGTTTTATACTTGAAATTTTTATGATACCAATTTTTATTTTAATTATAAAGGGGATTATTTTATGTGTCAATCCTAAGTCCCTCTCACTCACCTCGTTGCCTACCTCCCCTTAACTAACACCCCTTAACTAACATGCTACATACCCCATATGCTTTCTGCTCCCCAGGGAGGGTGAGGCCTTCCTTAGGGGGTCTTCAGAGTCTGTTGATACATATCCTTTGGGATAGGACCTAGGCCCACCCCATGTATCTAGGCTCAGGGAGTATCCCTCTATGTGGGATGGGCTCCAAAATTCCATTCATATGCTAGGCATATGTACTGATCCACTACAAGGGGCCCCATAGATTTCGAAGGTCTCCTCACTGACACCCACATTCAGGGTGTCTGGGTCAGTCCCATGCTGATTTCCCAGCTATCACTCTGGGAGCCAAGAGCTTTCCCTTGTTCAGGTCAGCTGTTTCTGTGGGATACACCAGCCTGGTATGGACCACTTTGCTCATCAGTCCTCCTTCTCTGAAATTGGATTTCAGTTCAGTTCAAAGTTTAGCTGTGGGTGTGTGCTTCTACTTCAACCAGCTGCTTGATGAAGGCTATAGAATGGCATATAAGTTAGTCATCGATCTCATTATCAGAGGAGGGGAGCCTTTAAGGTAGCCTCTCCTCTGTTGCTTAGATTGTTATTTGCTCTCATCTTTGTAGCTCTCCAGACATTTCCCTAGTGCCTGATTTCTCTTTAAATCTATAATGTCTCCCTCTATTATAGTATCTCCTATCTTGCTCTCTTCTGTTCTTACCCCAACTCAACCTTCCTGCCCCATCATTTCTTCCTCACCCGTCCACTTCCCCCCTTCTCGTTCTCCTAGTCCCACCCCACTTCCCCAATGCTTTCAATTTGCTCAGATCTCGTCATTTTCCTCTTTTCCAGGGGACCATGTATGTCTCACTTACAGTCCTCCTTGTATATTACCTTCTCTGGCAGTGTGGATTGTAGGCTGGTAATCCTTTACTCTATGTATAAAATCCACACATGAGTGAGTACATACCATGTTTGTCTTTTTTGTGGCTGGGTTACCTCTCTCAGAATGGTTTCTTCTAGTTCCAAGCATTTGCCTTGGAATTTCAAGTTTCCATTGTTTTTTGTTTTATTTTTTTTATTTATTTCCCCACTGAGGAGGACTCCATTTTGTAAATGTACCAGATTTTTCTATCCATTCTTCAGTTGAGGGGCATGTAGGTTGCTTCCAGGTTCTGGCTATTACAAATAATGCTGCTATGAACATAGTTGAACAGATGGCCTTGTTGTATGAATATGGTTCTTTTGGGTATATGCTTAAGAGTAGAGTTGCTGAATCTTGTGGTAGACTGATTCCCATTTTCCTAAGAAATCACCATATTAATTTCAAAAGTAGCTGTTGAAGTTGGCACTCCCACTAGCAGTGGTTGAGTGTTCACCTTTCTCCATATCTGCTCCAGAATAAACTGTAATTTGTGTTATTGATTTTAGACATTCTGACAAGTGTAACATGGTATCTCGAGTTGTTTTGATTTGCATTTCCCTGATAGCTAAGGATGTTGAACACTTTCTTATGTGTCTTTCAGGCATATTTGATTCCTCAATTGAGAATTGTATATTTAGTTCTGTACCCTAATTTTTATTTACATTATTTGGTGGTTTGGAGACTAGCTTCTTGAGTTCTTTGTAAATTTTGGAGATCAGCCCTCTGTTGGATGTGGGGTTGGTGAATATCTTTTCCCAATCTGTGGGCTGGCGTTTTGTGTTCTTGGATGTGCCCTTTGCCTTACAGAAGCTTCTCAGTTTCAGGTGGTCCCATTTATTAATTGTTTATCTCAGTGTCTGTACTACTGGTGTAACATTCAGGAAGCAGTCTCCTGTTCCAATTTATTCAAGGGTATTTCCTACTTTCTCTTCTAATATGTTCAATGTGGCTGGGTTTATGTTGAGGTCTTTGATACATTTGGACTTAAGTTTTGTGCATGGCGATAGACATGGCTCTATTTGCAGTCTTCTACATGCCAGTATCCATTTATGCCAACACCATTTGTTGAAGATGCTTTCTTTATTTCATTGTATAAATTTAGCTTCTTTGTCAAAAATCAGTTGTTCATATGTTTGTGGGTTTATATCAGGGTTTTCAACTCGATTCCATTGGTCTACCTGTCTATTTTATCAGGACTATAGCTTTATAATAGAGCTTGAAATCAGGGATAGTGATGCCTCCGGAAGTTCTTTAATGTACAGGCTTGTTTCGGCTATCCTGGGTCTTTGGTGTTTCCATATAATGTTGATAAGTCTTTTTTAAGCCTGTGAAGAATTGTGTTAGGATTTTGATGGGGATTGCATTAAATCTGTAGATTGCTTTTGGCAAGATTTCCATTTTTACTATGTTGAACCTACCTGTCTAAGAATATGGGAGATCCTTCCCTTTTTGTGTGTTCTTTACTTTTTTTTCTTTAAAGACTCAAAATTCTTATGATACAAGTCTTTCACTATTTTGATTAGCATTACCCAAAGGTATTTTATGTTGTTTATGGCAATTGTGAAGGTGATGTTTCTCTGATTTCTTTCTCAGCACATTTATTATCCATATATAGTAGGGCTACAGGTTTTTTTTTTAATTAATCTTGTATCCTGCATCTTTGGTGAAGATTTTTATCAGCTGTAGGAGTTCTGTTGTAGAGTTTTTAGGTTCACTTACGTAGACTATAATATCATCTGCAAACAGTGAAAGCTTGACTTCTTCATTTCCAATATGTATCCCCTTGATCTCCTTGTGTTGTGTTATAGCTCTAGCTAGAACTTCAAGGACAATATTGAAGAGATATGAAGAGAGAGTGGACAGCCTTGTATTGTTCCTGATTTTAGAGGAATAGGTTTGTGTTTATCTCTATTTAGTTTGATGTTGGCTGGTGGTTTACTGTATATTGTTTTTATTATGTTCAGGTATGTTCCTGTTATCCCTGATCTCTCCAGGACCTTTATCATGAAGGGGTATTGGATTTTATTACAGGCTTTTTAAGCAGTGAGATGATCATGTGGGTTTCTTCTTCAGTTGCTTTATATGGTTGTTTACATTGATAGATTTTTGAATGTTGACCCGAACTTGCATCCCAGGGATGAAGCCTACTAGATAATGGTGGATGATTTTTCTTATATGTTCTTGGAATCTGCCAGTATTTTATTGAGTATTTTTGTGTCAATGTGCATGAGGGATATTGGTCTTTATTTCTCTTTCTTTAGTTGTGTCTTTAGTTGTGTCTTTGTGTGGCTTGGGTACCAAGGTAATCCTAGCCTCGTAAAAAGAGTTTGTCTATGAATCTCATGCCTTTATTGTGTGGAACAATTTGAGGAGTATTGGTATTTGCTCTACTTTGAATTTCTGATAGAACTATGCACTGAAGCCATCTATCCCTGGGCCTTTTTTGTTGTTTTGTTGTTGTTGTTGTTGTTGTTGGGAGACAATTGATGACTGCTTCTATTTCAAAGTATGGCCTGAAGATTCTCTGGATTTCTTCAGTGTCCATTGTTATGCCCCCCTTTTCATTTCTGATTTTGTTAATTTGTATGTTCTCTTCTGCCTTTTGGTTGGTTTGGATAAAGGTTTGTCTATCTTGTTGACTTTCTTGAAGAACCAACTCTTTGTTACATTGATTCTTTGAATTGTTTTGTTTGGTTGTTTGTTTGTTTGTTTGTTTTGACTTTATTGATTACTGCCCTCAGTTCTATTATTTCCTGGCATCTACTCCTCAGGGGTGAATTTGCTTCCATTTGTTCTAGAGCTTTGGTCTGTGATGTAAACTCTCTGGTGTGACCATTCTCTAGTTTCTTCATGTAAGCACTTAGAGCTTTAAACTTTCCTCTTAGTACTGATTTCATTGTGTCCTGAAAGTTTGGGTTTGTTGTGTCTTCATTTTAATTGAATTCTAGGATGTCTTTAATTTCTTTATTTCTTTGACCCAGGAGTGGTGACATGTAATGCTGAAAAGAAGGTATATTCTTTTGTGTTTGGATGGAATGTTCTATAGATGTCTGATAATCCCAGTTACGTCGTAACTTCTGTTAGATCCTTTGGATCTTTGTTAAATTTCTGTTTGGTGGTCCTTTCCAGGGGTGACAGTGGGCTGTTGAAGTCTCCCAGTATAAATGAGTGAGGTATTATTTGTGATTTGTGTTTTAATAATGTTTCTTTTACAAACGTTGGTGCCTTTGTATTTGGGGCATAGATGTGTAGAATTGAGAATTCTTCCTGATGGATTTTTACTGTGATGAGTGCGAAATGACCTTCTTCTTCTCTTTTGCTTGATTTTAGTTTGAAGTCTAATTTGTTAGATACTAGGATAATTACCCCAGCTTGTTTTGGGTCCATTTGATTTGAATATCTTATCCCAACCCTTTACTCTGAGGTAAGGTCTGTCTTTGAATGTGAGGTGTGTTTCTTGTATGCAGCAGAAGGATGGATTCTGTTTTCATATCCACTCTGTTAGCCTGTGTCTTTCTATAGGTGAATTAAGACTATTAATATTGAGGGAAATTAAGGATCACTGAGTGCTTATTCTTGTTTTTTTTATTTTTATTTTGATTTGTTGTTGTTAGTGGTATTTCATGTGGATTTATCCTGCCTTTTCTTTTTGGTTTTGATAAAGTGGGATTGATTATCTATTACCTATGTTTTTGTGAGTGTACTTAATTTCCTTATGTTGGAGTTTTCCTTCCAGTACTTTCTGTTGGGCTGGATTAGTGGTTAAATATTGTTTAAATCTGGTTTTATCATGGAATATCATGATTTCTCCATTTATAGTGATTGAAAGCTTTGCTGGGTATAGTAGTCTGGGCTGGCATCTGTGTTCTCTTAGAGTTGGTAGAATATCTATCCAGGTCCTTCTGGCTCTCATAGTTTCCATGGAGAAGTCCAGCATAATTCTGATAAGTTTGCCTTTATATGTTACTTGGCCTTTTTCCTTTTCTGCTCTTAATATTCTTTCTTTATTCTGTATATCTGGTGTTTAAATTATTATGTGATGAGGGGACTTTCTTTTTTGGTCCACTCTATTTGGTGTTCTGTAGGCTTTTTTTACTTTCATTGACATGCCTTTCTTTAGTTTGGGAAAGTTTTCTTCTATGATTTTGTTGAATTTGTTTTCTGCACCTTTGAGTTGGGTTTATTCACCTTCTTCTATATCTATACCTATTATTCTTTAGTTTGATCTTCTCATGGTGTCCCATATTTCCTGGATATTTTGTGTTAAGGATGTGTTGGACTTAAGATTTTCAGTGTCTGAGATCCTGTCTTCCATCTCTTGTATTCTGTTGGTTATGCTTGCATCTGTGATACCTGATTATTTACTCAGCTTTTCCACCTTCAGCATTCCCTCAGTTGTGTTTTCTTTATTGTCTCTATTTCAGCTTTCACTTCTTGAACTGTTTACTTGAGCTGTTTAATTGTATTTTCTTGGCTTTCCTTGATTTCTTGTACCCTTGGTTTGTCTTTTCTTCCATTTCTCTGAAGGATTTTCTGATTTTCATTCTTAGGGTCTCTATCATCTGCATGAAGCTGTTTTTAAGTTGGCTCTCTTCTGCTTCATTTGTTTTGGCATGTTCAGGTCTTGCTGGTGTAGAGTCCCTGGGCTCTGGTGGTGTCATATGGGTTTTCCTGTTGTTGGATATGTTCTTATATTGTCCTCTTCCCATCTCTTCTTCCAGGGGATGCAGGTGGTGTCTCTTCCTTTCATGGTGTGTATGAGTCCAAGGTTCTCTTCCAGTGAGTGCAAGAGGGTCCAATACTCTGTTTGGTGTCAGGATTTGTTCAAGTGGGTCTGAGGCACTTGCTGTCCAGGACGGTGGGAGAGGGACTAGCACAGAGATGTCATCAGACTCAGGGTTGCTTGGTCCTCAGAGTTGATCAGCCTGCAGAGCACAGGACGGGTGTTCCCAGAGTGGTCAGGAGGAAGTTGGGCCCCACACAGGGGCCAAAGCAGCTCACCTCTGCCCTTATTGGGGCAGGAGTAGCCCAGGGATCTCAGCAGACTCTATACTTAAAATTTTCAGAGATTTAAGGAAGTGAAATTTTTAGGTAGATACTCATTTTTGAGGGAAGAAATGCTTGACAGAATGGATAAAAACACTTGAAAGAATGGGACAGACTATATCCAGCATTGGAAATGAGAATAAAATGAAGACTTCAAGTTTGCATAAACATTCCAATCAATGAGAGCCATGTTAGCACTTATGCAGGGTGTTCGTTAACTCAGAGTCCTAGAGAGTTCCTCCATGTGATCTCCAGTAAGAGGTCAGTAGAGCACTTTGTAACTCTCATTAGATCAGTGGTTCTCAACCTTCCTAGTACTGCATCTCTAAATACAGTTTGTCATGTTGTGATGACCCTTACCCACAAAATTATTTCATTGCTACTACATGACTGAAATATCTATTGTGCAGCACATCCTACAGACAATTCCCCCAAAGGTTCATGACCCACAGGCTGAGAACCATTGCACTAGATAATTCTTTTGAAAACATTCTAAAATATCCCTACTTACCTCCTTTTCTCCCAACACAATCTAGATCTTCTGAAAGCATTTTGCTCATTCTATATACTGTTTAATTGGTATGAAGGAAGGATTTCTACACATATACCTTCCCTTTAGAAAATGAAAGACATATTCTATTGGATGACATCTTCCAGAGGCATGATTGTATAGTCTTGTGTAGATATTTTTAACATGAAAATTATGATTGTGTTCATCATATGAAATCAAAAATTGAACTCCTTGCTTTCTGATCTTTCAATTCTCTATTTAAAATGCAAATGCTGGCCATTATTTAATATATAACTACTTTTGTCTTCTCTTCCATCTGTTTTTGTTTGACATCTTTATACAAAACAAATTCACTAGATTGGGAGCTCCACGAAGGAAGGCATTGGATCACTTTGAGTCCCCAATGAGACTTGACTATGTAGTTCATTATATTTAGCTGAGATTGACCTAGTTTCATGCTCTAAATCTGGTTGCAAATCAAATGTTCAAATAAGTGATGCATGTATTAATTGCTTTAGTTATTCCCAAAATATTCCTAACATTAAATAATGAAACTAAAATGTGTTTTACTCTATTACAGGTATATTTATGTAACAAAAGTGTGTAACTAACATGGTAGTTTATTTTATCAGCTTCTGAAAGTCAATTAAATCTGTAGGCCAATATGATATCTGATGGCTGTGCAAAAAAAAATAATGTTTCTAATGTACTCCAGAGCTAAACAAATCATTCAGATTTTATGACAAGATGCAATAACCAATAATTTGTAAATAGGAATGGTATTTTTAAATCAAATTTATTTCTATGATGTTTTATTCTGTATTTTTCTTTTGTTGTCTTGCTATGGCTAGGGATGCCGTAACCAGATGAAAAGAATTTCTTTAAAATAGACAGTGTTATAGAGAGGAAGAACTTGTGATGACAAGTTTCTGGGCCCCATATTAATTTCTTTGAATCATATCCTGACTAGAATCAGAAACGGTGTTGATAAAATCATGCTTTTATATGGTCTATCAGAATAGTCTAGCTGCATAAGGAGTAATCAAGTAGCTTATGTATGACTAAATATATTCAGGTAAAATTGCTCTTCATTAATTTAATTGATAATAAATAAAATAGTCTTCAATGTATTCATATCTGTCATATATGTTGGTTATAGATTATTTGATTTCAATGTGTATAATACAGTAAGAACAACAGTAACAGCCACATTTCCCCAAAACTCCTCTTATCCACAGAAGCAAAGAATTTTGCTTTCAAGTTTCACTATTTAGGGAGTTCTTTCTAAAATATTAGGCAAACAAAACAACATGGTAGCCTGACAACTTCTGGGTGTCCTTTTGGGCATATGCTAATAGACACAGCAGAGGGGTGCTTGAGTCAAACAAAGAGGATCTTTATTGAGTTATGTAGTTCAGTAACCTAAGCAGTCTCCTTTCTAAAAGATTCTAGGTATCCCAAAGGATATATTATTACTAGCACAAATGTTTTAGATTACTCGGGGGGGGGGCTCTTAAAGAAGGAAAAGGGGGCAACAGTGAGATAAATTTATCATAGATTCACCAGTTTTCTAAAGTTTGTGCTCTCTGTCATAAATGGAATGGAAATTCTGGTATCATAATCACAAAGTGAGCAGAACACCTGACATCCATTTTCTGTACTGCCCATGTTTTCGGTTATCACTGGGTTTGGGGTTTGGACCTCTGTGCTCTTCACTGGTCCTTCTCAGAATCTGGGTTCCAGTTCAGATCGGTGATTAGTTATGAGTGTCTGCTTCTTCTTCCACCAGCTGCTGGATGAAGGCATATAAGTCAGTCATCAATCTCATAATCAGGGGAGGGCATTTAAGGTAGCCTCTCCTCTGTTGCTGAGATAGTTAGCTGGTATAATCTTTGTAGATCTCCAGACATTTCCCTAGTACCTGATTTCTCAGTAAACCAAAAATGTCTCCCTCTATTATGATATCTCCATTCTTGTTATCGTGTATTCTTCCCCTGACTCATATTTTCTTCTCCCTCTTGTCCTCAGCATCCCTCTTCTTCTCCCCTTCTCATTCTCCTAGCTTCCTCCCCCTCCCCCCTCTTCCCATGCTCCCAATTTGCTCAGCAGATCTTGAATCTCTACCCTTCTCCATGGGAACATGTATGTCTCTCTTAGGGACCTCCATGTTTATTAGATTCTTTGGCAGTGTGGATTGTAGGCTGGTAATCCTTACTCTATGCCGAAAATCTGCATATGAGTGAGTACATATCACATTTGTCTTTTTGTTATTGGGTTACCTCGCTAAGAATGGTTTCTTCTAGATCCATCCATTTTCCTGCAAATTTCAAGATTCCATTTTTTTTCACCGCTGAGTAATACTGCATTATGTAAATGTACCACATTTTCTCTATCCATTCTTAGGTTGAGGGGCATCTAGGCTGCTTCCAGTTTCTGGCTATTACAAATAGTGCTAGTATGAACATCGATGAACATATGTCCTTGTTGTATGAATGTGATTCTTTTGGGTATATGCCTAAGAGTGGAATTGCTGAATCTTGTGATACACTGATTCCCATTTTTTTGAGGAGTCGCCATACTGATTTCCAAAGTGGCTGTACAAGCTGGCACTCCCACCAGCAGTGTAGAAGTGTTCCCCTTTCTCCACATCATCTCCAACATGAACAGTCATTGGTGTTTTTGATTTTGGCCATTCTGACAGGAGTAAGATGGTATCTCAGAGTTGTTTTGATTTGCATTTCCCTGATGGTTAATGATGTTGAACACTTTCTCATGTGTCTTTCAGCCATTTTAGATTCCTCTATTGAGAATTGTCTATTTAGTTCTGTTCCCCACATTTTAATTGGATTGTTTGGTGTTTTGGAGACTAGCTTCTTGAGTTCTTTGTATATTTTGGAGATCAGACTTCTGTCAGAAGTGGGGTTGGTGAATACCTTTTCCCAGTCTGTAGGTTGCCATTTGTCTTGCTGACTGTCTCCTTTCCTTACAGAAGCTTCTCAGTTTCAGGAGGTCTCATTTATCAATTCTTGACCTCAGTGTCTGTGCTACTGGTATAATGTTCAGGAAGAGGTCTCCTGAACCAGTTAATTCAAGGGTATTTCCCAGGTTGTCTTCTAATAGGTTCAGTGTAGCTGGATTTATGTTGAGATCTTTGATCCATTTTGACTTAAGATTTGTGCAAGGCAATAGGCTTGGGTCTAACTGCAGACTTATATGTGTCTGCAACAGTTATTCCAGCACCATTTGTTGAAGATGTTCTCTTTGTTCCATCATATGAATTTGGATTGTTTGTCAAAAATCAGGTGTTCATAGGTGTGTGGGGTAATATCAGGGTTTTCAATTCTATTCCATTGGTCTACCAGTCTGTTTTTGTGCCAATACCAAGCTGTTTTCAGGACTATAGCCCTGTAATAGAGCTTGAAGTCAGGGATGGTGATGCCTCCAGGAGTTCCTTTATTGTATATTGTTGTTTTGGCTATCCTGGGTCTTTTGTTTCTCCATATAAAGTTGAGAATAGTTCTTTCAAGGTCTGTGAATAATTGTGTTGGGATTTTGATGGGGATTGCATTGAATCTATAGATTGCTTTTGGCAAGAATGCCATTTTTACTATGTTGATCCTACCTATCCAAGAGCATGGGAGATCTTTCCATTTTCTGGTATCTTCTTTAATTTCTTTCTTTAGAGATTCAAAATTGTCATGGTACAGGTTTTTCACATTTTTGTTCAGTGTTACCCCAAGGTATTTTATGTTGTTTGTGACAATTGTAAAGGATGATGTTTCTCTGATTTCTTTCTCCACCAATGTGTCATTGGTGTATAGTATGGCTACATATTTTTTTGAGTTAATATTGTATCCTGCCATTTTGCTGAAGGTGTTTATCAGTTGTAGGTGTTCCCTGGTAGAGTTTTTCTGGTCACTTATGTAGACTATCATATCATCTGCAAATAGAGCATGGTTGACTTCTTCCTTTCTGATTTGTATTCCCTTGATTTCCTTTTGTTGTCTTATTGCTCTAGCTAGGACTTCAAGGACAATATTGAAGAGGTATTGAGAGAGTTGACAGTCTTGTCTTGTCCCTGATTTTAGAGGAATTGGATCAAGTTTCTCTCAATTTAATTTGATGTTGGCTGTCTGCTTTCTGTATATTGCTTTTATTATGTTGAGGTATGTTCCTGTTATCCCTGATTTCTCCAAGACCTTTATCATGAAGGGGTGTTGGATTTTGTCAAAGGCTTTTTTGGCATCTAGTGAGATGATCATGTGTTTTATTCCCCTCAGTCTGTTTATATGGTGGGTTATATGATGGATTTTCATATTTTGAACCATCCTTGCATCCCTGGGGTGAAACCTACTTGATCATGGTGGATGATTTCCCTGATATGATCTTGTATTCGATTTGCCAGGATTTTATTGAAAATTTTTACATCAATGTTCATGAGTGATATTGATCTGTAGTTTTCTTTCTTAGTTGTGTCTTTGTGTGGCTAGGGTATCAAGGTTATTGTAGCCTCATAAAAAGAGTACTTTAATATTTTCAAAATTGGTCCCCTTCCTTGTTACTTCTATTTCCTTTGTAACAATCCTTTTCATTTATTTTCTTCTTATCGACTTTAAGTTTCTGTACTTCCTGCCATGGTTTTGTAGTCATTGTTGATTTTTCTCTTCATAGTTTAGGAGCAAAGTGGAGCTTTCCACAGCTTCTCCATATACTGAAATAGGACAAAAAGTGTGTTAGTCAAACTTTTCCCTCAAAGAGATTGGTCACTACCTCTAGGGAAGTATTGATGACTTTGGAGGGTAGTTTTTTCTGGGGCTAAGCATCATTCTATTTTGTTACTACACCATTTTCAAATATTTTCCCACTGTGTGAGATGTTTTGTAAAGAGCAAATCAGTTGATTTTCCTTTCTGCTTCTTACAATGAATTAAAGAGGTCACTGAGGCTGCATTATCCCAGAAGTCTATGCTTATGTCCCCAAAACAATCAACTTGTGGTTCCTTGTTGTTAAAGGACAAAGTTTTGCTTTCTTACTGGCCATTATTTAGAAGGAATACTCTCATTTCCTGAAGAATGGCTATAGCTCTTCTTCAAGAGTCTACCTTGACATCCTTTTCACAATAAAGAAGTTTAATTTATATTAAAGATGATAAGAAAATAACTGTTTTATTCATAGTCCTTTTATTGAAAAGAGATTTTCCCCACATAGTATATCCTGCTTATGATTTTCCTCCCTCTATTCCACCCAGTTCCTGCTCACCTCCCCTCTAATCTGGGTCCATCCACTTTTAGCCTCTTATAGAAAATAAATAGCCTTAACTGGCATAATAATAAAATAAAATAAGATAAGATAAGACAAAAAACCTACTCACTATAGTGAGTGAGTAGGAAGGAAAGGCACAGGAAGAGTCAGAAAAAAACAGAGATCCATTCATTCCCACACTGAGGAATTCATAAAATTACAAATGGACACATAAGGTAAAAGGAGAGAAGAAGAAAATATGAAAATAAAATAAAAATAGTAAGATAAAAATTTTTAAAAATCCTTGACATGTTATTCCAAGATAAGAAACCTCCAAATGTGACATTGAATCCATTTTATTTTGGCTATCTACTACCATCTTTGCAGTCTACCCTTAACAGTAGTTTGTTTCCACAGTGAGAATTCCCATCAAATAGCTAAATATTCATTTGCAAGTGGACATCAATTGGAGACTGCTCCTGGGTTAGGGATGTGGGCATGTGTCTACTACTCCTTTCAGCTCTAGGACCTCAAGTGTTACAGCCCCTTGCATTCCCTGTATATGTCTACTCAGTCTATGTGAGTTAATATGCATATATATATATATATATATATATATATATATATATATATATATTCCCTATTTATTTAGAGATCTTGGGTGTGTGTGTGTGTGTGTGTGTGTGTGTGTGTGTGTGTACACTCCATCCCCTCCAGCTTTTACACTCTTTCTACCTCCTCATCTGTGGGGTTCCTTGAGACTTGGGTTGAGGAAACTTAAGGAGGAATGTTCCAAGGTCTCTCATGATCTTCAGAATGTCTGACTGTGGATCTTTGTATTCTCTTCTACTGTAGAAGGAAGTTTCTCTGATGATGAGTGAACAATGTTTATAGCAGAATGTCTTAGGAGACATTTTATTGATACATTTTAAAGAAGATAATAATATTTAATTTTATCTTATCTACATAGGCTACCTGGTCTCTGATTCTTGGTCACACAAGCAGTGCTGGCTTTGTTTACTGTCTTGTGCAGCAGGCCTTCAAACAAATTAGATATTGGTTGGTTACTGAAACAAATTTTGTGTTGTCATTGAACTAGCATAACTTGCAAGTAGGATACAATTGTAAATCAAAGAATTTGTGGTGAAGTTTGTATTTATGTTTCTCTTTTGGCATGCAGAGCATCTTCTTATACCAAAGACCAGCAGGTAGTGGGGAACACTCTATGTATGCACCAGCTGGACTTCACCATGTTCAATGAGTTGTGTAGGTGTCATGTTCAGCAATATGGCATTATTATCCATTTGTGGAGAGAAACCTTTTGACTTGGCAATGGCCTTTGTTGGTTCAGGATCCAATGGCCTCTTTGGCCAATAACTCAATCATAAAGATTTATCCCAACCCCACTAATAGAAGCTTTGTTTGATGACAAGAAATGGCAAGTTAGGACTCTGTCTCCTCCATTATTTGTTAATTTTATTTAGATCACCTAGTTAATATATTCATATTTTTGGAAGTCTCTCATATTAGGTTTCTATACCACTCCTAAAATGCCTTTTAATTTACTGTACATCTCCCTATATCCTCTCCCTTATCCCTTTCTCCTTTCCACTTGGTTCACCAATTCCATCCTGCATCTTTAATTATCTTCTATTTCCCTTTAATAGTGAGATCTATTATGTCTCTACACCCTTCGTCCCTTACTCTATACTTAACCTCCATGTTTCTATGTATTACAGCTTTACTATTATTAATTTTATAGCTAATACACACATATAATTGAATACATAAAGGATTATATGTGGATATAAAAAATTACATCTTCATATAAGTGAATATATGGCATATTTGTGTTTTGGGGGTCTGCTACTTCATTCAGGATGATTTTTTTCTAGTTCCATCCATTTACCTGTGTGTGAATTTCAGGATTGCATTTTTTAACAGCTGACTAATATTAATTGTCTAAATGTACCACACATTATTTATTCATTCACTTATGGAGGGAAACTTAGTTTGTTTCCAGTTCCTGGCTGTATTTATAAAGCAGCAATAAAAATGGTTGATTGAGTATCACTGTTTAAGGATGGATAGACCATTGGAATATTCCAAGAGTATACCTACATGTTTAGGTAGAACAAATCTCATCGTCCTGAGGAACTGCCACACTGATTTCCATAGTGGCTTTATAAGTTTGCACTTGCACCAGCAATGGATGACTGTTCTGCTTATTCCACATACACCCCATTATGACCTATAATTTGTGTTATTGATCTTACCCATTCTTTCATATGTAAGATGAGTTCTCAAAGTAGTTTTGATTTGCATTTCCCTGATGACTAAGAATGTTGGATATTGCTTTAACTGTTTCTCAGGCACTTGAGTTTTCTCTTTTGAGAATTCTCTGTTTAGTTCAGTACCTTTTTTAAAATTGGGTTTTTTGGTTTTTTTTATGTCTAGATTTTTTTATTTCTTTATATATTTTGGATATTTTTTCTATATCAGATGTGGAAATGGTAAAAATCCTTTCCCAATTGGTGGGTTGCTGCTTTGTCCAATTGACCATGTCATTTGCCTATGACAGAAGCTTTTCAGTGTCATTTAGTCTCATTTATTAGATTTGCCTATGCTAATGGTGTTCTATTAAGAAAGTTTTCCTGTTCCAATGAGTTCAAGGCTGTTCACCATTTTCTCTTCAATCATGTGAGTGTATCTGTTTTTATGTTGAGGTTATATCCAGATGGACTTCAATTTATAAAGAGTAATAACTGTGGATCTATTTATACTCTTCTATATGCATACAGGTTACCACCACCATTTGTTGAGAATGCTGTCTTTTTTCCAGTGTGTATTTCTGGCTTCTTTATTAAAAATTAGGTGTCCATACCTATGTGGATTTATATCTGTTTCATCCATTTGATTCCTTAATCTAAATATTTGTTTCTGTGCCAATACTATGCTTGACTTTTTTATATAGCTCTCTTATATAAATTTAAATATGGGATTGTAACACATTTAGTGGTTCAGGATTTTAGTTTTAAAGTTTTTCACAAATTGTGTGAATAATAATTATTATTACTATAATGATAGTAACACACCATACAGGGAAATGAAACCAACCCAAAGACCATATAACTAATGAACTTTTGTAAAATTTAACTGGTCATTTTGAGACAAAGCTGGAGAGCCCCATGATTGATTTTATGCTTTCATACCAGTTACCAGATGTAACTCATTCACTTTTCCATAACCCAAATTAACAAATCCATAACAGAGTTAGAACTAAAAAAAGCAACTGGCTTCAGGTCCTCTCTCATAAATCCAGAACCTGCATTCATTTCTCCTCATCCCTTATTATTTAATTTTTCTAATTGCCTTTTCTGCATGTAAACTCTAACCACATGTACATTTGCTCTATAACCTTTCTTCTTTCATTCTTAATCCTTAAATAGACTTTTAAAATTTTAAGCATAATATTAGGTTTAACTTACACTTCCCTGATCATAAAATTAATGAATCTGAATTTGATCACTTATTTTTAATTACTTTAAAGTCAATTCATTGAGGGCCTTACCTACATATCCATGTAAAGTAATATAATCTTGGGAATTACATCTCAAGTCTGTGCATGTCTCAGTCTCAAATTCAAAGAAAGAAAGTACACAGAAAATATGTCAGGATGCAGAAATCTTTGTATACCATAGAATTCAAGTAAAAATAATCAAAATAATAAGAAAAAATGAAATACTATTAAGACTCACATATTGGGGATATTATTGCAGACTTATAGATAATAGTGTTTTATATATTAAAAAACTGTATAGCCATGCAAATTTTAGGTAAAGTACTAAAAATAACATTGTAACATGAGTCTAAGGAAAATGTGCTTTTCCAGATAAAATTTGAGTTTTAAACAAGTAATTTAATAAAATATTAGAGGTATACTTGAATAAAATTAGCCTTTTATTATTGAAATTTGACTTTAAGTGAACAGCTTTTATTTCATTTTATTTTACATTATCAAATATGAACTATAAAAGTACATTGCTTCAACCATACAATATCACAAATTAATGAGATGTTTAAAGGTCTTAAAGAAGAGTTTGGATACAACTGTGATGGGATTAGTGGATTGGTGTTCTGTGCTGTGAAAGGGAAAGAAAGATGGACATTTCAGGAAGAAGTTATGAAGATCATAGGATTTTTGTAGTAAATGTTTAAAACATTCCACAGATTAGTCCCTCATCAAAAGAGAGGGAAAATGGAAAGCATTGCATGGCATGGTGTTGCCCCAGTGACATTCTGGAGTTGGAAAATGTTACAAAGTCATAGATTCAGTTGATCAAAGTCATAGAGTCAGTTGATCAAATGTGATCTTCAAAAGGAATAAGAAGATATCTCAGTTGATATTGTCCACCTGGAAATAATAAAATTACTTTTAATTTAGAGTAGCTTTCACCTGATGCAAGTACGTCACAAAGGAGGCATTCATAGTATCTGAAATCACTCAATTTTCTCATTTCTTTTACAAATCACCAACCAAAAAGGCATCTTAAAGAAGAAGTGGTTTATTTTAGCTTGAGGATACAGAACATGATGACAGGGATTTCAAAGCAGAAGGAGAGGGAGGAAGGTAGTCACATGGCATCCACAGTCAGGAAGTGGGGAGATATGAAAGCCTCTGAGCAACTCACTCTCCCTCCTTAGTTCAGTCCAAAATGACAGCCTAGGGGATCCAGTGACCCATATTCAGAGGGGGGTTTCCTTTCTCCTTAAGGCTTTCTGGAAACATCTCATAAATACAACAAAATTTATGTCTCCATAGTAATTCTAGACACTGTGAATGAGACAGTGAAAAGTAATTCCCCACGAGAAATATTTGATTCATCCATATTGGTAGACTTGCTGTTGTAAATAGTGTGTGGAAGTCATAATGCACCTGGCTTGAAATATCAGTGATGTCAGAGATGAGATGCCTAGTTATGTAGATATTCATCTCTCTTCCTATATAATTATTAAGTTCTGTGTGCATGAAGCCTGAATTAGAATGTGAACAAAACATAATAATAATATTGCAAGTAGAAAAATCACACATTTTTAGAATGTACACAGTTCAAAACTATGTAGTTTTATCTGACACCAGGCTAACATAAAATATGCGAATTTTAAAAATAAATAAACCATATTGTCTTCTGATAGTGCAGAAAATCTCAATAGAGTACTTAAATGGTGATTGTAGGAGAAAGCTATAGGTCTGTAAGCTGCCTGTTTTTCCTGAGTGTTTTGAGCAGACTAATTCAACTTAATTATTCAGTGTTATGTATGTGATTTTTTTGTATTACCCTAAAGTTTTGCTAAAATAATATCTACCAACAAACAATACTATATTTTATGATAGAAAAAAACAAGGCATAATATAAAGAAGCATAATAATGATTATATTAAAATTATCTTGAATCCACAAGGATGACCCCAACTAGGAACCTAAGTAATAGTGGAGCAGCTACCTTCAATGCCCTTACCCTATAATGAGATTAATGACTAACTTAAAAGGCATCCTAGCACCTTTATGCAGTAGGTGATGGAAGCAGAAGCAAAGATCCACAGCTAAGCACTGAGACCAACTCCTGGAATCCAGTTTCAGAGAGGGAGGAGTAACTAACAAAGGGGTCAAGACCATGCTAGGAAAACCCACAGAAGCAGATGGCCTGGAGCAAGTGGGAACTCATGGACCCCAGTGTTACAGATGGGAAACCAACAAAAGACCAAACCAGGCCTCCTGAATATGAGTGTCAGCTAGGAGCACAGGGCACTCTATGAGGCCTCTGTCAGTAGAACCAGAATGTAAACCGGTGTTGGTGGGGAGTATGGGAGTATGGGAGGTAGAGGAACTGGGATTAACATGTAAAATAAGATTGTTTCTAATTTAAATAAAAATTTTTAAAAATGAAATCACCCTGGTAGTATTTGTTTCAATAGCTGTCATTAATAAAATATGAAGCAGTTACCTGATGCCAAATTTGCTGACATTCAGGTATTTTTATTTGGGGCAAAACAATTTGATAAGTAACTGTTGTAGATAAATAGCAATTTTACTATGATATATACTAAATTTGATATACTAAAACAACTGCTGTAGTCATAGTAATATGTTTGCTTTAAAAGTAAGGCTAGTGTAGAACAATTCAAAATATAAATTAAAAATCATGTGCACATTCATTTTCTGCACCACGGAATGAAAATATTCCTTTGGATTGATATTTTCTGTTTCATTGGCAGTGAGAAGGAGGCTGTCATAATGATAGGTGCTTATTCCTATACTCATCTTATGTTTAAATGCACCTTATATTTTCGTGCATTTAGACATAATTTAGGAAGAAATTAAAAAAAGAAAATTTATATTTTCAGAAAAAGTATAGTTTTTCTTTCTTTAATTTAAATTAGGAACAAGCTTGTTTTACATGACAATCTCAGTTCCTTTTCCTTCCCATCCTCCCATGTCCCCCACAGACCCCCCTAACCCATTTCCTTTCTGATCTTAGGGAGGGTCTTCAAAGTCTGCCATATCATTTGGAGCAGGGCCTAGGTCCTCCCACATGTGTCTAAGCTGAGAAAGTATCCCTCTATGTGGAATGGACTCCCAAGTCCATTCATATACTATGGATATGATCCATAGTATGGATACTGATCCACTACCAGAGGCCCCATAAATTTCCCAGGCTTCCTAACTGACACCCATGTTCAGGGTGTCCGGATTAATCCTATGATGGTTTCCCAGCTATTAGTCTGGCATCCATGAGCTCTCTCTTGTTAAGGTCAGCTGTATTGTGGGAAATTACCAATATGGAGTCAGGTAGAGATATAAGGGTATTTAATAGGGAAAAGCCTTACTTACAGAGCGACCTAGCCAGCCGGCATGGCAGCAGTCTGTACAGCAAGAAGCAAAGTGAAACTGAAATCGCAAACGCAGTCACACTACATCACTCTGACCATGCCCTCACAAGCATGGTCAGGCACACCTGCAGCCAGCCCCTAAGTAGGTGTGGCTACAGCTTCCCCTACAATTCCCCTTTTAGTCTAAAAGAGGATTAAAACTTAACAGTTTAAAGTAGGAAGCTATCCCTAATTAGGTATATACACTATCCTAAGTGACAACAATGGGGAAAGGGGGCATTGCATTCTTTGGGTTTCTGCAGCCTAGTCTTGACCCCTTTGCTTATCACTTCTCCCTCTCTGCAACTGGATTCCAGGAGTTCTGATAATTTTAAGAAAATATACATTCCAAGAGGTATGAATCACTGAAAGTTATGGTTCAGTATTAATTATTTATCAATTGGCATGCTGTAGTAAAGACATTCATTGCATTATAGAATAATGTCAATGAGAATACCTCTACTTAAATAGTATATTTGTTGGTGTTTACAAGGTATATGAAACCTAATGCAGTTCTATTTTCTGTCATTGTAAATGTGTCCCTGCAAATATATATCTTTTTCAACATTGATATTTTTATTGATTCTTTGGGAATTTCACATTGTTTACCCTAATCACACTCACTTCCCAGTATGTCCATGTCTAAACCTACCCCTGAGACCTTCCCCACAAAATAAAATAAAATAATTAAATTTAAAAGAGGAAACCACCATACTGACTTTCAAAGTGGGTGTGTACATTTGTAATCCCAGCGGCAATAATGGACTGTTCCCTGATCCACTCCCTCTCCAGCATGAGCTGTCACTTGTGTTTTTGATCTTAGCCATTCTGACAGGAGTAAAATGGAATCTCAGAGTCATTTTGATGTGTATTTCCCTGATGGTTAAGGATGCTGAATATCACCTTAAGTGTTTCTTGGCCATTTGAGATTCCTCTTTTAAGAATTCTCTGTTCAGATCTATTTCTATTTCTATTTATTTATTTATTTATTTATTTATTTATTTATTTATTTTTGGTTTTTCCAGACAGGGTTTCTCTGTTTAGCTTTGGAGCCTATCCTGGCACTTGCTCTGGAGACCAGGCTGGCCTTGAACTCACAGAGATCTGCCTGCCTCTGCCTCCCGAGTGCTGGGATTAAAGGCGTGTGCCACCAACACCTGGCTCTACTTCCCATTTTTTAGAGATTGCATTATTTGGTTTGTTAAACAAAATTTAGTTTCTTGAGTTCTTTGTACATTTTGGAAATCATCTTACTTAGGATATATGGCATTGGTAAAATCATTTCCCATTCTATATTCAGCCATTTTATCCCATTGGCAGTTTCCTTTGCTTTGCAGAAACATCAATTTCATGGGGTCCTGTTTATTAATTGTCAATATTTTTGCCTGATCTATTGAAGTTGTCTCATGCACCAACGTATGAGAGACTATTTCCTACTTTCTCTTCTATCAGGTTCAGTATACTTGGAATTATGTTGAGGTCTTTGATCCATTTAGATTTGAGTTTTGTACATGGTTATATAAATGGATCTATTTGCATTCTTCAACATGCCAGCATTTTGCTATGTCAGCACCATTTAGTGATGATGCTTTATTTTCACCACTGTATAATTTTGGCTTCTTTTTGAAAATCAGGTGTTCTTAGATATGTGGATTTATGTCTGGGTCTTGGAATCGATCCATAAATCCACATGTCTATTTTTGTGTTATTACCATGATAATTTATTACTATAGTTCTATAGTAGAACATGACATCAGGGAGGGTAATACTTCTGGAAGGTTTTCTTGTTTTTTTTTGTTGTTGTTTTTGTTTTTGTACAGGATTTTTATCCCATTTTGTTTGTTTGTTTGTTTGTTTGTTTGTTTTGTTTTGTCCATATGACGGTGATGATTGATCATTCAAGGTCTCCAAGGAATTGTGTAAGTATTTTAATGGGAATGGAGTTGAATCTGTAGATTGCTTTTCGGGAGATGGCTATTATTACTATGTTAATCCTACCAATCCATGAATATAGGCAATGTCTCCATCTTCTGATATCTTCTTCAGTTTATTTCTTCAACAATTTGAAGTTTTTGTCATTCAGATCTTTCACTTGTTTAGATAGAGTTATACCAAGATAGTTTGTATTATTTGAGGTTGTCTGTAAAGAGTGTTGATTCCATAATTGCTAAACCACTCTTAGGTATATACCTCAAGAATACTCAATTATACCACAAGGACACTTACTCAACTATATTCATAGCAGCTTTACTTGAAATAGCCATAATCTGAAAACAACTTAGACATCCTTCTACCAAGGAATGGATAAAGAAATTGTGGGACATTTATACAATGGAGTATTTCTCAGCTGTTAAAAAACAAGGACACCAGGAAATTTGAATGCAAATGGGTATAAATAGGGAAAAATCATCCTGAGTGTGGTAACTCAGACACATAAAGATAAACATGGAATGTATGCACTAATAAGTGGAAATTTTCTGTAAAATAAGCATAACTATGATATCCAAGGAGATGCGATAATAGGAAATCTTCATGTGGGGATGCCCAGTGGTCCCTAGGAAGGGGAACTAGAAGAGATTTAATGAGTGGACTGACTGTGATTGTGAATGGGAACATTAGCAATAATGTTGGGGTTGGGGGAAAGTATTGAAAGATATGAATACAAAGGAAGACATTTCAGGGTCAGGCAAAAACCTGGTGTAAGAGTATCAGGAATCTACAAGGAAGATACCAGATAATCTCCTGCCAATAGAGGATATATAGCCTGAACAGGTCATCTTCTGTGATCAGACTGATACTTAGTCCCATTTCATCAGAGATATGTGCTCTAGCAATGGATGGAAACAGATGCAGACCCACAAATTCTGTTAGGTGAAGTTCATGGAATCCTGCAGAAAAGCCAGAGAAGTCAAGGACATAAGAGAACTCACAAAATCAGGTAACCTGGGCTCAGAAGAGCTCGCGGAGACTGAATTGACAACCATGAAGCCTGATCTAGGCACCATGCATATGTTACAATTCTGTAACTTGGTCTTCTTGTGAGACTCCTCACAGTGAGAACAGTGGCTGTCTCTGACTCTCTTACTGGCTTCTGGGGCCCAACTCATCATACTAGGTTGCCTAGCTCAGTCTTAATATAAGGGAAAGTACTTAGTCTTACTGAAGCCTGATATATTTCATATGTGGTATAAAAGGATAGTTTGAATGCAATTGGCCCTCATAGTCTCATGGCTCTATTAGGGGGTGGCTCTATTAGGATGCATGGTTTTATTTGTGTGGGTATGGACTTGATATAGGAATTGTGTCACTATAGAGATGGGTTTTAAGGTTTAATATGCTCAAGATACCACCCAAAGTATCAATTTCCTGTTGCCTAAAACATGTAGGACTCTCAGCTCTATACACATGTATGCCTGCATCCTGCTATGCTTCCTACCATGAGGATAAATAACTGAACCTCTGAACTGTAAAGGAGCTACTCCAGTTAAGTGTTTCCTTTATAAGAGTTGCTATGGTCATAGTGTCTCCTCATAGCAATATAAAAACCCTAGATAACACTAACACACAATGTTTTGTTGATACTCATGGGAGAACTGCCCTTTCCTGAACAGAAATGTAGTGGGGGGTGGATTGGGGGTTGGCAACTTAGGGGAGGTAGGGGAAAGGACTGAAGAGAGAGGATGGAGTGGAAAATGTGGCTGGGATATAAAATAAACACATAAATACATAAGTGTATTTAAAAGTAAAAAGAAAACTAAGTCCCTTTTATGTTATCAATATATTTACAGGAGCATGCCCAAACTCTCAGTGGACTGCCTCTTAAGTAGAACTGTGCCCTTCCCCTCCTGCACCCCAGGCCAGAAGCCATAAATTGTGGAGAGCTATGCTTCAGCATCTCTATTATATTTTTAAAGAATTCTCTTATATGACTTCCTGTCTAGGCCATGTCTGACTCGGGTGTTCTTACTGTACCTAGTATTCTGTGTTGATGTACGTGTCCATGTTACTCCCAAAGGTTATGAAGATATTCATGATCTGTGTTGCCTACTAAAGCCATGTTGATGTCCATGGCCATGCTGTCAACAGAGGCCATAATGCTCTGAGGGGCCTGTGATGCCACCTGAAGCCATGGTGGTTTCAGAACCCTTGCAGTAGAGGGTCATATGGTAGTCTGTTGTCCTACCACAGTCAGGGCCTGTGTTGAGGACTGTGGCCCATGTTGTCAGCAAATATATGTTTTGGATGAGTCACTTCTCTTGATCCTACAATGTCTTGATATTGACAATTATGAAACTAGAAAAGGCTGCAAAAGAGATAAAATAACCAGTGAATTATTGAGATAGTGCATTAATGTGGAAGTTTTGTTATAATTTATAGTACCATAATAACAAATAATTGTTAACTTTATAGTTTATATATAGCATGTTTTTGAGATTATGCACCTCTATAAATATTGTAACATTTGATGAAACCTCTACAGATAAAATTTAATTTAGCCAAGTTTTTCTTATGCGTGAATATTCATCTTTTCTATCCCAATTCCTAACTTCTTAGCAGCAATTGACAAATGACACTTTAAGGTTTCTATGATCTTGCCATTTAAAAATTGCCTTGATAGTTGAGATCATACATCTGGCCACTTAATATTAGCTTTTTTGTTCAGTAATCTGCATTAAATGTCTTTCAGTGTTCTTATAGGCTTGAAAGTTCATTTTCTTGTATTGCTAAGTTATACTCCATTACAGCGACACACTCCATTTTGTGCATATATTTACCCACTAAAGCACATCTTAGATGTTTATGTGTGGGGGCATTTATGAACAAAGTCTCTGTATGTAGATTTTTGAGGAGATAGAAAATTTTATCTCCACTGAAAATTTATGTGGGATTATAATTGTTGTATTTATAGTAGGCTGTGTTTATATTTGTAAGGAGCAATTAACATTTGTAAATTATTGCCTATATTCTGTATAAGCTGATAAACCATAATAATTGCAGTAGATATCATTTGTGTGCATGTGTATGCTCATGTGTATTAGAGTGTACATCATTTTCACATAAGGAAGCCAGAAGTTGACTCTGAGTACTTTCCTCTATATTTTTTCCTACTCCCTTTTTAATAGACTCTCACAGAACCTAGAGATTACCATTTCAGCTAGGCTGGATGACTTGTAAACCCATGAGCTTCCACCTGGTTCTGCCTCCAGAACTTGAGTCACAGGCAAATGTCATCATGCATAGCTTTACTGAGAATCAAGGACTGGAATTGATGTCTTAATATTATTCAGCAAGCACTTTACCAATGGAGCCACCTCCCCATCCTCTCACTTTTACATCAATTTGTAACTATTAGTGTGCCAGATTTTTTATGTCAATTTGACACAAGCAAAAGTCATCTAAGAGGAAATCTCATAAAAAACAAACAACAACAACAAATACAAAACAAACAAACAAACAACACCTCCATAAGATCCGGGTGTAGGCAACACATCTTCTTAATTAGTGATTGATGGGGGAGGACCCAGCCAATTGTGAGTGGTGCTACACCTGGGCAGGTGGTGCTAGATTCTATAAGAAACCAGGCTCAACAAGCAATGCTAAGCAAGACAGTAAGCTGGACCATTCTATGACTTCTGTATCAGAGCCTGCCTCAAGGTTTCTGCTCTGAGTTCCTGTCCTTACTTCCTTTAATGATGAACAGCAATACGAAAGTGTAAGCCAAACATACCCTTTCCTCCCTGACTTTCTTTTTGGTTATGGTGTTTTGTCATAGCAATAGAATCTCTAAGACACTTTGGTACCAGGAGTGGGGCATTGCTGTGAGAGACCTGACTTTGGAAATTTGGACTAGAAAAGCCATTGAGTCCTGAGAGCTTGCTGAGCTTTTTTTTTGTAGATGATTGCAAAATAAGAATGTTTAAGGCAATGCACAAGAAGGAGACCTGGCTCAGGACATTTATTAATTTAAATTAAGATTCAGTGATTCTGGATACCATAATAGTGAAGTGAAACCTTTGATTGTCTGGAATTCTTGATGGTGAAGTTAAAAAATTAGGGGTGATTAAGAAGAACACAGCATCATTAAGGTGAAATCTTCTGGAAAATTTTTTCTTGAGGTCACCACAAAAAAGCATATTTCAGAAGGGTCAAAGTTGTACATCAAGCAGGAAGAATTCAGTAGTGTTTAGAGTCACCATGGAGATACTTGTATTGAAGGCATGTAGGGTTCAAGGAGAGCAACTGAGGCCTGGCACTGTGATAGGTCAGGAGAGGCTGTTGGTGCAGCCTCAGTAGTAGTTGAAGGCCCAGTATTGAATTGATCAGTGGACAGAAGTTGAGGGTTGGAATCATGAAGCGAGCTTATGAGATCCTATTGGTAAAACTGTGGCCCCTTTGCAGAAGACACATTAAATTTGGAGTTGCCAGTACCATGGGAGAACACCAAGAAAAGCTGCACCAGTGGAGAAGGGCCAATTGGAGCCTGGAGGATAAGCTATTTGTGTTGCAGAGAATGGGGACAAAAGTACAATGGAAGATTTATTAACTATGAAAGTTTTGCCTTAGCTTAGACTTGTTCCCAACTAGCTCTCATAACTTAAATGAACCTATTTATATGAATCTACCTTCTACAATGTAGCTTGATAACTCTCCTGTCTGACTTCTTTTGCATATCACTACCGGAATCCCCACTTCTCAGTTTCTTCCCCAGAGTTCCTCTCTTCTAAGAAGTCTCACTTACCTCTCTTACCTAGATACTGGCCATTCAGCTTTTTATTAAATCAATCAGAGTGTGCCTTATACAAGTGGTTTTAAACAGAGATGCATCTTCAGAGTATACAAAAAAAATTTCCCCCATTTTGAGCAAGAAGTAAGCAGTGCCCTTCCATGGACCCTGCATCAATTCCTGCCTCCAAGTTCTTGCCTAATTGAGTCCCTGTCCTTACTTCGTTTCAATGATGAACAGTGATGTGGAAGTGTAAGCCAAATAAACTTCCTTTTTTGCTAAGATTTTTGTCACAGAAATAGAAACTCCAATAACGCAAACATATACATTGTGTTCTTCTATGCTACCATTGCTTGTACCATTAAATTAGTGGTCTTGACTGATTCACAGACTTGTCAAATACAAATCTTCCTCCTGTAATGAGTCTTTGATTCTAGTATCAGCTAATGTTGTCTTTTTATGCACAAAGAGCCCCTCAGATATCCTATATGTGACATTTCCTCATTTCACAGTATGGAGACCAAAGAGGCATTCTAAGATATGTGGGAAAGCCATATGCTCTTCGCAGGAAGATTTAAAAAATAGGAGTACCAGGATTTGAAGAGAGGGCTATTCAGTGTTCTCTACTAGTAGGTGTTCAGCTGCACATTCAATGGCTGGGAAGCTGCAAGGTATAAGTGAAATAATATATGTCATATGAAAATAAGATCCATAGAGACTCTCTAATTTATTTCACAATCATCTCCATAGTATGTGACAGAGATAAGACTTAGATCATGTTTTTAAACCTAGCACTCTGTCACCTAAAAATTATAATAGAATCAGTGGTAGTAAAGACATGATTGATAGCTGTTTTGTTTTTTTAATGTTAATTTTATGAATCACTATTTAAATACAGCACAAACAGGAGAGAAATGGTTCCTGACCAAAAAAAAAAAAAAAAAAAAAAAAAGATGTGCTTTTTCAAGTTTAGCCATGTTCACTCCTGATTATATGGGCAGCAGTCAATGGACCTTGTGGGGAGAGGATGAGGAAGAGGAGGAGGAGAAAAATGACAATGATTTCAAATTAGTTTGCAAAGGGAATGTGTGCCATATAAGATGGGAGAGGGAATTGAAAAAATGAAGTCAGGACAGATATGACATATATGTCTGTGAAAATTCAAATAATAAATTTTTGAATGCCTTTAGAATCTATTCAAATTTTTGCTTCTGGAACTCAGTTCCTAGTTTCTAATTATAAAACCTGGGCTACTGTTTAAAACTTTGGTGTGTGTGTGTGTGTGTGTGTGTGTGTGTGTGTGTGTGTGTGTGTGTGTTAGAGAGAGAGAGAGAGAGAGGGAGACACAGAGAGAGAGAGAGAGAGAGAGAGAGAGAGAGAGATATCAACATTTGAATTGGTGCAGCAAAACATTTAATATAAAGCCAAACACAAATGATCTAATCGGATTTCTAAAAATCCTGTATATTTGCATGTGGAAACAATTCTATTTTATCTCTGAGCATTTGAGACAATGCCAGATAGAATTCAGATGGCTATGTAGTATTTGACCTGGCAGTATTTATCACCCATAAGCCAGAAACTCAATTTGAGCCCTGTGAAGTACTAGGGTTTAAAGAAAACCTTTATTTAACATTTTGTGTGTCAACATTTCTCTAGCTTGACCTGCCAAGAGTATTTTGCAGCAGATGACTCTGGAACATGAACAAGTGTTTGCTCTTATGTTTCAACCATTAGTCGTGAAATAAAGACTACAAGGTTTGCATCCCATGGCAGGCTGTTTTACCGCCATATGTTACTAATGCTGGCCAAGAAGAGTGTTTATATGTTTATGCCTGTAGAATACTAAGGAGTCCTTGGACACTTGACAAATGAGTACCTACACTACTCAGCCTCTGAGAACATCCAAGTTAGTCGCAAATACGTTTTCATTAATGTTGAAACAGATTGATGTTTGGAAGACTCCATCTTAATTATTTGAAATTAACTGAAATCCTCATTTCATGCAAAAATATCTTCCTCTGTCATTTTAATAATTATATAAAATTTAAAAGTTTTACGTGCAGTGGTGTGATTAGTATCATAAGTGTTAGCAAGGATGATGAGCTGTTTTGGATGGAGATA
The DNA here is from genome assembly GCF_003668045.3 of Cricetulus griseus. Classification (NCBI taxonomy): domain Eukaryota; kingdom Metazoa; phylum Chordata; class Mammalia; order Rodentia; family Cricetidae; genus Cricetulus; species Cricetulus griseus. The sequence goes on along the minus strand of NC_048601.1, from coordinate 39,850,408 downwards.
AACTTTAGCTATATGTGTCAATATAATCTATTCAGGAGTTCACTTTTAAAGAGCTATTTATTTTTATTTTACATGTATGAGTCTTTCCCTGGATTTATATAAGTGTACCATGTGAATTCCTGGTACCCATGGATGTGAGATAGAATTATAGATGATTATAAGCTACCTTGCAGGACTGGGGATCAAACTTGTGTTGTCTTGTAGAAATGAAAAGCATGTGCTCTTTACTATGAGCCGTCTTTCCAACCATCAAGTTAATTGGTTTATTGACTCATTCTCCATACATTTACTATCCCCTTAATGCCTTAGTACTGTTCAAAATTCTGTAAGTAAAATAAAAATTACTAAGGTGAAAGTATGTAGTCCTCGTGGAATCTTTGTTTTACAAAGGTCGGTAAATCAATGAGTAGCAAGTATAAATTTCTGGAGACCTCACAAGTCACAAGTCTCGTAGACAATGGGTAGATGATTCAGGCACTGTGAAGAATAAAACTCAAGTCTGCCATCATTGCAGTAATAGTTTAAAATCTTCCAGAGATTGACTGCCTTGTTTAATATTCTTACACATTTAAGAACAGCAAAACTTTGGGGAGAGGTTAGAATGTAACAATTATCACAACAATGCTTTAGGCATAGCTATATTGAAACTCCCTAGCAAATTAGCAAAGCACCTGTGACATTTTCAATAAGCATGGATTCTATTGGTGGTTAAACAGGGCTCATGTCTAGGGCCTAGGATCGGTGATAATCATATGGATAGATTCTATTGGTGGAAGATTTAAAGCACAAGTTTTTCATAGAGATAAGTATTATTCCCTAAAAGAACAACCTTAAAATTAGGGTCTTAACAATTTTCAGGATATTGGGTGATTCAGGTGGAACCTGGCTCCTAAAAGAATAACAAATGGCCACCAGGTTGTCAGACAACATTCACTCTAGCCTTCTGAGTGAAAAGCATCAATCATTTCCTTAAGTGCACCCATGTTTGAAAAACTTGGCTATTCCAAAGCTTTTTTAAGCTGAGCCTCCTACAATAAAGTATAAATAATTCAGTTATCATTTATGTTCCTGCTGTGAAAACAATCCAGTAAGTGTGGAGGAAGCCATAGACCACTGAAATTTTGTTCAATTCCTGTGCTACCACACTCTCATGATAATGATAAGCAAAGTGATTTACACACACACACACACACACACACACACACACACACACACACACACACACACACACACAGTTTCCTGTACAGAGAATGGCATAAATGATACAATTAGTTACACAAAAATCAACTAAACTAAGCATGTTGCCAAACTGAGATTCAGGAGAGAAGGACCAGTGCCATGATTTTTGAGCCAAATTTGAAACAAGCTTTAATTCAATACTGAAACAGTATGATGGGTTTTGGCCAGGACCATCCTGGAGTTCCTAGGAAATGGCAATGAGTCACATTTTGCAGCACTTAAAAAGGCAAACCCACAAGGTATTTCCCATCAGGATGAAAGCTACTTTTTCTAAGAGCATTAAAAATAATATTTATTTTAATATATATAATGAAATGAAATTGATTGGACACGTCTTTCCTAAAAGTGCTCTTAGGCCTATAGAGGACAAAGCACAAAACTGATACTCAGATCCACAAATTTCACATAAGGAAAGAAAATTATTCTAAGCAGTTTCACATGTTCAGATATGTGATCCAGAGCAGTAAGTACATGGGGTGTCTAAGCTTTGGCTCTTCATCTTCAATATGTCTCTGTAGCATTAGCTAATTAGTCCATATAAACCTAAGCCATGAGGAAAGCTGCTGTGCTAAGCAGTGCAAATTCTTCTTGCAGGTCCTCCTGAGCAGGATGGCCATTGTCAAAATTCCACAGGAACTTTTGGAGTTTAAAATCTCCAGAGCTCAGGGCATTGCCAGTAGTGACTGAGTGACTGAAACTTGCAAACTTGATGTTTGCTTCCTATGCCTTTTTTAAAAATTTGAATTAGAGACAAGATTGTTTTACATGTCAATCCCAGTTCCCTCTCTCTCCCCTCCTCCCCAGCCTCCCACCCCCAAATAAAACCCTACCTATCACATATACTTTCTGCTCCCCAGGGAGGGTGAAGCCTTCCATAGGGGGTTCATCAGAGTCTATCATATCCTTTGGGGCCTAGGCCCACCCCTGAGTGTCATGGCTCAGGGATTGTCCCTCCATGTGGAATGGGCTCCCAAAGTCCACACCTATGCTAGGGATAAGTACTAAAAATCTACAGGAGGTTCTGTAGATTTCCGAGGTCACCTCACTGAAACCCAAGTTCCTGGGGTCTGGATCAGTCCCATGCTGGTATCCCAGCTGATCAGTCTGGGGAGCAAGATTTCCAGGATGTTCAGGTCAGATGTTTCTGTGGGTTTCACCAGCCTGATCTGGACCCCTTTACTCATCACTCCTCCTTCTCTGCAACTGGATTCCAGTTCGGTTCAGTGGTTAGTTGTGAGTGTCTGCTACTTCAACCTGCTGCTGGATGAAGGCTATAGGGTGGCATATAAGTCAGTCATCAATCTCATTATCAGGGGAGGACATTTAAGGCAGCCTCTCCTCTGTTACTTAGATTGTTAGCTAGTGTCATCTTTGTTGATCTCTATACATTTCCCTAGTGACTGATTTCTCTGTAAACCTAAAATGTCTCCCTCTATTATGACATCTCCTTTCTTGTTTTCTTCTATTCTTCCCCTGACTCAGAATTTTTGCTCCCTCATGTCCTCCTCAACCCTCCTGTTCTCCCCTTCTCATTCTCCTAGCTCCTTCTCCCCTCATCCTGTGTTCCCAAATTGTTCAGCAGAAAAAAACAAAACAAAACAAAACAAAACACTACAATTGAAACTTGAAATTAGCAGGACAATGGATGGAACTAAAAGAAACCATTCTGAGCTAGGTAACCCAATCACAAAAAGACAAACTTGGTGTGTACTCACTCAAATGTGGATTTTAGACATAGAGTAAATGATTACCAGCCTACAATCCACACTGCCAGAGATTCGAGTAAATAAGCAGGACCTTAAGAAGGACATACATGGTACCCTGGATAAGCAGAAAGGGACTCCTTATCTTACAACATTTTATTTATTTTCATGTTTATGGGTATTTTGTATGCACATATGTCTTATACACAGACACACACATATCACATTATATTATATTGTACTGTATTGTATTATAGTATTATATTATATATCCATGGCCCATGTATGTAAGATAATCTGGTGTTACTGATGCTTAGTCAACATATGGTGCTGAGAATCAAACCCTGATCTTCAAAAGCAGCCAGTGCTCTCAATCAAGAGTCACCTTAGTTTAAAACATTTCGAAATGAACTAATGATATACAACCCTCAGGTGCAAACAGCTCATTGATTCCTGGAACCACTAATAAAATGCAAATTTCTGTGCCTGTCCTACAATGTAGCAGATCTTTCCTTGGACACCAGTTCCCAAATAATTGCATGGAGACATTTTATTAATTATGAAAGCTGAACCTTAGACTTGTTCTCAACTAGCTCTTAAAACATAAATTCACCTTTTTATATTAATCTATTTTGCTATATAGCTCATTACCTCTCTTCAGTACCTACTTCTGACTTCTTCTGAATCTAGCAGGTGAATCCACCACTGCTTCAGATCACACTAGTCAGGTATGGGGGTCCCTGGGATAAGGGTTCTTGCAGACTTGGTGGTCAAGGATTTGGTGGTAACAAACAGAAACAAACACAGAGGCAGTTTGAGTGTGTTTTGCAGTTCTCAAGCAAGGTTTTTTATTGAGATATTTTCCCAGGGGATGTTTTTGTTAAACAAACACAAACATATGACATTATTGTTACTTGTCACAGTGATGCAGAAATTCAAAACATGAAATCATCCAGAGTTAATCAAAACACAGAATTGTCCTTGGTTAATCAAAACATAGGACGGTTCTTGATTATCATAGAATCATCCAAGTCTAACTGCACATTTCTTAAAATAATATATTTTTATGGTCAGTTATTGTTTAATATCTATTACCTAGTTTTTGTGAGTTTTTTGAAATATTGAGGTATTTTAATTATTTCAGCTCTTTCTTATTTAAAAGCTTTCATTACCAGACACTTAAGCCAACTCTCAATGACACATGTACAGACATATGAAATTTTATTGTTGGGAAAGATTTTAATATTTGTACTTATATGATGAATGATTTGGAAATCACTGTTTTTTCCAGAGATGAGGTCATGGATAGTGACCTCCACCTCAGGGGATGGATTCTCATCTATGTCTCTCACTTAAAATGTCAGTGTAGTCTTTCAGGAACATTTCATTAATATGAGAAAAGAATAAAAAACAGAGACTGCCATGAGAATTAAGGCTCAATATTTTTCTCCAGCCAAGAGTTCCACAACCATTTCTAAAGGAGACCTCGTTTCTTTTGAATTATCACCTCAGTCTGTGGAACTTGTCCCACAGAATCTACTTTATTTGGTGTGGTAAACTACATCTCAGATTCTTCCCTGAGTTCCTTTCTCCCCCTAGAAATCCTGTCTATCTTCTTCTGCATGGTAATTGGGCATTTAGCTCTTTATTAAACCAATAGAAAGGCACTTTAGGCAAACAAGCTAAAACAGAGACACATTGTTACGTAGTGTAATAAACATCCCACAATACTACAACCCTCAGTATTTGTACCCCAACCTCCTTCCACAATCTCCTCTTACATCATCATCTTTATTGCTCATTACCTCCTCTTCTCTCTGGACAAACCCAGTCATATGAACATTTCCTTGGGCAAAGTGGCTTTTGGGAGGGATAATATTCATTCTTCTTTTCATCTACTTGATTAGTTACCCATTCTCCAGATTTCTTATTTCCCATCATAAAGAAAGATTAACTATTGTTTTTTTTACTAGTTCAAATGAGATCTAGGTTTACTCCTGTATAGGAGCATCCTATGCATTTGTGTAACACCTGACTTGATATTTTAAAGTTGTCAAATTATAAAGCAACGTTAATATTTACTTGTGCTTTGCTTTATTGCCAATGATGATTAGTAAGGTATTTTCTTCTTCTTAGTGCTTAGACACGATGAACACATGCTGCTCTCAGTTTTAGTTAGATATTAACTGGATGATGCATTAGTTTAAATCCTAAGAATCTTTAGCCACAACTCAATGCTGGACTGATAAAACCTGACTTAAATTCTTCAACTGCCCACTGTTGTTTTATATCATTCAGGGTATTCTAAGGATTTTATTCCTCATCTGTAAAATACAAACGAAACAGACATAGACACAAATTCTGTTTGTTATAACTTACAACAATCAGTATCTTTTATAAAAGCAAGTGACTTAGTGGATCCAATATTTCTTTATAGAATATGTTTACCTTATCACAAAAAGACAAAAAAAGTGGAATTAAAAAGTCTGTTATCAAGTGATTTTAATTAAAAAAAATTCCCCTTGCCCAATGATACTTTTCTTGCCATTTTTAATAACTTTGACATTCTTTTATAGCTTAAATATGAAAACAATGTGATGATAAATCAGTCCAGCTTAAGGAGGAATAAATGAAACAATTGTAAAAATTATAAATAATTAAGATAATTTTCTCATTTGTTTGCTTCTTCACAATGTTCCATTTCAGGTAATAGAACAACACAGCTGATCCTGGGAACAGAGTTTTATCCTTTGTTATATCTCAATATCTGACCAATGTGCTCATTGTTATATCATAGTAGCTTTGAATCATAGATTTTTAATGCATCAGAACTCTAAAGATCAGGAAAATACAGGTATTCTAGAATTTTATTGTTCTATACATCATCAGAGTATATATTCAGGGAGTAATATGGGGAATCTATTAAAAATTACTGGAACAACATTCTTTAAAGCATTAATGTACCCTCTGTCACATAGCAGAAAGATTAAGCTTAAGATTCTAAAAGTGGCAAGGTCAGAGATCTCAGAAACTCTTTATAAACTTTTATGCTGTGAATTTAGGTCTCATGCTTGGTAGCATGACCATGTATTTTACATGTTTATATGTATGTGTTTGCAAACGTTGACACATTTGGGTATGTTTAATCATGTATGTATGTGGAGACCAGAGGTTGATGTGGAGATTCTTTCTTAATAACTTTCCACCTTATATACTGAGGTATGGTATCTCTTTAAACCCTGAGCTCACCAGTTTGGCTAGTCTAGCTTTCAAGCTTACTTCTGGGATCTACTTGTTTGACTTATGATGAGTGTGGAGATTACTGACAGGTCACTGCTGTGGTTACCAAGCATGTGTATGGATAGTGGGCACCCAAATAATGGCCCTCTCACTTGCATAGCAAGTGATTTACCTACTGATCCATTTCAGGACCTCTGAAATGTGCTTCCTAAGGAAACACATAACCAATATATTTATAGCTTGAAATTCACTTTAGAAGTTAGAAAACTTGTCTGTTAGCTTGCAGTTTGTTTCCAAATAATTGAATGAAGAAACAAATTTTCTATACATCTCATATGCATACTTATTTCCTTTAGCAATAAACTATGGACAAATTCAAACCTAATAGTTCAGATGAGTTGGCTCCAAGGGATAATTTTTCTCAGTCACTGTTGATATAGATGACAAGAACCACTATGAAAGACTGAAATAAGAACCAGGACAATGAAAGCTTAGTCAGGCATCCTATATCTAAATATGAAACCAAGAAGAATTAGATCTGAGAAAGTGGTCAGCATTAGCCACAAGTGGGAAATGACCACACCTCAACTATTACCAGTGAGATATCCATCATCTTTGGCCAACTGGATGTCAAAGATCAAGTATTAAGTGACAATGTGATGCTTTTGTGGGAATAGGTGTCAATCACATATAAAGGGAAACAAACCCCTAGTCAAACAAAAGGAACTGACTAGAACACAGGCAGCCTTCACCCCATGCCAGGATAGAGTCAACCTGACCACTGCCATGTCTCATAGGTGATGTGTTGACCAGTCCCATGCACCTCACAAGCCACATTTTACAGATACTATATTAATTGGGACCACTGTTCTCCAAGAATGTTCTCCAGTCAAGAATGAGCTCTGGAATGTCCAAGTATCTGCTATACCCTGAGTCTTGGTGTTGTCATTAGTAATACATTTGCCTAGTATTAAACTTTCCTGCACATCCCTCTTTCAAAACCTCTTTTCGCCTTCCTGAAAGCGTAACAGTAAGAGACTGATTAATTTTCATTTTGACAGTGTTTTACAGTGTTTTAGACTACAATGTCTTTTCTGTTATTGTCATTGAGTTTCCTTTTGTATCAACAACACATGAGATTTAGGAGGATTTCACTAGTAAGCCATGTGAAATATTCCTGTGAATATTTGTGCTGCAGTTGCAAGAGGGCTTCAAGGGCACAGGGGTAGAAGTTCTTATTGAAAGTAAGTCCTGGTTTTTGTAATATTTGCTCATTTCTTGTTTCTATATAGAGAATGTTTCCTTTCAAACTACTAGTTTTATTTGTTTTAGTTCTTCTTCCTGGTAATCCTGGTGATCAGTCCGCATTGTTTCTTAAAAGAAGAAAGAGATGGACTTAAGATCTCCCGGTTCTGATATCAATGCCATCGACTATATGCAGCTTTGGATTTCAGGCTCTCTTTCCCGTTGAAAAGCCATTTTTATACATAGCCTCTTTGTTTCTGATATGTGGCTGTTTCTCTATTGATTCAGTACAAGAAGTTAAAGTCTATGCTTCATTGTCACATTATCTTAAAATAAAATAAAAACCCAACCTACTAATACCTCCATTTTTTACACTCTTACCCAACCAAACTTAATTTAAAAAATTGTTTCCCATTTTTGTCTCCATTTCACATTTTCCAGAATTGCAATTCAAACAGCAGTGAAATGATGTTCTCATTGTCTAATCAAATAGTTGTTTCTTCCTTGTTTTGATCCCTAGGGCACTTCTCTGTGTGCCTGGTTACAACATGTTTCTGAAAATCATGGCTACTTTTGCTTTCATTGAAATTAAACTTGGTTAGTTTCCTCTCTGACCTCTCTTTCTTGACCTCAAAGTTCTAAGTGTTGGAAAGTTTCAAGGTATTTTCTTTGAGTTGCCTCTTTCTTTTTGGTGCACAATTTAAGAATAGCTATTCCATTCAAAACAACTGAAGTACTGATCCTCAACCTTGAACATTGGCTTCTCTTCAGATCTCCAGAATTGTATATTTAGCTGTCTATTTGATACTTAGTGTTGACAGTAGGATATCTGGTAGAAAACTACAATATAATATAGATTTTTCCCACAGTTTCTTTCAGCACCATATACTGGCAAGCTCACCCAGTGAGTAAAATATTTTCTGCATAATTTCATGAAATAAAAATTATTAGCATATAGACACAGAATTTTGTGTATATCTAATTTCAGATTTCAATAAAGACTCACATGGTTTAAACTAATAAAATGTGCTACTTGAAACTTTTATAAAACAAAACCAAAAAACAATAGTTAAATACTTAATAGAACCCAGTCTGCCATTATCCCATTCATGTCTTATCTCAATCTAAAATATTACCAGTTTTTCTAAGCTAAATCTGTCTTAATTATGCTTTATTTATATACTTATGTAATTTATAATACACAATGCATGAGAAGCTCCTGGAGTCTTTTCTTTTACAATGGTCCCAAATCTGTTTATATGAAAATCATCATCAGAATTTTGAAGGTTAGAAGATACTTCATGGTTATCTCTCTCTCTCTCTCTCTCTCTCTCTCTCTCTCTCTCTCTCTCTCTCTCTTTTCTCCTCTCTCTCCCTCCCTCTCTCTCTTCCCCCCTCTCTCTGTCTATCCTTCTTCTCTTCTTCCTCTGTGTCCATTCCCCTACTTGATTCTTTATATATTCCTTCCAGTCTCCTCCTCCCCTTCCCCTCTTCTCCCTTCTCTCTCCCTCCTCCTATCTCCTTCTCTAGCCTCTCTTCCTTACACCACCTTTCCTCTTCCCATCTTCCTTTACAAAACCCTTACAGTGTTCTGAAGCTCCTCACAATCTGAAATGACATATCATACAGTATTTTGACTCCTTAAAAATCCTCCTGATGTGTCCTGTGAGAATAGTTTGCCACTTTCTAGATCCTGAAAACCCTTTAAAAACCATGCAAACCAAGAGATTCAAATCTTTCTGTTGAGTTTAACAATACCCATAAAACTGCTCAGACCATCTAGGGTATTAATATCCAAAGGCCACCAAATATATGAGAGATGACTTTGTAAAGAAGAGGAGTATGTATTCCTGTGTGACATAGTGGTGGAATGGTAGGTATGGCAAACTGAGCACCGGGGTGCATACAGGATTGATGGCCCAAAAGGGGTGTTGAATTTTCCTTCACATGCTTAAAAATATTGAGGGTAATGCTAAACTTCAGGCTTTAAATATGGATTTTCTAATTATTGAACACATTCAGGTGAAGAGGGAACCTACGGTGTACTGTCAAACTCACAGTGTTTCTGGTCAGATTATGCATACATAAGCTCCTCTATGACATTGAGGTCATTCTAACTGAGAAAAAGATCCAGTGGCTCTAAAGCTCAAAGATGAAGTTGCAAATGAGATATCCCAGTAGAAACTGAAGAAATAAAAACATATGGCATGGGAAAAATCCATCAGAAGATACTTATAAATATACATTTTAAAAAATCCCCCAGTGACCTGATATTTTATTAAAGATAGTATCTGAGCTGGGAATTGGTGTTCCATGACTTTAATCCCAACACTTGGGAGGCAGAGACAGGCAGATCTCTGTGAGTCCAAGGATAGCCTGGTCTCCAGAGCGAGTGCCAGGATAGGCTCCAAAGCTACACAGAGAAACCATGTCTTGAAAAACCAATAAATAAATAAATAAATAAATAAATAAATAAATAAATAAATAAAATAAAAAAGATAGAATCTGAACTCCCTATCTGTCTTTTCAGGGTCTTGAGTGATATCATTATGTCCTTCTTATATCATATCTCTCTTCTGTCTTTCACCACTGACTTAAATTCATTTTCCGTTATTTTAGCAATTTAGGTTACTACTTGGCATCAGCTGCCTTTCCATGTAGATTTCATCCATTTGCTGCATTGATCATCTCTTTTACCAATTCATTGTGTTCTAATTCATCTCCCCATGGTCACTCAGGATCAAGATACATATTAAGACTTACCTACTTAGTCATATTTATTGTACCACATAATATTTGTAGTAATTTTAAAAGCAGCACATGAGAGAAAGATGCCATGTGCCAAAGCTTGAGTGGAGTGTTTATTATTGGGGGAAAGTGAGTGGGATGGGTGGGGGATGGGAGAAGGGATACTGACATTTTAGGAAAAGAGTGGCAGAAGAGAAGAGACAGGGTGAGGGGGGTAGAAAACGAGAGACAAAGAGACAGTCAGAAAAGCAGAGAGGGAGAATAAAGGAAAATGGGAGGTGTGCAGGGCAATTTTAAATGGGAGAGTAGTGAATTTGCACAAGTGGTACTCATAGGGGCTGCAGCTGAGGGCATATCTTGTCAGAAACCCAAGGAGAGGCAGGAACAGATGCCTGAAACTAACAATTTTCTCTATATGAAAATCCTACCATTTATATATGTCACTCACATCTCAATTATTTGTCTTGCCAAAGTGCAATATAAATTTCCCAAGAGTATGACGCTTTTCATTCTTATTCTTAAAAAATCTCTTAAGATTAAAATAACCTTCAACAGAGGACCACTGAGAAATGTTTCTATAGATCATCTATAAGTGTGGACCAGTTGCTTTGTTTAAACTAACTATGAAGGCAGAAAGCAGAGGGTTTCAATGCATTGATTTAAATAGCATAGACATCTCCATTATTGAATATATTTATTGTTACTCTGAATTTTCTTACATGTATACATAAATATAACTTTTGTTATGAAGTCCCTCATTTGAAACAAATGGATTTTAAACAAATGCAATTTATAAAATCAAGGTGTTTCTCTGGGGAAACTTTTTGTGGAGTGTGGGGAGCCACAGCCCCAAGATGGCACCTGGTTGGATGCCAGGGAGACTGAGCTTAGCTGTAAACAAGCCTTATTTGGAAGTGCTTAGTGGATCTGGTGTACCTCCTCCAGCTGTGACCTATCCGGGATCGCCAGGTGGCATGAGCTAATTGGGTAATGAGCTTGCTTTTAAGGGCTTGCCAGGGGGCTGGGAGAGAAAGAAGAAGCAGAGAGAGAAGCTGAGGTAGAAGTAGAAGGAGAAGCTGATGTACAGGGTTTCTGAATAAACTGTTTGAAGAAGAGTCATGGTCGTGTCCTTCTTTCTGGTTGAAATAGATTCGACAGTGGAGACTAGAGCCATATAAATTTTTTATACATCATGGGTTTTTGGTTTCTGTCTCTAGGATGTGAAAAGAAGAAAAAAAGCAATTATTATCTCACTTCTGCTTGTTTCCTAAAGAAATAAATGTAATTCTATTCCAAACTTTTAAAAAACTGAGAAAGTATCTACTTGAATTATATTTTTTATTTAGTTTTTTGGGCACGGTGACAAATAACTGACATAAACAGCTGAAACAGAGAATGATCTGGGCCAGCAAAAATTTTCAAATGTTTCAGTCTCTGAGTGTAATTTTTCACAATTTAGGATGAGGCATTGGGAGAAAATGGAAGTGGCCACCCACATCAGGGAGAATTGTAACAAATAGAGTCGGGCATTGGTTGTGCAAGCCTTTAATCCCAACACTTGTGAGGCAGAGTCAGATCTCTGTGAGCTCAAGGCCAACCTGGACTACAGAGCAAGTACCAGGATAGGCTCCAAAGCTACACAGAGAAACCCTGTCTTGAAAAACCAAAAAAGAAAGAAATGAAGGAAGGAAGGAAGGAAATAGAGACAGGGAGATGAGGGAGAGGCTTAAAACTATTACTGCCTCTAACCTACATTCAGGTCCCAAATTTGTACCAATTGTCAAAAAGACACTACCAGCTAAGGTCTAAGCATTCAACACATAAGTTTTAGGTAGAACATACAATGTGCAAACTATAACAATTCAACTATCATTCTGTGCTAACCAAAATAGTTAAGAGACATCAAGAGATTTCCTAGTCACAGGTAATATGTTGCTAATCCAAGATAAAATGCTAAGCATAGTTGAAAGTGCCTGAGTTTCACTGTCCAGATCTAAGCAAGGAGTGCTGCCTCTGTAGTCAGCAATGGCAAGGATCTCAGTTTTAAAATATGTGTCCCTCATGAATTGTCATATGAAGACTTTGTTCTTAATTTTTAAACTGTTCTTTTTGATATTTATTTATTTGAGGATTTCATACAAGCATACAAATATTTCCATCATTTCATGCTTTCAACACCACTCATGTCCAACAAACCACTCCCACTCAAATTCATGGTTATGTGTACACATATATACATATATGCAAACATTTTATTTTTAAGAGGAGACTTAATTCTTAATGCCCAATATACTATCATGTTACTTTAATCTAAATTACTCACTGAAATTTAAAGACACAATGAACTTTAGCAATACCTTTGCCCCTCTTCTCCCTTTAAATTAACAGAGGCATTTAGTCTTATAGATGAACTAAAGTCACAGCATTAGGCATTATTGAAAGCAGAAGAAATAAGAATCCTTGTCCCCTGCTCTTCATACACTTCTTAGGTTTCTTATGAGTTCTATATCATGGAAAACAAAATATTTGTCTTCCTGAGTAGAAAAGTATAAACAGAAAACCAAAATATTTTCTCTTGTTTGTCCCACTTTTCTCTACCTGGAGTCATTGCCAGAATGTAGCAATCTGCTCTAGTCAGGTGTTTCAAACATAATCCTCTGACAACTTTCAGATGATCCAGTCTGTTGTATATTTCTTATGTTCACATCTACTCACCTTTCGCCTTGATGTATCAGATGTTAAGTGTGCCAATTATATAGTAGATACAAGGAAAATGAGTTTCTGACAGTGATTGTATTTATATTGATTCAATTCTGTCATATATCTTAGTGTCCAATTTATCAAAGGTCTCTTCAAAGGTAGACCAATTTCAATTTCTAAGTGAAACAGTCACAACCTACCAAAAATCACATAGAATATCTGTGTCAATTTGCCCAGTTATTATATAATCTAGATGCTTACTTGGGGTTAAGTTGTTTGTACTTCTGTCAATATTACCAGCTAACATTATTGAGTAATTAATACTTGTCAAGCCCTCTGCTGAACACATCACCTACACTAGTTCACTTAATCTCCTCAACAGTTTCACCAAGCAATGAAGTTATTAGGTATATTTACATTTTAGGGTCACTCTTCTAAGAAGTAGTAGCAAACTCAAAGTGACTTTCTTTAGAGGGTATTTGCTTAATTACTTCATCAAGTTATCTACAAAATGTCAGCTTATACAGGAAATGTTCTGGAAGTTTAGAAACAGAATGGTTAGGGGTCTTAAGTTATCTTACACTTAACAAGGAGAGAACATTGCTCTTTATTTTTCTGATATACTGCACATCCAAACTCCCTTGGTTTTCCATGTATCTGGCACATTAATAAAATGATTTTATCCAAGTGCTAATAAGAACTGCTGAATAATTCCAGAAAATTGCAACCCATATGAAAAATATGTATGTTTTCCATAAGTATGATCTTCATTTAAAAATAATGTTGCAAATACAAGTTCATTCCAGTTTTACATCATTTGTCAGAGTTTCACAAGCTAAGGGTATTAATAGATCAAAAATTGTGTGAATAAAAAGGATTGTTATCATGAGTATGGCAGAAGACTGAAGAAAGCAAAAGTAGCTATCTACTCCTTTGATTTATATCATGCACTCACACAACTGAAGTTCAAATAAATTATAAAATGCTTGGCTCCTGTGGTGTTATTAAATTCCTTGTAGATTTCATGCATTGACTATTAGATACCCTTAGGTTTTTCCTTCATTCAAATGGTAGAAAGATATGCATTATATATCATTTCCATTTCATCATTAGAACTTAAAAAAGGAACTTTCATCATAGCTAATATGTATGTGTGGTGAAGTGGACCTGTAATTTGCACCCAGGTGTTGGAGAATGATCCATAATTTGTAAATCAATATGTGAGAAGATTTCCCAATACCATGCTGACACATTTTGTATCAATAAACAACTACACAGGGAATTATCACGGTTTTATATGAACATTAAGTAAGTGTTGCTACATTTGTGGTTCTTAAAGATTTAAAAGATGGTATGTTCAAAAACCTGTTTAGGATTAAACATATATTGAAATTGTTGGTAGATGTAGATTGCTTTTGGGAAACATATTCATAGAAGTAACAGGATTACAGATAAAGATAAATGCATTTTCCAATTTCCAAATGCCTGATAACTTTTCACATAGTTTTTTGCTATATGTGAGAAGATGAGTGTAATTTGCTTATACTGTGTATTTTGCATGATCTCTAACATGAAACACAGCCAGGCCCCTTAATTTCCCCCACTGAATGACCAACAAATCAGAGTTGAGGAGTTTCCTGTGTGTTTCTTGACCTCATTCATTCTTCAGTTTTATAGCTTCTGGCCCCTCAGATCCTTATTTCCATAGATCTTGAGAGTAAGGTAATCAATCAGCACATTGCATATTCTATAATGACCATGTAGTTAGCATCTCCTTTACATTATTTCTGTTCCCAATACAGAACTCACAGATACATTGCTTATTTCAAACATGGGAACAATGTAGGGCAAAGTGAAAAAATAACTATTCATTCTTGCTTCCAGCTTTATTGTTTCTGTTTCAGGAGAGAGAACCAATTGCCTGTTAGTTCTTGATATATTCACTTGCTTTTCACAACTCCCTGAAATTAGAAAGATTGCTAGTCTCTCATTAAATCTTACCTTATTTTTCCTGGAGGAATATTAATATGTATTTGGAATTCATTAAACTGTCATCAAATTTATCCATGTCTGTGTGTATACCCATACATGCCAATATTAGTTATTATCCATATTTGCTGTAATTTAGAATGTTGGTTTCTCAAATACCTCAGTGACCAAACTATGGATAAGATACTTCCCAATGACAGTACATTAATTTCTTCTAGATCACGGGTATTATTTGCTAATTGCCTTAAGTGTAGCTCTAAAGCATCTAATGTGTTCACAAAAATTATTTAGGTGATATATGAGTTCTCCCATAAGATACTGATGCTGACTAATTACCCCTTGCACCAGACTCATATATTTAGCATATGTACCCTTCCCAGTTTGTTGCTGGAGGTATCATATCAGATCATGAAAACAAATGAAATCAGAAACCGGAATTTGTGTCTACCTCTAAATTCTATCATCTGTCATCTGAAGTGCAGTTGTTTTTGTCATGTTTGGCTGTGAAATTATTAATGCCGGTGTGACTGAATAAAACATGTCATTTGTATCTGAAGTAGTAATAGAAAATCCCAAAGGAATGATGGGTTGCTGGAAAGATAATTGGTATGTATAGAACATCTTAATTTATCATATTAAAAAACTTGTTTCTAGGCTTTCAATCTCTGATCACATACATTGACTACATATAATGGCAGAGCCAGCTTTTGAACTGAAAACTGATTTCTTTCAAAATAACATTATTTTCTTCCATGACTTTTGTTTAGGACTGAAAGGAGAATTATGTATAGTATCTGGAATTAACAAAAAAAGTTCAAAATACAACAAGCTATACAAGTAATTCTCACAGTGGGTAAACTGTGAGACTCTAAACCAAAAATGAAGACTATAAGTTGTAGCTCAACACTAAAGGTGCCCCTGAAATACCTGTCTCTAATTACCCAAGCATTAGACTAGTTTGTGCTATGAAGCAATATTATCGATAAAATTAGTACTCATCATTTGGCCTCAATTTGGGTCATTTTTATTATTTCGTATTCTATAAAAGAGCAGAGTTATGTCTTATGAACCCTCAAAAATAGAACAGCAAAGCAGATTGATCTGGGAGAAAAATTGTTTTAGAGATGTGAGACAGAAAGACTATAGTCAGAGGGATTTGGAGACAGAATACATCTGGCTTTAAAGGGATGAGCTAGCAGCCTGGAATTACCTACCAGGAACCAGAAAGAAATGGGAGAGGGGTTTTGGCCTATCCCTAAATGACACTAAAGGATCCAGCTAAGGCACATTGCACCTGGACTTGGAAGGTCAAAGGATGTTATCATGACATCTTTATTGTTTGAAGTCACTAACTTTAAGGTAATTTTCTCCCATGGCATTGAGAAAGCATTAATTATTATTTACCCGAAAAAGCCAGGTGTATGAAGTCAAACATTTAACAAGGACTTTGAAAAGTTACACATCTTCACTCTGTTAACATGGCTTGACTTTTAAGCAACATGGCAGGCAGTCATCAGGTTAATTGAAAAGATAAGATTTTACCAAGACAACAAATGACTTTTATTGAGCTGTGGAGACAAACATTTCTCTTGATTCATCACACACAGTATATCCAGATTGTTTTCTCTCTGGCTTCAGGGTATTTCTTCATTCTCCCAGGAGTGTTGCTAAGGATGTTCTCTGTCCATTTACATATCTCTTTGCCTACTTTGTCTGGAAGCTCCATGTAGCGCCTATCTTGACCAGCAAGAAGGACACAACCACGACTCTACTTCAAGCAGTTTATTCAGGAACCTTGTACATCAGCTTCCACTCAGCTTCCCCCTTAGCTTCTCCATCTGCTTCTTCTCTCTCTACTAGTGCCCCCCCACCCCACAAGCCCTTAAAAGCAAGCTCATTACCCAATTATCTCATGCCACCTGGTGATCCTGGCTAGGTCACAGCTGGAGGAGGCACACCAGATCCACTAAGCGCTTCCAAATAAGGCTTGTTTACTGCTAAGCTCAGTCTCCCTGGCATCCAGCCAGGCGCCATCTTGGGGCTGTGGCTCCCCACAGTTCCCCCTTTTTTATTTAAAAATAACACAACAGGCAAGGGTAGAGGTCTGATCCCTGAAATCAAGGGACTTTGTAATGACCCCATGCCCAGTTATCAGCCTAGCTGGTGCCACACCTGTCCAGTATGTTTTCTCAGAGATGGGAGTACGATACCAACCCATATGCAATCAGACATGCCCTTCATGAAGCCATGAAACGCTGACTTCAAGTGCAGTACTTTGTCTCAAAGCCTGAGTGGGATAACTGCTTAGCTCTTTAGTACTGTTAGCCAAGCCTGAGGTGACTGCCCTGCCTCCAGGGCTTGTACAATCATGGCATTACTTCTCTGCTGTGTGACCCTCATCCTGCAGATACAGCATAAGGCTATGAAACTAACTAGGATAAGCATTCCTCCCAGAGCACCCATTCCCACCCACTGTTTCAGATGATTCATGGCTTGAGTGATCCATGCAGACAGTCCTTATGCAACCGAGATGTCGACCCTGGTGGAATTCATGTGCACTATGGAGAGTCTCAGCTCCTGCATCAGCTTGTCAAAATCCCCAGACCAGTTGCCTAGAAGATACTGTGAAGGTTGTTTAGACATGTTTGCTGCTAAGGAATAATTGTGATAGGAAACAGCTGTTACACACAAACCAGACATTCTAGATTCACATCCCAACTGTGCCAGTTGCCATAAAGTATCCAATTGTTCCTGTATCCAATGCGTTGATTCAAAACCATAATGCCACCTTTCAATTGAGCATTAAGGGTAGATTGGATATCCAATGCAGTGGCCACATTACAAACACAAAGGGAGGCAGACACACACAGGCGTAGGAGCAAAGGATATATTCCTACTAGGAGCTAACAAACTAACTGTACATTCAAAGATCTGAGAGGTATTCCAATGAAAAGAGGCATTTCCTGGGGCTATGTATATTCCCTTCCTCTCCAAGGCCTTTACCAGATCTCCATATGCTAAGTGCAGCAATTTCAACTCCTTACTAGTTAACAGAATGTCATCCATATAGTGGACACATCTCACAGCAGGGTATTTCTCTCTAATAGGAGCAATAGCATGACACACAAGAAGCTGACACATAGTGGGGCTATTGGCCATACCCTGGAGTAAAACCACCCACTCATATAATGGTATGGAGAACAGAAGGTAAAGTAAAAGCAAACCTAACACTATGTTGCACACACCACGAATCAGGTTCTTAATGATTGGGTAGGGCTGACAGCAACGGCCCCATGACTTGCATCTGTTTATTTCCTTCAGCTGTTCTAACGTCTCCTGCCCCTCTTCTACAGCCTTGTGGCAGCTTTGATCCTCTAGACAGCTGCGAACCATTTTCCAAATAGGCCACATCCCTGGCTTCAGCATTCCCTATGCCCAGGCAAAATCTACATCTTTTCCAAGCTTGTCCCAGCAACTGGTGGTTAAATTACTGGAATAAGCAAACCAGGGGGCTACCACATAAACCTCTTGGATAAATCTCTCTAAAGTACTTTTCTTTAATTTCAATCCCTTAGACTGTAATGGCTCTTGAAGTGCAATGAAAATTGGTTGCGATGTTGTAGTTCCCATACTTTTCACTTTTGGTTACCTCTGCTTTGTCCGTATCCCGGAACTTTGTTGCTCCTCACCGGAGACCTTATTGCTTTCTTTTAGAGTTGTCATATACAGGCATGACTGCTCCCTTCCACGTTCCATGTGCTGTACTTTTTACTCAGACACAAGTTGCATGTGTTGATGGATGTGTGACTTTATTAAGCTCTGCTTTCAGACATCACCCTTAGTTACAAGTAAAGGTTTCATAATTATTTCCTCATAATATGGAGAACTGTTGAACTGCAGATGGTGTATTTTCAACAATCCAACAAACAAATATTATATACCTATTCAATTTAATAAACTAAGGATACTCGTAGATACAATATAGATGCTTATTCTATTGCTAATTATGCATTTATCTGAACATGGAAATAACATGTTATATTTTGCAAAACAGGTGTTCATTGGTAAATTAAATTCTGAAAGTATTTCAACTAGTTTATTAGGGTTAATATTAAGTAAAATTTAAACAAATGGTAGCATGAAAATGATATGTTTTTCATTAAATATATTTGATTGTTATAAATAAAGCACATTAATCAGGTGTAATCAAATGTGTATATGACATTTAGGATATTGCCTGGCATTTCAATGATGGTTATTTTAAAAATATACATTTGAGGTCTGGAGATATAGCTCATTGGGAAAGCATTTAACTTATCGTGCCATGATGAATCAGGTTCAGAATTCTGGAGAAAGAGAGATAGAGTGGTGAGAGAGAGAGGGAGCCAGATAGATGACAGACACTGAGACAGATAGAGAGACATGGAAAGAGAGAGACACACAGAAAGTTTTTTTTCACTACTCTTAAAGGCTCCGAATTTTCTGAGGTAATAGCACACAACAAAATAGACATTTGAAAAGAGTGGTTTATATATATATATATATATATACATATATATATATATATATATATTTATATATATATTATAATCAGGATAATTTGAAACAGGTGGGAGGGAGTAACTTTTGAAAGGGACTCCAAGAAAGACCTGGGGTTTAGGAGAGTTGGCATCTATGGTATTATGGCAAAAAAAAGTCCTTACCATTGGGCAATAAACATAGTGACTTTCTCCTTTAGCTTGAAAATGAATCCTTTTTCTTATGCACGTTGCCAATGTTTTCCCTCTCAACTGCAGCTATGTCAGAAGGTAACAAACAGTAATTTGAGTATTAAATATTCCAATTAGTATTTTGAGTACTTATGAAATCTACCACCAATGACAATTATGTTTTTGATTTTAGTGATAGTAAACACAAAGAGCATAAAATCATAATGTATATTTTCTACTTTTTCCTTTACCTTAATTACCTAATTATTATGAAAATCTCATTATTTCCAACAATTTATAATTTTGTGAAAATTGCCTGATATATTTGACTAAATCAATTAATAATTTGCATGATTTAACTGCTCCTAGGATACCAAAGAAATGATCATGGTAAAATCTTGAAGTTGCTGACTACATCTGAGGCAAACTGGAAAAGATTCAACTCCGAGAATGATTGATTTCTTAGTGATGATTTTCTGTCATCAACACAGGCCATTTGAGAAGGCGCTCTGTAATTTTTCCCAAATGTAATGCACTGCCAACTATCAACATTTTAAAAGCATGAAGATGTTGAAATGACAATTGTGTATTAATGTGAACACTTCAAAAGTTGCCCTACAATTTCTATTTTATATACAATAACTTTTAAAGGTTCAGTGGTCAAAGGCAATTGAAAACCATGCTATTCAGTGGTTCATACTAGAGAAAGCACTGTTTAAAGTAAAGACTCACTGTTTATGTAGAAAAGCTCCAGGATTCGTAACTGTAGTGAGCATTCTAATGAGTCTATGCAAACACTGAACAGCCGCTACAATTATGTTTCTGTTTTCTTTTCAATATTGAATGTTTACATTCTTGAAGTATCCCCAATCGATTGCTCTTATTGACTTTGTTTTCTCCTTTCTCAGCTATTTCCTTACTTGTTTTATGTATTTCCTCATATGGGGTTTTATTTATTTATTTCACTGTTGATGTCGGGAAAGAGGTTGCCCTCTTTTTATTAACAGCTTGAATTATCAGCAGGCATTGAAGCTTCGAGCCAAGCGCAGGAGATACAGATGAGCTTGATTTTTTTTCCAACCCCATTTTCAACCTTGAATGCAGACCTCTGGGTAATGTCACACTGGATTCTTGGTGAATATTTGCTGCAGTTCCATTTTATGCTTGTCTCAGCATTAGCTTAAAACAAGGTCAGGACTAAAAAGACTCATGCTACCTCTGCCAAGGTCTTCTCTCACTTGCCCTCTTTCTCAGGATTTCTACCTTTTCTGGTTTTCAGGGATACTGGCTTATAGCTTAACTCTGTAGTCAGCATTTATACCAAAACTTGGAGATTTAAAAAATGTTAATGTGACACACAAACTCTGTGTGACCCACTCAAACCCATAGTCTATATGTGTATGTCTTTGGACTTGTTCTTTCCAGGACTATCCTACTGATTTAAGGAAATTGCTCCCAAATCCACACATGGCATAAGCTAGGAGCTCTGAGGCCATCACAGGCATGTGAGAAAGGGAGGGAGTACATCCTTTTGATATTCATTCTACAATATCCCACATACTTCCTCACTTCTCTCAATCTGTCTGGTGGCCATCCATGCTTAAGGCTCTGCTCACGGTCTCCTTTAGAGAGCTGAACTATCTAATAAATCCCATGTGCCTTTGAATGTTTTTCACAGGCCATCTGCATAAATATAGACCTAGCAATATCACACATTACATCACATATAGGAAACATTTAGTGGATTCACAGTGCAATCTATATGACCTAGAACATGTTATATGTCTGAGTGCCTCTTATGATTGCAGTGCATTCTGAAATTACATCAGATCATGCACGTGTCTCAGTTACTTTTGACTTTTCATCCAAATCAAATTTCTTGTCTTGTATATGCATAACCTGGTTCTCTGAAATAGGAGAAATAGCTTTTCATTCATTTATACTTTCAAACACATACACATAGAAATATCTCTTTTTTGGCAAGTTTAATACCCTTTCATTACTTGGTCTGTTTATGATTCAGTTTAGTGCTTCCCTATTTCAGAAATCTTTCCTGACCTCATTAAAGCACTTAAGAACCTGTAGTTTTAAGACTTATTTGAATATGGGCTAATGTTTTCAGAAGTATCCATGGCATCTTGTTTTTTGCACAATACATCATATACACTCATGAAAATGTGTGATATAAGAAAAGGAACTGCATTTAGTAACATAAGGGAATGCAATTAAATTGCTTGTATTTGAGTGGGATGGTATTTTGATATGTGTTTTATGTGGATGCAAATCTGAACATGCACATAGAGGTCAGAGACCACCTGCAATGTTGTTTCTAAGGTGCCACCCATCTTAGTCTTTGAGACAGAGTCCCTCATTGGTTTGGAGCTCGTTTAGCAGGCTAGGCTATCAGGTTTATGAGTCCCAGGAATATAGCTGTCCCCACCTCCTTAACACTGATATCATAAGTGGGCACAACCCTTTCTATCTAACTTGCATTCTAGGCATCAGAGAGCAGATTACCAAATGAAATATTCCCCAGCTGAGTAACTAACATGCAACTTGTCAGTTTTGGAAATGTTTCTGAAGATAACTTGATTCCCACTCTGATTTGTATATCATTATGGAGCTATTCACCCTTTCTTCTTGTTAAAAACTTTAGTGACTCCTTAGTGCCTTGATCATCACTACATGTAATTTCATTGTTTGGTGAAAGGTAATCAACTGAAAATATTATTCAGAGCTCAACCAAGTTACCTTTGTTCCTATTCCTCTTCTATCTCTGCACATATCCTTTCATGGAAAAGCTCATTCAGTGTCATACAATTAGAAAAATAAATAATTTAATATCATGAGAATTTTATTCAATTATAAGGCCAGTTATTCTGATATATTGCATCACACAACTATTTTTTTCTGACCAAAATCTTGATAAATTTTTATGCACCAGCAGTACCTCTATTGTACCCTTTTTCCTAGTTACAACTATATGGGAGCTAAAATTCACAAACTATACTACAACATATCTGATAATAGAGACCTTTTATTTTGATTTATTTATTTAGAATGAAGAGGAAGAATTCTACTACACTAAAACTCCTCCACAAAACCTCTGATGATGATAAAGTTCATTACTGAATAACAGTTATCCTAAAGCATAGGTCAGAAGTATAAAAATGATACCAAAGACAAATGACTTAGAATAAATGAACTTCCCTTAGTTCATTTAATTTAAATGAAAGGAACATAATTAACTTTTGTATACATGAATAGGGTGGTTTTGATGTTTTGATTAGGTACACATGTGAGAACATGCATGTGGATGACACAGGCTATCTGGAATGTTGTTCTTTTATTTTGTAAGAGAATATATGGGATTGTCTTTCTTCCTATTTACATCCAAAATAAACTGGACATACTGGATTGGAATTTTACATAATGTGTATAAGATTGTAAGAAAGTATTTTTCTTGAAAAAATACATTCGATTTGCACAATAGTTTCTTTCTATCTTGTAAACATTATCCAAAATTTTGTTCTAGTTTGTCTGGTTGAAATTTGGATATAAGTGGCAAGACAAGTTTCAACTTACCTTTACGATCTGACAACCAATGCAAACACTATTCTGGACAACTATCACAGTACCTGTTTAAATAATAACAATCACATGATATGTCAATCACTAATATAAAGGTGGAATTATTTCCAAATTTAAAATAAACCTTAAACTGCAGCTAACTCTGAACCCTTAGAAAATCTGTGCTCTCAATTGAAATGACCTCTTCAGGTTAAGTCCCTCTTAAAATTTTTATCTCTTGCTTTATTTTTAATTAAAATGAATCAAACCTCCTCTATCTATTTCTGAGCCTCCTAGCTGCCAATTGTGTGAATGTATGCCACACCACACATATGCTCATCTCCAGATGGCTAGCCTGCTTCTTTCAGCTCCCCACCTGCCTGGGCCAAAGGCATGCTGTGCTCATATCCCTGTGTGTAACATGGAACCTGTTGGTGCCTGCTGTCATCCATTCACTTACATGTCAGGCATTCAATACTGGACAATTGAGGTAAAAAGCAAAGAGAAGCAAGGATGAAGGCAAGTGGGTTTAGAGTTAGGAGAGAATGTAGAGGCTAGAAAGGAGTGAAGGTGAGTGTAATGAGAATAAGAAAATTCAGTATTTGCTTAGTAATTTTAATAAAATTTATATTGTATACTCAAAATCAAATTAAATGTATTTTAAACTTAGTTGAATGAAACAAATAGTGCACTTTCTTCCTTGGTCTGATACTGGAACCCAGGATGTGTGGTGGGTGTACTAAAATTGGCTAATGTTAATAAAAAGATGTTTTTCTTTTTGTGGTTTTACTGTATGTGGAACAGATTGTGTGTTTGTGCAAGGCATTGCATGTCCTGTGCTTGTGAGTAAATCATTCATGTTAGGAAATTTTGTTGATGTTTGCTGGCTTTGGGTGCCTGCATTGCAACTCAAGATATTGAGAAAGGGAGTACATTGAAATGCTCTGCCTGTAGAATATCCCCTCCTTTTCATCTTTTATAACTGTGTTTGGCCCAATGTATCTTCAAGAATTGAAAAATATGGGCGCACACCCATGGGGTATCTCTTCTTCCTTTTCTTCCAAAATTTCTGCATCGGGGCTTTAAGAAAATTGTTGGCCTCTTCTTTTTCAGTCAGTAGTCTCGAACTGCATCTAGTTATACTTCAGTCACAACCACCTTAAGAAGGACTTTATAGCTACTTCATTAAAATCAAGTACCACTTATTCTTTTTGTTTGTTTGTTTGTTTTTTAAATTTATTTATTAGTTCTAGTTAGTGAACAAGCTTGTTTCATATGTAAGTCCCTTCTCCCTCTCCCTCCCATCACCCCCATCCCTTCTCCCCCACCCCCAAGCCCACCCCACACCCTATCCACCCAACATTCCCCAGGCAGGGTAGGGCCCTCAGTGGGGGCTCTGCAAAGTCCACCAAATCTTCCTGTGCTGGTCCTGGGCCCTTCCCTATGTGTCCAGGGCAAGAGTGTAATCCTTCACGTGGGATGGGCTCTCAAAGTCCCTTCTTGCACCAGGGAAAAATACTAATTCACCACCAGAGGCTCCCTGGAGTGCAGAGGCCTCCTTATTGACATCCATGTTCAGGGGTCTGGATCAGGCTTATACTGGCCTCCCCAACAGCATCTGGGGTCGATGTGCTCTCCCTTGTTCAGGCCAATTGTTCCTGGGGGTTTCTCCAACCTGGTACAGAACCCTTGGCTCTTCATTCCTCCCTCCCTTCAACTAAATTCCCGATTTCAGCTCAGTGTATATATCTGTGGATGTCTGTCTTTGCTTCCATCAGCCACGGGATGAGGGCTCTAGGATGGCCTAAAGAGAAGTAATCAATCTCATTTTAGGGGAAGGGCTTTTAGGTCATCCTCTCCACCATTGCCTTGATTGTCAGATCATGTCATCCTTGTAGGTCTCTGGAGATCTCCCTGGTTCCAGATCTCTTCTCAGACCTATAGTGGCTTCCTCTGGTATGGTATCTCTCATCCTGCTCTCTCTCCTCTATTCTTGCCCCAACTCAATATTTCTGCACCTCCATTTCCTCTCCTCTACTCCTATTCTCTTGCTCTTATTGTAGCAGCTCCCTCCCCCCCTAACCTCATGCTCCCAATTAGTCCAGGAGTTCATGCCACTTCCATTCCTGGGGACCATTTATCCCTTAGAGTCCTTCATGTTTCCTAGTTTCTTTTGTGAAGAGGATTATAGGCTGGCAATCCTTTGCTATATGTCTAAAATTCATATTTGAGTGAGGACATGGCAATGTTTATCTTTTTGTGACTGGGTTACCTCACTCAGGATGGTTTCTCCTAGTTCCATCCATTTGCTTGTGAATTTCAAGATTCCATTGCTCTTTTCTGCTGAGTAGTACTCCACTGTATAAATGTATCACATTTTCTCTATTCATTCCTCAGTTGAGGGGCATCTAGGTTGCTTCCAGGTTCTGGCTATTACAAACAATGCTGCTATGAACATGGTTGAACATATGTCCTTGTTGTATGAACATGCACTATTTGGGTATATACCCAAGAGAGGAATGGCTGGATCTTGAGGTAGACTGATTCCCATTTTTCTGAGCAACTGCCATACTGATTTCCAGAGTGCTCTTACAAGATCGCACCCCCACCAGCAATGGAGGACTGTTCTTTTTTCTCCACATCCTCTCCAGCATAGATTGTCATTGGTATTTTTGATTTTAGCCATTCTGACAGGGATAAGGTAGTATCTCAGAGTTGTTTTGAGTTGCATTTCTCTGATGACCAATGATTTTGAGCACTTTCTTAAGTGTCTTTCAGCCATTTCAGATTCCTGTGTTGAGAATTCTCTATTTAGTTCTTCCCCCCCACTTTTTAATTTCATTGTTTGGTGTTTTGGTGGCTAGCTTCTTGAGTCCTTATATATTTTGGAAATCAGTCCTCTGTCAGATGTGGGATCAGTGAAGATCTTTTCCCATTCTGTGGGTGGTTGTTTTGTCCTACTGACTGTTTCCTTTGCCTTGCAGAAGCTTCTCTGTTTCAGGAGGTCCCATTTATTAATTGCAGACCTCAATGTCTATGCTACTGGCATAAGGTTCAGGAATCGTTCTCCTGTGCCAATCTGTTCAATGGTAATTCCCACTTTCTCTTCTAGAATATTCAGTGTGGCTGGATTTATGCTGAGATCTTTGATCCTTTTCCATTTACATTTTGTGCATGGTGTCAGCTATGGATCTATCTGCAATTTTCTGCATGTCCGAATCCATTTGTACCAGCACCATTTGTTGAAGATGCTATCTTTTTTGCATTGTATAGATTTAGCTCCTTTGTAAAAAATAAGGTATTCATAGGTGCATGGGTCAATATCAGGGTTTTCAATTCGATTCCTTTGGTCTATCTGTCTATTTTTATGCCAATACCAACCTGTTTTCAGAACTATGGCTCTATAGTAGAGCTTGAAGTCATGGATGGTGATGCCTCCAGAAGATCCTTTATTGTAAAGAGTTGTTTTGGCTATCCTGGGTTTTTTGTTTTACATATAAAGTTGAGTATTGTGCTTTCAATGTCTGTGAAAAACTGTGTTGGGATTTTGATGGGGATTGCATTGAATCTGTAGATTGCTATAGGCAGGATTGCCATTTTTACTATGTTAATTCTACCTATACAACATCATGGGAAATCTTTCCATTTTCCGGTATCTTCTTTAATTTCTTTCTTTAAAGTCTCAAAGTTCTTATTGTACAGGTCTTTCACTTTTTTTAGTTAGTGTTACCCACAAGATATTTTATGTTGCTTGTGGATATTGTGAAAGGTGATATTTCCCCGATTCTTTCTCATTAGATTTATCATCTGTATATAGTAGGGCTACTGATTTTTTTAGTTAATTTTGTATCCAGCTACCTTGCTGAAGGTGTTTATCAGCTGTAGGAGTTCCCTGGTAGAGTTTTTAGGGTCACTATTGTAGACTATCATGTCATCTGCAAATAGTGAAAGTTTGACTTTGTCCTTTCCAATTTGTATCCCTTTGATGCCCTTTTTTTGTCTTATTGCTATAGCCAGAACTTCAAGTACAATGTTGAAGAGATATGGAGAGAGTGGACAGCCTTGTCTTGTTCCTGATTTTAGAGGAAACGCTTTGAGTTTCTTTCCATTTAGTTTCATGTTGGCTATTGGATTTGTTTATATTGCATTTATCATGTTTAGATATGTTCCTGTTATTCCTGTTCTCTCCAAGATTTTTATCATGAAGGGATGTTGGATTTTGTCAAAGGCTTTTTCAGCGTCTAGTGAGATGATCATGTGTTTTTTCTTTTTCAGTTTGTTTATATGGTGGATTACATTGTTGGAATGTTGTATGTTGAACCATCCTTGCATCCCTGGGATGAAGCCTACTTGATCATGGTGGATGATTTTTCTGATATGTTCTTGGATTCGGTTGGCCAACATTTTATTGAGTATTTTAGCATCGATGTTCATGAGGGATATCTGTTTGTAGTTCTCTTTCTTAGTCATATCTTTGTGTGGCATGGGTATCAAAGTGATTGTAGACTCGTAGAAAGAGTTTGGCAATATCCCATCTGCTTCTATTATGCGGAACAGTTTGAGGAGTACTGGAATTAGCTCTTGTTTGAATTTCTGGTAGAATTCTGCAGTGAAGCCATCTGGCCCTGGGCTTCTTTTGGTTCGGAGTTTTTTGATGACTGCTTCTATTTCATTAGGGGTTATAGGTCGATTTAAACTATTTATCTGATCCTGATTTAATTTTGGTAAGTGTTATTTATCCAGAAAGCTGTCCATTTCCTTTAGATTTTCCAATTTTGTGGAATACAAGTTTTGAAAGTATGACCTGAAGAGTCTCTCGATTTCCTCAGTGTCCGTTGTTATATCTCCCTTTTCATTTCTGATTTTGTTAATTAGCATGCTCTCTCTCTGTCTTTTGGTTAGTTTCTATAGAGGCTTGTCTATCTTATTGATCTTCTCAAAGAGGCACAGGCCTGGGGTGGTCAGGGTGAGTGATGGTTTGGGTGGGGTTTGGGTAAGGGCAGAGGCTCACTCACCTCATTCCTGGGTCGGTCGGCAGAAAGGGATGGAAGAGTGGGGTGCTACCAGATTCAGGGAGCAGGGAGGTGCTCCCTGCCTCGGTGTGTCTACCCCAAGAAAGCAGGTGCAGGTGGGGGGGTGGTTGGGGTGAGTGATCGTTTGGGTGGGAATTGGGTAAGGGCAGAGACTCACTCACCTACTTCCTGGGTTGGTCGGCAGAAAGGGATGGAATAGTAGGGTGCTACTAGATTCAGGGAGCAGGGAGCTCCTCCCTGCCTTGGTGTGTCTACTCCAAGCTGGCAGGCATAGGCGAGGGGCTGGTGGTGGTAGGGGTGAGTGATGTTTTGGGCAGGATTTGGGTAAGCGCAGTTGCTCACCTAGTTCCTGGGTCAGTTGGCGGAAAGGGATGGAAGAGTGGGGTTCTACCAGATTCAGGGAGCAGGGAGCTCCTCCTTGCCTGGGTGTGTCTACCCCAAGTCTGCAGGCGTAGGCAGGCAGGTGGGGTGAGTGATGTTTTGGGCGGGAGTTGGGTAAGGGCAGAGGCTCACTCAACTAGTTCTTGGGTCGGTTGACAGAATGGGCATACCACTTATTCTTTAGACTCAGTTTTCGTTATATTTTTTCTCTCCAACACATACTATCATACATAATGTATAATGAACTTTTAATTTCTTTGACTTATTTCCACTGACAAGAATGATAACTCCATAGGACAATGCATGTTTATTATGCTTTTAAGGGCTCCATCCTTACAGTTCAAAACAATAATTTATTAATACAAGATTTTAAGTTAAATGAAAATAATAAGTCCCCGAGTTATTCTTTATACAATAATCTGTAAAATGTCAAAATCAGTGGATAGCCCATGCATGATAATCAGTAAATACTTATCGAATGAACAGATCTCTGTTACTAATTTTTCAATTCTTACAGACCATCACCAAGTTTCTGTAATTTCTCCACCACAAATTCTGTTTTGTAACTCAAATCCTGCTGTGTGGAGAAGAATCTTGATGGGCAATTACGATAATCTAGGTGAGAGATAATAAAAAATTAGACATGCTGGGATCTTTGAAATGTGAAATGTGCAAAGTTTCTAGATATATTTTGGAGATTGAATTTTCATGATGCTGTCATCCCTCTAAACTAGAATGAGAGACCAAGAGCCTACTAAAGCAATATCCTCCCCTCATGCCCTAATAGAATTGAAAACGGGAAAGAATGTGTAATTGCTTACATGTACATGTTCTGCTCTGGAGCATCTGTAACATTTTTCTATAACAATTAATTGCTCAGGAAACAGGACTTAAACTTCAAGGACAGTGAACTTGAGTTTTCAACAATGACTCTCAAAGGAACTTCAGGACATAATAAGTGACTCAGGTCACATCTTGGTTTGTTCTTATTCTGGAATTTCTGGCTATTTGGACTGAGAAGAACTAATGTTTTCTGTTTTACCAAACTTCAGAAACTTTTCTGGAACTGTCCTGCCTCTTATGTTGTAAGTCACCCTAAAGTATACCCTGTTATACTTATGCTTGCATTCACTTGCTTCCAGTTCTCTGGAGAACCATCATTAACAGAACACAATGTTTTCATCAGAGGATGAGAATCTGGGCTGCTGTTATAGCTCAGCAGGTATGGGAGCATGCTGCCAAGCCTAAGGATCACTGTTAGAACTCTAGAACATTACGGAAAGGGAGAATTGATTCCCAGGAGTTGTCCTCCATATACATTCTGTGGTATATGTACACAAGAGCCAGAAAGAAGGAGAGAGGGTATAAAAATCAAAATAAAATACAATTAAATGAATATACATATACATACAATAATGCATGTTTTCAGCTTTAAAAGTGGATATCATTTGATTTATACTGTAATATAGATGAATGCTGAGGATATTATCAGAAGTCACAAAAGTGAATAATTACTTATATGAGCTATACCTAGAATATCAAATTCACACAGGCAGAAGGTTCCCGGAGTCTTGGTTTAGAGAGAGAAAGTGAGTCAATGGTTAATGGGTATAATTTCAGCTGTGAAAGTTGGAAAAAGACCTGGAGTGGTGGGCCAGATGTGATGGTTGAACAAAAATATGAAAGTTCCTCATGTTACTGATCTAGAGTCTTGATACTGACTTTGACACAATCACAAACATCCTTAAATAAAAGGTGCAAGTGAAAACAGCATGAAGACTCTCCAGAAAGATGAAGGGACAATGCCAGAGAGGATTTTAATGACTTCATGACAGCATAGCAGCTGCTCATGCCCATATGACTCCACCCTTCTCTGTAAAAATTATCAGTTGAAATTCATAGCTTTGAGTTATACCATAGATAAGGAAGAAAATCACAAGGTTTCTCTCATTACATTCCTTTCTACAAATTAATGATTATTGAGCTTTTGGCCAAAAATGCTTGAGCATAATTAGCCATAACTGTGGTCAATTTTCCATCATAGTTTTGAAAGAATTGTGAAAACAAATTTCAGATGCATTTTGAACTACAAGTCAGTCATGGGTTAACAAACTTTTACTCAGAACTTAACTAGTTTGGAGAACGATATGCATTTAGATTCATGAATTCTTTGCATAGTCTTCTGTATACAAAATATTTACTCATTTTTGGTACTTTACACTTTGGGATATATATATATATATATATATATATATATATATATATATATATCTTTTGAAAGTATTTCCCATCATTTCTTAAATCTGAAAAGAAACAGCTAAAGCAATTCTCAATCCATAGATAAAACATAGCTCCATAGTGTATCTGCTGACAACTGATAAAATTTCATGATAAGTGAATCAACATGGTATGCATTGACAGAATAGAACAAAGAAGTGTGCAGTAGCTTGGCAGCATACAGGATTACACAAAAAAGTCAGAAAATGTAAGTAAAGTGAGTGTTGGTCATATGACAAAAGAAGTGAAGTATTTGGAAATGATGACTGTAAATCTATAATTAATTTGATGTAATGGATTAATTCAATTTGGAGTTCATATGCTTCGATGTCTATTCATAACTGTGTATTATAAATGCATTGGAAGATTCCTGGGCATATAAAACCAACTCCTACAGACTTCTGTATTAAGTGACCAGCAAGACAAAATACCAGCAAATAAGGAAAAAAGAGATGCCTGTTGTGTTTGCTTCATTAAATATTCTAATTGGTGAAAAAACAATGGAGTGTTTTAACAACCCAGTTGTGTGTAATAATCAGCAGCCATTTCCCCAGGTATTCCCAGGATAGTGAGGGAGCCATTGTGATGGTTAATCTTCATTTTCAATTTGATGAGATTTAAAATCACCATGGGCAAAAGTCTCTGGGTATAAAGGATTTTCTAGATTAGGTTAATTAATTTGGAAAAGCCCACCATAAATGTGGGTGGTATCCTTCTGTGGGATAGGATCTGAATAAAAAAGAAAAAGCGAGCTGAGCGCCCATCATTTCTTCTCAGTTTATCACTGTTGGAAGCCATTTGAAAAGCTGCATTAAGCTCTTTCCTCTATAATTTCCCCAGCTCGATGGACTGTATTTTTGAACTACAAAATGGTTCTTCTTTAGTTAGGTAGCTTAGGTCATGTATTTTGTCACAGGTACAAGTAGTATAGTACAGCCATCTAAGAAAATAGGCATCTTGGAATCTTTTATTTTTTCTCACCAACAAATGCTCCTTTCTTCTCTATCTAGCTTCTCATCTCTGTAGATTAGGAAGACAAATTATTGACTTGTACAATAAAATGAAACAAATGAAGTTAACACAATGTTTATTTTTATGTCAAATTGACTTTAAAGATCCAAAATGAGTACCTGAAAAATAAATGTAATTGTGTCTTATTTTAGAGATAAATATGGAGGCCTTTATTTGTAGCATAAAGAACAGGGCAGCTAGTGGCTGACCAAAGATGTAAACTCTTTGCTCCTGTGTTGCAAAAGCAATGCATTTTGTATTTATACTACACCAAGTTTTAAATCCTCAGCCATTTTTATCAGGAAAATCTCTGACATGTTCTTGGATTGTGAAAAGCAAGAACCATTTCATCAATCAGGTTACTATGCTTGGTCTATTAAATCTACCCCTGGCACAATCATAGGGAAGCTTGGCTCCAGATCATTGTGCAAGAAATAAACTGTTGTCTCAGAGCAGCCATTGTCATCTAATTATACTTGACAGCCAACTTGACAGGTTTTGTTTATTTGTTTGTTTATCCTTTCAGTTCTCACGGCATGGTGAAAAAATGAATCACACTGTCAAAATTATCAGAACTTTCAGGAGCTCTTTGCTTCATTGAAAAACTTAGGGAAACTGCTATTTATAACATGGCCAGTGAAGATAATGAGGGACATTATTTCATTGAGAACTCTGTACAAGTATGCACAGCTTGTATGGCAATTCCTGATGGTTAGTTATCTGCAGTACACTGTGGTACCCTGGATAAGGACATGAAGGTCATAGGCATCATGTAGATTGATAATGTACAGGAAGTCTTTACAATAGGGTATTTATTCCTCTATAAAGGGAAGCATGAGTATCTAGACAACATGAAGAAATGGAATAGAAAATTTTATAAAGTTACTAATAAAATTATAACTGAAAGATGTTTTACAGATAATATGTAACTGTGCACAAATTTATTTTCCTGATACTTTTAGGAGTAACAATAAATTTTTATTATAGGTGATATGATCATAAGATTCCCATGACACTAGAGTACAGTTCAAAAGCAAAGTCTTTCATTGTGTTGTTCTTTTTGAAATCCAATTATGGTAATCATTTGTCCAAGTAAATTTCATGGCTGGCCAAATGATCCTACTTTGTTACATTGAGATCCATGCCTTACTAATATGTTGAAAGGATTGTTTGAATTTAACAAATTTACTAAGGGTCAATAAATTAAGGTCAGGGAACCAAAAGTGAAACAAAATAAAGGAAATCTTAGAACAAGTAAACAGAATGAAACAGTGAGTAAAGATTGTAGTTGGCAGCCATACTTCTGAAGTCAGTTTTATGACAAGGTTGTAAGAAACAAGATTATGCACATTATCAAATTCTGCCTTCTTCATACTAATGTATTTTGGGAGCCCATTCCTCATGGAGGGATGCTCACTCAGCCTGGACACATGGGGGAGGGCCTAAGCCCTGCCCTGGATGATATGACAGATTTTGAAGATCCCCCAAGGAGGGCCTCATCCTCCCTGGGGAGCAGAGGGCTGATGGGTTGGGAGGTTATGGGTTTGTGGAGGGTTGGGAAGCTGAGGGAGGTGGCACTGACATGTGAAGCAAGCTAGTTTTTAATTTAAATAAAAAATAAAAATTAATAAAAATTTAAAAAGAAACAGATATCCCAAAAGAAAGGTGCTAAACAAAACAAAACAAAATTCTGCCTCCTTGATTGTAGCATAGATGAGAACTCTTACTAGCCATAGTCAAGCCAAGGCTGGAGACACAAGATCTGTTGTGTAATCTTCTGGATCAAAATGTTTATTTTGAATCTCTTTGTGTAAGCTGGTCTTCACT
The DNA here is from genome assembly GCF_003668045.3 of Cricetulus griseus. Classification (NCBI taxonomy): domain Eukaryota; kingdom Metazoa; phylum Chordata; class Mammalia; order Rodentia; family Cricetidae; genus Cricetulus; species Cricetulus griseus. Next base: position 39,816,736 of record NC_048601.1, on the reverse strand, counting down.
ATTATGCTACTGAATGTTAATTTAGACAGTATGGATATGGGAACATTAATTCACCTCATTAATTAGTATGCATGGTGTACAAGAGAGTTCCATCTTATAAGCTGCACATTTGACTCCCTGTTGAGATTTGACATCATTGCTTGTCAATGTGGGGACCAGGAAAACATAATGTACCTTATAGGTTCCACTTTTCCATTAATAATGACTCCCACTCATAAACTTTTTCATTTTACTACAAGTAGGTGGTATAAATAGTGAATAAAATATTTGAAAATATAATATGCCAAAATGAAAACATGAAGACCACAGATTTAGAATAATCAATAGTTGAAGAGACAGCCAGGAGTAATGGTGGACAAATAGAATTCCAGGACTTGAAAGATTGAGGCAGAAGGTTTGCCATGAGTTCAGACCCTAGTGAGTTCCAACTCAATCAAACTATAGTGTTAGGCTGCCTCTAAAATGAGACAAAGCAACACACACACACACACACACACACACACACACACACACACACACACACACACACACACACGACTGACAAAAAATAAGAAGGTTTTAATGAGTTCTCAATATGTGTCATTCAGGCAGGCTTGAACTTAGTGTGTAAATCAGTTTTGCATTGAACTCACAGAAGTTTGACTTCCTTTGTCTCCCAAATGCTGGCATTAAAAGCATGTACTACTATGGGCAGCCTAGCAATATTATGTATAAGACAAAGATAAAAAACTATTAGATGCCAACTAAAGTAATACAATCCACATAGTTAAACCGAATTGATTTTGTCACTGTCAGTGGATTGAAGATAAAAGGTTACTACTGATCAGGTTGACATTAGGAATATGCTTCAAATCAACTGAAATATCCAAAGATGAAATATGCTTATGTAACCAATTTCCTAGTCATGGAAAATTCAAAAGGGATTGAATTATTAGAAATGGGGTGATTTATCAGATGCAGACTCATAATCACTGAGTTGGAAGATCCTTTTGAAGTCAGAAAAATCAGTGGTTCAATGTTCCTTCTTTGAATCCTTCAACATGAATATCCAAGAACATCTAACATTGAATAGCATCATTTCAGAAGATGAAAAGGGAGTTCGCTAACCTTCATCTGGTTCTTACTACATTGTAACTTCTCATTTAAATCTTCACTAACATTAAAAATAGTATTTTTATGTACTATATTATTCCTTTCATTTGTTGGTAGAGAGAATTCAAGTTCTAAGAATGGGCCATGGCTATTTACAAATTTTGTTTTATCTTAATTTCATTTCCTATGTTTTCAATCATGCAATTATCATAGAAAAATCTGAATTAGTAAATCATAAACACACGCAAATGGATTAAATATAGTATCTGATTTATATTACAATATTTACAGATGAGGAATGGTGGCTAATCAAAGGTGTTGAAAGTCAGGTAAGTTCACAATTTGAAAGGCCAATAGTAAAACAGAAATCTTTTGTTATGATTTCTTCATTCAAATTTTATTAAGAACTATTTAGAAGCAGTCAGATACATTAAAATCATACATTAAAATATTTAAGACAATATTTAAAACAACTAGTAGCCATCAGTTTACTTTAGTTATTTTACGGAATTATATCATTTTCTAACAGTGTAGAAAAACTTAATACACCACGATTTGTCTTTAGAAATGGAAAAATCATATTCAACTATTTGTGGAGTCTAAACTTCCTTATAATGATCCAAAAAAGAAGATTTCAAAATTATTGGTGAAATTTTTCCTGAAAGATATAACATTAATCATTCACATTTGGAATTGATTTTTTTTCATAGTATGAAAGGCCACAAAATGTTTTAAGCATAAAGAAGTGATATACAATGATTAATTTTTTATAAATATGGATTGGACTCCCCTGTGGTGAGGCAAGTACTGAGTTACAATTATGCAAACAGGCTTGTGAATGGAACTGTACCTGTGTTGTACTGTATGAATTGAACTCATGGCTTCATAAGGCTACCAAAGACTGTGCACAGTGGATATGAAGTTAGAGAATTGGAATATGGTTCCTGTAGGATGTATAGACACCAGTGAGGGAAATTATTTTGATAAGTCAACATAAATTACTATAGTCCAGCAAATAAGCCAGAATGAATATTTCCCTCTCTGTTACATTTTTTCTCACTGCGATTTAGTTTTGCAAGTTTTAATGTTAAGTTTGATACCAACTATTTGTGTCTGTTATGGAAATATTATCTTTAAAGAGTCATCCTCTGTCAGGGGAAACACTTGTAAAACTAATACTGTTTCCACAGTCTGCACAGTTCTCCATTATAGCTGAAGATGCTCTCTGTACACTTTCACATTCCTTCACTCCTTCAATGGACACTCCAAAGTTATACCCATATACTCTGTCTTTCTTTGTCCCTCCAGAGAAATAAAATGATTGGTAAGCACTCTGATTCTAAAGTAATAGGCAATGAAAATACTGATTTATATTAAATCGGCACATGCAAATGTGCAGAGAAAGGATAAGAATGTTTTCTGAGAGCTACAGTGCTATAAAGTAAATTATATCCTAGTCATTGAAGGCTCTTGTCCATGTAAGTGAATAGAAATATATAGTATTTCCTTATTATCTTCAGTCCAAGTAGTAAATTACCACGGAAATGGCAAAGACTGAAGTGGACATAAATTTGGGGTTTGCTGTGCTGAAGAGTTTTCAGCTTAGTGTATATTTCAAAAACCTTTGGAGGCTACTCATCATGATGATATGTAGCCTAGTGTGGGGAATAAAGTAGATGACAATTTCTAGTTAGAAACTTAACCAACATTCTCCTGGCTTACAGTTAGAAAGTTGTTTAACTTGGAAAGAGCTTATAAATTACCTCTTATTTCTTATCACTTAATAAATCAAATTAGTTTGCTTTCATTATATTTTGAGATAAGGATTGAAACTTTAAATATATATGCATATCTATATATATGTGTGAATATAATTTAATTTTTAGGCTTTAAAATGACTGGTTTATAGATGTGTGAGGATTTCCACACCTCTAATCTCAGCATATGGAGCAAAGACAAAGTATCTCTCCAAGTCTGACGCCAGTTAGGCTACATAGTTCCTAACCCGACAGTGCTGTGTAATGAGATTTTGTCTTACAAAATAATAAAAAAAATGACTTATTCTTAGGGATGATTTAACTCCTGTTGTGTAGAAAACACTGTTATGGCTCAAAGAATGTAGACAACAAAATGATGTGCTCTATCTTTACATTTTTGTAATAGAGAGGAATAGAAAGGCAACAACATGAGTAAATATGTATGCTAATTCAGAGAGATAAAGCAGAAATAATATTTGATATTTTGCACAAAAATAATTTGCTTAAAATAGGATATACGCACGTATGTTTATACATTTGCAGATACGTATGAACTATAAGGTAAATGGCTAGCTTTAAAGAAGATGCACTGTCTCGTCAATGCCTAGATGTTTCCATTGTCACCTGACCTAATGATGGCTCTGATTTTGACAATTTTTTGCTTAGTCCAAGTGTTGTAAGATTATCTTTGAATTACCACTGCCTCTGATGAGGAACCAGCTAGTGGATGACTGACTATTGGCATCCCAGTGCTCATTTTAGTGATACAAAGGAGTCTGATTGTGTTCCCTTTCAGGCTACCATAGATTTGGTGTTGTCAGCTTGGCATCTTTTTATTCATTTTTTTTTCATATAAAAGGTGTTTTCTCTAAGATGGTGGTGGTTAAATGCTTCTTCCACTGGACTGTGCCTGCCAGTGGCATTTTCCACTCTTATGCCCTCTGACATGCCTCTTGCCATGCAAAAGCACATGATTATTGCAAGAAGTCATCCCCTGAAAAGCCACAGAGACACAATCCACTATTAAAGATGATCTAAGGCATGTGTGATGGAAATAGAGTGGGAATTCTATGTTCTTGTTGCTTCTCAGACCATCATTGAGTGCATGTGATATTACAAATTATACTGCCTGATTTTGTGTGCCAACTTGGCACAAGCTGGAGTCATTGGACTGGAAGGATACTTTCCTGAGAAAATGCCTCCATGGGATCCTGGTATAAGGCATTTTCTCAATTAGTGATCAATAGGGGAGGGCCCAGCACATGATAGGTGGTGCTGTCCTTGGGCTGGAAGTCCTGGGCTCTATAAGAAAACAAACTAAGTAAGCCATGTGAAGTAAGCCAGTAAGCAGCACTCCTCTATGACCTCTATGAGCTCCCACCCTCCTGCTTCCTGCCCTGCTTGAGACCCTGTCCTGACTCCCTTTGGTTATGAACAGCAATATGAAAGTGTAAGTAGAATAGATCCTTTCCTTTCCAACTTATTTTTTTGGTCATGGTGTTTCCTTGTGGCAATAGAAACTATAAGACACAAGAGTATTTTAAGGACTAAATTATAGTTTTCTTTCTTACTGTCCACTTCAAAATAATAGACAAAAATATTAGTTCTTTTTAAATCATGGCATTTTTGTTAAACTATGGCATGCTTTATGTATACTGACAATTAAATAGGTTTGGTAGTTCTTTAGCAACACTGGCATAGTTCATGTAATGACATTCATTTATTGGCTTAAGCAATTTCTTACACATCCGGATTCTAGTTCTACAAACAAATTCTAGGTCTTTTGGATTTTAATAATCAATTATCCCACTTAATTGTTTTAAACACTTTGCTCCCAAAACCTGGTGTGTGTCTTGCCTGGTTTAATCACTAAAGCATTTTTGAAAGTATCAGGATTTCATTAGTTATCTGTTTAGACTGCATCGGACCTCTTGCATTTTGGGTTCATTATAAAAGTTAGAGGCTTGAAATGCTCACTTGGAGGCAAAAACTCAGGATAAAGCAGATTAAACACACGTCTAATGAGGCAAATTGACGAGTGATCTGATCTTAACATGCCTCTGGACACTGAAATTTGAAATAAACCCAGTGACAGGATATCATACTAGGAAACAGTCATTTGCCTTCATATATACTGCTTCATGATAGGCCAAAGGATATCAAGAAGCACAAGTAGTGAATTGCATGGGACATGAAATTGATATTCTCAGTCTTGGTCCCATTCATTTGATGAATCTCTTATGATAGAGGTCAAAGTTAAAAACAATGCTCAGTGAGAAATACATAAGGATCCAGGGGACATACATCTTCTAGAAGAAGGTACTGATTACCTGTGCTATATGCATAACATATACATAGGGCTGGATAAAGGTTATAACAATTTGGTTTTGCAGGTTTAAGAGACTTTGGGAATCTGATGAGCACTTTGAATTAATATGGATGAGTGACAAGGAAATCAGCTAGACAGAGTATAGGGACAGGATTATTATATCTCTGTTGTAGAAGCCAACTCAGCCAGTGCCCTGAATTAAGGCAGGGTATGTCAATACTCTTCCAATGCAGCTTTTGCACTAGTTATATGCATGGAAATTGTTTAAGTGTGTATGTAATCATATAAAATTTCTATTCCTTGGTTTTATAATCTCTGAAATGTGCTATGAGAAGATGCATTATGAATTAGTATTTGATTTTGTTCTGTAAGTCCAGAAGTCCATAGCATAAGGTTAAGTTAAAGCATTTTATTACTTGTACAATTATTATAACTTCAACTACACAGAGACAATGAGATTCTATTAAATTCAGTTTTGAAGGTGTGAGAAATATCATTAAGCAGCATTTTAGGATGTTTTGTTGGTTAATTACGAAAGTTTATTTGTACAGTATCATTAGCCTTTGGGAATTGTTCTTTCCCAGTCTGGCTAACACTAAATTGACCTGGAAAGAAATTAAGGAAAGAAATAAGTATTAGCATGCAGTTTTGATTTTATTGATTAGAACAATTCTCCAAGAACTATAAGATTCAGATGATTTACAAATGGGATTTTGAGCATTTCTGAAATAAACATAATACACTAAATGTAATAGTGTTTACTTAGAAAAAAATGTAAAAGCCACTAAAATCCACATAGGCAGAGGACATATTAACAGCAAACTGTTTAGCTATTTTCAATTGATTATACTAACATGGACATGAGTACATGTATTGATGAATTTTTAAAATAGTAGAATGTGTAAAAATTATGAGAAGATAGCATTAACTATGAGGGGAAATGTGTTCTATGGAAGAGATTAATTGCAATTAAAATAATTGGACAGTTTTTAAAGGATTATTTATGTGGGTACTGAAGGGTGACAAGAATTTCAATAGGGCATTAATAAAATAAGAGACCAAAACATTTTTCATTAATGAATACCTGGAGTTCAACTTGAATTACTCACTTCCCATAAAAAGTCATTAATTCTTAAAGCACATACTTACACCACCAGAAATCAAATAAGCTTAGTATAGTGTTGTTATTCCATGAATGGTTTTGTTCTCTATGTAAGAATAATAAAACGGAGGATATTTAATTGTTGCTAGTATTTTTGCAGTTTGTTTTGTTTGTTTTTGTTAGTTTGGAGTCTTGTTGTTTATTTTTCTCATCTTTAATAAAATATAGTAGTGAAAACTAGCTAAATGGATCTGATGTATGTCCAGTGTATGGGCAGATCAGTAGAGAGTGACGGAGTGCCTTCACTCAGTCAGATGAATGCTGCCCATGCCCTCACTCCTCTAGAACTAAAACCTGGTATACCAGACAAATAACTCTGGGGAATAAGTCCTTGCAGGAAAAAGGCATTGAATATGATATTGCAGGAGCTCACTTGGAATGTCTAAATGTTAAGAGGTTTGAAGGAATGGGGAAGGTTCTGAGTGTAAACATTGTGCAGTGAAGAAGGAAAACACGATGATTTCAAGATAGGAAAACAGGCTGGGATTTGGGATCATGTAGGACTGAGTACAGATTCAGTTTTAAGAATAAAATTTCTGATGGACTAGGCAAAACCAAGGTTGGGTCAATGTTATGCATTGAAAGATGACTCCTCAAAGTCTGTGTTGAATTTCTAATACTAAGAAATCAGAGGATGACCTTATTATTAACTCAGGATCACAGCAGAAGTAATTAACTTAAAGCAAAGCCATTGGGGTGAAACCAACTCAGTATGAATTCTGTCTTTTCAGGAGAGGGAAAATCCTTCAGACACCTTGACCCTGTTTCTAATCTTCGAAGCAGTGTTTTAGGTAACTTCTGTTGCTTCAGTACCCCAGACTGTGGACCCTTCATTTATGCAGCCTATATAGCAATACAATTGGATTTTAAACAGACCTGTATTTCTGCTAAAGGTATACAATCATGCTCTTTGCAAGACTGGAGACATTGAAGTCTTAAAAAACAAACAAAGAAACAAAACTAATGTTATATGAAGACCATTGGTGATTATGTTGAGTCTCTGTGTTACCAAATAGATTCTCTATTTGACACCATAGACAATGGAAAGTCATCACATATTATTATATAACATGAAGTAATCATTAGATACTAGCAGTCACTATAAACAACTGATCATATAGTTGATAATATAAAGAAAAGTGAGTGTCCTTACAAATAGATTATATAGACCAAGAATGACATATTTATATAAATGAATATTTAAGTCAAGGACACCCAATATAATTATAATACTATTCTTAATAAGTTATTATTTTTAATATAAAAATAAGGAATTATGCTTTGTAAGTATAGTAGGTGAAATACAAATGGTTTTTGTCAAGGTTAAATTTTCATATATAGATTATGCTTTTGCTACTTACTACCTGTGTGACCCTAGACAAATACTTACCCACCTGATCTCACTATCATTATTGTTTTCAAGCTTGTCTGTATGATGAAGCCAAAAAGCATAAGTGTGACTTTGATCAGTACTGAATACACTCTTCTTACTTGTATCTTCCCCTCCTAAATGACTCAGGGGTTTAGAAAATATGTTTATCTCTCTCTCCTTCACTTCCTCAGCCATCCCCCTTTACTTCCTCTAACCACTACTTCATTGGCTTCTTTTCTTCCTCTCATCCTTTCTACTTTTTCTCTTTTCCTTTCTTCCCGATGCTCAAAACCCCAAAATAAGATTCATTTTTATATCTGACATTACATTTTAAAAAACTATTAATTGTATTGTAATGGCCCCTTTCCTAAGCCACTCCTTTACATCATCAGTTGCATGATCCAGTGATCCTAGTCAGTCCTGGTATCTACTGATTCATTTATCCTATAGAACGTATCATGACTTTCAGTGTCTAGTGCAGCAAGTATAGTCTCTTTTGTAGCTTCACTCCTTCATTGTCCTAAAATACCCTTTTTGTTTATTCTTCATTCTTCTCCTTTGTCTTATATCTTGAAAAATATGAAATTGGATTCTCTCACCACTGACTGACCATTCTCTATTCTCATCCTCCTCTGTTGCAACTGTACCCACCAAACAAGGCCTTTTCTTACAGTCACTGTAAAGCCTCCTATCTATCTCTTTAGGTATGTGTAGAAATATTCAGATACACATGAATGGGGCACCTGAATTTATTTCCAAAACTAATTGGGAATTATTAAATTATTTACAGTTTTCTGAAAGAGAAGAAAAATAGTTTTCCTTATATCCCAATTCAGTACTGTACTTTAAATTATTTTAAGTAGTACATCTTTATTAACTATAGCAGTGTTGAAAACAGAAAGAATGATGCTAAAGTGGGCAACAAAGAGGATGGAAGGGAAAAGTATAGAAGAAGAGAGGAAGGAAGGAAAAATGTGGAGGGGGAGGGAGACAAGAAATTTGAGTGGGAGAAAAGGAGAGTGGGAAGGTGGGAGGAGAGAGATGAGTTTTATGTGATTGGTGGCTCTTCTTGGCTGGTATATAACACATTGTACTGCAACAAATACTCAAGAAAATATATCTCCAATTTCTGTATGAATGTGTATATGTGGTGTGTATTTTCCCTGTGGATTTATTAAAAGCTGATACCTATCCCGTGCTGTGCTTAATTTGTAAATTACATGGCACAATAAAAGGAGTCAGAGAGTATGTGAGTTCTATCAATTATCCTGGCCCATTGTGTGGTCTGTCTTTGCTGAGTTAATGCTATAATCATTGTGAACTTAAGGTTTCCATGAGAAGAGAGGTTCACAGGTTGGGGCTATCCCAGCTGACTCTATCCCTAGGGGATAGAATGGGGAATAAAATCAACATACAAGTCTCAAGTGCTCAGAGGTGAATCCTGGGTAAGAATAATGGAGCCAACCCACACAATCATGTGGGAAATGAAAACCTCTATTTTAGTCAGTTGTTTAGGATTTATAATATAGCAGTAGAGAATTGATAAAGATGAAGAGCAAGTTTGCTCTCCTAGGGGAGTACTAAGGGACATTATAAAAATGTGGAACAATTTCTAGAGCATGGTGTACCTATAATAAACCCAAAACAAAACAAGCCAAAGCTGGTTATTGTGAGATTGTTAACAAGAGTGAGCTGTCATGTGCTGTAGCAGGGAAGCTCGATAAGATAGAAAATAAATAACTCAAAATAGCTCCTGGAAGTCCCTAAAACTTATCACATTCACTATCCTCTCTATCTCCAAGAGTACATACATAGAAAGGACTGCTGAGAGTCACTCTGGTCTGCCAACCATCTGGAAGAAGTGGAGACTACTTAAACTGCTTGAAAGAAAAACAAACAAAACCAATCAAACAACAACAAACAAATAAATGCCAGCTAATGAGATATCCTGAGTAAACTAGGGGTAAGGGGATCTGTAAAGGATAGGGGATAGAAGATGAGAATATGAGGGAACTGGATGGGCAAGAGAGGGGGAAGGATGGAGAGGGAAAGCAAGGAAAGAGATATCTTAATAGAGAGAGCCACTATAAGGTTAGATAGAAACCTGGTGCTACTGAAATTCCCAAGAATCCACAAGGATGGCTCCAGCTAAGACTCTAAGCAATAGGGGACAGGGTGCCTGAACTGGCCTTCCTCTATAATCAGATGGCTTAATAGAGCCTTCATCCAGTAATTGATAGAACCACATGCAGATATCCACAACCAAGTACCAGGCAGAGCGCTGGGAATCCAATCGAAGAGAGGGAGAAAATAACACATGAGCAAGAGAGGTCAAGATAATGAAGAAGAAAGCTGCAGAGGCAGCTGAACCAAGCTAGGGGAAACTCATGAACTCTAGATAGACAGCTGTGGAGCTTTCATGGGACAGAACTAGGCCCTCTATATGTGGGAGACAGTTATGAAACTTGACCTACCTGAGGGGCACCTTGAAGTAGGACCAGGATCTATCCCTAGTGCTTGAGCTAGCTTGTTGGAGATGCTTTCCAATAAGGGGATACCATGCTCAGTGTTACTGCAGGAGGGAGGGTCTTGGCCCTTCCCCAATTTAATGTGCCAGACTTTGTCCACTCTCCATGAGAGCCCTTACCTGTGTGAATTAGGGGTCAGTTGGGTGGGAGGTGAGGCAGGACAGGAGGAGGGTTGGGAGGGAGAACTTTGGTTGGAATGTAAAATGAAATTCAAAAAATTAATTTAATACAAAAGGAAATAATCAAACAAAAAGAATAAACGCCATCTGGGCTTCCTGGGAGATGTTCAGACCAACTGAGTTATCTGGAAATGTGACTCAACCTTTTGAGCTGCCTACAAGGCTGTGCATTATTCTCCAGGTTTCCAGTTTTTGACAACCTTCATGCATACTAAGGTGGGCATGATGATGCAGCTGTCTTTGAGATTTTTCTGCTTCTGTTACTAAACTCTCCCCCACAGCCCTATAAGTAACCACCACAACAAAATCTGGTACATAAAGTTGAGCACTGGTGCAGTCATTAATTTGATCTCTTGTGGGCTGCTTGGTTGAAAGGATGTGTGTGTTATGTCTTCCCAGGATATGTCTGCTATACAGCATCCTCACTTATATTCTGGCTGAGGTCCAAAAGCAGAATCTGGAAGACAAGATGAAAGCTTCAGGATAGCCATGTTGAAAGTTGTCATAATGAAAGTAGGTGAGTTAGAAGTAGTATGTCCTATCTGAATGACTATGGATGAATATCAGACTTTATGGTTAACTCTAAATTGGAAGCACAAATTAAGGAAGCAATTTGCTGCTAGACTGTAGCTCCTTCATTTATATTTTTGCAAGTATTAGAATTTGGATTCCTGCAATAATGGCTAGAGATAGCATTCCTGTTTTTACTACAAATTGCAGAGAAGAAGCAAATAGGCCTTTTCACAAAGTTCCTTGTAGCCTGTTGAAGAGTAAAATTATATTCAGTAGTTTGTGATGTGTTTCGTTTCTTTATTTTGCTTTTTAAGCAAAACACTATTTTAGAATTGTCCTGAACATGAAGCCCATGTGTAGTTAACCAAGGTAAAATTAAATTGTGTACAGAGGACCTTAGCAAATCATTCATAAAGAAGAAATTGAGGGGTCAACAAAGCTTGGAGTAAGAATTCCTGTGGGGACAGAGACAGGGCCATTTTACAGACAAAGTATAAATGGTACATCTTTCAAACTGGATGTTACAGGGTCAGCAGAGAGAAAGAAAACTGCATTGCTCACCATGCTATAAAAGCTATCAACCTCCAAGGCAACATCACTAATTGACCTCTTTCTAAACACAGATGGGTGGAATGAAAATAAAACAATAACTCATTAACCTCCATTATCATGAACCATGTTATTAATTTCTTAATAGAGGAGGACATTCATTAAGAGGTTGGGGGCTATGATAAGTATGTTTTATTGAGTTCAATGGAATTGATAAAACAGCACTGCTTTGAATTCACTTAGAAAAGGTGAAATCTGTAAATCATAGCCAATCATGGAGAGTTCGGTACAAGTGTGAGAAGTGATTTTTGCAGGTGGGCAAGCTTGCGAAGACTCAAGTTTGTTTATAAGTGAGATAATAGACACTATGGAAGGCAGAAGTTTTTATCCTCTCTAGAAGATGGACAGCTGTGTAATTATGTACTGACATATTGTGATTATGAATGTTTGTTTGCTTGAGTATGTATATGGAGATAAGCATGAATGTGGGAATGCATATGGACAAAGGCCAAAGAATAACTTTTGGTGTCATAAACTTTTATTTTTCATTGGAGTAGCATTTCTCACTGGCCTGGCTTTTGCCAAACATGTTGGGATGACTTGCTTGTAAGCCTCAGAAATGTCTGGGTTTCCATCTCTTTGGCACTGGGATTAAAGTACAGCTTTAAAAAAATAGAAGAAGAGGTTTTGTTTTGTTTTTGTAATAAACTCAGATTCTAGGTCTTGCAATGTATGAATTTTACCAACTAAATATTCCCTCAGACCAACACCTGAGATCTTAAAGTTGTACACAGGTTAAGTTCAAGTGTGATAAAGGGACTTTGGTATCTGCAAAACAAAATAGGAGGATTGTAAAATAGCAAGTACTTGGATGGACTGTAAAGGTTGATTGAAAGCAAAATACAGAGGTAAGGAAGACTGTGGAAAACAACTTTAACCCAGATACTAGATGTCCTTGAATATCAAGATGTTTGTTGTTTATTTTTATGCAAAAATGTTCATGACAGCCTGGTTTAGGTGGTGGACATCTTTAATCCCATCACGTGGGAGGCAGAGGCAGGCAGATCTTTGTGAGTTCTAGACCAGCCTGTCTATAAAATTACACAGAATAACCCTGTCTTGAAAATTTTAAAAAAAATGTTCATGAAACTGACAAGCAATAGAAGAATATATTAAAATCATTTCTCCAAAATTTAAAGTGTCTTTTACAATGGTGATGGTTGAGTTTAAGTAAAAGGCCACCATATGTCAATCTTCTGAAAGTTTACTAGAAGTTTCAAATGAACATGTGATGGGGAGGAACAATCCTGACAAACTTCTAAGTATCTGGCTAAGTGAATGTCAGTGTCACATCAGTGTCACAGTTGCTCTTGCCAACTACACTAGATTAAGGTTCATCTAGGAAATACCCTTGATGTATCTGTTCCAGTGTTTCCAAAGAAGTTTAACTAGGGAGTAAAATTCCACCCTCAACATGAGTGGTTCTATCCTTGATGATAGGTGCTGTTTTAATTAACAAGAAAAAAATAGGCAAGTGGTGAAGCATCAGTACTCATATCTTCTGTTTTTGAACAGTGAAAATAGTGTGACTAGCTACCTCACACTCATGTTGTTCCAAATGTGTCTGATCCTACCAGCAGTTTGAGGAAGGTGCCCTCAGACTTTGAGTCATAACGAATCTTTACTTGCGAGTGGGATAGAAAGTGAAACTATTATAGTTGGAAAAAGAGAGAGTGTAATATGAGATGAGCATATCAAAAAGATGCCTGCCTCAAATCCATAAAAAAGTGCTGGAAGTTGTTCACTCTGTGTAATTTCAAAACCCTGTTCAAGTATATTCAATGATGCATGCTCACCTAGAAACACACCTGGAAATGACTTTTGTCCGTATGATTCATCGTCATACCTGGAAATCAGAACTCAGAATTCTTTTTCCATTTCTCCTCTGTGTGATTTCTTTGAAGAGATTTCTATAACTCAAATGATCTCTGTTTCTCAATGTATTTATGAAATGGTGATAATGATCTTGGCTGTCCTCATGTGGCTTTGAAGGCAGAAGAGAAATGGAATTCATTTCTACAAAACACATTGAGAATTTCAGAGATTTTCTTTTATTTCAAGAAAAATATAAGCTTCAGAAATACTTATAACAGTCAAGGTTGGGCAGCTGAAATTACCTCCTGGTCTGTGGAGACTGCATAATATGCGTTAGAAGGGAGAAAAATGATCCAGAAACATGAAGACTCTTATGAACAACTGAAAAAAAAGAGTCTAGAACATAAATTGTAGTTTTCTTACTGGATATTTATAACTGCTCACTTGTAGAGCTCCTGTCTTTTGCTGAACAGGGCCAATGGAAAACATTTCTCAATTCAACATTCTGCTTGAACCCTCACTGCACAGTGATTGATCATAGCAATTTCTTTCACATAAACAGAATCTTCCAGATAAGCTTGTTGGAGACAGTCTGGGCTATGAATACACTCCGGACCCAAAACTAATATTTTGCTTGCAGTGTTTAAACTCAATGCCAATAGGGCTCAAACTACTTGTATCATGAAGGCAAAACTCCTTTAAGCTTCCTGATTTAATCAAGATGAGGGGAAAGGGCATTGACTAAACACGGTTCTCCTGTAGAGAGGTATCTGTCTTTTCATTAGAGTCCCAACATACCAGCAACAAAACATATGGCTCAGCGTGGAGAGCATCCTTAATCATTAGGAAACTATCCAGCAACTACTCAGCTATCTCATTTTGGAAAGCAGAGAACTGTATCTGGAAGGAAGAAAAATGCAGGACAGCATTTCCTGTGATCCTGAACATTTTCTCATATTGATGATGGCCATAGCTGCCATTGGAGTAGCTGGAATCGTAATTTGAAAGGAGTGTCATTTTCTACAGACAAAAGCCTGGTGTAATCCATTTAAATCATATGATCTTGCAGGCAGATGATCTCACTGCCTGTAGTTTATCACCTCCCCACTGCTCACTAGCTAAATGAGGGTGGATAGGCTGATTTTGTTAAGCATGCCTGCACACCTTGTTAGAAGTAATTTTAATTCAGTTAATTATGTTATAATGTAAAGTGATTGTTATTTTGAAGGATAGATAGAGATAAAGGATATTGGAAAAGAGGAAAAAGACACTCAAATGAAGATAAGTTAGTCTAATTAGCATGGATTGTAGGAAGTCTGCAAAATGTACCCCAAAGGTGGCAGAATTTCTCTAAAAGATATTGCCTATTTATGCTTTCAAAACAATCTGAGCTAAACTATTGGGATCCTTTTCATTATTGCTGGTTAAGGTTTATATTTGCATCTAGATTAAAATAATAGAGGCTATATGTGTAGTATTAAATTAGAATTTTGAATTTTCCTAGTGTATATTTGTTTTAACAATATGGTAGACATCCAAAGCACATTTTCACACAAATGTATCATTTTCTTTTTATTAACAACCTATTTTCTTTGCCTGCCCATCTAATCTTATTACTTGCTTTTCTCAACCAATTTCCCTTTCTGCTTTCATAAAACAATGATGGTAAGTGTAAATTCAATATGTGAGAAAAAGCATAAAAATGTAACTTTATTTTAACCCCTTCACTTTAGAATTTAGCTGAAGAAGTTTGCAAAGACTTGTTTGTCATTCTGGCAACTATTAGAGGTTATGGGTGAAATAATGTCTTTTCTCTTATTCTTTTTCTTTTAAATCCTGGGTTTTGACAAAATATTTATTTATTCATTCTCTCTCTGTGTGTCTCTGTCTCTGTCTCTGTCACACTCTCTCTCTCTCTCACTCTCTCTCTCTCTCTCTCTCTCTCTCTCTCTCTCTCTCTCTCTCTCTCTCTCTCTCTGTGTGTGTGTGTGTGTGTGTGTGTGTGTGTGTGTGTGTGTGTGTGCTCCAAACCTGCCATGACAAATGTGTGGAGGTCAGAGAACAACTTGTTGGAGTCAGTGCTCTCTATTGCACTCAGGACCTTATGCCTATGAGAGGTATTTTTACCTACTCTGCCACTCATGGGACAAGATATTTTTGGTGTTTATTGGAATAAGATATTTTTGGTGTTTCAAATAAGTTTGGTTTTAAACATAATTCTATAGACTGAAAAGTTAATTGGATGAATGTGCATTAGATATAGGATTTACCGAAACCTTATGACACTTGTGTTCACAACTCTTTTTTTTTTTTTTTCTGGTACACCAGTGATAAAAATTAGTTGTGTGTAAGCAGATCCTATTTGATGGTGATTGCTTCAGCTTCCTATGGTTCAAAGCAGAAGAAAGACTCCATAAAAGATGAACACACTGTGATATGTTCTCTCTGAATCTCTCTCTTTTTGTTGTTGTTTTTGTTTTCATGGTCGCTGACAGTGGCCACAACTGTTCCCAACTAAAGTGACAGGCATTTGAGACTGAATGGTTACATTATTGATAAATATGACAAGATTATAGATAAGATTAGACCTTTCAAAGGTAAATTCACATGAATGGTCACCATAGATACACATACTCTGGAATCCCAAGTGCTATGATAAGAAAATATCAAAATAATCCTGTATAAATGTGTGAATGGTACAGCTAGTCAAGAAATGATTTTATGCCTAATGTGAGTTGGAGAGTGCTGAGAGGGAACATTAGGAGGTGGAAAGACCAACTCCTGTGACAAGTTATTTTCTCTAGAGTTTTTATTTAAATTAGAAACAATCTTATTTTACATATCAATCCCAGTTGCCTCTCCCTCCCATCCTTCCATGGCCCAACAAACCCCCCATCCCATCCCCTGTTTTGCTCCCCAGGGAGAGTGAGGCCTTCCATGGGGGATCTTCTAACTCTGTCATATCATTGGAGGCAGGGCCTAGGCCCTGCCCCATGTGTATAGGCTGAGAGAGTATCCCTCTATGGAGAATGTGCTCCCAGATTCCATTCCTACACTAGGGATAAATGCTATTCCACTACTAGAGGCCCCATAGACTGCCTAAGCCTCCTAACTGACACCCACATTCAGGGAGCCTGTTTCTCTCCTATGCTGGTTTCCCAGCTGTCAGTCTGGGGAACATGAGCTCCCCCTTGTTCAGGTCAACTGTTTCTATGGGTTTCCTGAACTTAGTCTTGACCCCTTGCCTCATCATTCCTCCCCTCTCTACAGATGGATTCCAGGAGTTTTGCTCAATACTTAGCTGTGGGTCTCTGCTTCTGCTTCCATCAGCTACTGGATGAAGGCTCTAGGATGGCATAAGAGCTAGCCATCAATTTCATTAAAGGGGAAGGGCATTAGGATAGCCTCTTAACTATTGCTTAGATTCTTAGTTGGGGTCATCCTTGTAACTCTGGACATTTCCCTGGTGTTAGATTTCTCTTTAAATATGTACTGGCTCCCTCTTGTAAGGCATCTCTTTTCTTGCTCTCCACTATTCTTCCCCCAATTCAATCTCCCTGCTCCCTCATGTCTTCCTCATCCCTCTTCTTCTCCCCTTCTCTATCTCGTAACTCCCTCTCCTCTCCTTTTGCATAGGAGCTATGTGGGTTTTATTATTCATCAAGCACACATATTAGTTATCTTTACAAATTTTAAAATAGATCACCTGGAGTAGGGGACCTTCCTCTCCTATCTGTTAACAATGTTCTCCAGATACTTAAGGATTTCCCTTTAAACTGTAAATGACTTCCATATGATGCACAGATATATCATCTGCTCTTTGTATCCTTAGTACATTTCTTGACATGATTGTTTTGTGCTTTTCCCCCATTTCCAAATAGAATGCCACTTAAAACATTCTAACTTCATCTTCCTTTCTCCTAAGAAATCTCAGGTCTCATCAGACTATGCTAATTACTTTGGCAGTTAGCAGAAGCTGATTTTTTTCTATGCTATGTGTTCTACTTCAAAAGCAAGCTGTGGGTAGACAGTGGCATAGCCACAATATCCAGCAATGACATCTCTAAAGCAGGACCTGGTGGCACTCATCTGTAAGCTTTGCACTAAGACAAACAAAAGAGGATGGATCTGAGTTTGAGGCCAAACTTGGGTAAAATACAGTTGTTGCCTCAAAACATAAAGAAAAGGAAGGAAGAAAGGAAGGAAGGAAAGAAAGAATGAAGAAGAGAGGAAAAGAACATGAGAAAGAACACAAGATAACAGGGAAGGAAAAAACAAGAATGAATAAAAAGAAGGGAAGAATTGAAGAAAGGATTATAACTTCAAAGGGAATGAATACAAAGGCAGAATTGGTGGGATTACTTCTCTTGCACCTTTTGCCTTATTCGTCATTGACTTTATACTTAATATTTATATATAATTAAAACAATTTGTTTTTCCTGAAAAAAACTCTTCCTATTAAAAGCAGTACATTTTATGTCATAAAAAGTTAATGAAGCAGTAGTAGGGAAAAAATTTTGCACTGTTTCCTTTAAGATATCAAAAGTATTATATACATTTTAGTCCCATTTTAATAATTATTTTTGCATTTTATTTTCACAGGAATGGATGTGATTTTTTTTCACACATGTTTTCTTCCTTCATTTATTCAGTGGATCTTTACATTAAATTCATTACATTTAAGATGTTGTTTTTGACAAAGGACATATTTGGTAATGGAATCATTGCACTTTTATGTTACTGGGGGGCTACTGCTCTAGTGGGCAGAAAAACAAGCATTATAGATTAAGAAATAAGTGTTGGGGCATATAGAACAGATTGAGAGAATGTAATTATTTCACTAGAAAGGAAGTACACAGAATTCAGTTCTAAATTAGGAGACATTGAGCTCTGCTGTGGTATTGCATGAACAAAGCCTCTAGTTAGTATTTTGATTTTTTTATCTAGCTCTACTATTTATCTACAGAGAAAAACTCAAATGTAACTCAGAAGTACTTTGATGTGATTGAAGTCATAAGAGAATGAAACAGAAAAAATATTTTTGCAGGCAATGCCAATGAGTTAGCTTATGCCATGTCATTTAATCTTTATGGTAGAATTATTCAATTGGCACTTGCATGGTCTCCCTGGAAATAAGGTGGAACCAATAATGCTCTGCTTGCTTGTCCCACATCATAGAGCTTGTGAGTGATGCTGTTGGAATTTGAATCCAAACAGTCTGGTTTCAGACAAAATACCATTAACAAGCAATGATCTTTCTAAGTCTTTCATATTGAGAAATATTTCACTTGTGTTCAAGGCATATGCTAATTTTCCTCCCCCAAATGTATAGGCTCTAATTGGTTAAACAAGAGAATAGAATTTGGTACTTGGAATGTACAAGAGTGAGCCTTTATTTCCCACTACAAGTGTAGTGAGCCTGAGTAAATGCATTTCTGCTGACTCTGGAGAAGAAAAGCATGCATGCAAATGTGAAGGGGTATTTCAGTGTGGAACTCAAAGGAAGAGATCATCCACTTTCATTTTAAAGAATGCAAATAAATATAGTTTAATCTTTTATACATAATTCATGCTAGCAATAACTACTTCAAAATTAATGTCAGCTAATATTAAGATTAGCAGATGAAGTCTCTTAAGCATGGCCATGGGCTGTTCTCACAGATACCAGTTAAAGCCTTTGTGCTTAATTTCCTGAGGCTTATTTTTTTTTCTTTTTGGTATTTCCTAATGAAATATTAAGCTCTTTTAAAAAACAAGATTTATGTGATTAAAAAAGGAAGAATAAATCCTTGCTTAATTCATCACAAAGATTTTTCCTTAAGTTCAGGCACTATGTAAAATTTGGGAGGGTCTTATGGGACTGGATTACAGCTGAATCTATGCAATATTTTCTTCCTCTGTAACTTGACCTCTGAATGTTCATCTCACTAAAGTGTGTTAGTGTCATCCCTTAAACACACTTTAGTGCTCCCAATACTGAGAAAATTGTTAATATTCTACTTAGAAAAATCTCAGAAGGCTGGAAAATAATGGGCGAATGAACACTCAACAGTATGGAAATCTAGTTTGTCTTCTCATGCTTTTCTGATACTAGAAGTTATTTCAAAATTAAATATCATCTAAGAGAAGGAGGGCAAAGTCTTAGCGTTAACTCCCTCCTCTTTCAAAATCGCTCTGGTACCGTCATGTTACCATCTTGTTTTTTACTGTCTCTGTCTCTGTCTCTGTCTCTGTCTCTGTCTCTGTCTCTGTTTGTGTGTGTGTGTGTGTGTGTGTGTGTGTGTGTGTGTGTGTGTTTGTCTGTCTCACTTGATAACATTTTTTTAATGAGGAATTTGAATATTTTCCCTGAATTGATGTTCAGGAATATTTTCAAAAACTAAAAATATTCTCAATATTTTTCTTCACTATCAAAATGCCTACAGGACTTTCCTGTCCTTCTAAATTATGATTTCATTTTTCATAAGATGATGGGTAGGAAATGCTCATATTCAAGGTCAAGGCCACCTGTTTCTCAGTCGAGGATTCATCTATCGCATCTTATACTAGAACATGACTACCACATTTAAGCTTACTTCTCAGAATTGGCACCCTCATAAATCTCTTAATGACTCCAATTAGCTTCGAGATTCACTCCTAGCATTTCCATGCTGAAAGAATTGCCTGTGCCTTCATCCTCTGCCTCAGACATTCTTGCTTTTTATTGATGTTTTTCTTCACTTCTACTTTGTCCCTCTCTTCTCCATTGTTTCTCTTCCTTCACTGTTGACCAACCATATAGATATAAGAGCACCACAGGCACTGCAGAAGCTCAGGAGATATAAGCTAGAACCAACAATATTCAAACATAGATATGGTAAATGATTGATGCTTTGGCTTGTGAAGTTCTAAATCCTTTGTATATCAATATGGAGGACAGATATAATTTAAATGTAGTATACTTTTAATTAAAATGACTAGAAGTTCTTTCTTAAATTTTCTTGTGGCATAACTTTTGATATTTGTCCTTAATAGTTTGAACTACAGACACCCATCTTCATCACTCATTGTCATTCTTGAACTGTTACAGACAGTTGCGAATGGATAGAAATATATAATATAGTTCTTGGAAGGTATCAGGCTCTCAATGTGTAAAAACTGACTTCATCATACTTATTATCTTTTCCAGAAAGACTGGTATATCAACACATTATTTGGAATGCAGGGATGAATTGTTAAGGAGTAACTATCCATTGATAATAATTATTGAAAGTATGTGACAACTCTAATTATATATATAACATATATATATATATATATATTATATATATATATATATATATATAATGGACTGAATGGGAGGAACAGAATTCAGGTATGTCATTCTGTTTTTAGAAGTGCATGCTGTTGGAACACAAGTAAGAAAACCACAGTGACAGACTCAGGCAGAAAAAATATTAGTTGAAACATTGTGATAGTTTATACTATGCCAAATATTTGTTTATTTCCCCATATGATGCTGTATTTTCAATAAGGTAAAGTCATCTTCCCTATTGAATATAGATCAGAATTATAAATTCCCTTAGGCAAAGGAATGTGGTAAAATTAACAATGTTAGACCTTTCTTTAAAAACATACACAGTGCCACAACTGCTAAGAGTAGGAGAAAATGTTTTCCTGATGGCAGAATATCATAATTGGTTCTTTAACAATTTGAACCTCACATACAAGTAATATTTTACAGAATGAGCAGGTTTTCTATAGGCATATATATGCAAGTATACATACATCTATACATATAACATCAATTAATGGGAAAAAAGGCCATAAATTTGAAAGGGAGCAATGAGGGATATTTAGGAGAATTTGCAGAAAGGAAAGGAAAAGAAGGGAGGAACAATGTCATTAAGTCATAATCTCTAAAATAAAATAAGTAGTAAAACAGACAAGCCAAACCATGGTACTAATTTTTTCTTGGAAATCAATTTCCATTTTGTAAGAATGTCCGTGCAATCCAGAAGCAAACCTTCTTACAATAGCCCAAGTTATTATGGCTAAGCCACCACACTCAGGAACTTACGAAGAAGCATCTTGTGTATCCCAAGCTCCCAGGTCTTAAGACATAGGAAATACTGAATGTCCAATATTAAACATAGCAGAAGGTTGTTCATTCAGTCCATGAGTTTTCATTGACATTTGCCCAACTAGGAAATACTAGATAAAGCCATTTATATGCCTCCTGGAATTCATCTAAATTCAACAACAAAATTCTAATTTGAAAAATGTATTCAATTGTTCAGTTGTAAATATATGCCATCATATATTTATTGCTTTTCTAATAGCTGACTTCCATGGTTTTTACAAATGCAAAATTATGTATTCTGTGTGTAAATGTGCATGTGTGTATATTCATATAAGGGTGTTATGCATGTGTAGGTACATGTGTGGTGTGTGGTGAGTGTGTGTGTGTGTGTGTGTGTGAGAGAGAGAGAGAGAGAGAGAGAGAGAGAGAGAGAGAGAGAGAGAGAGAGAGAGAGAGAGAAAGAAAGAAAGAGAGAGAGAGTTTGCTTAGGAATGATCCACATTGTTTTGTGAAGCAGGGTGTCTAATTGATTCAGAACTTGCACACCACCAAGTCTTCCTTTTAAAAAGGGGTTCTAAGACTGACACTAATGCCCTCATGTTTTTCAAGGCAAGCACTTTACTAATTAATCTATAACCCCAGTTGCTACCCACCTCCTAAGTCATGTGTTCTTATGAGTGATATAGAGATCCTGATATCAGGAAGTCATAAAACTCTACTTCTATTTCCTTTCTAACTCAGTTTTGCCTTATTTGGCACTTCTAGTTATACAAACAAAACAATGTCACATGTAAAAGATTAAATAGGATGGTTTGTGTAAAACATTTCTGTAATATGACAAGCACACTCTCCATGTTAGCACTTAGGAATAATGGAAGAAAACAGGAAATATCAATAAGTCCAGAGTTGCCAATCTGATCCTTCTTGACAAAGAAAAAGAAGGTTTTATTCATAAGTATAAGGTACCTCCTGTAGATGTTTGAAACACTGTAAAATCTGTTTTCCACCTTAAAAACCTGATAATTAATAATCTTCACACCTCTTTAGATAATTTAGCAGAGATCGATTTTCTGAGGTGGTGTTACATCTGTAGTAATTCTTAGATCAGTTTTTGCCACAAAAATAAGAGCAGAGTATCGTAAGTAATTAAAATTAAGCTGCCTGAAAACACTGTGATAAAAACCATAGCATGAGATCTTCTACAATCTAAAGATATATTTTAGAACCTTAAAGCAATGTACCCAACACAGAGTTAACAACAAAGGAGAGATAGAATAATATATCTGTTAAAACTCTGAAAAATAAAGTACAGGATGTATCTTTTGTAGACATTCAGATTTAGAAAATTCATTTCTCCCGTACATATAAATTATTTTATATGTATATCTATCTATCCATCTATCTATTTATATTTTTCTCTTATTTCTTCATTCTCTTCTCCTATCTTAGACCCCAACCTCAGTCCCTCCTCCCTCCATTCTTTTCCAGTTCCTCTACCCAAGTCTTCTTCCCCAGATCTCCTCATCCTCCATTTTCCTTCAGAAAAAAGCAGGTCTCCCAGGGACATCAGACAAACAGGACACAACAAGTTACAATAAGACTACGCACATTACCCACATATCAAGCTTAGATAAGGAAACCCAGTAGGAGGAAAAGCGTCTCAAAAGCAGGCAAAAGAGTAAGACACGTCCTACTTCCACTTTTAGGAGTCCCATGGAAACATTAATGTATACAACCATAATATATATGCAGAGGACCTAGGTCAGACCCATACAGGCTCCCTGATTATTTCACTAGTTTCTGTGAGCCCCTATGAGCCCTGATTAGCTCATTCTGTGGACTGAGAATCCACAGAATTTCCTTGGGTTTCCTTGAGTCATCTGACTCCTACAATCATTCCTCCCCTTCTGCAGAATTCTCCAAACTCTGCCTAATGTTTGACTGTGGAGCTCCCATCAGATGCCAGATGAACCCTCTTTGATAATGATTATAGTAGGCTTTTATCTATTAAGATAGCAGAAAATGATCAGGAATTGTCTCTTTGTCTTTTATTTTTTTTCTTTTCCAGGCATGTTTGGTTCTATCCTAGGACTCTACGTTATCCAGCCTCTGGTTCCTAGACAACCACTGGTCTTCTAACATTGGTTGGCCACTCTCACAATTTCTGCCACACCTTTACTCCAGCACTTCTTGAAGGGAGGACAAATTGTACATCAATGGTTTATGGCTGGGGTGGTATCCCAGCCCCTCCACTGGAAGTCTTTCCTGGTTACAGAAGAAGGCCTGTTCAGGCTCCATATCCCTCATTATTAGAAGTTTTCAGTAGTTTCACCTTCATAGATTCCAGAAAAAAAGCACTGACCACATTCTCTCTTGTTTGTGTGTATGTGTGTACATGTGTGTATATGTGTGTGCACAATATGTATGCTTATATGCCTCTACATGCACATGCGTTTGTGTGTATGTACACATATGTGTAGAGGTATGTATGTGAACATTAGTGTTTTCCTAGAAAAATATCAACTTTCTTTTTTAAGGAGGTATGTCTCACTGATCCTGGATCTTAATGATTCACTTCAGTTGCTAGCAAGCTCCAGGGATTCTCATATATTTGCCTCCAAAACATAGGGATTACAGATGACCACTGCAATGCCTGGCAATTTAATATAGGATTTGGGGTTCACAATGCATGTCACTACGATTATATGGTAACAATTCTCCCAAGTAAATAATTTCTCCAGACTCTGAGTAATACTTTATGACACTGAATTTAAAATAATATAAAGAATAAAAATGGTTTGTTTGATTCAAGATTACCTCATACAATTTCCCCATTTTCTCAAATCATATTTATAACCTCATAGCAGAAAGTAAAAACCCTCATAAACACAAAGGTTTGTAATGAAAGGTAAAATTATAGTTAAAATACTATGTAGACTTAAAAAACTATACAATCTAGAAAATATTCTAGATTAAGAATGATCATATAGTGGTAGTAACTGTGGTTCAGCAGTTAAGAGCATGTATTACTCATAATGAGGACCCAAGATCTTTTCTCATCCTGCACATCAAGAAGCTCAGAAAAACAATAAGCACTTATAACTCTTGCTCTTCATTATGTGACACCTCAGGCCTGAACACACACACACACACACACACACACACCCCTAAGATAATGGGGTGGAGAGATGGTTTAATAATAAAAGGCCCTGTGGCTCAGCTTTGCTTCCCAGTACCCACTTAGCGGTTTGCATTCACATCTCCAGTTCCAGGGCATCTGATGTTCTCTTCTGGACTATACTATTGCGGTACACATACTTATATGCAGGCACATTGTATATTTCTAGCAAATAAAAAATACAGAAAAGGAGGATCTTTGCCAATAAAAATGATATCTTGTTTAATAAATAAATGTATACATATTAAAATTTAGCCATCAGAGTCTTATTATCTACATTAAAGATAAGCCTTTAAGAATTATAGGGATAAAAGGAAAAGTGCTAAACTTGAAAAGCTCATGACTTTAAAAAGAAGCTCAAGTCAATGTGTTCTCACATCTATGATATTAACTGTTGGCAGAAAGGAGATATTTATAAAATGGGTATCTGATCAAAGAAGGAGGAATTCAGTTCACTCCAGATTTAAGGGTCATTCAAACATTAGGTATCTGGGTATGGAATTAAACACCCAATTTGTCCCTAAAGTCACTGACACTACACAAATGCCATTTTGCATACCTATATTTTAAAATTCATTTATTATGTACCCAGTGTTCAGTCTGCATGTAGACATGCACTGTAGGCCAGAAGAGGGCACCAGATCTCATTATGGATGGTTGTGAGCCAGCATGTATGTGGTTGCTGGGAATTGAACTCAGAATCTCTGGAAGAGCAGCCAGTGCTCTTAACTTCTGAGCCATCTCTTCTTGCACACATACTAAATAACTCATTTTTCACACAAGGCATAGGTGTGCATTTCCATGTGTGTTTTAAGATGTGGATAAGACATTTGCCATCCTGATGTGTCATTATGCCTAACTTGTGTTTTATTTAACTAAAATTAAAATATAAAGTTTAATCATAAAATTGGAAAGAACATTGAATCAAATGGGAAATACAAAACTAACAAGTTAGAAAAGTGAATAGCAAGGTGCTTAGAAGTGGAAACCAGGGGTCAGAGTACCTGAGTTCATAAAACACTAGGATGCTTGAAAGTTAAATTAATGTTAATTAGAATGGTGATACAGAGATGGATTTAGGAAACTGGCTTCCGTGCTCTCATTCTTTGCAATTCCTTTCCCTACAGGTTCTACTCTCATATTGGTTGTGTTGAGCTCATTAGTGGCCTTCCCCCAGAGGATGTGGTATTTCTTTATATACCATATTATTTAAGTGCAGATTTTGGTTTAAAGGATATTTATCTTTCTGAAATGCTTCAAAATTTTCAATACATATTTGATCTTGTATTATTTAGCAAGCCAATATGTTCACAATGCTGAAACAGCTCACAGCATTATGCATCCAGATAGTTTTGCTTTATAAATAGTGTCATATGAGAAAGAATGGGGAGTGGTTACAGATGCTCAGTCAGTCAAGTATTTGATTAGACTTAAGTAGTGAATGGGGAGAAAGTCATGTTATTTACCATTGCATGGTGGGCTTTTTTTCTTTCTTAGGTTTTATTTTCTTGCTTTCTGTCTACAGAAAGGCTATGGAGAAAATAGTCTTTGTGCCTGGTAAGGCTTATAAAAAAACACCATTTAACTCTCTCATAAAGTAGCCAAAGACAACCAAAAGTGAAACAGCATTACGTATTGCACTGAAACTTTTTTTATAAATGATGGCAACCTGCCAGACTTGGCCTTATGTCTTCTGTAACTCATGTAAGTTATGCATGAGAAGGCTAAAGCAAAGGATGAATAAGATTTTTTAACCACAATTAACTGAATTATCATGGGAACATGCAAATTTGTATGCTTGCCGAATTTATTAATGTCTATCTCAGAATGCACACTCCACCAATATCACTTGAATAATATGGTTGAATGCAATCCCACAGATTCTTTGTCTGTTGAAATTCCTTGTACAGATACTCATTAACTTCCCTGGGGAATTTAAAGGGTCTGTATTCATTGAGTCTCTGCTTCTAATTTGCTTGGAATCTACTTTGAAGGCAGCATCTCTGAGAGCATCATAATCTGAGGATCCTGAGCCATCAGGAGTATGGTCTAATTTATTCCCTTTCTATTCCCCCACATAATACTTGAGACATAGTGGACCCTGAACAGGTAAGTGCAAGTAGGATTGGTAGGCTGGGAACCCTTAACAGACAGATGTGAGGAGTATTAGTAAGTTAGCATCTAAGATCCAGAAAATACCTTTAAGGCCTTGAACCAATTGAACAGAATGCCTTAATGATTACTTCCATCTATGTTTTCTAATCCTAACAAGTATGTAGCTATGAGAGGATGAACAGAAAAGAAGCCTCACCTCCAGTGACCTTCAGGACTCAACTTCATCAGCCTGTCTCATTAGTAATACATCCCTTCACTAATACTAGCATCTCAAAGGCCCATATCCATCTCACTGACTGTACCAAAATATTTCTCAAATTCACTTTACTTAAGGACATAGCTGCTTAATTATACAATGGGGTTTCATGAGCATCCCTCTTCTTCCCATTCTCGTTTTCCACAAACATGATTTGGATTCTCCAGATGGAAAACGTTGGTGAAATCAGCAAACATGGGCTTGTAGTTTGTGTTATAGAGAAGGAATTATGCAAACTGAAAGATGATAGATATTTTGATACCTGTACCAGAGTAGCCACAGTGAATGCAAAATAGATTGGGTCATGTGTCAAACTACCATTAATGGGTTGTGTTCCTCAAGTCATATTTGCCCTACTACACTGAAAATATAAGCATGCATTTTAGTACCTCACAGAGCAAAAGAGGAGCACCCTGTGATGCTGATAACCTATGGTAGGCCAAGTAAGATAGAAAATATTGTTTTCTCAAGTTTTTCTTCAAAACCTAATTTGAAGATTATCTCTTCTACTTTTTTTCATTTACAACTCGGTATTTATTAAAATAATATAGTAAAGCAAATGGGTCTGTTATACACTGCACTTGCCCACTCTTTTCTTTGTAGCTTACATGAGGATCCAGTACTAAACATGGTGTCGTCCAGAGACAAGAACTTTGACCGGAGGGTCAAAATGTGAAATGTGCTTGCTCATCAGTTTCCAAACCCTGAATGATTTGTATCCAGAGGTTGTTGGCACAAACTGGCCCTGGTAATTGATCATAGTGGGTCACATGGAAGTTGGATCTGAGGAGAAGTCCAAGTTCGGAAGCCTAATGGGTGTTCTATCCAGGGATGATTCACATGAGAAGAGATGACATCAAGGCTGTCAGGAGAATTCATGTTGATTGGATATCCCCAGCAGCACTGTGGATAACATTATCCATCAAGACACCCCCTTCTGGGATGATTTCATCTTCTCTGGGCCTCAGACACAGGCAGGAGCATTTCTTGGGCATGATATAGCTTCAGTATCTCTTGCCCCTTCCATCCACTCCCTCCTACTGAAAGTGAATCTTCCCATCTTCTACAACTGTTGGAATGGCTGGTTCACTAGATCTCCTCTTCAAGGGGAGAAGTAGGGGAAGAACACAATCTTCTGTTCTGCTATTAACCCAGGGTCTCCTTTTGATCATGTCTGTCTTCACAGCTCAATTTGTGTTTCAGAATATTGAAAGTGGCTGTTGCTTTATTATTTTGTTTCTTTTGTGTTAGGGATGACATAATATCTTCACAAATATAGTCAGTTGTTTTCATAGTCTCTATGATCCTTGGAAGGCTTTATTTACTTGGAGGAAATACATGCATCTTAAATGTGGCCCAGCCAACTGCTTTCCAGGACTTCACATATTGTTAAACTATGCCTCAGGGGGACCAAGAGTAATCGTGCAATGATGGTATGACAGGGTATTGACAGGTGACAGGGGACGGCAAACTTTGTGTGGGTGATGAGCCTGTACAAAGCATGAGCTGTGGTTTCTTCATATGGGAAATATCCTGTGACCAGTGCATAAAGGAGAATTCCCATGCTCCACTTATCGCCTGCCGGGGCATCATAGCGTTTTGCTGCCAAGATCTCTGGAGCCATATAGAGCAAGGTGCCACAGTTCTCCTGCAACATCTGCCCTTCTGCTACTTGAGTTGCCATTTCAAAGTCACAAAGCTTGATATTTCCTGCATTGTCAATAAGGATATTATCTAATTTAATATCCCAATGTGCAATGTGTCTTTGATGGAGATGGTGCACTGCAGACACGAACTGTTTGAATATTACTCTAGCTTCTTTCTCCTTGAGATTGTCTATGTCCCTGAAGAACATCTCCAAATCCTGTCCTGCCACATATTCCATGACCATGTAAGTTTTTTTTTTCTGTGTGTTTATAAATTGCAAAAATTGAACTATGTTTCTGTGTTCCAAAGACTGATGGATCTCTACTTCAGAGATGTTGTCAGCCACAGCATTGTGCTTTTTCTCAAGCACCTTGACAGCAACCTTTGTATTTGTAGGAAGGTGACAGGCAAGCTTCACCTCCCCAAATGAACTACAGCCTAGAGATTTTAAGATTCTAAAATCCTTTTCAAGGATGTCCTCTTCAAAGGGGCTGGCCATGATATTTTCCTCAACTTCAACCTCTTTATCTTGTAGGTGATTCCTGGGGAAAACAATGAGGCTGAAGTAAAAAAATCCCGCAATTTCTCTTTCCACAAGGTATCTCTTCTACTTTTGGATGATGTGACTTTTATCTACAATTTAGATATGAAATTCACTCCAGCTATTAATTTAAGTAATTCCATGTATTTCCTAGCCAATTGCTTCCCCAATAATCAGTTTGACATAGAAAATGCAAGTGATTAAACTCTTACCATTTTAGTTGCACTATTGTAGTCCTGTGAATTCATGTTGGGAAAGCCAGGTTGGCAAAAAAGCTACAAAGTTCAGCTACAGGCATAGAGGAGAACTTCAGAGAATATAGCTGAAAGAAGTAGTTGGGACTTAGCACTTCCATTTCCATCTTAATAAAGGGGATGCTGGTTACTAAAGGGACAAGAAGTAGTAAATAATGATTTGGGATTCATGGTGAAGCAAAGTTAGTGAAAGGCAAGCTTTGCTTTAAAGTCTGTTTATGAAAAATTCTCACATAGCAACTTTCTTCTCACACATTCTTCTAGGATGATGAGAGTCACTTCTTCACTCAAAGCAGGTTGCTTCTTAGGAAAGGAAATTTTGACCAGTCATCCCTGTTAGAAAAACTCTGATTTTAGGCTAACGATAGCAATGCTGGGAATGCTTCCTCCTGAAAGTATAAAATATCTTCAGTTCAGAAAGTTCTTATGTGACAGGACCCCTGGAAACCCCTCTGGATGGGTCATTCATTAAGAAGAAAACAGAGGAAAATACTTAGTAACTACTGGACATAAGCTGAAGATTGTGTTCTGCATCATAGTGTAGATCATGTTTGAAGGACTCAGACTAATGTGACCATTCCTTCACTTTATTTCCCACTAAAAACAGAGTCATCACATTAAAGTCTAAGACAGAAATACTAATTAAATGTCTCCTCCCAGAAGATTAGAAAATGCGTCTTAAATTTTTAGCTCTAAATGAATCAATTAACTCTTAGTACAGCATGTGCTTTTTAAATGTATATATACATAGATATATATGTAAATGGATTACCCAGTTTAGAAGAGTTAACCTCTTCTTCCAAAGGAAGGGTCCTCTGTGATTGTGGGGTGACATTCTTATTTTCTTTATTTTTTCTCTTATTTTTTTTAAGGCAGGGGTTCTCTGTGTAGCTTTGGAGCCTGTCCTGGAATTAGCTCTTGTAGACCACGCTGGTCTCGAACTCATAGATATCTGCCTGCCTCTGCCACCTGAGTGCTGAGTCTAAAGGTGTGTGCCAGTGTGGTAGCATTCTTAACATCAACAGAACCTATAAACACTGAGGCTAAAAAGTGCTACAGTAAACCCAGGAACCGATCCATCTCTTTATATGAAAAAAAAAAAAAACAAAAAACAGTAGCTGAGCAGGTAAGTGTTTTGTTCAAGCATACCTGGCTGGATAATTTCGTTAGTGGGAATGAGACTTGGACTTAGTCCCACTGAAATAATTTAAAAGAAGTGGATCTAATGAGTTGTAGGTTAATGAATAGAATACATTCATCAGGCTAATGCAGCAAAGCCCAGGATATTGAGAAAACATAAAATGACTTAGAGCTAATTAAGTACAGGGAGAAATTAGAAAATGAGGCTTAAGACAGAATATTAATAATACAAGAAGACATTTCATCTCTGTGTTCTCAAAGCTCCTATGCTGTGCTATATCTCACATCTATTCATATTTCATTTTTTCAGTGACTTAAATGTGTCCTGCCCCAGGTACCCACATTTTTTAGGTCCATACAACAGGAATTTAAAATGTGTATTTAGAGTTAGGGTCTTTACAGGGTTTAAGTTATAGCTTGTGGGTATGTACTTTAATCATGGTTGGCTGATATTATGGTGTTGCTTTTATTTAGTCACCTTTGCTTAAATTTGTTTCCTACCTCATTCTTATAAGCTGGGTTTCCTATATAACAATGAAACTCTTAATGACACTAACATCTACAGTATGTCTTTCTCACTTAAGCCTGCAGAATGAAAAGGAGATACAATGCCATTCAAATACTTCTCTACTGTGATGACCCATTGCTTAAAATCCTGCTTCCTCCCTAGTCAATCCTATGCTGCCCATTACTTTCACATTTCAACTCAGTAGGTCTTTTCTATTAAACCAATTCGATGATAATAGGAAAAAAAACATAAACAAAACTAAAATAATAAAAGGTTTTAAAACTGATCACATAGCCAGCCTAGCTTATCCAAACAATGTTAAGTCTCCAATTAAAGTAGGATTTAAACCAACAAATGAAATTTTGGAAAGAAAATGTTGACATGTTTGATCTCAACTATTATGTTCACCAACAAATTATTTATAGCATGCATATGTTTGAAGTTTCCTGAAAGGATCATTGTTGAACTCCTGAAATAAATTCACATTTCCTATAATAGCGTTATTTTTGAGAGTATCTACAGACGCTGATTAATAAATGAATAATGATTTCATAATCATATATAAAGCTAGGTTACTTATTAACATCTAGAATTTCACTATTCTACCCACCATTTGGAGCTCTGGCAGTCACCAAAGGTGATTCAGTCAAGAGGGTTTGTCTGAAGATAATGCCATGAAAGGATATTTATACAGATGCAAGGCAGGAACCATGTGTGATGGTGCCAATGTGTACCAAGAGACAGATGCTGTACCTAAGGATGCAGGAAAAAACACTGGATCCTGAGAAAGGAGAAGAAATAATTCCAACCAGGGATTCAGCTAGAGGGTAACAGCCACTGTCAGAAAGCTGTATAGTCAGGGGTCATCCTTCCTACTCAGTTTTTCATGTACTGCCTGAAGTTTTTAAAGCAGTAGAATTAGAGATCATTCAGGGTCCTATGTATTTCTGCTTCAACTTCATAAATGTTGGGGTGGCAGCTGTGAATAGTGGTGATGGGGAAGGATCATAATGAATCCAGTCTTCCATATCTACAGCATCCTATGGCACTGATGCAAAATACTTAGGAAAAAATTATACTTGTACTCATGTAGTAAAAACTTTTTCCTATCATCAGTCCCCAAAAGAATACAGCATAATGACATTTGCATAGCATTTATATTTTATTAAATATTATAAGTAATTTAGAGACAGCTTAAAGTGTACTGAAGACTATACAAAGGTTGTATGCAGACACCTCTATAAAGAGATGTAAGCAGACTGCAGAACACCAAAGAGTCTCAGAAGCAATTCTTCAGGGACACTGATTACAACATGGTTCTCATCCCATCTAACTGAATCGCCTTAAACCTTACCCACTTAGGGGGAGAAATCAGAAATATCTGAAAGAATATTCATTTTTGTCATGAGCAGAGAACAAAAGATTTATATCATTGTCTGACTGAAAATGAAGAAGAATAATATTTATTTTAAAGAAATGATGGGAGAACTAGGCTTGGTTTCAAACAGCTAAAGGAATTGTAAAGAATTTTCTTCTTGAATGCATCTGCACATGGGTCAGAGCATCCAAGAGCTCCACACCATATGAGAAAGGAGCTGTAAACAACTTTCTGGTCCAGAGCTGTGTGGGTGGACAGAAAAGTGGGCAATCATTGAAATTGAAGATCATGAGGTAAGAAATGAGGGAGCCAGAAGTTCAATCTGGCAGTTTCATTTTGTAGAGCACTGTAGTGAGACATCTCTGCTCTGAGCATGCTCCCGTGCCACATATGGAGTGATAGCAAAGGTATCCTTGGGAAAAAGGGCTTATATTTCTCCTAGTTGTTCTATGTGGGTTTTTTTGTACCCTTGACAGATGAAGTAACAAATTTAAATTATTTAACTCACTCATCCAAAGTCAAAATTAGTGAGGGATAAAGTTGTAATTTAAATGCAAGTCTGAGGATTCTATGCCAGGAGCTAAGAACTACTTGTTGTCTGAGAGCTATGAGGATAGTTTTTTACATGAAATTAATGTATCTTCACTAAATGCTACTTCTCATTCATTTCTCCAATCAAATCTCAAATGAATTATATCATGCCCACACCCATTTATTTCAGGATTTTCTTTCATTTCTAATTGTGTTTGACTTGCTTTATTGGGGTGTGTATGTCCCGAATAGAGATGCTACTAAACCTAAATGTTTTTCCTTATCATCTTAATTTATCTGACACATTACCTGTTAAATAAGCCTGAATAGTACTTCTCTATATAATCATTTGCCAACACTTCTGACAGTTGCCCCTAGAGATGAACTCCTTGTCTTTTTATTCAACAAACAATAGGCTGACATTTAACAATCTGAGTTTATAGGTTTCCTGGGATAATATTCGACTGTTTGCTTTGGATATATTTCCTAAGCACTAAAAATTGGATTATTCCAAGGACAGGCCTATCTGTGTAAGAAAAGGAATTAACACATAATCTCACTTCGTTCTCTTTCTGAGAACTGTTGGTTGTTGTATTCTCAAAAATCCTGGGGTATTCCTCTGGCATGTGCACCAAATGAAAATCATGAGTACTATGATGCACTCACATATGATGCACAGAGATGCCTCTGTGGTGTGTGTGTTTGTGTGTGTGTGTGTGTGTGTGTGTGTGTGTGTGTGTGTGTGTGTGTGTGTGTGTTAAATTTTAAGATAGTAACTAAGACACTGTCACCAAACCACTAAACCAAAGAGGTAGTAATAGTCATCATTTCCCCACCACAAAAATGAAGGGTTTGGACATATTTGGGGCTGCATTGGTAACATGATTTACTGACTTTGAAGAGTAGTAAACTAATTATTTAATATTTTAGTTGGCATATACGCAGGTACAGTCAAATGCTTACTTTTAAAAAGAGGATGTTTTGATGCTTCAATTATTTCAATACTACTTTGTTTCAATAAAACAAATCTTTTTGTTTATTTTTTCAGATTTGTTTTCATTTCTTATTTTTAATTTGTTTTATTAGGTCAAGTTAGGGAACAAGCTTATTTCACATGTAAGTCCCTTCTCCCTCTCCCTCCCCTCACTCCCATCTCTCCCCCCTCACCCCCAACCTACCCCCCACCCTATCCACCCACCACTCCCCAGGCAGGGTAGGGCCCTCAAGGGGGCTCTGCAAAGTCCACCAAATCTTCCTGTGCAGGGCCTGGGCCCTTCTCCAGGGCCAGAGTGTATCCCTTCACATGGGATGGGCTCTCAAAGTCCCTTCTTATACCAGGAAAAAATAATAATCCATTAACAGAGGCTCCCTGAAGTGCAGAGGCCTCCTTATTGACATCCATGTTCAGGGGTCTGGATCAGTCTGGTACTGGCCTCCCAGACAGCATCTGGGGTCTATGTACTCTCCCTTGTTCAGGCCAACTGTTTCTGTGGGTTTCTCCCGCCTGGTACTGGCACCTTTGATCTTCTTTCCTCCCTCTCTTCAACTAAATTCCCGATTTCAGTGTATATCTGTGGATGTCTGTCTCTGCTTCCATCAGCCACTGGATGAGGGCTCTAGGATGGCATAAAGAGTATTCATCAATCTCATTTTAGGGGAAGGGCTTTTAGATTTTTTATTTGAATTAGAAACAAGATTGTTTTGCATGACAATCCCAGTTCCCTTCACCCTCCGGTCCTCCCCTATCCCCCCCACACCAACAACTAAAACTGTACCTATCACATATCCTTTCTGCTCTCCCTGGATGGTGAGGACTTCCATAGGGTGTCATCAGAGTCTATCATATCCTTTGGGATAGGGCCTAGCCCCACCCACTGTGTCTTGGCTCAGGGAGTGTTCCTCTATGTGGAATGGGCACCCAAAGTCCACACCTGTGCTAGGGATAAGTACTGAACAACTGCTGGAGGTCCCATAGATTTCTGAGATTTCCTCACTGAAACCCAAGTTCCTGGGGTCTGAATCAGCCCCAT
Organism: Cricetulus griseus; assembly: GCF_003668045.3. Classification (NCBI taxonomy): domain Eukaryota; kingdom Metazoa; phylum Chordata; class Mammalia; order Rodentia; family Cricetidae; genus Cricetulus; species Cricetulus griseus. Next base: position 39,781,740 of record NC_048601.1, on the reverse strand, counting down.
GATGGTATCCCAGCTATCAGCCTGGGGAGCAAGAATTCCCCCATGTTTAGGCCATCTGTTTCTGTTGGTTTCATCAGCCTGGTCTGGACTCTTTTGCTCTTCACTTGTCCTTCTCTGCATGTGGATTCTAGTTCAGTTCAGTAATTAATTCTGGGTGTCTGCTTCTACTTCCACCAGCTGCAGTATGAGGACTATCAGGTGGCATATAAGTCAGTCATCAATCTCATTATCAGGGGAGGGCATTTAATGTAGCCTCTCCTCTGTTGCTTAGATTGTTAGCTGGTGTCACCTTGTCCATCTAAAGACATTTCCCTAGTGCCTGACTTCTCTATAAATCTAAAATGTCTCTCTTTATTATGGTATCTCCATACATGGACCCCTGGAGATAGGGAAAGTTTCAAGATCCCCTTAGCAAATTGAGAGCACGGGAAGATGGATGAGGGAGCTAGGAGAATGAGAAGGGAAGAAGAGGAGGAATGCAAAGGACATGATGGAGCAGGAAGTTTGAGTCAGGGGAAGAATAGAAAATAACAATAATGGAATCAAATCCTTTAATTTCGGTTTCCTTATCAGTAATGATATTGAAAGAAATTAGGAGGAACCAAAGGCAAAGGGTGCAGAAGGATGTTTGACTTCTCTTTATATGGTCATTATTGTTATTATTATTATTAATTACTATTATTTATTATTCATATAACTGTTTCCATGCCTGATTTCATTGACCTCCATTCAAATGCAGAGAACTGACTCAAGATGCTTCAGTTACAAATCCCTAGAAAAAACCGTCACTTTGTCCAAACAGATCTAGGAATTTATCCTTGACTAAGTCATCTTTTGCTAAATGAACTAGCTCACAATTCCATGACTTCTAAGGCTAGGTTGATAGAACTGGTGGTAGCATTTATTCCCTGAAAGATGGTCATACCCAGCCATGTCCAACACATTTCTGTTTCTGTATCCTATAGAATGATTGCTTTTCCCAAAATCACTAGATCTATTTTCTTTGTTGTCTTATTGAAGTCAACTTATATTTAAAATCAATTATAAATTTCTACATATTTAACTCAGCCTGCTTTTAACCACAGAGGGGACTCACTACCAGCACTGCGGAGATTTATCTAAAAAACTCTAAAGGAAAAGAAGTGTAATACCCAACTGACCATCAAGTCTGAACTCTACTATTATTTAGTTTCCAGAATTTCTGAAGCAACCCTAGCAATAGTGTCACTTTTATTATTTCAACTGAATTTATAACACATCACATATTTTAGAGAATGCTCTCCTTCCAACAGAAGAAAGAATAAGCACAAAAATGATGTTTTAGCACTGTGATGTCTCTTTATAGGATCTCTTCTCAATTCCTCAGCCAAAGGCATTTTGACTTCTTCACTACAGTAGAATCATCACAGTGAAGATACTCTGATATAGTTCACAACCTTTTTCTGTCAAAGACAGGGGAAATAGACATCAGAATAAAGAGAAATTGAGCATAGGAAACAGAAAAAGAGCAAATTCTTAAGGAAGCTGCTTGCTTTACACTGTAATACCCATAATAAAAATTTATATATTACATTTCTCATTTCTAGTTCCTTATTGGGTTTTTGAGGAAGTGAAAATGTAGAGTAACTTAAGTTAAATATCACATGACATTTGTCCCTTGGTTTTTGGGGTTTGAGATTAAGTAATTTATCCATTCTATAATGCTTTTAAAATATTTACTGTAGTGGTTGTCAAATCAGCTTGGCATGGTTCTTGTAACAAGTGAGCAACTTCAATGTATGGCAACACTAGCAATCAGGTTTCCCAAGGATGAAATGCAGATCTCTCAAAGTCTGCCTTTCCCCTTGTTGAATTTATCTATTTGTCTATCTGTACACTTAAGCAGACAAGGCATACATCTTTTTATCATTACCAGTATGAATTTGTAGCCAAAGCATGAATTTCCATGAAGGCAGACATTACTCTGGTTTGATATAGAGTCATGGATTTATCTTGGGAGTTATCTGAAGATAATGACATTGCTTGTTATTAGATACCACATTGAGTTATTGCTGTGTGTCTGGTCAGAAGTGGAAGACTTACCTGGGTAAAATTCACAGCAGACTGTGCATTGGAACAACAAAGTGACAGAAGATGGCAGAAAGTGAGTGAGGGTCTGGGTTTGCTACAAATTGGCAAATCAAGTATTTTTTCATCTGGCTATGAACTCTCTGAGATCATCAAGCAATATTTAATGAATTTACTTTATTATTAATTCATTTATATTTCTACATCAGTAGTATTTGATGTCTATGGGCAAAAGAATGAATGGATAGATATATTATGAATGTATGTATGTATGCATAGTTGAAGGAATGGATAGATGAATTGTTGCAGGACATAGGAACTTATCTTTATAGACTAGGACATAGACTATATTCTTACAAATTTTTCGTGATCAATAGAACTTCCTAGCATTGTATTCATTCGTTACTTAGAGATAACATCCAATCTGGTCATTTCTATACTCTTTGCTTCTTGTGCTCTCTCATCTCCTTACCCAAAGCTGTAATTGCATATTCCTTCTGTTACTTTAGTGTGGCACAGGGATCTCCTATTTCGTGGATTTTTCTTCTTCATCACAATAGATGTGTTTCTTTCTTAACACATTTCTTTATTATTCACATAATAAAGGGATGTCGCTTGCAATTGAGATCAATGGCATCTTGATGCCAAAGCAATGAGAAATGAATTTCAGTACTTCTTAAGTATCCACTCCAGTATGCTTTGTCATAGCATGGGTTAGAGGAAGACATTGATATGATTTTTGACTTCCCCTATAGCCTCATGTTTTTATGACCATACCTCTCTACTCACCTAGTCTAGCTTCACATTTCCAGATTTTTGGGGGGAAAATACTTTTTATCATTCATCAAGCAAAAGTTGCAAAGTATGTAGCAAGAGAAAAATTATATAAAAATTGGGCATTAAACAGTAATATCAGCCTCAAAACTCATACAATACTGGTTTCTTACATCTTATAATAATTTAAAGTTTTTTTTTTAATCTTATTCTGAAATACCTGTATTTTCTAGTTTCACCAACAGATGATACTAGTGGTTTCTATAATTTTTCATAAATAGCCTTTTGTGGAAAATCTATAATCTTGTGAAATTGAGGATGAAAGGAAATGGAGAGAGACTACACATATAGATTTGTTAGCTTATTAAATTTATGGTTTTGATATGCTATTAAATTTTATTGTTGTGTTCAGAAATTTGCAAAAATATCACAGTAATTTTTTGGCAGATTGGAGAACATTACAATTCTTTCAACCAACATGCAATTATGCACTAATTTTGAATTAAAATATTTGAGAGATTGTCATTAAAGTGACACATAGATATATTTTTCATCATAGAAAGTTAGGTATTTATTTCTCTGTCTACAACACAAAGTCACTGGAATAAATTATCATCCCCTCTCTACTATGCATTCTGTAGCTGGAAAACAACATGAAGAAACCAATTCAAAGAATGATGATGTTGTTATGGAATAAAACCTGTCATCACTGGGTCTAAGCACTGACATGGAGGTCTCCAAGGATTGTTGTGAGTGGAAAGATCATCTAATGACTGTAAGCCAATGATATTCATTTCTATTCTTCTGAATTTTCTAAATGTAATTCACATTCTTCAAGGCATTTTGAGAACTGAAGAACTTTTGTTTGAGTCACCTCCCACCCAAGTCTTACTGTGCATATTTTGTAATTACCTTTTCCACTGTCCCTACATTCACATAAAATGGTTGTTTTGTATCACTATTTTTGGTTACTGACTATCCAGGAAGTTTATAGCCTATGTGCCACCTTCTCAAAAATTCATGTCAGACATGGTTGTTAATCGATTTATCAATCCAAGTGTACAAAAAAAAAAGAGATACAGAAACGCAACAGGTGTAAGGGGTCACTTGCTGTGATGTGCATTTACAGAAAGATGTCATGGATCAAACAAGAGTTGTGAGCATCAGCAGGACATGGCTTTCAAAGGGCAAATTCTGAAAAAGCTCACACAAGGTTGCCTTTCAAAGGAAGCCATATCCTTTAAAGTAGATATTTAGGTAGTTTAAAATGGAATAATTTACTTTATTATCATTGATAAGAGATATATATGTTGATAGAAGATTCATGAATATCCTATATATGTTTGAACCAAAAATTATATAAGCTATGGTAATTCTTGCTTAAAGGAAGTAATACTTTATAATTCTAATTATCAATTCATTCTTTCAGAAATGAATAAAAGTGGGTGGCTTATAAGGTTTAATTTAATCAGTTCTTTGAGAATTGCATGCACATATTTTAATACTACTCATCCACCTACCCCCAACTCCTTCCAGATCTACTAATCCTTACCCTATCCACCCAACATTGTGCTACTTCTTTGTGTTTTCTGAAGCTATCAAATCCAATTTGTACTGCCCATATACTATTAGGATTTTAGTTATCCATTTGAGCCTGGTTATCCTACCAAGGGCCACAGAGCCTCAAGCAAAAATGACTTTCTGTCTTCCAGCAGCTTTTGAATACCAATAATTTCCGAGGCATATTTTTATCAAAAAAATTAAATTTTACTTGCCTTAGTTTTATGATGATTTCTAGACATTATTTGAGCAGGGAATTAACTTCCTGGTGAATCCTCTCATAGATATAAAACAATAAGGTATATTCATAAACACATTTGATTTTTAGCATCTCTTAGTACGCTCAGTTACAAAACTGAATTGGAAATTGAAGGGATGACATAAGAGATATGTGTATGTACATGAAAATTATAAATGTATGTAAATATATACATACATGAATGGAGAGATGCAGACTTTTAAATAGTCCAAGTTTTTGAGGCATAATTGCCTTAAATAATTAATTTGTGTGTAAATGTATCATTGTACTGAAAAACATTGGGATCTTTCTATGTACCTCAGGATGGCATTGAATTCATCCTATGTCTTACATGGGTATGCAATTCAGAGCTGATCTTCTGTCATCACCTTCTTAGTACTCTGACTGCAGACTTGGGACAGTAAGCCTGGCAAGCATTTGTACATATTATGTATAGCAGTAATTGCAATAAGGGACACAAATACTCTTCTAATATATGACTTAGGAAGTTATAATGAAAATTATCACAGAACCTCAGAATAAAGTTAATTTTAGCATTTATCAGTATTTATAATTGTGTGTGTGTGTGTGTGTGTGTGTGTGTGTGTGTGTGTGTGTGTTTGACAATGACAGAGAAGAGACAGATAGAGATGTTGTTGAAATGATATAGAGATAGATAGAGATGATAATGCTAACATTTTCTGCTTGATGAACTGAATATGATCACTGGTAATATAGTAATATAATTAATAAAAGATATTTTTTAATTTTTCTTCATCTTCAGTGAAAATATTCTGCCCATCTCCATTGTCAGCTGCCATTTTTCTAAAGATGTTCCATATCAGGTGAAATATTGTCTTTTTTGTAATTATTAAAGTACATCTAAGATAACATGATTTTCTGTATTTTGGATTTGGCATTTTAAAATATATTTTATTTTAAACATATCAATACCACTTTCCTCTTTCCCTTCCCCAAACCCCTCAAATGTACCCCACCCACTCACTCTCAAATTGAGGACCTCAACTTTCGAAAATCTACTCTTTGAGAATATTAATATGTGCATAGAGTGAAATATGATCATTTCACTCCCTATCTCCTGCGTCGACTCCACCAAGATTCTATCATGTGTCTTTCTCCCAACTTTATACTCTCTTCCTTTTGTGTCATTTAATATCACACCAAGTCCAGCCACAAATATCCATATAATTGTAAGGTCACCTTCTAGATTGTAGGCAACCTACCAAAGAAAAATGTTCAAGAAAGAATGACCCTTTGTCTCTTTAGCAGTTACCAACTTCTAATACCTCTTCAGAAATGAGCAAAACCTCCAACTCTATACATGTTGGAATTTTGGGTATTTTGACTTTGTGTAGAACTGACAGAGGTCACCCTAGCAGCTGTGAGTTCATGAGTGCAATAGCAAGGCGATATCCACAAGGAAGCATTTCACACCATTCCTTCCATCCTCTGGCTCCTATATCCCTTCTGCTTCCTCTTCTGTGATATTCTTTGAACCTTGTTCAGAGGGAAGGAGTCTGACTCAGGGCTGAGTACTTTCAGACACTTATCTGTTGTCCCTGGCATTAGACAAATGTAATTAATAACAGTTTTTGAATATTGAAACAAACTTATAAGAATGAAGTAAGCTATGCTTGTGAATATGTGCTTTCCTTGAATATTTCAATAAAATGTATTTTCATTAATCTATCAGGAGCTTTGGTATCTATGTCAGATAAAATATTGATAAATTTTCATAGAAATGTCTCAACAGCTTTAGATACTATGGATCTCCTGGACTCACACAAGTTAAGAAATGTATCCACTTCTATATTCCACAGTAATTTGAGCAATATAGATGTAAATTTTTCATTTATTGTGTGATAGATTTTATTAATAAAAACATCTGAGTCTACTATTTTCCTGATAATATTTTTCTTCATTTATTCTGTTTCTTCATCAATATATTATTATTCAGAATTTCCAATTCTTCTGCCATCAGTTATGTGAGTCTTTGTAATTTCTATCTCACTTTTTTTATTGTATCTGTCTTCAATATTTTACAATGTAATATCGAGTGCATTTGGAGTCCAACACCAAGGACATCTTCAGGGTTCAGACTGGACACTATAGCAAGTAAAAGAAACTCTTTTCTTTGTGTATCTGAGGGTGAACAAGCAAACTCTCACTCAGTACTTTTCTGAATCGGTCTGTTCTCCTGCTTCTATTCTAATTCTACTGTGCTAAATCTAATGCCCCCTAGCTTCTCCTCTACCCTAAAAACCTCCTGTCTCATGTGGCATTTGAAACAATGAAAAATTTTACAAGAGTTACCTCTCATTGGTCAACAGCACATCCCTAGGTTAAGGGAAAAGGAGCTGAGGCATTTCCAATGGCAACCAAGTTTTTAAGGTTACAGGAGTAAGACTATGATCAGAGCCCAATGGCACAGTGTCCATAGGTCTTTTATCAGTTAGTCTTGGCAAGTGAAGAACCGACATGCTTTTCTTAGGCTGTTTTGTGTAGCAACCTTGGTTGGACACCTGAGACTCTGACCTTAAGCATAGTTGCAAAAGTTTGAACTTAATATCTATTTACAAAAAGCTTTTAGTCTAGCTGGAACTTTCTCTGAGGTAAAAGTGAGCTAATTGTGTATAGCTAGTCTGAGAAAAAGAAACAAAGAGAGCTCTTAAGTGTATACAGTCCTTGTGTGACAAATAGATGTAGTTATGAAGCACGTCTTGGTATATTTTCTATATATCAAAATTATACATGTAAATGAATAATCATCTTCCTGCCTACTCAAAGAAAAATGTACCCATAAGAATGAGATGTTATCATGATGTTACTTACATATGCATATAATATGAAATTATACACTAAACAGCATGGGACCAAAGCAAGCCCTCTGAATATGCGTGCCAGTCTTTAACCCTAGAGTACAAATGTCTTTGGGAGCCGATTCCCTATGGAGGGATACTATTGGAGCCAAGATCCAGCAAAGAGGGCCTGGTCCCTCCCCCAAACGATATGACAGACTTTGAAGATCTCTGGTGAAGGGCCTCACTATCCCTAGAGAGGAGTTGGGGGATGGGTTGGAGGGGTTTGGTGGGGAACATGGGAGGATGGGATGGCAAGGGAATAGGGGGATGTATATTTAAATATGAGTAGTAATTAAAGAATTTAAATAAAAAAGAAAAGAAAAAACAATGAAGGTATTGGGGATATACTAAGCTGTTTCAGCAAATGTGGACAACAGTTTCCAGAGTCAATGGAACTTCAGGCCTTGCCTGAACAGAATTAACATCCATCAGATAGTCATATGCTGTATATTTCCACAGCTACCAACAATGTAATCTGAAGTTTTTTTCTTTTAATTTTTATATTAAAATTTTCAGGCAGTATATGGGAGAGGAGAGTCCAATTTATTCCTCCAGGTAGCCATTTTTGGTTTCTGATATTAACTCTTTGCATTTTTCTAACTTTTAAATAATTCTTAGAAGGATTTATATCAATAATTTTATTTTAAAGAACACGTTGCCATTTCTTTTCCTAAAACCTTTTTTAGTTTATTTTCTATCATACATTACACCCCCCTGCAGTTTCCCTCCATCTGTTCCTCCACGTTACTAAACCAACTCCCCTTTCCCCTAAATCCACTCCTTTTTTGCCTTAAAAAAATAAGTCCTCCCAGGGATTTCAACCAATCATTGCTTAATAACTTACAAGATGAGTAGACACAATCCCTCATATTTAAGCTGGATTAAGCGATGCAACTTCATTGTTGTTGTTGCTTTTTAAAATATATTTGCTTGATTATTGCTATTTATTTTGATAACTTTTACTATTTTTCTATTTCTATTTTTCTGTTTTTTACTACTTTTTTCCATTTCTATTTTTTACTATTTTTTTCTGGGTAGAAGATTTGAATACCAGCTTGAACCTTTATTCTTTTCAGTTATTGGCATTTAACGTTTTAAAACTTATTGTTATAAAATTATACATAAAGTAAAGTAAATGTCATGAGAGTGTTTCACAACTTTTGACATATAGAATTTAATTACCTAAATTAGTTTGAAATTTCTTTTTGAATCTTTTGCTAGTATAGAACTTTTAATATGCATTCACTTATGTTTCATACTCAATGCATTTCCTGTGTACATGTAAGTGCATTGTGCAGGAGGCCAGTAGAAGGCCTACAATACATGGACCTTGTGCTAAGGATGAAAGTAAGCCGTACAGGGTCCTCATTAAGAACAGGAAGTGCTCTTAAACTCTTATCCTTCTCACCATCCTGATATAGATAATTTAGTAGATAAAAGTTAAACTTGTAAATATATAATGGGACTTTCTTATTAATGTTTTATGGTTTAATATTTTAATGTAGTCTTCAGAAAGTATATGGAATGAGATACCAACTTTTAGCATAGATTAAGAACAATTTTGTGGCCAGTATCTACTCTATCTTCTAAATATTTCCTGTGCTACTGATAAATGAGCACAGTATAGATCTATTGGTTGCACTGTTGTCTATGTCCATTAGCTCAAGTGAACTGTTTTTTAAATCTCATTTTATATATAGTTTTTTATGTTATATTATAACACATATTTATATTTGAATATACAATACATATTTATATATAATATGTATACACATATATGTATTCTATATATTTGCATATATATAATATATTGTATGCTCATATTGGTCAATCTGTCTGCTTCTCCAATCAATTATCAAAAAGGAAAAGATGAAACTGTTGCCATATTGGGCCTTTGTTTAGTTTTCCTGCCTTTCTTATTTTTTTAAGTCATACATTTAAATGATCTAGTATATGTTAGTTTTACCAATCTCTTCATATTAGATATTTAGGGTTGCTTTACCTTCTTAGTCAGTTTAAGTACTTGCAATACATTTCAGATCATCTTGCTTTTAAATATGATGGCTCTAAATACATGGTGTTTGGTGTTAAAAACAGACATGCCCCCCCATTTTTTGCTTATTTCATTTTCTACCTTATTTTTGTTTTCCCATCCTCCTAAAATTAACTAAATGTTTTGTAAAGGATGTATAATTGGACACTATTTTTATTCACTCACACAATTTTTCTGTGTACAGGGACTACTTAATATCTTACATTTAATATAATTGCTGTTCTAATTGTTTTATGAGCCATAACTATCCTTCAACATTGTCCTTTTTAAATATAAAAGTTTTATTTATACTCTGAGAAATTCAGAGATTTTTAAAATGTGTTTTAATCATTTTCACCATTTATTTGTCCCTCCAAATTTGCCACTTCACTTTCAATTTCACATCAGTAGTTATTTTTTCTTTCTTTCCTATTTTTCCCTTTGTTAGACAGAATTTCTCTGTGTAGCCCTAGATATCCTGGCACTCACTCTAGACCAGGCTGTAATTGAACTCAGAGGTCTTCCTGCATCTGAATCCTCACTGCTAGGTTCATTGGCATGTACCATCTCTGCATGGATAATTATCATTATTTTTATTTAACTCACTTTATATAGTGATATATTTATATATATGGGAATGAAGCTATCATTAGGAATATGATCAACATATTAAGGACTACAACTCTAAGGAAAATAGATATTTTATCCTCTATCAGTCATAACTCTCAATTACCCCTCAAGTAGTGGTGGGAGGCTGTGTGCCCCTCTCTTATTAATATCTACATGATGACTAGCCTGATATTCTACAGGTTTTGTACAGGCAAGCCCACTTACTGTGACTTACTCTGTCCTTTTGAATACACATTGGCCACAATACTCCGTAATGTGTGCCTTCTATAATCTTTCTGTATCCTCTTTCTTGATGATCCCAGAGACTTTGGTTGAGAGTATGATCTATGTTCATCCATAATGTTTTATCATTCCACGGAAATTTACTTCCTGTACTTAAAACATTTGTAACTCCTATCCATTGCACAAAGCTTCTATGATAAAAACTAAGAGTTGCATTGATTTATGGGAATTGAGATATGTATTGAGAGGCAGCTGATATTGTATCAAGTTAGCAAAATCACAGTCATAGGTTCTTACCTAAGGCATATGAGCTCATTAGTCACTTTCTCCACCAGATTTATAATACCATGCATGAATTGTCTCTTGTGGTACAAGCTAAGATTCAGTAAGAAAATTATTTCTTACCATGACATCATTGTACCCTCTTGTATATATTTTCAGGATGATCATTTTAGGGTTCTAAGTATTTACAACTGGGTAAGACTATTAATTTTAGTTTTGCCCCTAGCAGCAGATACAGCAAGCACTTTCTTACATTATGAAATATAGCCAGTATGGAGGAAATTTCCTATTCAGTATGATCTTGATTTCTGTCTGATTCTGTGACCTATGTGTGATAGCCTCAGAAATGTGGTATTGCATCAAGGTTCCAGTGGGCAACCAAAACAGGGGCAATAACTTGTGACATCTGGAGATCATTGGTCAACAATTCATGGGAGAGAGATATCCAACCCCTGGTCTTAGTCTTTTCAGTTAGTGAATTCTAGCTTCTTTGAGAACTTTTCCTATCCCCCAACCATATTTTTTTCTGAAGTGCCCTATGTCTGACTTATAGATTTCTTTTTTAACATCTTAAATTTTCTTTTAGTTTTCTATGGATTCTTCTGTCAAATTTCAATTCTGTACCTTACTGTCCCATCCTATATTTCAATTTACATTCAGTAGTGTTCATCTAGTTTTTCTCTACATGAGAATGCATAGTTATAATATGAAAGGGTCTGCAAGAGCATTCTTTACTATTTACATAATTTATAATCTTGTCTTGTACTTGGCAGTGTATAAATCTGAGTTCAGAGTTTTCTACGGAAATCTATGAAGTACAAAAATGCTGTCCTTCTTGCTGTCTTGTTTTGAAGATTCTAGCAACTTCAACTGCTGACCATGCAGGATGCCTTACTAGTCAACAAGAGCCAAGAACTGGTTTGATTATGACTGTCTAACGTGTGGCATTAAAACTGTATCCATCAGAGTTCTGAGAGCATGGAACTCACCTTAGGAGCATCCCATCTCTCAGTCACCATCATCTTCTGGTGCCTAATGTTCACTGCCTACAATAGTTACTTCCTCTCTGTCTTTCAATTATAGAACTTTACATAGGCAAAAAAGAAGTCAGGCACAACATTTTCAAGATGGTTAGAGCCATTCATCTACTCTAAACATTGTATTTTGAGAAGAAAACTGCTAAGAATAGTCAAAATAAGCACAGGATCATTGCTCCATATTTGTACATCTCTATCAATGAAAAATGTGTGAAGGGACACAGTAAAAAGGTATGATATCTCTAATAGGCTATTAATGTGCCTTCAGTTTTCATAGATTTCCAAAATTGAAGATGAAATTGTCATTATATTCACTTGAGCTTGACAGAGCACAGCATGATCTACTTCTGCATCATTTCAGTTACATAATTATTTTATTCTAGATTTCAATTTTATCCATAAATGTGAAATATGTATAAATAACACAAATATGATACCTTCTTTTGAATACTCTTGTGAGGTATTATGCTCAGTTTAAAGACTAGAAAAGTCTAAGTACTCAATAGGTACCATCTCTCATCAATGTCATCAGCAGCGATATTGCCATTTTGTCCACCTCATCATTAAGACGTTATTTTATGTTTTGCCTTAGGTAGATAATTATTATTCTAAATATATATTTCTAAAAGTAAATTCCATTTAGAAGAACTAGGATGCATAGTCCACTGACTAATTGCACAAATGATGGTCATATACCCAAAACATAAATCTATAAGTCTCATAGCCTGGTTTTCATAGACTAAATGTTTCCTTTACACAGGAATGAATGGTTTTTTAGATATTTAAAAAAATATAAATGTGTGGCACCATTGGGTTATTATTTATTTATTTATTGCTTAAAATCATGTTTAGGAACAAATTCAAGTCTGAATTTGAACCACAGATCAATTCAAATGAAGACTAGGTTAGCTAAAACTTTCTTATTTTTCCCTGATGATCTCTGTTTAAAACTATATTGTATGAAATACAAGAGAAAACTGAGCTGGGCTCTTCTATTAAAATAAAAATCCTAACTTTACCATCAGACAATGAAATTCTATTTCCAGATTTCTGGGTGAATAATTCATTCTTGTACTCAACAGACAAAAATAGTGACAAGCTAAAGTGTTACTCATCAAGGACAACAAAGGAGAGCATGACCATACATATCTATCACGTTGGCCAACTGGGAAATGGACAGGACAAACATCAGGGGTCTTTATGGGCCTTGATAGTTCCTGTATAAAATTCTGTTCACTTACATATTGAAATAGAAATTCTTGGAACAGGTCTTTTATCTTGTTAGGTCCTTTCTGAGGCCTTACGGATTACAACAGCACAATGTGAGCAATATTTGCAAGGGATTGCTAAGTAATGAAAATTTACCCTGCAGTGCCAACCTGAAATGAAAGTATCCTGTCAGCACAATTCCCATCAGATGGTCTTGAGATAAAGAATTTGGGCTTTTCACTTCATTTAATGAAAACCCTGGGTAATCAATCTTGTAGTATAACAGAAATTCTATACTGTGCAAGTAAATTATTGACTGAGTGATATGCTCTGGAGGAGACCTACATGTTATATTCAAAAGCAAAAATAATCGTGGTACCCAACTTTTATTTAGATTTTGCTCTTGGCCTGAAAATTCAAGTAATGGGCTTGATCCAGTGAGAAAGACATACATGAGTGAACAACTCGGTGTATTTTATTCCAAATATATTTAGTTACTTTTTAAAAATAAGAGATGAAATGGGAAACAGTTTGATTTTCTTTAATCAAGGCTTTTTTTATTTTGTTTGTGTTATTGTTTTGCGTTGGGGGGCAGGGGAGCAGGGTAGGGAGAAGGACCTGGGATTGTCATATAAAATAATTTTCTTTCTAATAAAAAAGGAAGAAAATATTATATAGCATTCTTATTCACATTCTCAGAAAGGACTGGGTGCTAATATGATATATCTTTCTGAAACTAGAATGCATTTTAGTAGCCTTTTGGGGGGAATGTCATTTTGAGAAAGCTTTTTCCTCTTGCTCATTCTTTTTTTCCTTCTCCTCTTCCTCCCTACTTCCTTTTGGTAACTCTAGCTATCCAGAAATTTAAAATAAGGAAATCATGTCTACTCTGAGTTCAGATTTCCTAGGTCTGAATATTTTTAATTCCTGAAATATTTGGTTATCTCCATAGCTTTTCTGTGTCATCGTTTCATCTTCAGTAAATACAGGTATGTTTTCTTTCTAGGTTCTCTGCAGCTGGGGCAAAGAAGTCAAAATGCTGCCTTGCCTGAGGTTTCTGCAAAGTAAGTACTCCTTTCCCAGAAAAACAAATCCCAGCAATAATATTTTCTTAAGCCATTGTGGCAGGATTGGATTTGTAAAGCCACTTCACCCACTCTCTTTCCAATATTGTTTTACTGTTTTTAAGCATTTAGAAGTGCTGTGTATTTGTGCATTTTATAGTCTTCTTAAGTATAAACCGTAGAAGAACATTTGGGCCATTTTATGTATTTAAAATATTTGTGTATCTCCAATTTGACATTGTAGGCTCTCAACAATATTTGTTAAAGATTATTGACTATGTGGATAGGAATCTGGATGCTACTCTCAGGTGAACAGCTATTTTAAACCCATACCTATCTAATAATTGTCTAAATAACATTCCAACTAACTTTGGCCCATTTATATGTGTATGGATTTAGTTATTCTTGTGTATGAATTCTAACTATAATTTGTCATTCAGATAGATTTAAATATGTTTTTTACTGCCTGATGAATTTCTTCTCATTCCAATTCCATGAGGTCTTTTTGGCTTATTTTAAATATGGAAGCTACGGAACAATAAAAATAGATATGGCTTTCTATAAGTGTGGTTCCAGAAAATGTGTATTCAAAAATGACAGACTAAAGATACTATCAACCTATTTATGTGCATTGAAGAGTTACAGACCTTTTCATTTAATGCTTCTTTAAACCCCAGTTTCTCTGTGGTTTGCACATTCATACAGTGTAACATAGCATATAAAATGTGACAAGACGAAAAATGTTGGAAGTACACTCGCCATAATTAATTAAAAACCAAGTGTAACCTATTCTTCATAGAAACTGAAAAGAAACCAGGCGTTGGTGGCTCACACCTTTAATCCCAGCACTCCGGAGGCAGAGGCAGGTGGATCCCTGTGAGTTTGAGGCCTGCCTGGTCTCCAGAGCAAGTGCCAGGATAGGCTCCAAATCTACACAGAGAAACCCTGCCTCGAAAAACCAAAAAAAAAAAAAAAAAGAAAAAAGAAAAAATAGTGTCTTCAACATCATATGGAAACACAGAAATCCCAGAATGACTAAACACAATTCTCAATATTAAAAGAACTGCTGAAGGCATCACTTCCCAGATTGTAAGGTTGTATTTCAAATCTATAGTAATAAAAAATAGCATAGAATTGGAATAAAACAATAACTCATTGATCAATGAAATCAAATTGAAAACCCAAGCACAATTCCACATACCTATAGATACCTGTTTTACTAATAAAGAATAAACACACAAAAAATACTGGAAAAAAACATTTTGAACAAATGGTACTGGGTAACTTCAAATGGATCACAAACCTCAGCATTGGACCAGATACCCTGAGTCTGATAAAAGGGAAAGTAGGAAAACACTTTAACCTATCAACACAGGAAACAGATATTCCAGGTAATAAGAGCAACAATTAATAGTGGAGACTGAATAAAGCTAAAAAGCTTCTTATAAAAAATGCACCATCATTCAAGTAAAAAGTCAGCCTATAAAATGCAAAAGAAACTTTAACAACTATACATCTGATGGAAAGTCGGTATCTAAAGAAATCTTAATAACTAAAAGTTATCTGAGTTTCAAGAAGTCAAATAATTCAATTGAAAGTGGACTATGGAACTAAAGAGGGAGTTCTCAAAAGATGAAACAGAAATGACTGAGAAACATGTGAAGAAATATTCAATATCTTTCACCATTATTGAAATGTAAATTGAAACTGCTTTGAGATTTCACCTTACACTAAGATCAATAAAACAAATGACAGCATGGGCTGGTGAGCATGTGGACAAAAGAGAACACTTCCTTATTGCTAGTAGTAGTGCAAACTGGTACAACCCCTATGAAGGTCAGTGTGGAGGGTCTCCAAAATGCTGAAAATAGACCTACCAATCTTGGGTGTCTATCCAAAGGACTCTAAAGCCACTTGCTCATCCACTTGCTCATCCAAGTCAATAGCTGCTCCATTGAAAATAGCGAGAAATGCAAGACAGAATAGATGTGTATAAACCTATAGGTAGATAGAAAATGGAGTATTTTTCATCTGTTAGGTAAAACAGATGAAATTATCAACTTTCCAGGTAAGTGTATGTGCAAGAATTTTCATCCTCAGTGATGTAGCTAGGATATCTAAGATAAATATCACATGATTTCTCTTATATGTGCATATTGGTACTAAGCTTTAGATTTTAGTATTTTAATCCAAATAACAAGAGATTGGGTATCTAGCTAGTATCAAGAGCTAGAGGGATATCTTCCAAAGAAGGGGAAATAGAATATAATATTATGAAAAGATAAAAAAGAAACCAGAATAGGAGAATTAAGTAGGGAGGGACATGAGAGGGCAGGGTAAAGGAAATAATGCATCAGGAACAATAAAAATAAAGCTTTTTTAGAAGTCATATGGAAACCCATTACTGTAGAAGCTTCCCAAATATATTTAAATTTGTGAAAGTAATTTAAAATGGAACCACCACATAGTAGGGGAGACAATGACTGGACTAGACAACCCCCAGTTCTAGAAATGTTTTATATATTGTTGAGTCATTGACTAAAGAGGTATAACAGACGCTTCCAACCATCATAGGTTATTGATAAACTGTTGGTTACATGTCATAGCCTGCCGGTAAGGCCTTACTGCAGAACACAAATTGCTTATGTCATCAAAATGAAGAAATGTAGCTGGTGCTCAACCAGAACCTCACTTCTACTGATTAGGGCTCATGACATTAGAAAATTCTTTGCATGCTATTAGAGAGGAAAAGACAATCATTAATTTCATTTAAATACAAATCCTGGAAAATGAAGCAGTGAATTTCCTGAACAATGGTATGAGAATAACCAACAATTTTTAAATGGAATTTATGGCCCACTCTATGAGAGGGAATCCATACCTGATGCTGCAAAAGCAGTCAAGAACATGACACTCAATAGGTCATGGGGCTAAAAGAAAGGAAAGAGAAGGAAGGAATGATGCAAATACATTAAAATTAAAATAAAGATTTCTAAAGACACAATTACTAAACCCATAGAGCAAAGCATATCTCAACCCTCCTCAGAGAAGAGTTCTTGCAGTAGATGGTAATTAGTAAGGATATCCATAATGAACAAGATGCAGAGAGACTTTGAGGCACTCAATAGTAATTGAGATATATTCATTAAACCCCTACCCTCAAATCTCTAGGAGCTATGTTGAAGAGAAGGTAGAAAGATTGTAAGAAGAAGGGATTATGTATAACTTCAAAGAAACAGTGTATTTTATACACAATAATATTGATATACATATGAACTCACAGGTACTGTGACATCATACTACAGATCTACACAGGTTCAAATGATACAAAGTTCCAGTATTGAGAAAGTGAAGTAGACACAAATTCCCATCTCTCTCCAAAAAGATAATTGTGACTGATCTCTGGTATGATTTAAAATAGCAGTGTTCTTCAATTAAGTGTCAGTGGATATATTAGCCACATTCCAGGGCAGGTGTCTGCTCAGGAGTAATTGGCCAACATAAAGCAGACTCTGTGTTTTCTTGTGTGTGTGTGAGTGTGTGTGTGTGTGTGTGCATGCACATGTTTGCTTTGTTTTTCTGTCTTATTGAATTGTGTGTTTGATCATTTTTAATTTGTTTGTCCTGATTTCATTTTTACTCTGGTTTTTTTCTTTCTTTTTTTGAGAGAGAGAGATAAAGAACAAGAAGTTGGGTGAATAGGAAAGTAGGAAGAAATGATCTGGGAAATAAAGGTTATCAGGGAGAAGAAAAATGATCAAAATACATTATTCGAACAAATTAATTGAGAATAATATTTTAAAATTCAGTATAATGAATCTAGAAGGTTTCTGCCAGTAGTGTGACTTCACTCTAGCCTTGGATCTGAATACCCAATGTATATTTATATTGTATGCCAAAATCCTGTGCATAAAAATAGTAACACTTTCTCTGTAAACACAACTGCATTTCAAGATTATTGTGTGCATTGAATCACATTGTTTCACTGTGCATGTAAATCTTCTGTTCTTGTAGACATACAATGGTTTAATCACAGAAAGGAAAGACTTCTCATAGTTTCCTTTTATCACTACTCAGCATGTCTGAAATTAGTATTATATTTGTTTCTATTCTTTTATAATATTTGACTTTTGGATTTATTTAGTTTCTGTTTAGAAACTATCTTTTTTTATATATCAATCACCCATTCCCTAGGCCTCCCATTCTCCCATAGCTCTCAACAACCCCACCAACACACCCCTCACCCACTCCCTAGCATAGTGAGGCCGTCCACGGGGCATCATCAAACTCTGCTACATAATTTGGGGGAGGGCCTAGGCCCTCTTTCATGTATCTGGGCTATAATAGTATCTCTACAAAGGGAATGGGCTCCTGAAGTCCATTTGTGCACTAGGGATAAACAATGGCCCCACTGTTAGATACAATATTTGACATTCAAAATTCAAATGTTTAAATTGCTGGCTTGAGTTTCACTTAAAGCAAATCACCAAATAAATTTTGAATTCTAATTAGGATATAATTTCTAACAGGTTTTATAATGTCTCTAAGCAAAATTTTGTCATTTTGTAATACAATATGTTTATGTGTGGTAATATTCTCAACACTGAGGACTAATTATAAAATCAAAATATTGATTAATTCAAAAAATAATGAAAATTACTCTTTAACCTATAGTATTGATACAAGATTGAATTACTAATGTAAGAATAAACATGCCCATCTTTTTACTAAACTTTTATTTTGAATAAATGGTTAAAATTGCATTTATATCAGAGAATTGATTCAGATATTATTTTATAATAAATAATATTAAATCGGTTTTATTTGCATACCCATTTTTACATCTTCATATAACTTGAGTCATGTTCAAAATTTCTCGGGTTAAAAAAGAAAATGCATGGGTAGAAAATGTTTAAGAAGCTTTGGCCTAAATAAAATAACATAAAAATACTCATATAATGTTTGCATTGTATTATGTATTTCTATAATGTAGGAGTGATTTAAAGTATAGGATGGATTTTTGATTTTGTGCTATGTTAAAGAAGGCAGTGAATATCTGTGAATTTGAATCTAACTTAGGTCCTGGAACCATTCCTACAGTTATTCTGAAGGATGAATAAAATTCTCTAAGTATTGTGTAATTAAGAAACATTTAAATTGCCAGGTGGTGGTGGTGCAAGCCTTTAATCCCAGCACTCAGGAGCTAGAGGCAGGTGGATCTCTGTGAGTTCAAGGCCAGCCTGGTCTCCAGAGCGAGTGCCAGGATAGGCTCCAAAGCTACACAGAGAAAACCTGTCTAAAAAAAAAAAGCCATGTAAATCACTTTTCTTCATACAGAATGGAAAAATGAAAGGCTCCTTTGAAGATAGGTTTTATGTCAATTGTTTTATTTATTCATTTTGTAGACAGCTTAAATTGGTGTCCAATTTTTTAAGTAGACAGAGAGGGTCTTGAATGCCTCTGAGTATCAAGAATACAGCTTAACCGTGTCCAGAGCTGTAAAGTGCTTTTAATTGATTAAATTTAGAGTCCAATACACTAGCCAAGTAGTCTATCAATTGAGCTATATTTCCTGATCACATGCAGTTTTGCTTAATACACAGCATTCAACATAACAATATATGTTGAGGGTTATTATTCATTAAATAATAGTGACTCTCAATTCTACTGTAAGTCCAGAATTGAAACAGACAAGTCTGGACATTCTTATTTCTCCTAAACACCTGTGATAATTATAGTAGTTATAATTATCCTCAACCAGCCACCCACTTTCCACATTGTCATTGTGTCTTTCACCCTGCTCCTGTTTGTCTTCCACATACTTATTTATGATCAAGTGCAGTATGAAAATATAATTGGAAAAGTCCATAAATAAACAATTCATTTTGCACTTAAGTAATGAGATCAAATTGTACCGTTTCCATTGTGTTCTCAGTAGATAAGTAGTGACCTCCTTCAGCACATACATAGTGTACCTGCTTGACCCTCAATAGAAATTGAAACAGGATATCCATGTAACTTTTATAATGACTATTCTATTTATTGCTAGTTATTGTTGATAATTTCTTATTGTGCCAAAATTACAAATGAAACTTTGTTTTAACTACATAAAGGGAAATAATATATGCAGTGACTGTTACTATCTAAGCTCCTGAGATTCACTTCTGGTATGCACTGTATGCCTTGGAATCGATCCTTCCCCATATAATGACATATGCAATAATTTAGTAGTGTGTGTAATATATGTTTCCATTGGTTCAGTAAATTCTTTGGATTCTTTTTGTGGGGAGAGGGGAGTAACAATCATCATTTTTCCATCCTAACACTTAGCATGGATGCTTCATAATGTTTGGTTGAACAATGACTGAAGAGTAGGATGGATTTTAAGTAACATGATGTCTGTATTCTCTCCAGCACCTTTTACCTACTGATGTGGGCTAACAATCAGAGAAAATTGTTTTCATTTTCACCCATAAGTTTAAGCTCTTGCATGAATAGCAAAGGACGACCTTGGCCAGCATTTTATGAAGCTATTTCACTGTTATTAAGATGCGCTAATACATTGTAGAATTTGATTCAGGGGTGCTTTGCTTGAGAGGGCTATTGAAGTCTATAATCCTGAGAACTGCTAAACTGTGAAGGGGACACAAAAGATAAAGTTTTGCATTATCTCTGATCTGATCAGGGTATCTGACTTCGTTTTCTCTTTCAAAATTGTATCCGATTGAGCTATAATGTATAAAAGAGCAATAGAAGGGAGACTGATATTACCAGTGTTCGTGTTATTTTACAATAATAATCATAGGACCACATGTGTGAAGGCTATTCGGCTTAGAATTTAAACTACTTGATGCTAACATAATTCTTTTTATTGTACCATCTCTCACACTCATGCACTTACAGTCACACTTTCACAAACATATACACCCTCATACACTGAGTGTACACTGTCTTCTTTCTCCATTGCCATTTTGTGTCTCTTGCAACTTATTGTACTTATATTTTTATTAACAAGTTTTTGCTTTACCCCAACAAAGTGTCATGATGGGCAAGAATTTCCATAGGGATAACATAATTTATGTATGCATTTACCAAAACTGGTTTAGTAATTTTAAGTGTTTTTTTTTGTTTTCCTGACATAATGTTTTTACAGATAAAATAACTGAAGCTTTTATAAATCAACTGCATTGCTTCAGGATGCATAGATTGAGGTCTCATTTCTGAGCACTGTTCAATCATCTGTAGGATAATTTGCTCTCTTTGTCTGAAAAGTGTTGATTTTCAATCCAGTGTTGAGCATGGAATCAGGTTGTAGAACTGCAAAACTCTTCCCTGTATCATTGTATCAATTGAATAACTTAATGCTGAGAAATCTATGCATTATTAAAATCTAGATCACACACATGTCATATTTCATGGTGTTATATTTTTTATTTTCCCTATATAGGTCAGCAAAAGTTGATAAAATGTCATTAAATTAGTTTTAGAGATACCTTTTAACTTGTAAAATACTGTCCTATATTTGTTTGTATAACCACAGGCTATTTTATTGCCTTGTAATCCCTTAGGTATGCAGTCATTTTGATAATAATCAGATTTTTAAGTAGTTAATTTTCACTTCCCTACACTATTGCTTCCTTGAACGCTTATTTTAAATAAGTTAGGTATGGAATTTAAAAAACCACCAAATATTTAAGTCGCTGACAGAGTAGGGAATAAATTATTTAGTTTTGTAGGTACAGTAAGCAAGTCATTAGAGAAATATTAAGTAGTAAGATGACATTAATTTATCTCCAAAGGCAGTCTGCTTCCACTCAACTTCATTGAACTTCACAGTAAATCCCAAAGATGGCGGAGACACAGTCCAGTTTGTCCCAGAAAACACATTTAAATGTAAATCTAGCCAAAAGCCTTTGTGAGATAGAGATGGACATATTTCCTTTCATCTTAAAATATTTCCTTTTGGAAAATATAATGTACTTCAATGGAATATAGGTTAAACACCAAAGTATTTTTGAGAAATGAAATTCTTTCCTATTTCGGAATTCTTCTCTTATAATCCAAATATATTTTCATCTGCCAAGGTGATAAGTCTATGTTTAGGATAAAATTTTGATGTATTCTTCAAATGATCTCATTGAATAGGCAAAATGAGTTTATTCTTCCTAACTTAATCAACCTTTCTATGCACAACATATGTAGAATATTTTCTAAACTAGTCATGGGATATTCTTTTTGATCCTAAGTCATTAAAATGGAATTTTTCTTTGTTAATCATCATCTATTATTACAGAATATCATGGATACAAATATTCACATCCTGCATTGTCATTCATTCTGATACATTTATTTAAGAACTTTCATTCAATAAACAATAATACTATTCTTTTTATAATGCAACATAGATTTATTTTTTCCAAACAATAAACACTAGGGAAATGGAAAAGGAAGCACTCTTCAGCAATTTGAAGTGATGAGGAGTCTTAAAATTCACCACTATGATCTCCAACTCACTATTTTAGACTAATGGTTTAAATCCCTCCACTTGAGATAGAAGGTTTTTCACTGCCCATGTTCTTTTGTTTCCATCATCCTTCTTTTTGCTGATAATTAAGTTGAAATTTCAGATCATCTTTATTCTTCTTTTTCTGTGATCATTTTCATGATCTATAACAGCTATTGCCTTTGATATTGGCTCTTCCTATCATTGTGAAGCAGAATTCACCAAGCTGTGGATTGTTCACCCACTAATAATATCATTCTTAATCACACTTAAGGAAAATTGTGAATCGATTACCTATTATTAAAGCAGTTAAATTTCATCTTAGTTTTTACCCTTAATTGTACATTTTATCGCTGGGGGTGTAAATCAGTTGATAGAGGACTTGCTGTGGTCATGGTGTTCCTCACAGGAATAGAAACTCTAAAATACCTTTCTTAGTTGAAAGTTAAAATATGACATAAAAATGCCATAAACCATATCCTACCCTGCAATGAACTAAAACTGTGATAGGGATATTTCATTTATTACTATTGAAAAAATTGAATAATTTAACTGCAAATAAATTTCTACTGTGAAGAAAGATACTGAAGACCAACAACAACATGTATTTCAGTAACTATAGTAAACAGATAGACAGAAGAGGTATATTCAATCTCTTGAGCCATTTGAAGGTTTTTCTCTAAGGGGATAGTAAAAAGAAATTAACCAATTCATACTTTAAATAAAAGCAGTACAGTTGCTTTATAAATACATGAGTGTATAAAATAATACTAAATCAAAGAGGATAACTATAAGCTCTAATTCATATTAAAATCTACTTATTTGTCTAACAATGTTGCTCACTGTTATACAGAATTCTTGTATCAGATGCCTGAGGAGCCATCTCAGTTACATCCCTGATAATTGTTCATGTTCTACAGATTCTTCAAGAAATACAACTATACTACAGATAACTAACATTATGATTTACTTTATTTGAGATTATCTCACCAGTGTCGTCAAAATACTCCCAAAAAAGTGTGACAAAGAAAAGTCACAATAGAATTGAATTTTTAATGAGTAAATGTAGTCACTATAAAGGAAATTAAATTTTATTGAGTAGCAAGAGAGTATAAACAGCGTATTTTGCAAAAGTAAAGCAAAATTGTACTAGACATTAATTTTGATAAATTCAAAGTACAATAGACACTGAACAGGAGCAAGCCCTCTATATGCTTTTTTTACCATTATAATTTTTATTTTTACCATTTATATATCATTATATTTACCATTATAATATGTCCAAGAGCCCCACATATACTGCTTGCTTTTTCAGAAAATGTTTATTGTGCCAGCTTGTGGAATCAATATAATTTTGAAAAAGCATCTTGATTAATATGAGGAAATGAGTACATTTCTCAGCTCTTCAAGTAGCATCCGAGGGTATCAAACAAGTCTAATTATTGTAAAAGAGGGGAACCATTCATAGCTTTCCAGCACTCTCAGGAGCTCATTTGTGTCTCCATAGCTCCAAATGTCCTGAAGAATAAACACAAGTGCTACAACTGAATGGTAGAGCCCCTTACATTCCAAATGACCAGCCACATGTATTCTATCCATGGAAATGTTGCCAAACTTGGCTAATTACACTGGTTTTAGACCAAGTTCAATGTTCCAAGTAACAAGTGTGCCAGAATTATGAAAGCAAAACCATTTCATTTTAAAAAAAAGTTTAGCTATTACTAGGTCTTTAAAGTATTTTTCTTACTTATATTGTGATTTTGATAACACACTATTCATGGAATATATTGCTTCTTTTTAAATGTGCTGTTTTTATTGATCACATGCATTTGATTACTTCAAGTAGGTGTTAAATGTAGTCAATCATGAGCAAGATGAGCTTGTGTCACCTGCCTATTTTTCCCACAGATCTGAGGATAATTGCTAATGAGTTCGTTATTGGTTACTTTTTCATGCTTGCTTTATGTCATCAATTTTAATATCCACATGTATTTCAGTTATCCTCAGTGTCATGTGTGATATTTAGTATCGTTTCTGGCTTCTGGGTAGAATGCCTGAGTGGAACTGTCCAGCTGTATGTGCACATGTTAAACATGAGCAGAAGCAAAATTAAGGATATTATTTTTACCAGATCCAGAATTATATGGTTTATTACTATTTGCATTTCTGACTGAAAAAAACCCTCAATTCATTTCAATTTCTCTCCTGTTTAACATGTTGGCAAAGACATGTGCTGCTAGAGGGAAAGATAATTTAAAATGCTAATGTGGTTCGAGAGAAAGAGCTGTCCAAGAGACTTTGGAGTGAGTAAGGCTTTGAAATCTGGGCTGGTGAAGGGAGATGAAAATAAAAATGGATGTCTCAGGCTTTGTTAGCAAAGAAGGAGGGGAACATACAACTGATGTTCTCATTATAGCATGGTTTCATGGTAAATGTTATAGAAGCTGAGAGGTTTACATGAGGTCACTCATATGCCTAAGGCTGGAACTCAGTCTCCCAAACATGTGTGTATTCCTGGGTTTTTATATTATTCCTTTTTTTTCTGATTTTAATTTTTTGTTTCAAAACGATCTTATTTTAATATCAATCCCAGTACCATCCCCTCCTGTCCTCCCCCTGCCCTGCCTTCTGCCCACTCCACCACCCCCATCCACTCCTAAGACAGGGTGAAGCCTCTCATGGGGAATCAAAATTTTTCACATCAGTTGAAGGGGGACCAAGTTCCTCCACCCTGTATCTAGGCTGAGCTGTAAATCTCCCCATAGGGAATGGGTTCCAAAACTTCATGCAGTAGGGATAAATATTGATTCCATTGCTAGTGGCCTCACAACCTGTCCAAGCCACTTAACTGTCATCCACATTCAGGGGACCTAGTTCAGTCTTAGCAGGTTCCCCAGCTGTCAGTCCAGAGTCAGAGTGTTCCTATTCGCTCAGATCAGCTGTTTCTGTGGGTTTTCCCATCATGGTTTTGATTATCACTTTACTCATATTATCACTTTTCCCTTTCTATGGCTGGACTCCAGGAGTTCAGCCCAGTGCTTAGCTATGGATCTCAGCATCTGCTTTGATCAGTTACTGGATGAAAGTTCTATGATGACAACTAAATAATTTATCTATTTGATTATAGGGAAAAGCATTTCAGGTACCCTCTCCATTATTGCTTAAATGCTTAACTGGAGTCATCTTGTGGATTATTTATTCGTGAGAACCATTTTTATTATGGTTCTGTGTTGGTCATTATATTTAAGTGTTTAAAAAAACATACTTATCTCTTCTTATATGATCATGAATTATTGAGTATTCAGGGTTATTGCATGAGAACCCCACCCAAGAAAGTCTTGGTGAAAGTAATAACAACTAATTATTTCTCTTACATCTTTGGTTTTCCCTAGTGGTGCCATTGATCCTAATCAGGGTAGATATGCCAGGTTCCCTTAATAGTCTTTGCTATTCTGGAAAGTGAGCTGAGGGCGCAGTCTCTGGGCAAGCATTTCATCTGATGTTTGGCTGGCATTGTAGACAAGGTATGTGATTCCCATTAACCAGCAATGTGCCCTGAGCTTAGATTTATAGTTATAGAAAATCAATAAATTCAGCTTCAAAAGGCAGGATCCGAGCACTGTCATCTTCATAGCCATTGCAATTTAGTTCACAAAGCACTTCAAGAAACGAACCTAGATTTACACCTTACCTTGATAAAAAAAGCTAGCAAGCAATGTTTTAAAGAAAATTCAAAGGACTTGTTCATAGGATGTTTTGGAAGCATTAGAAAAGCATGCTCTTAAAAGTAGTTGTAGATGAACAGAGCATAAGAGGAAACTGGGTGTTGTAATGTGTGGAGCAATAAAATACGAATATACTGAACTATGTCAAAACAAAGAACAGTGTGCTAGTTATATGGTAAATTAATTTGTTTTGTAATATTAATTTCAAAATGAAAAATATTTTATTTTAATACATTTATTTATTTATTTATTTATTTATTTTATGTCCCAAACTTAGTTTCCCTTCCCTACTATCCTCCTAGTCCCTCTGCCCCCCTCATCAACTACTCCTTCATTTCTATTCAGAAAAGGGCAGGTCTCCCATGGCTCTCCAGTAAACAAAGCGTGTCAAGTCTCAGTAGAACTAAGCACCACTCATTTTATTAAGACTATTAAAGGCAACCCAGTATGAGGAGTAGGGTCCCAAAAGCTAGCCAAAGCATTATGAATATCCCATGCTTCCACTATTAGTACTACAAATAAACCAGCCTGTACAAACTGTGACATATATTTGGTGGGCATAGGTCAGTCCCATGCAAGCTTCCTGGTTCAGACTCTGTGAGATACTATAAGCCTAGATTAGTTGATTCCATGAGTTTTCTTGTGATGACCTTGACCCCTCTGGCTTGTAGAATCATTCCTCCCTCTCTTCAGCAAGATTGCCTGAGCTCTGCCTAATGTTAGACTGTGGGTCTCTGCATCTGTTTCCACCAGCTGCTAGTGGCAACAATCTTAGAGTATATCAGAATATCATTAGGTTTCATTACATTGGCATTTCTCCCTTCATTCATATCTGGTCCTATACTAGATCTCTGGACCATCCATTCTCTGGGTCCTGGCACTCCAGGCAGTGTCAGGGGTAGGCTCATTCTAGTGGTGTTGGTCTCAGGCCAGACAAGTCATTGGTTGGCCACTTTGAAAATAACTACACTGCCATAAGAGTAATACTGGAGTCCTTGAAGATGAGATGCCTAGAAACTACCACACACCACTGAAGGTGTTCAAAGGATGTATATGAGTAAGCTAATACAACATGCACAGTCTTGGTTTCATCTGTGATTTCTATGTCTCATATATATTGTTCTCTTGGGAAAATCTAGCCGGTAGGCTATGTATGGAAGTATACATGGTAAAACAGAGTTTAAAAATATAATCAAGTGCTCAAAGCAAAATGACTCCAGAATGTTTACTTTGAGCCATTTTAAAATACAAAATTATTTTGTTATTATTCTGCTAAATTATATCTAGAAATTCCAAAATAAATGGTAAAATGTATTTAGATTATTTTAATTTTTTTCTCTCATAATATTATCAG
This sequence comes from Cricetulus griseus, assembly GCF_003668045.3. Lineage (NCBI taxonomy): Eukaryota > Metazoa > Chordata > Mammalia > Rodentia > Cricetidae > Cricetulus > Cricetulus griseus. The sequence continues at coordinate 39,754,161 of NC_048601.1, read as the reverse complement.
CTTCAATAAAGCCTAGTTATTTTCTTATAATTTCCCATTAATTAAGGTACAGTAGACTTTATAATCAAGATGTTTACCAAACAACTTTGTCAGTTTAATTCTCTGTTTCTTCCATTAATTTTCACTTATTGGTCTTATATTTCCCATTTGTATTTATATCTTAGAATTGAATATAAGCATTTACATGGTAAATGATAGAAAAATAGATAGATACATAGATGATAGTTGACACATAAATGTACATAAAGAGTCAGTATGTTAGACAGAAGATAGGATAGATAGATGATAGATGTTAAAATTATATAAAAATAAGATAAATGATAGGTAGACACACATATATTTAACTGATTGATTTCTTAATAGAAACCTAGTGTTTTGAAAGTTGATTTAGTATAAGTAGATAAAGAACATGGAGATTTCTTTCCTTGAGCTCAATTATTGGTGCATTCTTTCACTTAAACTAGTCAAGGTACAAAAGTAGTCATCATTACCATACAGTTTTCTCTGCTCTTATTTTTTCAGGAGTTTGGAAATGTCCCAAGAATGAAATGTGCTCATAATGGGCAAACACGGTTCGCTTTTCAAACTAGAAGAAAACTTATCTCCATAAAATATTCTCAGAGGAATTTAGCACTCAGAAAACAATTGGGCCTGGAGATAATTATACTGACCATTCAAAGAAATGTCTATTGGACATTCAGGCTACAGCAAGCTTGAACCTTAGCTACATTAATGGTCTCCTAGCTCGACAATAACCCTGATTTGAAAGTCCACTTTGTTACGATCTGCCTTCCATTTTTCTTTTACCTAAATACAATGCCATGATCATCTCAGATAATCTTTTTTTCATAGTTGGTTTGTGGTCTTTTAGGAAGTCCACTCCCAGTAGAAGTAAGGGGCACCTGTCAGGGTGAAGGAAGCCTCTACTTCCAATTATTTTTGCCCTGAAGGCACTCCTTCATAAAGCAGCTTTCTTTGCCAAGTTCTAGTTATTATTTCTTGAGGCTTTTTATCCCCTTTCCAAGATTCCTCTGGAGACCAAAACTTCTGACAGAACTGCAACTTTTGTGACACTAGCTATTACAGGAATCTCTCATTATTTTTGGTTGTTCTTTAACTTCCTGGATCTTTACACACTCATAATTGCATGCTTTGCACTTTTCCATTCAGAATAAAGTGTCATTTTGTAAGCTGATTCCCCTGTCTTCATTTCTGTAGATAATGCTAGAAAGAGAATTTTCAAAAAAAAAAAAATCAAGAAAAAAAAAACTTGTTACACATAAGTGTCAACATATTTCAATCATTTCTAATGCTATTTCTTTCAAAATCTTGTTCTCTGAATGCCATAAAGGCTTTTGAAAACCAATGTGATGGAAAGTCTTTCACCTTTGAGTTTCACACAAATGTATTTCAGATGACCCTTTTCAATGATGCTAGCTTGACTAAGTACATATGCCCTATAAAGCTTCATAAATGCTTAGGGTCTGTGTGTTCCAGGATTTTGAATGCTTTTAAAAATACTTCTAAAATATGTCAGAGAGTTAACCATACTGAATTAACCCTTTTGGGCCATGGCTTCAGAGATGGCACAGTCAGAAAACTGCTTATGGACATGAATAAGGATCCTTGAGAAAAGCCTGGACTGACATATGTGGCTCTAATACCAGAGCTGGGGACTGGATGTCCTCTGTGCATTGCAACCAGACCTTCTAGAGGAATTGGTTCACTCCAGGTTCAGTAATGAAGAAGAGTGATTAAGGAAGACATCCACTATGGACCACTTTGTTACATAGCCACACCCATCCAAAAACAAAAAACACATTCACTGACATATATATGTGTGTACATGTACATGTAATTAGGATGACAATTAGGATATTCTCCTTATAATTTAAAATCTACTCAGTTTTGCAAATTGTTTTGTAGATCAAGCATATTAAAGTTCAATCTAAGAACACATTTGTGTAATTTATAATTAACAAAATGAGCCTGCTTATCTGTGTGAATTGGATTCCATAGTAACATGTGCATGTATTTGTGCAATCAAAAACGAATCCAATTGCAAATCAAAATAAAAATGGGCCATCTTAACTATATGTATATAAATTCAGAGAAATTGTACAGTTTCAAGTCAATAGAGAATACCATTGGGATTTTAATAATGAAAGCAAGGGTTTTTTAACAGATTTATTCATAGATATGCAATTTCAAGTCATTTTTTTTCTCTCAACTGTAAATATATATTTGGAAAGCATAATCTGATGATAAAGAAAAAGCACAACTTTGTTAGGTGAATTATGCCTGTAGTCACAGCACTAAGGGAACTGAGACAATGGCAATGCTATGAATTCAAGCCCAACATTGGCTACATACAAATTTTCAGACCAGCCCTAGCTATAGTGTGGCACATTATCAGAAAGGTCAATAATAAAAAGATATAAACAAAACAATAACACACAATAAACAAATAGAACTGTTGCTATTAAAGGATGTTATCTGTCTGGGCCAGATAGTCCTAATGTAATCTATTATAGCACAACAAGAGACTAAGAATACCAGGACAAGTTGAGGAAAGTGCTCAAAAAAAAAAAAAAAGGAATTTTGCCAAGAGGGTAAACAAAACAAAACAAAAAGCTATGTGTGTTGTGCTATGTATTTAATCCCAATCCTCAGGAGGCAGAAACAGGCAGATCTCTGTATTCATAGTGAGCCTAACCTACATAGCAAGTACCAGAAACTCCAGGCTATATCGAAGTCCTATCTCAAAAACAAAACAAAAAAAAACTTATTAAAATTATCTACTTACTTTAGCTCCCAAATCCCCAGATATGCACACTTACCCCTAATCAATTGAGAGGCAGCTTTAGTATTAAATATCATTAATCCCCATACATCTTCCAGAACTTGATGATTTACTTCCATTTAGTTCCATTTTCTGTTTGGAAATCAGAATGGATTTCAGGTTCTGTTAGTTTGCATTCCTAAGGATACCTACAGATGATACTGTAAAATAAACACACAAACACATACTAAACATATTACATTGATTGTTAGTAGGATTCCACTGGCTTAGGACATGTTCTTTGCACCTCATTGCCTGAGTTTACAGTCCTAGCTTTGTCAAAATTTAAACAGCACATTTTAACAGAATTCACTGTGCATGCCTATAAAACAAAGAGAACTACATTTAAATTTTAAGGCAATAAAATGAAGTGACTTGGCATCCCTACTTCACACAGAAAATGGCACGTAGATGTTTCCTGCGTGGTACATCTGATCATATTTTTCACAATAAAGTCACAAACTGAGTAATATGCAAATTATTTAGAGTCCTATTTATTATAACATAATTGGGACAAAAAGTAGATTGGGAAAATATAATTTCTATATATTTGGGAAAATATAATATCTCTGGTGCATACACATTGAAGCTACTTTTAGGCTCATGAAGAAATAATTTTCTGGAGTATAAGTTTAATAAATTTTTCCACATCTGAATAAGTTAGTTTGACTGAACAGGGACTTTTTTCCTAGCTAATAAAAGTAGTTTTCCCTTGTCCCCTGGTTTTGTGGCTAAACTGGAATAGGCAATTACCCAGTGTAGGTCCAGAACACTGCTTTATGCTCTTCATTTCTGCTCTGCAAGAGACACTTCCACATGACCCCAAGATTCAGTGTAGTTCATAGAGAGCCAATTTTCAGTTTTGTAGCTGAAACTCAAATGGTTCTGTCACATTATCGCATACCCCACATTACTCGTTGATTCATGCCGTGCAAAGGCTGAACCTATCCTGCCATTTGACCGAAGTTGGCCCTCCTAGACACGGACCATAACTAACAACTACACTGCCAACAAATGATCCAAGAATGCTGTGATGTGAGGAGAGATTTCTTTCGTTGGGAAAATCAATAGCAACTAAGTTGCCCGCTGAATGATGTCGCTTGAGGCATTATAAATACCATAATCAAGAAATTCCCTTTCCATCTCTTCTTTTGGGGTCACTAACAATTTCTCACATAGCTCCGAGCTGAAAATAAGTAGAATAAGGACAGCAGGGTCTTTGTGGTATTAATTCCTAAATGGTGGCCTTTCACGTTCTTGTTCTGTAAATAGGGCAAGCCTGTTTAGCTCTATGTGAACACTGAAGTGAGCAAAATGATTTCCATCTCACTTAGAAACTGTGAGCTCCAGGCCTAAAGATGCTCCATTTAGCCAGTTTTGTGGTGTGGACAAGACATGAGATCAAGGTTTTATTGGCATTTCACAGCCATAGAAAGTACTTTAAAGAACTAAAAGTTTTCTTAAATTTAAGTGTCTGAGATTGCCCTTTTCCACATTCAGTACAGGAATGGCCATATCTCAAACATCTATGTTCAGCACAATATAAATTTGCCCAGTATATTGCCTTGTTTGTTTAACCCCTTATTACATCAAACAAACAACAACAACAACAACAACAACAACAACAAAAACAATTAAAAAATACTGGTTACTTGATAGATGCCAGGGACAGCACAAAATTCTTTAGATAAAGAAACAGCCCATAATACTCTGCAGCTTAATTAATCAAGGTGACTGGGATGTAAATAATTTATTCTGGGTACTGCTCTCTGTTTTCCAAGATATCAGTGGGTTATCTGAGGGACCAGCCCATGATAGTGCACACTCTAATATTTGCAGACTCTATCATCAGTACTTTATGAAATGAATCATTAAAACAAAATTTGTTTTATTTTTGAATAGATAGATAGATAGATAGATAGATAGATAGATAGATAGATAGATAGATGGATAGGCATGACCACATTTAAGTGCTAGGGCCTATAAAAACCAGAAGAGAACATGATATCCCCTGAAAGTTGAGTGATGAACGATTGTGAAATGTAGGGCAAACACACTCTTTTTTTAAAAAAAAAATAAGTTTATTTTGCATCCTGACCACAGTTTCCCCTCCCTCCTCTCCTCCTATTCACCCCCCACTCTGCATTCTGCCACTCCCTCATTCACTCTCTTCAATTTCTGTTCACAAAAAAGCTGGACATCCTACTAACCATAGCTTATTAAGTTAGGGTAGGACTAAGCACCTCCCCTAATATTAAGCCTGGGAAAGGTAATCCAGTATGAGAAATAGTTTTCCAAAGCATTAGTGGTAGACCATTCTCTTATTGTTAGGAGTCCAAAGAAGACCAAGTTATAAAACTATCATATATATGTAGATGGCAGATGTTGGTTTCATGGATTCTCCCTCATCATCTATTCAGACTCTGTGAGCTCCTATGGGCCAAGGTTAGTTGCTAATATGGGTTTTCTTATAATGCCCTTTACCTCTCTGGCTTGTACAAACTTTCCCACTCTCTTCAGGAAGATTCTCCAAGTTCAGTCTAATGTTTTGTTTCAGATATCTGTATTTGTTTCCATCAATTACTGGATAAAACCTCTCTAATAACTATTGGGGTAGGCATCAAACTATGAGTATAGCAGAATATAATTACACATAACTATGTTGACATTTTTTCTCTAATTATGTTTGGTTCTATGCTGGGTCTCTAGACCATCCTGTCTTTTGGTCCCTGCATTTTGGTCAGGAGTAGGCTCATTCTAGTGGTATGGGTCTCAGGGGTCTCAGGCTGGATAAGTCATTTGTTAGCCACTACCACAATTGCTGTTTTACCTTTACCCAAGAACATCCAACAAGCAGATCAGATTGTAGGTCAAAGTTTATGTGGCTGGGTTGGGGGTCCCATTCCCTCCTCTGTAAGTATTTCCTGGTCACAGGAGATGGTGAGTGCAGGTGACATACCTGCTATTGCACACACAAAGTAGAGACAATGAGCTGTCTCTATATACTTGAAGTGAAATTCTTGATTAAGTAATCTTTGGCTCAGATACTGGCTTACACATGTCATAAAGGCTAAAATCAAAAACACCAACAATAGTTTATATTGTAGAAATAGGAGAACACTCCTCCATTGCTGGTGGAAATGCACTTGTATATCCATTTTGGAAATCAGTATGGTGGTTTCTCAGAAAAAAATGGGAATCAGTCTACCTGATGATCCAGCAATTCCACTGTTAGGCATATACCCAAAGGATACACATTCATACCACAATGACATCCGTTCAACTATGTTCATAGCAGCATTATTTGTAATACACAGACATGGAAGCAACCTACATGTCCCTCAACCAAAGAATGGATAAAGAAAATGTGGTACATTTACCCAATGGAAGAAAAAAAAACAATGAAATCTTGAAATTCACAAGCAAATGGATGGAACAAGAAGAAGCCATCCTGGGTGAGGTAACCCAGTCACAGAAGAACAAAAATGGTATGTACTCACTCATAAATGGATATTAAATATAGAACAAAGGATTAAACAGCTGACAATCCACAACCTCAGAGAAGCTAGGAAACAAGGGTACCTGAAGAGAGACAAACATGGTTCCCAAGAGAATGGGAAAGGGACAAGATCTTCTAAACAAATTGGGAGCATGGGGGAAGGGAAGAGAAAGGTAGAAGAAAGAGAAGGAGAGAAGAGGAGGGAGAGGAAGACATGAGGGACTAGGAAGATTGAGTTGGGAGAAGAATAGAGGACAGCAAGAAAAGAGATACCTTAATAGAGGGAGCCATTATAGGTTTAAAGAGAAATCTGGCACTAGGGAAATATTCGGGTATCCACAAGGATGACCCTAGCTAAGAATCTAAGCAATAGTGGAGAAGCTACCTTAAATGCCCTTCCCTAATAATGAGATTAATGACTACTTTAACTGCCATCATAGAGCCTTCATCCAGTAGATGATGGAAACAGAAGCAGAGATTCCCAGCTAAGCACTGAGCCAAACTACTGGAATCCAGTTGTAGAGTGGGAGGAGTGATGAGCACAGGGGTCAAGACCATGGAGGAGAAACCCACAGAAATAGCTGGTCTTGGCAAGTAGAAGTTCACAGACACCAGTCTGACAGGTAGGGAACCAGCACCCGTGATATGGGTGTCAGTTGGGAGGCATGGGACAACTATGGGGCCTCTGTCAGTAGAGTCAGTATTTATCCCTAGTGCATGAATGGACTTTGGAGTCCATTCACTATGGAGGGATACTCTCTCAGCCTGGATACACAGGGAGGACCTATGTTCTGCCCCTAGTCTTTGATGACCCCTCATGTGGGGGCCTCACTCTCCCTGGTAAATGGATAGGGGGTGGGATGGGGGCTTATTGGGGGGTATGGAAGAACAGGAGGGAGAGGGAACTGGGGTTTCTATGTAAATAATGTTATTTTAATTTAAATAAAAATTTATTTAAAAAATCACATCTTCAATCAGAAATTTCAAATTTCTACATTTGGAGAATGAAATTAAATAGCTATTTGGTATTCTATCAGGCTAATGTATATTTTCCACTGTTAGGGGAAATTAATGACAAAATATAACACATTACCTTAAGTTTGATTGCTATAGTTTGCCTAGCAGAAGTGTTATATCAAATACAGGATCCATATGAGAGTGTACAATTGAAGATACTGATCTGTACAATTCTTTATATTTAAGATAATTCCACTTAGCACTGTATTACATATTTATGTTTAAGAATTAAAAATTCCAACTTGCAGGTAACATAGAAATATTTTATTTTTATTTGTTGAAAATAAGTTAAAAGTACTCCTGCCTAGCAGCAGGGGTCTAAAACTTACCTAAAAAGTTGATCCAGTACTGAGACCCAAATAAACTGAAATAATAAGAGTTACACCTCATAAACCAACACAGTGAAGGAGTAAGTAATGTCTATTTTAAACTGTGGATTCTGACTGTAACTCTACATGCAGTTTCACTGAAAGAAGCAGCTGAAGCACTATTACAAACTCTTTAACCCTTTAAAAATGAAGTATGGTATACCAGATTGAAACAATTTTTATTTTGTTTTCTTGGGTTTTTGATATTTGAAAAATAACTTAAAGTTGGGTGGGTAATGAGCAGGAGCGGGTCTTCAAAACTTAGGAAAAAGTAAGAATATGATCAAAATATATTTATATTTAAAATCATTTAAATAATACAAAACAATCAACCATGATTAAAAAGGAAACAATTAAATATGAGACCAGGTTTACAAATAAGATTCAAATAATTTTTTACATAGCAATAAATAACTAACTATGAGTTGTCCAGGGGTTAACTTTAGTTATAGACAAAATTACACTAGAAGCATATTGTTTCCCAGGAGTATATAAACAAAATATTTTGTTCTCTATTTTCAGTGCAGCCTCACGAACACATTTGTAGCTTGCAATATCTTATGAGTTTATTTAGCAAAATGAATTAACTAAGGCCCTGAAAATGCTGTCTAAAATATTGCTAAAATTGGAATATTGAGATTTTTATTATATGTGCCTTTTTATAACCCAATTATATAGAAGCTTCAGCAAGAATTAATACCCCAGGAAAATTCTATCTGGAGAAATTATATTTCTATCTAAGTTCAAATTTATAGTTTACTGCATCATATTACTTTTAGCTGTTGCCAAGAATGCTCTTTAAATAAATAGACTAGAAAATTATCTTCTGGGAACTTACAAAATTTGAGGTAATGTAAGAAAGAATAGGAAGCATCTAAACATAAACTGATTTTTTTTAAAGTTATAGAATTGACCAAAGTTTAGTCTGTTTGTAAAGTACCCCTATAGAGAAATGAGACTAGTTAGAAAATCTAAGATTAAAAATCTTAGCCTACAATTATTCATTATGACTATTAAAGAATTAAATTTATTGTTAATTTTATATTGTGTACAATAATTAGGTTCTTTGGAGGAATTAAAACAGATTATGTGGTTAAGATGCATAAATATGATGTATCTATAAAGTGCCAGTATTCTTGAATAATAATACCAAGGGGAAAAATATAAACCCAAGAGTTCTTTCCAATTCTTATATTTTATTATTTAGTTGAAGTTCTTAAAGATGTGCTAAGGTGTAATCTAGAATAAGAGATAAAAGTAATAAACTTTAATTATAGGCAATGAGAAACTCTCAAATACCACCTCTGTATTCTGGCTTATTGCCTTAACTGTGGAATGTGCCATAGAAAACATTATTCCAGTGTGCATTTCTCAGGTCAAGTAAAGCACATTAGGACCACCAAAACAAGGATAACTTAAAGAAGTTGAGAACCTAGTATGGCTTACTGAACATGCACATTTCAATAGTGTTCAAAAACAATAAGACCCAGATCACAAATGTTATGCAAGTACTCTCAAAGTATTTACTAGTTGTCAAGTCCACAATTCCCACAAACACATCTGAGAATACATGAAAATGAGCATTCTTTTGAGTTTAAGTTAATACTGTCTGTTTTATTCAAACTTTTAACATGATGTGTTTTGAAACTTCATGCCAGATTAATTATATGTACCTCCAAGACATCTATGTTTGCATAGAGTACCTGATTTTGATATTTTACTGTCCCAAAACACTAAGAAATGAAGACAAACAGTAAACTAGAGAGCACATTACCTTCCTAGTAATGGGATGGGGGAAGAGAGATGTCAAAGCTACAACGCAATGTAGTGAGATATATATATATATATGGATCTTAATTAATGCAAACATGTATCATGAGCCACCATAATCTAGTCATGGATTCCAATCATTCAGGTGTTTAAGCAAGGATGTGAAATATTTATTAATTAAGAATGAAAGGGCAATAATGGAGTGCAGCTGAGCACTTGAATTCCCTGAAATATTAATTTGCCCTAGTGCATTTGCTACAGCATAAAACTACCGTTAACACTTGACCTACTTTATGTACTAAATTGTTGAACTTCTTCAAGTCAATCAAAATTGCTTCTATAATTGTTTTTGAAGCTTGAAGGGAATTGTTTCCATCATACATGTGAGTAATTTTTAGAAAGTGCTTTATGAACTGAAAATCTACTTGATTATTTAGTAAATCACAGTTAACAAGAAAAAAGATCACATAAGTAAATAAAAAGAATTATGTCCTTTAAAATGAGATTACAGATTTCTAAGTATGTTGACTATGAAAGGTACAGAAATAAATAATAATAAAATAGAATATAAGCAAATATACATGAACATGATAAATAATAATTATCCCTTTTCATTGAAAACTCTTCCAAATAAATGTAACAGGTGATATTTTAGTACGGAATATAGTTGTTAATAAATGAAAATTTTATAGAGTATATTTTTATCTTTAAAGAAAATAAACCTATAATCCAAAATGAGTATATAAATATGAAGACCTTTTTATATTGTCAACTGAATCAATAAAGAATGGCTCTACTCTTCCTCCACGAAAAATTTTAACAACTCCCAGATGGTACCATAATACTATGTTAATGAAGATTCTATTTCCATTAGTTCCACATAGGAAGGAAAATGAATTATTAAAGACATTTTGAATCCAACTCCACAGGTTCTAAAGGAGCTTGGGAAAGTGGTTTTTAATGACAGCATGGGTGGCTAAGACAGATATAGTATGGGTGACAACTGTTTAAATGTTCCACACTGGAGATACCTACACAACCTGCAGGCAGCCTGTCCTCCACGAGCTTTTAGTGTCCTCTAAGAGCATCTTCATTCCATATGCAACTCAGCAATGAGCCTTACAAAACTTGTAAGTGGCAGATCCACTACAGATAAGCTTACATTGAAAATGACAACCAAAATGTGATATACCACAAGACATACTTAACACAGTGAAGAAGTAGAAGGTTTGGGGCTGATGGTATGTCCGAAGTTGGCAGAGTGTTTGTCTGGCATGTAAGAAACCATGGCTTCTATCCATCACACTTCAATGGTAGAGAAAGGAGAATTCAGAATCCATCACTGTAATCTACTACATAAGAAGATTAAAACCTACCTGTGAAACATGAGATCCTGTCTGAAAGTAAACAAATCAAATAAGTACATTAGTGAATAGTGGGAGGGTTAGGATATCAAGATCTACATATGGAAAAATGTGAAAAATCTTTAAATTATGCATATTAAATTTTTACAACATAAAGTTAATGTTATAGCTAATGAATGAATGTATAGAATAAACATACAATTTAAACAGACAGTATAAAGATATAATCTTCTCCATTAAAACATTGTACCACTTCATCTGCTTTGTCCATTCCTATGTAGTAAATATATTAAGATTTTTCCTAAATGGTGTGAGTGTGTGTGTGTGTGTGTGTGTGTGTGTGTGTGTGTGTGTGTGTATGTTGTGTTGTGTTGTGAATTGAGCACACTTGGCCTCATACGTGTTAGCATATTTAAAAAAATTAAGGGGTTAACAGTGAGAATTTTTCTATAAGGAAACAACTATCCAAAAACTTGAATGGGGGAAGGCCCTTAATACAGAGCTTTGTTCCTAATAGCACTTAGAATTCATTAAGTACTTTTCAAATGGCATTCTTTTCTGGGACTTCCCTGTAATGTGAGAGTGAAGACATGTTGGGAATCCTACATTTATATAGTCACATATGGAATCCATTGGTTAAAAATTGGTCTTAGAAGTTCAGACTTGCCAGGCATTGGTGGCACATGCCTTTAATGCCAGCACTCAGGAGGCAGAGGCAGGAGAATCTCTGTGAGTTCGAGACCAGCCTGGTCTACAAGAGCTAGTTCCAGGACAGCCTCCAAAGCCACAGAGAAACCCTGTCTCGAAAAACCAAAAAATAAAAATAAAATAAGCAGTTCAGATTTAAGCCTTCATGCTCATAACAGAATATGACTGAAAGGCTTCCAAATGTCCAAGGAACAAATAGCAAGGCACTTAGAGCAAATTCTCTGACTGACAAATGATCCCGTTAGTTATGCAGTGTCTATTTAATGACTTATTAGCATTTTATTCCAAAAGAAATGTAGAATATATATGAAATAATTAACAGTTCTTATTTATGTATTGATTTGCTAATTAGCAAAATCTTGATGCATAATTTAGACAAGAACATTGTGGTATTACCTTGAAATTCAGTATACCCAAATTGATGATAGGGACACATGTGCCTCTTGAAACATAAAAGTTTGCTTGGGGGCAACAAAGCATCAATATCCTAATAAAAAGGGAATTAATACAAAATAAGATCCAAGGCCTTTAATAGACACTTGTCTTGCTATATAAATAATACAGGAATGGTTCATGTGGTCACCAGTATTAAATAAATATTAATTATTTTTTGCTTATTCAGCAAGTGGACAATGTCTTGGAGTCAGGTATATCTTTATATCTTGTAGTTCCAGATCTCCTAAAAATTATTTGGTAACAATGTTTACAGAATAAAACCAATTTTTTTCTCATAATCGCATGTCAGAACAACAATCTCTATCTACTTTATATGCATTAATTTATCTATATCTCATACATTCTATCATTTTACAATTTTAAAGGCAAAATTAAAACCCTTTGGTCTGCTTATGAGATTATGCAACCAACCAGTTCAGAAGAAACTTTGTCTTCATTAACATTGATGCCTGAGTCTTTTCATTCCTATATTCTGATGAGTATTAATACATTTCATCATCATTGGTATTCCTCCGCAGTCTTTCCACTCCATCACTCTGCTAGATACCAATTTCTGTCTTCATAGATTTTAAGATTCTGGAAATTTCATATAAATAAAATCCTATGTGTGCCTATTACTTCTGCACTCTTATCCTGTAAAAACTGTTTTCAGATTCACTAGCAGTATGATACTTTGGTCTTTATGCTTAACTTGTCTACCATGTCTGTAAATAGAATCTTATGTGAAAGAGGGATATCATCTTTCCAGTAACTGAATACAATGTGTTTCCATTCATTTCCAAAGAGGCATTATTTTGTTTCCCTCTTTTGTTCAATACAAACCCTGGGATCTAGAACAGCCTAAAGACATAAAGGTTCAACAGTGGCACAGATATTATGGAAGTAACCAGTAATTCTTCAAATTGGATTTAGCACCCACTCTATGGGATTGAACTCATAGTTGACAGTTATAAAGTGACCAGAAGCCTGTGACTAGACCCAGGGGAATATCGATTATTATTCTGTAAAAGTAACATAGCAATAAAATGATTCTTAATGATGTATTTCTGATTTCTACAGGGGCTGTACAAGTTTGCACTCCTACCAGCAGTGGAGGAGTGTTCCCCTTTCTCCAAATCCTCTCCAGCATAAGTTATCATTGGTGTTTCTGATTTTGGCCATTCTGACTGGAGTACGATGGTGTCTCAGAGTTGTTTTGATATACATTTCCCTGATGGCTAAGGATGTTGAGCACTTTCTTATGTGTCTTTCAGAAATCAGTATGGAAATTCCTCAGAAAAATAAGAATCAGTCTACCACAAGATCCAGCAATTCCACTCTTATGCATATACCCAAAAGATGCACATTCATATAACAAGGGCAGACATCTGTTCAACTATGTTCATAGCAGCACTATTTGTAATAGCCAGAATCTGGAAGCAACTTAGATGCCCCTCAACTGAAGAATGAATACAGAAAATGTTGTACATTTACACAATAGAGTACTACTCAGTGGGGGGGTGGAATTTGAAATTCATAGGTAAATGGATGGAGCTAGAAGAAACCATTCTGAGAGAGGTAATCCTATCACAATAAGACAAACATGGTATTCACTCACTCATATATGGATTTTACACATAGAGCAATGCATTACCAGCCTAGAATCCACACCACTAGAGAAGCTATGCAATAAGGAGGACTCTAAGAGAGACATACATGGTTTCCAGAGAAGGGGAAATGAACAAGATCTCCTGAGCAAATTAGGATCATGGAGGGAGGGGAGAGGGAGCTAGGAGAATGAGAAGGGGAGAAGATGAGGGTTGAGGAGGGCGTAAGGGAGCAGGAAGGCTGTGTAGCAGGAAGAATAGAGGAAAGAAATATAAGAGATACCATTAGACAGGGAGCCAGTATAGATTTAAAGAGAAATTAGGCACTAGGGAAATGTCCAGAGATCTACAAGGATGATACCAACTAATCATCTAAGCAAGTGGAGAGGCTACCTTAAATTCCCTCCCCTGATAATGAGACTGAGGACTAACCTATATGCCATCCTAGAGCCTTCATTCAGCAGCTGATGGAAATAGAAGCAGATACCCACAGCTAAACACTGAACTGAACTGGGATCCAGTTGCAAAGAAGGAGTGATAAGCAAAGGGGTTAAGCCAGGATGTTGAGACCCACAGAAACAGCTGACATGAACAAGAGGGCACTCTTGATTCCCAGATTGATAGCTGTGAATCCAGTATGGAACTGATCCAGACCCCTTGAATGTGGGTGTCAGTGAGGAGGCCTCAGAAAGCCATGGGGCCTCTTGTAGTAGATCAGGACTTATCCCTAGCATAGGAATGGACTTTGGGAGCCCATTCCACATAAAGGGATACTCACTGAGCCTAGACACACGGGGGAGGGCCTAGGCCCTTTCCAAAAGGATTTGACAGACTCTGAAGATCCCCCCCATGGAAGGCCTCACTCTCCCTTGGGCGCACTAATGGTATTGGATAGGTAAGGTGCTAGTGGGGGAAAGGGTAGGAGGGGAAGGGGAAGGAACTGGGATTGACATGTAAAACAATCTTGTTTCTAATTTAAATTTTAAAAATGGAGAAAAATGATACATTGCAATTCTCATAGATAAATTCATCACTCAACCTTTATTAGAGTCATTTCTTCTTGTGCTAATTGGCAGTTAGCACAAATACTCACAAGTAGACAATATGCAGTGATTGAGAGAATATGAAGCACACAGGACTAAATATGTATCTCCGTTAAATCCCTCCTCTCAAAGTTAGGGGATATATGTGGAAGAAGAAACACAAATACTTTGAGACAGAAGTGGTGTTTGACTACAAGGAAACAACATTATCCTGACCCAACAGGATTGATGAACATACTAACTTACAGAAACAAGAGCATCATGCAAAGGATCTGCACAAGTTCATGCCAGAATGAGGTCACAACACTGAAAATGGTAGGTTAAAACCCCTAACCAAGATGTTATTTGCCATTGATACCTGGTAAATGGGGAAAAAGTCAGCTTTCCCCATTGGTACATCGGTGGGTACCATTCCCAAGCATAGTTCTACAACACAAAACAAATCGCATGGGATTTTGTGGACTGTTTTTTGTTTGTTTTGGTTTGGAGAATATTTTTTATTAGTTCAGTTAGGAACAAGCTTGCGTCACATGTGAATCCCTTCTCCCTCCCCTCACCCCAGTCCCCCACCAGCTCCCCAGCTCCTCCCCCCTCAGCTAGTCATGAAAGCTAGGGCCCTGCAAGGGGGATCCCCAAATTCCACAATATTTGGGGATGGCCAAAATTGAGCCTGGCCTAGGCCCTCCACTATATATCCAGACCTAGAGAGCATCCCTTCACATGGGATGGGCTCTCAAATCCCTTCTTACACCAGGGAAAAATACTGATCCACTACCAGGGTCCCCATAGAGTGGCAAGACCTACTTGTTGAGATCCAATTTCAGGGGTTTGGGTCAGTCCCTTGCTGTCCTCCCAAACAGCAGCCTGGGGTCCATGTGCTCCCCCTTGTTCAGGCCAGATGTTTCCCTGGGATTCACCAGCCTTGTCCAGACCCCTTTGATCTTCATTCCTCCATCTCTGAAACTGGGTTCCAGAGTTCAGTTCAGTGTATAGCTGCAGGTGTCTGCCTCTGCTTCCATCAGCCACTGGATGAGGGCTCTAGGATCGCATATAAAGTAGTCACCAGTCTCATTATAGCGAAAGGGCATTTAGGGTAGCCTCTCCACCATTGCTGAGACTGTCAGTTGGTGTTATCTTTGTAGATCTCTGGAAATCTCCCTAGTACCAGATCTCTCCTCAGACCAATAATGGCTCCCTCTATTATGATATCTCTCATCCTACTCTTCTTTATTCTTCCCATGACTCAACTTTTCTGCTCCTCCGTTTCCTCCTCTCATCTCCTTTTTTCCTCCTCTCAGTCTGCCAGCTCACTCTCCACTACCTTCCTGCTTCCAATTAGCTCAGGAGATCCTGCCCCTTCCCATTCTCTGGGGTCCAAGCATTTCTTAGAGTCTTCTTGCTTCCTAGTTCCTTTGGTGAAGAGAATTGTAGGCTGCTAATATTTTGCCCTATGTCTAAAATTCATATGTGAGTGAGTATGTACCAAGTTTGTCTTTTTGTGACTGGGTTACCTCACTCAGGATGGTTTCTTCTAGTTCCATCCATTTGACTGAGAATTTCAAGATTCCATTGCTTTTTTTGCTGAGTAGTACTCCATTGTATAAATGTATCACATTTTCTGTATCTATTCTTCAGTAGAGGGGCATCTAGATTGCTTCCAGGTTCTAGATATTACAAACAATGCTGCTATGAACATGGTTAAACATATGTCCTTTTTGTGTGTAAGTGCATTATTTGGGTATATCGTCAAGAGAGGAATTGCTGGATCTTGAGGTAGACTGATTCCCATTTTCCTGAACAACTGCCATACTGACTTCCAAAGTGGTCTTACAAGTTTGCACTCCCTCCAGCAATTGAGGAGTTTTCTTTATCCCCATACTCTCCAGCATAGACTGCCATTGGTGTTTTTTTTTTTTTATTTTTATTTCAGCCATTCTGGCCTCTGTAAGATGGTATCTCAGAGTTGTTTTGAGTTGCATTTCTCTGATGGCTAAGGATTTTGAGCACTTTCATGAATACTTTTCAGCCATTTTAGATTCCTCTGTTGAGAATTCTCTATTTATTTTGCACCCCAATATATAATTCATTGATTGGTGTTTTGATGGTTAGCTTATGTGTTCATTGTATATTTAGGAAATCAGCCCTAGAATCACACCTGACTTCTCAAAGGAAACTTTGAAAGCCAGAAGGTCCTGGATAGATGTCCTAAAAATCACTAAGTGAACATGATTGCCATCACAGACTACTGTAGACAGCAAACTTTCAACCACTATAGATGGAGAAAATAAGATATTCCACAACAAAACCAGACTTAAACAACACATATCCTCAAATCCATAACTACAGAAAGTTCTAGAAGGAAAACTGCAACCCAATGAAGATATCTACACTCACAAAAACATAGGCAATAGATAATCCAACTTTACCAAAGAAGAAAAGAAACAGGAGTGTGAAATCCACATACAATGACACCACCAACAATAAATGCAAAACAAGAACCAACAATCAATGGACATTAATATCTCTCGATGTCAATGTTCTTAACCTGCCTATAAAAAGATACAGGCCAACAGAATGTATATGACAACAGAATCTATCCTTCAGATGTATACAAGAAACACACCTCAACTTCAAAGACAGGAGTTACCTCAGATTAAAGGATTTGGAAAACATTTTCCAATCAAATGGGCCCAAGAAATAAGCTGACATAGCAATCCTAATATCTAACAATATGCACTTCAAACTAAAATCAATCAAAAATACATGAAGAAGGGCATTTCATACTCATCATAGGAAAAATCAATCAATATGAAGTCTCAATACTGAAGATCTATGACCCAAATACTAAGACACCCACATTTGTAAAAGAAACATTACTAAAGCTCAAACCACACATAAAAACACAAACACATACAATAGCAGGCTACAACACCCCACTTTCACCACTAGACAGGACCACCAGACAGAAACTTAACAAAGAATCAAAGGATCTAACAGAAGTTATGAACCAATTGGAATTTAAAAAAAATATTACTTAAAGTTAGGAACAAGCTTGTTTCACATGTCAATCCCTTATCCCTCTCCCTCCCCTCAAACCTCCCTTTCCTCCTCCACCCCTGACCTACCCCTCACCCCATCCACCCTCCATTCCCCAGGCAAGGTAGGGCACTCAATGGGGGCTCTGCAAAGTCCACCACATTTTCCTGGGCTGGGCCTGGGTCTTTCCCCATGTGTCCAGGGCAAGTGTGTATCCCATCACGTGGGATGGGCTCTCAAAGTCCCTTCTTACACAAGGGAAAAATACTAATCTACTACCCGGGGCTCCCTGGAGTGCAGAGGGCTCCTCATTGACATCCATGTTCAGGGGTCTGAATCAGTCCTGTACTGGCCTCCCAGACAGCATCTGGGATCAATGTGCTTCCCCTTGTTCAGGCCAACTGTTTCTGTGGGTTTCTCCAACCTGGTACCGACCACTTTGAAATTCATTCCTCGCTCTCTTCAGCTAAGTTCCAGAGTTCAGGTCAGTGTATATCTGTGGAAGTCTATCTCTGCTTCCATCAGCCACTGGATGAGGGTTCTAGGATGGCATAAAGAGTGGTCATCAATCTCATTTTAGGGGAAGGACGTTTAGGTTATCCTCTCCACCATTGCATGGATTGACAGATCATGTCATCCTTGTAGCTATCTGGAAATCTCCCTAGTGCCAGATCTCTCCTCAGACCTATAGTTGCTCCCTCTAATATGTTATTTCTCATACTGCTCTCTCTCCTCTATTCTTCCCCCAACTCAATATTTCTGCTCTTCCATTTCCTCTCCTCCACTCCTCTTCTCCTGCTCTCATTGTGGCAGCTCCCTCTCCCCTACCCTCATGTTCACAATTAGCTCAGGAGTTCTTGCCCCTTCCCATTCCTGGGGTCCATTCATTTACCCTTAGAGTTCTTCATGTTTCCTACTTTCTTTGGTGAAGAGGATTGTAGGCTGGTACTCCTTTGCTCTATGTTTAAAGTCATATATGAGTTAATACCATGTTTGTCTTTTTGTGACTGGGTTACCTCACTCACGATGGTTTCTTCTAGTTTCATCCATTTGCCTGTGAATTTCAAGATTCCATTGTTTTTTCCTGCTGAGTAGTACTCCACTGTATAAATGCATCACATTTTCTCTATTCATTCTTCAGTTGAGGGGCATCTAGGTTGTTTCCAGGTTCTGGCTATTACAAACAATGCTGCTATGAACATGGTTGAACATATGTCCTTGTTGTTTATTTGGGTATATACCCAAGAGAGGAATTTCTGGATCTTGAGGTAGGCTGATTCCCCTTTTTCTGAGCAACCACCATACTGATTTTCAGAGTGGTCTTACAATTTTACACTCCCACCAGCAATGGAGGAGTGTTCCTTTTTCTCCACATCCTCTGCAGCATAGATTATCATTGGTATTTTTGATTTTAGCCATTCTGACAGGTGTGAGGTGGTAGCTCAGAGTTGTTTTGACTTGCATTTCTCTGGTGGCCAAGGATTTTGAACACTTTCTTAAGTGTCTTCCAGCCATTTCAGATTCCTCTGATGAGAATTCACTATTAATTCTGCATCCACCTTTTTAATTTCATTGTTTGGTGTTTAGGTGCCTAGCTTCTTGAGATCCTTATATATTTTGGAAATCAGCCCTCTGTCAGATGTGTGGTCAGTAAAGATCTTTTCCCATTCTGTGGATGGTCATTTTGTCTTAATGGATGTCTCCTTTGCCTAGCAGAAGCTTCTCAGTTTCAGGAGGTCCCATTTATTAATTGTAGACCTCAATGTCTGTGCTGCTGCTGTAATGTTCAGGAAGTAGATTCCTGTGCCAATTTGTTCAAGGGTAACTCCAACTTTCTCTTCTAGAAGATTCAGGGTGGCTGGATTTATGGTGAGATCTTTGATTCATTTGCACTTAAGTTTTGTGCATGGTGACAGGTATGGATCTTTTACAGACATCTATAGAACATTCCATCCAAACACAAAAGAATATACCTTCTTCTCAATTCCACATGGAACCTTCTCTAAAATTGACCACATACTTAGCAATATAGCAAACCTCCACAGACACAAATAAATTGAAATAACTTCCTATGTCTTATTAGACCATCACACTTTGATTAGAACTCAACAGCAATACAAATTGCAGAAAACCTACAAATTCATGTAAATTGGATAACACCCAATTGCACCATTCCTGGGTCAAGGAAGAAATAAAAAATAAAAAATTAAAGACTTCCTAAAATATAATGAGAATGTAGACACAACATACCCAAACTTATGGTACATTCTGAAATCAGTGCTAAGAGGAAAGTTTATAGCACTAAGTGTCCACATGAAGTAACTGGAGAATAGTCACACCAGAGAATTGACAGAACAACTGAAAGATTAAGAACAAAAAGAAGCAAACTCACCAGGTAGGAGTATATGCCAGGAAATAATCAAACTGAGGGATGAAATCATTAAAGTAGAAACTAGAAAAACATTACAAAGAATCAATGAAACAAAGAGTTGGTTCTTTGAGAAGATCAACAAGATAGAAAAACCTCTATCCAAACTAACCAAAGGCAGAGAGAGAGAGAGCATGTTAATTAACAAAATCATAAATGAAAAGGGGGGTATAACAACAGAAATCCAGAGAATTATCAGGTCATACTTTGAAAAACTGTACTCCACAAAATTCAAAAATCTAAACGAAATGGACAATTTTCTGGAAAGGTATCACTTACCAAAATTAAACCAAGGAAAGATAAGCAGTTTAAATAGACCTATAACCCCTAATGAAATAGAAGCATCATCAAAAGCATTTCGACCAAAAAATCCCAGGGCCAGATGGCTTCAATGCAGAATTCTACCAGAAATTCAAACAAGAACTAATACCAGTACTCCTCAAATTGTTCCACACAACAGAAGCAGAAGGGACATTTTCAGACTCTTTTTACAAGGCACACAAAGATACAATTAAAAAAAGAGAACTAGAAACCCATATCCCTCATGAACATCTATGCAAAAATATTCCACAAAATATTAGGGAATCAAATCCAAGAATACATAAGAAAAATCATCCACCATTATCAAGTAAACTTTGTCCCAGGGATGCA
Source organism: Cricetulus griseus (assembly GCF_003668045.3). Lineage (NCBI taxonomy): Eukaryota > Metazoa > Chordata > Mammalia > Rodentia > Cricetidae > Cricetulus > Cricetulus griseus. The sequence continues at coordinate 39,733,393 of NC_048601.1, read as the reverse complement.
AGGATAGTTCAACATATGAAAATCCATCAATGTAATCCACCATATAAACTGAAAAAGAACAACCACATGATCATCTCACTAGATGCTGAAAAATCCTTTGAATGTTTGATTTGCCATTTTTGTCATACTGTATATTTTTGTTTTAATTTTTTAGGTTAAAAAAGAAAGACTATAAAATTGTATGGACAATGAGTTGGGATGACTTGGGTGGGAGTAGAAGAAGAAGAAACATGATAAAATATATCACATGAAAAAGTCATGAATAAAGTTGATTTAGCAAACCTAAGAAAAAGGAAAAAGTAGTGATTATGAACACAAAGAGAACATTTTACTGCCTTCAATGAAAGATATGAGATTGGGCACCTTTGTTGTGTTGTAATATAAAAGCAAATGCTCTCTGTTTGCCTCATTGTACTATAATATTTCCTATAGGTTTGTCATAGACACCCTTCTTATTTTTAGTTATTATCTATCTGTCCCCAATATCACCACAACATTGATGAGAAATTCTTGCTATGTTTTTTAGTCCCAATCAAGATGACTATGCAGTTTCTGGCTTAAGTTCATTAATATGGTGTTTGTATTTATTGTTTTCCGTAGATTGACCCAATTTACATCAACAAGATACAGACTGCATAGACATAATACATAGTCTTTAAATTTTCATTTATATTCTTATTGCATGTGTATTCTGGGTGCATGAATATCTTTGCAATACCTTTGTGCAGATCCTTTAGATGACAGAAATGGGCATGAAATCCTATGGGACTTGAGTTACAGATGGTTGTGAGCCACAATGTAGGTGTAGAAAACAAAATCTCATTCTTCTGCAAGAATAGCCATTGCTCTTAAATATAATCTTCTCAGTATATTTTGTAATTTCAGTATGCCAGTATTTTGTTGAAAATAATACATCCATTAAGGAAATTAGCTTAGATATTCCTTAAAAGTTAAAAATAAAGCTAATAAAATTATAACTATTCACTCCTATTCAATACCCAGAGGATTCCAGATCCTAGTAGTGATATATTTCCACACTTATGTTTATTGCTGAAAAGATATAGAAGCAAACTTTAGTATCCATCAACAGGTGAATGGATAATAAAATTGTGCCACATATATAATGTAGAATATTATTCATCAATTCACCGATTTTCAGGTAAATTAAGTGATTTGGAAAGAATAATATTAATTAAGGTGTCCAAAACTGTGAAATGAAAAATCTTATATTCTCCATAATAGGAAAATTCTATTCTTTAACATGCAAATAACTATAGGCATATGTAAATACAAATTTAGGAAAAAGACTCAGAAAAATGATGTGGACAGATGTAGTGCAGACAAAGAGAGACTCAATTCATGAAAAGGAATATAAAGCTTATTTTGTTTGTCTCATTTCAATTCTGTCCTATTGAAAGAAATCCAATTGATGGCAAGAATGTGAAACTCTAAGAACAGCTGATGACTTGAGAACAGCCATTTTTCCTGTCTGGAAGTTCACTGACAACTGCAGAGTTTGGGACTGGACAAGTGTTTGAGTAGTTACCTTTATCTAGCTATGTGTTTAATTAAGAAACAGAAAGTTGTTAATTCTAGATACACATTCTCACCATTCAAATTTCCTAGTCATACCTTACCTTTATGTTTACTTACTGTGTAACTAGAAAGTAAAATATCTCAGTATCCTCAGCAACATTTCTCGGTGTCTGATTTTTTTCTTTCACTTTCATCATTTTGTGACTATGATATAGAATATTTTGTGATTTGGGTGAGAATTTTTGAATAAGTCATATGTTGACATCTGTTTATATCTTAATTGCCTATTGAATATAATCTTTAATAAATTTGCTGTGGTTTCCGTGGAGATATTTTAATTGCATTATCATTTGTCATTGCTTGTCCATAAGTTCCTATAATATTTTCATAACATTTCAATTAAATATTTTAACATTTTACCCAATAAGCTTATGTTTGAGTAGCCCACCTGATTCCTTTTTTTTATTTATTTTGATTATTTGAATAGGAGTTTCTTTCTCAATTCTTTCCATGTCTTATAATTTTTTTTAACTTTTTTTCCAACTTTTTATTTGAAATAGAAACAGGATTGTTTTACATGACAATCCCAGTTCCCTTTTCCCACCTGTCCTCCCCTACCCCCCCAACTAAAACCTTATCAGACACAAATCTTTTCTGCTCCCCCTGGATGGTGAGGCCTTTCATAGGGTGTCATCGGAATCTTTCGTATCCTTTGGGATAGGGTCTAGACCCACTCCCATGTGTCTTGGCTCAGGGAGTATTCCTCTATATGGAATAGGCTTCCAAAGTCCACACCTATGCTAGGGATAAACATGTTAATGTTATAATATGGATACCCTGGAAAGACAATCCTGCCTTCCTTGGGCTTTGCTTCTTTACATATTATGGCTGTCATGGTCTATCTGTTTCATGGCAAATCAATAAATCCAGAAGGTATAGGAGTCACTCTGATCATGCCTCCTGGGCTTGGCTACAAGTGTACCTGGCCATGCCCGCTTGGGTGTGCACAGAGAGAAATGAGGGTAGTTTGAGAGTCCAGGACACACGTGGGAAAGCCTGTCTTTATCCTGCTTTTTCAGCTTGGTCTGCTTTCCTGCAGATTGGCGATGTGCACACTAAGTAAGGCATTTTAACCCAGTAAATATATCCTAACTATTACCTGATGACATATTGGTAATGCACATCAATTGGAACTTTTTTTTTTTGCAAGGAAAAGGGAAGAATATATATATATATATATATATATATATATATATATATATATATAAAAATACCTAACCATTCTTTCAATCTTTATTTTGGGCAATGCACTCCCCTCAATATTCCATCGGGCTTCCACTATTTAAGACTAATTTTAGGTAAAATCATGCAGTTGTGGGAGATGTTTTGAAGTATTCATCTTGTCTTGACAAATATTTGCTTTGGGTCAATTGATTTACCAAATATAAAATCCTTATTTAATATTGTTTTGCTGCCTAAGCTTACAACTTATCATATTTCTGAGTAGAAAATTTTTCAGATATATATATATATATATATATATATATATATATATATATATAATTTGCTAGTTTAACTTGCAACATATGGTCTTCACTTTTATAGCATGAGTCTTATCAGTGATTTACACCAGTCCTTCAGCTACCTGTCAGACTGGTTACAATAGACATACACAGTAATCCATGAAAAAATGTCTGCGTATATCAGAGCAAGAGACATGAGCTGGACCCTGAGATCCGGGGATTCTCCTATCAAGACTGATGGCATGTCAGTGAGGAGTAAAGTTGTTAACATAAATAGTGCCATAAAATTTCCCTATCATTTTTGAACTTACATTATTGATTCATGATTTTCTTGAAGTCTAATAACCTTTGACTCTATAAAAGTTCTGATTGAGTACATTCTAACTATTTGTGCTTGGCCTTTCTTGATTTTCAATGGAGAAAAGATCATGGAACTATCATTTGCTGATACTACATCTCCATCTGTTCTTTAACCAGTACACAGTCTACCATATCTGAGAAAAGGAGGAATCATCTGTTCAGTACTTGGATGAGAGCACAACCAACTGTTTAAAAGATAGACATAGAGGGCACTCCTTGTGTAACAATACTGAATTTTGTTTATAGTAATCATCATCTAGAAAACGAAGTACTTTCCAATATCTAGATACATGTGTCTTAGTTTGCATTCCAAAGATGAAAATGTTTATTTAAAAGAAATCAGAATAAATATAAGTATTTTCTTGCTTCAGGAAATTTTTGAAAATAAGTTTATGTGAAGTAAATGCTTGCTCATTTCCATAAACCTCTTCCTTATCAACTAGTAATTTATTAAACAACAGATAAGGAGTCTTCCTTCACTTCATCCATCAGCTGTAAATTACTTCTTAAATCTGTTCTTTATCAATCATTTCTCTTTGCTGAGAGGATGGAAACAATATCCAGACACACAATATTGTAAGTAGTATTTATAGCTTTCATTTAAAGAAATTAGTTCAAATTATTGAGTTATATTTTCTTTTCTTAGATGCTATAAAATGATAAATTTAAATTATTGACAAGTTGTTTCATGATGATTTGGTGAACTCTACACTGGGTAAGTGATAGTGAATCTACAACATATGATAGTTATAGAGATCAACTAATTCCTGAAGTGATAAAGATCTGAGTTCAATATCATTATATAATTTTTTGTTCTTCTTTGAGTTATAGTACATGAGCCTCCAAACATGGGGGTTTCCTAAAATATGTTTATGTTTCAGTTTATATTTTCTGCTTATTTTGTTCAGATTACAATTTTAAAACTTACATCATTCATGATAACAACTTTTTCCTACAGAAACATTGTAGTGATAAGATCCTTCTCAAATATTGAAAACCATGACACCAGATTCACTCATTAGCAAAGTGACTCGTCCATGAAATCAATGGCCTGAATTGTCAAATCTGTCTAGGAAAATTCCTTGAAAGTTTGATATAGATTTTATTTATAGGCAGAATCATGTATCCACTTCAAAGGTGTTAAAAGTAGTGTCATCCCTATTTGCATTCTGAATAATTGGATGGATAGAGTTTGTAGGGATGTCAGAGTCTTTAATTAAGATTGATACATGAACTCTTAGCTATATTTAAATTTAAGCACAACATTTACTTAGCTATCAATTTCCCTTATTTGAAACTTTCTTTCCTCAGAAGTTTATCATAGTCACTGGCTAATGTGAATAACTCCTATAAAATTAGTAAAAAGAAAAATGGTGCTTCATTTCTGTTTTTTTTTCAACTTTTTAAAAATTTGTATTAGAAACAGGATTGTTTTTCATGATAATCCCAGTCACTTCTCCCTCCGTCCTCCCCTACCAACCCCCCCAACTAAAACCCTATCTATCACATATTCTTTCTGCTCCCCCTGGATGGTGAGGCTTTCCATAGGGTATCATCAGTGTCTATTTTATCCTTTGGGATAGGACCTAGGCCCACCCCATGTGTCTTGGCTCAGGGAGTATTCCTCTATATAAAATGGGCTTCTAAAGTCCACACCTATGCTAGGGAAAATACTGAACTTCTACAGGAGGACCCTTAGATTTCCAAGGTTTCCTCACTGAAACCCATGTTCCTGGAGTTTGGATCAGTCCCATGCTGGTTTTCCAGCTATCAGTCTGGGGAGCAAGAGTTCCCTGATGTTCAGGTCAGCAGCTTCTTTGTTTCAAAATGGCAAAGTAGTCAGACTAGTTAGCAGTAGAAGCCAGGCAGTTGTGACACAAACATTTAATCCCAGGACTCAGGAGACAAAGGCAGATGACCTCTCTGAGTACAATGCCATCCAGTGCTCCATGAGAGTCAATCAGTCTAAAAGAGGAGCAGAGCTACTGACATGGCTGCTTTGCTTCTTGGATCTTCAGCTTGAAGCTTGACCCACAAAATGTGTCTCCATGTCTTTTATTTTCATGTTACACATATGTGTGTATAGGTACATGTACACATGTTTAGGAGTGGTTGAAAGTACATCTTACTCCTGTCAGAATGGCCAAAATCAAAAACACCAATAACAGTTTCTGCTTCAGAGGATGTGGAGAAAGAGGAACACACTTTTCCACTGCTGGTGGGAGTGCCAACTTGCACAGCCACTTTGGAAATCAGTATGGAAACTCCTCAAAAAAAATGGGAATCAGTCTACCACAAGATCCAGCAATTCCATACTTAGGCATATACCCAGAAGAAGCACATTCATGCAACAAGGGCATCTGTTTACCGATGTTCATAGCAGCACTATTTGTAAAAGCCAGAAACTGGAAGCAGCCTAGATACACCTGAACTGAAGAATGGATAGAGAAAAGGTTGTTCATTTACACCACAGAATACTACCCAGTGGGGAAAAAAAACAACAACAATGGAATCTTGAAATTTGCAGAAAAATGGATGGAACTAGAAGAAACCATTCTGAGTGAGGTAACCCAATTACAAAAAGACAAACAAGGTATGTACTCACTCATATGTGGATTTTAGACAGAAAGTAATGAATACCAGTCTACAACCCACACTTCCAGAGAAGCTAGTAAACAAGGAGGACCCTAAGAGAGACCTATGTGATCCCCTGGAGTAGGGGAAAGGGACAAAATCTCCTTAGCAAATTGGGAGCAAGGGAGGTAGGGGGAGGGAGCTAGGTGAATGAGAAGGGGAGAAGAAGAGGGGTGAGACGGATATGAGGGAGCAGAAAGTTTGAGTCAGGGGAAGAATAAAAATAATACCTGAAAGGAGATACCCTAATAGAGGGTGAGATTTTAGGTTTACAGACAAATCAGGCACTTGGGAAAGGTCTGGAGATCTACAAAGATGACACCAACTAACAACCTAAGAAACAGAGGAGAGGCTGCCTTAAGTACTCTCCCCTGATAATGAGATTGATGACTGGCTCATATGCCACCTGATAGCCTTCATCCAGAAGCTGGTGGAACTAGAAGCAGACACCCACAACTAATCACTGAACTGAAGTGGAATCCAGTTGCAGAGAAGAATAAGTGATCGGCATAGGGGTGCAACGAAGCTGGTGAAACCCACAGAAACTACTGACCTGTACAACTGGGAGCTCTTGTTCCCCAGACTGATAGCTGGGGTACCAGCATGGGTCTCATCCAGAATCGAGGAACATGGATTTCAGTGAGGAGACCTCAGAAATCTACAGGACCTTTTATAATAGTTCAGTACTTATCTCTAGCCTATGTGTGGACTTTGGGAGCCCAATCCACATACAGGGATACTCCCTGCACCAAGACAAATGGGGGTGGGCCTAGTCCCTATCCCAAAGGATATGGTAGGCTTTGATGAACTCCTATGGAAGGCCTCAACCTCCCTGGAGAGCAGAAAGGATATGTAATAGGTAGGGTGTTAGTTGGGGTGGTGGTAGGGGAGGAGGGGTGGGAGAGGGAACTGGGTTTGACATGTAAAACAATCTTGTTTCTAATTCAAATAAAAAAGAAAAGTAAAAAAAATCAAATAATTTAAATATTGTTGAAATATCACAATTAAAATTTTAAGTTGTTTGTTCATGTCTATGATTCCTATTCTTTGTTATCTTCTTTCACATGCTTTTTGATAATTAGCAAATTATTCTTCATAGTGGCTGAATATTTTGAACCAGAAAATTTGCAAGGACTTCCAATGGCTCATAAGATTTTGATCATATTGACTAGTAACTTCATAAATTCAAAAATGTGTTTCCAAGCAGAAGGTTAGATGATTACAACTGAGTTTCACTAACACTATAGAATAATAGCAGAATAATAGGTGAAATCTTGTGAGAAAAAGAAATATAGTAGACAAAGTCACAAAGCATGAAGCAAACAATGAATAATTTACAAAATACTAGATTGCCTGCTTAATTCTAATTTACTCATTTATTACAGCAAAGGAGAGATTTGTATTTAGAGATTTTTCCTCTCCAAAGAAAACTAAGAATATTGTAAAATTCTGCTTTACTTTTCTTTTCTTCGTAGAAACAATTTTTTGTGTTGAGAGATTTTCTCATTTTCCATTATTTCATAATTAGTGTCTCACGCAGAGTTACCGAATGATTTATTATTTAGTGGGCTAGGCAATGGTGATAAGTAAAATGGCAGACACAAAAGTGTATTGACTCACAGTGACTTAGAATCATCATAGACTAAAGGAAACAGGTAGTACTAAATCTTTATTTTCTAATTATTCCTTGACTTTTCTATTAGCAATACATTCAAATTCAGTGTGATAAGGAGAGAAAAAAAAATTTGATCCAGTGGATTGTCCTCCACTTCTGTACACATGGACCCAATTAATTGGACTCTGCATATAATTTGGGGGCATTTGTCAGGATGAAATCAAACACATTGCACACAGGTATGAAATTGTAAAAGAAAAACTAAACATACACACTTAAGATTGGTCTATACATGAAAGGGATGATATGGGAGAAGTTTAGTAAATTTAATAAAAAACAAATTATTGCATTTAAGTGTTCAATTTCAGGGCTTAATACTGCCATAATTTTTTTGACCTTCTCCATTTCTATAACTGTTTTTCACAAGTTCACCTCACTGTTAATACTGACATTTTAACAGTGGTTAGAAGAAAGGCCACAGTATCTATGATTGCCCAAGGATAATGGAAAATAGGAGTTGGATTTGGCCATCCATTTATTCAATAATTGAAGAAATGAATTTAGCATTTGACTAAGTCACCTTGCTTGTTCTAATGGACATAGACATATTTCTAGCTATTTGAGTAAAGAAAAGTTAGCTATACAGACAAAGATTGACTAACTCAGCTATTGTGGCATTCTTCTTCAAACACCAGCATGGTATTCTCACAAGCATGTCCCCAACATAAGGTAGAAAACTACAGGTTATAGACAAAAGCTAGTTGGGGAATCAAGGAACATGGTTTCGATCTCATCATTTTTTTCTAAACAAGTTTACATTTATAATAAAGCTTCTTTATTTTTGGACTTCACTCCTCAACCATAATATAACTTGTCATTTGTTATCATATAATCTATAACATTTAATCTCTTTGAAGATGGATTTTGGACAAGTTTCTTCTGCTGGAGAATTTGGATCAAGTTCCATTGAGCTGAATTTACCTCCCTCTAATACAGTATAAAAATTAATTATGAATACTGATATGTGTTAGACCTGAGTGTGGACCCAATCTGTAATAGTGATCAAGTTATGCAATCTTTCTGTGTCTTAGTTTTGTTTTGTTTTGTTTTTCTGTGAGTGTACCTGATAAGGCTGCTTAAGGAATTTAATTAGAAAATGCATATAAAGCATTTGGCTAAGTGCCTAGTATACACACATACTAAGTAAATATTGGTCATTGCTCTTATTAGTGTTACTCTTTTACAAGATTCTGTTGCTTATAATAACTTACACTAATCCCACTCTCAAGATTCGGGAAGAATATTCATTCTTCCATGGAAGAGAACTTCTTATATGGTACCCATCTCTTGTCACCATACTCTTTTATACTTCCTTAAAATTTTCTAAATTTTCTCTATCAGAGGCTAGTTGCAAGTTAAATGTGTTGCCATTTTAATTGTGTTTTGAATAATTTTAAATTCAGAGATTTTAAACACATCAAAATTTTAAGAGATATGAGGAAAAGAAACAATGTAATGTAGGAATGCATTCATTTATGTATCAAATATATATGATGTATATTTAATGCTTATGTAAATATATAAACAATACATATATTTTATATATATATATATTTACTATAGGTTGTGTATTTAATATATAATACTTAATATGACATATCACAAGAAAATATTTATTTTCAAAAGACACATATAATTTAAGTTCTTCATTTGCTTCATAGAAATTACCTTTTAAACTAGTTCAAAGAGAAAATTATTGCAATCTAAAGTGATATCTTATGGATGCTGTGACAGTCTGTGAGTGTAGTCAAAGAATTAGTCAAACCATTTCAGAAACATCCAGATAGTATGCATTGATAGAATGGACATTTTTTTACCAAGTGTGATGTTTCTTTGCTTTTTTTTATTATATTCTGACTCAATTTCATATATTTTGATGACCATTGACATACTGAATTAATATTATTTTAACTATATCAGAGTATTCTCTTTTCATCATACTGACAACATTGAAATATTGGTAGAGTGGGCATAATTACAATGACCTTTATTCTACTGAAGGGATTTACCGATGTCATGGAGCCAGCATGTGACTAACAGAGAGTTGTGAAAAAGCAAATGATCCCATTCCCAGACAATCAAATAATAAAATTATTCTGCTTTTCTCACATATCTTGAGTTTTTCTCAGACAAGTTATCAATGTTACCATTGCTCAAAGAGGCATCTGAAGATATCTAGAATAAAGTAGGGGGGATTTTAAAAACAAAAGTCCAAGTGATGCTATCCCCCAAAGTCTAATTATCTCAGTTAGAATGTATTTGTAAGGACAGGTCTTGGTACACAGATGGCACAGTCCTCTTGTTTTTTGTGCTGCTTCCATCACCTTTTAGTTGGGGATGTAATCACCATAGATGTCTTACTATAAAAGCATAAACTGGGTTTATGTACCAGTACCGATAAGCCACAATATGGCTGTCATAGATATGCCTTCTTTATCTTGAAATACCAGTCAATGAGAACAAAATGATAAATGTTCAGAAAGATGTGCAACAAATGGAACAGTTTAAAGATATGCTGTATTAGTGTGAAACTTTTATTCTGTTACACATGCTTACCAAAATGTAGCAAACTCATCAAGAACTGCACACAGCTGGTTACAGCCATGATGCTGCTAAGAAACCCGGAGCTGTTTTATAAATGTATTTTCCAGTTTGGGAACAGCCTCTCTCAGTAACAATTTCTTTTTAATAGCAGCATCATAGCCACTTGATCCACAGAAGGAAGTAATTAAATTTAATAGACGCAATCCTCATTTTAAGGACACCCTCGATTTAAAGTAGCAGGGGAGCATAATTAAGTCTAATGGAAACCATGGTTTGAAAATGAAGATACACTATCAAGTAAGGAAATGCAGACCAAGTCTACACAGTAACAATTGCCTGGCTAATCAGGGCTACAAGCTGCGTTTATTTCATATTATTCAACCAAGGCCAAACTTGAGGATTGAGATTTTGCTTATTTATTTATTTATTTATTTAGTTTGAATTACATTTATAATTGGATTTGAGTAACTATAAACCACTGTATTTGATAAGCTTAAGCCTCATACAAATCCACAAAGTAAAATTAGGAACTGAAATAATTAACTGAAGTTTCCTAAACAAAATGGTGTGTTCTTACACACATGGATAATTAAAGGAGAAATGGACAGTATAAATAATCAGCATCCTTCAATGTTGTCACTTTAGTTTTGCATGACTTGTCATAAGTTTAACTGCCACTGGGGTTACCAACTTAGACTCAGTCACACCACAAAATATTATCTGAAAAGAACAAAGTCAGACTGGAGCATTGGAAATCACAGGAGTCTACAAAAAGGAGTTTTTGATACCCAGATGATTTCAATTCATCTATGTTTTCATTTGCCAGGTAGATATTGAGCCAATAATGCTCATTTATTTCATAAAGACATAAAGGGAATAAATTAATGGCATGAGTATAAAAGATGTAAACATATAAAGATCTGAAAAATAGTAAGTAGTAACAAATAAGTGATTAATAATAGAATAAATGTTTAGTGTAAGGAACAATATAAGCAAAATGTGGTTACAATTAGTTTTCATATTTGTGTCATAACTGTTATGATACCAAAAATGTCAAAACATAAGAATAAGTCTTAATGGTATAGACAATAAATTAGATAGCCACTGAACATCATAGAGTGCTTTCATCCTTCGATAGAAACTCAGAAGTAGGTAAAGCTGGAAAGATTGCTCAGTAGTTTAAAGCATGCCCTGCTCTTGAAGAAGACCCTCAGTTCTGCTCTTAGTACCTACAAGTGGCTCTTAACAGACTTACACTTCAAGTACATGGTATTGAATGCCCTCTTCTGACTTCTGTGGGAACCAGGCACGTACAAGGTGTGTATGCACTTACCATTTTACAGAAATGACAAAGGTCTCAAGGAAGAACAACATAAACAAACTATTATATCTGCAGGACTACCAAAATCAGAATATATGGAGGTGAAAATTCAAAGAGTACATTTGGAAGAAATAATGAAACAGGAAGCTTAGGAGAAGTCACCATGTGACTTAGATTCTCAAAAAAATCTGACTCACTGTATATCTCTAAGCTCTGTTCATTTGCTGCACTTACATTGCTTTAAATAGTGGGACTTAAAGCAACAATACACGCAAATCCTTCTGGGTTAGAATTGCAACAGAGAGAAGAAACCTAACAACAACTTGTATTATCATCAGTCAAGAAAACCAATACAGGAAAAAAGCCAGCGTAATTCATAACCACAAACAAATAAAGAAAAACTGGCTTTCAAAACAACAGGCCAATGAGCACCTGGAAACTACATGGAAGGTGATCTTAGAAATGTCTTTGTACACATGATGGGAGCTATGTACAAAGAAGGTAGTTACCATGAGCACAAAAGGTACTGGTAACAACAGAACATTTTCCAAAGTCAGCCCCACCCTGCTTTGGTGACTTCTAGTTATAAAAGTTCACAGAGTTGAGAGAATGTGATTTGATATTTCATCATGTTTTGGATATTTTTCCTCCCTTCAAAATATGACCTTGCATTTATGAATAGAGTTTTGTATATAAAAGAAGAAGGTTTTCATCTGAAATTGGAATAGAAAAAAATAGTATTTTTTTAATTTTCAAAAGAAATGGTCATGGTTGTATTCAAAGTGGTTCTATAAATAAGTATTCTGCAGCTCTCAAAACACTTTAGGGAAAGAGCAAAGTTCAGTTCTGTAGCTCATTTAAAAATATCAGTCTTCAATTGAGATGGCTCCAGAGAGGTTTGTTCTCATGGATCTATGTGCTCTCAGAAGCTACATTTAAAGTACAGAGTAGCTGAGAGATGCTTAATTACTGACTTTGGTCATTACAGCACTGACTTTAGTCTCACATTTAAAGAGAATGACAGTATTATCAAAACTAACCTGTGAAGCTTTATTGGAACTATCTTTGTGGTAATCTCTTTTAAAATGAATTTTTTTAATTAGACCTTGGGTTTCAAAGAAAGAAGGGTCAGTAGAAAATAGCAAGTGCAATAGAGTCCCAGCTACAGTGCTGCATCTTTACAAAATTCAATTATTTCTCTGCACTGTGGTACAAGAAGCATTTGGCAACTGATTAAAACAATTCTTAAAGCAAATTATAGCACTGTCAGAAAACAAGAAATCACAATGTCAAAACACAAGGACGTTTCTATGCAAAACGCCTTGCAAGTGTTTTTGACAGACGATTGCTGTCTGCTTGTTATATTAGTTTCATTAATTTGGTCCACATCAAGAGAAAAAAAGGGGAGGGTGTACTTTAGAATATTTGCTTTTGAAAAAAAATATTCAAATGCTTAATATTTTCAAAGATAACTAAAGTATCCACATGGGCAAATGGTGTATCTTAATTCTACCCAAACTTATTCAGCACTCAAAATAATCTGTATGCCAATTTATGAGTGTAGATTCTGAAATAGCTTTTTTTTTGCAAGAAAGCAACATCTATAAAATTTGCTACTAATATATAAATGCTGCAAGACATGTATTTTAATTATTATTTTCTGGAAAAATTGTATTATAACAATACATAATTTTCAGTATATTTGATGTGTGCCCTAAAACCTGAATTTATAAGGTACATAGGCCCAAGCAATGTAATCAAGGTATTAAATTTTTGTTTTTGGCTTTAGCTGTTAAGATCTCTTTATGACAGGATATAGATTTTTAAGCTCCAGTGAAATTCAAATATATCAATTGTGAAGGGCGAAACTCAAGGTTTACAGTAAATTTATATTGTCTATGAAGAATACACCTTGTTGATATCTTTTCTTTCCAATGTTGGTATTCAATCACTAGATTCTTGTATCCAGTACATAAAGTCTGTGACTTACTGTGCTACACATGTAGGATAGCTTGCTTGTGTGATACAGAACTCCATTTCTTATAGCAACTCACAATTTTTGATTCCATAGAAGCAAAGCAACATGTGCAGTACTTGCTCAGCCATGTTACATTGCTTGTCATAAAATCATCTACACAATATTTGAAAGGTAGGGATACTTAGTATCAGTGGAAGGGAGAAGTGATTTGAATCATGAAGTGTATTATTATAATTCTTTACTGACAAAAATATATTGTAAGATAGCTTTAATTTAAATGGGAAGACTCCCAACAAAACAGATCCAACAGAAAGATTTTATAATGATGCATAGAGATGTGGAATCTTGATTTAGAAAGAAAGCAAGGTTTTAGAAGTACTTTGGATTTGATTCATATATTTAAGTTATGTAATCTTTATTCTTCTTCTAACAAACATATATGCATGGACACAAACATTCTCATACACTTGTATTCCTTTCTTTCATCTTCATTCTTCAGGAATCTACAAATTGTCTAGGATTCCACATTTACTTAATTTTAAAAATAATTTATCTACTTGAACATTTCAAAAATGTACAAAAACAGGAAAATAAGAGACAATTATATTCAAATTATGTACCATCACATTGGGAGTGGCCTTTGCTAGTATAACTTTATTTTTAATTTATTTATTAATTCTAGTTAGGGAACAAGTTTGTTTCACATGTAAGTCCCTTCTCCCTCTCCCTCCCCTCACCCTCATCCCTTCTCCTCCACACCTAACCTACCCCCTACCCCATCCACCCACCACTCCCCAGGCAGGGCAGGGCCCTCAATGGGGGCTCTGCAAAGTCCACCAAATCTTCCTGGGCTGGTCTTGGGCCCTTCCCCATGTGTCCAGGGCCAGAGTGTAACCCCTCACATGGGATGGGCTCTCAAAGTCCCTTCTTGCACAAGGGAAAATACTAATTCACCACCAGAGGCTCCCTGGAGTGCAGAGGCCTCCTTATTGACATCCATGTTCAGGGGTCTGGATCAGTCTTGTACTGGCCTCCCAGACAGCATCTGGGGTCAATGTGCTCTCCCTTGTTCAGGCCAACTGTTTCTGTGGGTTTCTCCAACCTGGTACAGACACCTTCACTCTTCATTCCACCCTCTCTTCAACTAAATTCCTGATTTCAGCTCAGTGTATATCTGTGGATGTCTGTCTCTGCTTCCATCAGCTACTGGATGAGAGCTCTAGGATGGCATAAAGAGAAGTTATCAATCTCATTTTAGGGGAAGGGCTTTTAGGTTATCCTCTCCACCATTACCTGGATTGTCAGATTGTGTCAACCTTGTAGGTCTCTTAAGATCTCTCTGGTTCCAGATCTCTTCTCGGACCTATAGTGGCTCCCTCTGATATGGTATCTCTCATTCTGTTCTCTCTCCTCTATTCTTCCCCCATCACAATATTTCTGCCACTCCATTTCCTCGCCTCTTCTCCTCTTCTCTTGCTCTTATTGTAGCAGCTCCCTCCTCCTACCCTCATGCTCCCAATTAGTTCAGGAGTTCATGCCACTTCCATTCCTGGGGACCATTTATTCCTTAGAGTCCTTCATGTTTCCTACTTTCTTTGGTGAAGAGGACTGGTAATCCTTTGCTCTATGTCTAAAGTTCATATATGAGTGAGTAGATACCATGTTTGTCTTTTGTGACTGGGTTACCTCATTTAGGATGGTTTCTTCTATTTCCATCCATTTGCCTGCGAATTTCAAGATTCCATTGCTTTTTTCTGCTGAGTAGTACTCCATTGTATAAATGTACCACATTTTCTCAATCCATTTTTCAGTTGAGGGGCATCTAGGTTGCTTCCAGATTCTGGCTATTACAAGCAATGCTGCTATGGACACGGTTGAACATATGTCCTTGTTGTAGGAACATGCTCTATTTGCGTATATACCCAAGAGAGGAATGGCTGGATCTTGAGGTAGACTGATTCCCATTTTTCTGAGCAACCACCATACTGACTTCCAGAGTGGTCTTTCAAGTTCACACTTCCACCAGCAATGGAAGAGTGTTCCTTTTTCTCCACATCCTCTTCAGCATAGATTGTCATTGGTATTTTTGATTTTAGCCATTCTGACAGGTGTGAGGTGGTATTTCAGAGTTGTTTTGAGTTGCATTTCTCTGATAGTCAATGATTTTGAGCACTTTCTTAAGTGTCTTTCAGCCATTTCAGACTCCTGTGTTGAGAATTCTCTATTTAGTTCTGCACCCCACTTTTTAATTTCATTGTTTGGTGTTTTGGTGGCTAGCTTCTTGAGATTCTTATATATTTTGGAATCAGTCCTTGTCAGATGTGGAATTGGTGAAGATCTTTTCCCATTCTGTGTGTGGTCGTTTTGTCCTACTGACTGTTTCCTTTGCCTTGCAGAAGCTTCTCAGTTTCAGGAGGTCCCATTGCAGACCTCAATGCCTGTGCTACTGACATAATGTTCAGGAAGCAGTCTCCTGTGCCAATTTGTTCAAGGGTAATTCCCACTTTCTCTTCTAGAAGATACAGTGTGGCTGGATTTATGGTGAGATCTTTGATCCATTTGCACTTAAGTTTTGTGCATGATGACAGGTATGGATCTATCTGCAATTTTCTGCATGTCTGAATCCAATTGTACCAGTACATTTGTTGAAGATTTCACAATATCCACAAACAACATAAAATATCTTGGGGTAACACTAACCAAAAAAGCGAAAGATCTGTGCAATAATTACTTTGAGACTTTAAAGAAAGAAATTAAAGAAGATACCAGAAAATGGAAAGATCTCCCATGCTCTTGGATAGGTAGAATTAACATAGTAAAAATGGCAATCCTGCCAAAAGCAATCTACAGATTCAATGCAATCCCCATCAAAATCCCAACACAGTTTTTCACAGACATTGAAAGAACAATACTCAATTTTCTATTGAAAAATAAAAAACCCAGGATAGCCAAAACAACTCTGTACAATAAAGGATCTTCTGGAGACATCACCATCCCTGACTTCAAGGTCTATTATAGAGCCATAGTTCTGCAAACAGCTCAGTATTGGCACAAAAATAGACAGATAGACCAATGGAATCTAATTGAAAACCCTGATATTAACCCATGCATCTACGAATACCTTATTTTTGACAAAGGTGATAAATCTATACAATGGAAAAAAAGATAGCACCTTTGCTAGTATATCTCAACTTTAACATAAATATCTTTGAACCTCACACAACTCTTTAATGTCTTCAACTTCATATATTTCTTGAGAACTCTCTCTTTTTCTTTCTCACTCTCTCCTGCTCCACACAAAAATACAAAGGAGTCAAGAAGTATGATGGAGGTTGCAGAAGACAACTCTTTATGTAAATATTAGAAGGAGGTCACTAAGTACTGTAAATCTAGAGTAATATAAAGCTATATAGTCTGAAATCACAGACTTAACCTCCTAACTCTATCTGCACATGCCCCAGAATTCAAACCTAATTATCTTTAAGCTCATTCAGCATTTCCTAGGCTGACTAGATTCTCATTCTGGCTGAATCTGTTACCTTTTATCTGTTAAACCCTATAGGATTCTCCTTAGAAGTGACCCCATAATACTTTCTAAAAAATACAACTTTTAAAATTTGTCTAAATATGAGAAAATAATTAATTCAATAGTGTACAGTCATCTTTATTTATCAGTTCCCTGGATTCCAGAATAGGCACACACTAAGAAGGTATTTGAACTTACTAAAAAAAAATACACATATACCCTAACCAAAGGTGCATACATATGTGTGTGTAAGACAAATTCTTTTCTGGGATCTACCATATAAAACTATAAAGTAAATGTATTGAATTGTTTCTATGTCAGTGAAAAGGAGACCACTTTATTTTTTAAGTTGTTGTAAAATATGGTATAATACTATACAACATATATATAGAGAAAGCAATTTTTCATCTGCCCATCATTTCAAATACTAGTTAGCGTAATAATGTAACCATGAAAAATTGTACATGTATTATATTTTACATTGTGTCTTATGAACTCTTTGTATGTAAAAGAAAGAAGGCTCATAAAAAGAAATTATGATAATTTTGTCTCTGATATTTTGTGTCTAAGTTTTTCAATTTCACATAAAACTTACTTAGCTAAAATAATCTTTTTATTTATGGTGCTTATATTTTCTGATAAATAGTAATGTAATAGTAATGCACTTTATACTCTGATAATATTAAGAACAATATTCCTATCTTTTTCCTAAACACGCCTTAGTAATATTTTCAGTCCTTTATTAGATTATTTCATTGTTCTTTGACTATCTTCCCTTGATAGATTATAGGTTTCTTCATGTGTATAGTTACATGCTGTTTGTTATGATTCTCCTAACCAGACATTCAATAAATATTTATTCAATAGAAATAATTTGCAAAAAACTGGCCCTTTCAAATCTCTGCAGGAGTATATTTTCCAAGTAAGATACTCCATTGTAGATATTTAATTAATCATTTCTTTCATAGAATACCCTTAGTAAAAATTAGGTAAAAAATAATTGAAAATGAATTACATCCACCACAATTTTCTATTATTCTGTCCCATTGTAAAAAATGTGGATTTTTTCTTTTTTTTTTTTTTTTGAGACAGGGTTTCTCTGTATTGTTTTGGAGGTTGTCCCTGAACTCGCTCTGTAGACCAGGCTCACCTCAAACTCTCAGAGATCCACCTGTCTCTGCATCCTAACTGCTGGGATTGACCTTTTGTGGTTGTTGTTTTTGGTTTTGGTTTTTGGGGTTTTTTTGCCCTTTGGGGGGAGGTTTTCAAGACAGGGTTTCTCTGTGTTGTTTTGGAAGCTGTTCTGTAACTCGCTCTGTAGACCAGGCTGGCCTGGACCTCACAGACATCTGCCCACCTTTGCCTCCAGAATACTGGGATTAAAGGCATGCACCACCATTGCCTGGCTGGGGTTTATTTTTAAAAAGTAATAATAGAGTAACACACTGTTTTTCAGAGAAAAATATTTAGACAGTTTTAAGAAAGAAGGAATGGCTCTTTATAAACTATGTAAACTCTAAAGTCAATCAATTATTATTCTGACTCTTAACCCTACATTTTGAAGGTATAGGATCAGCTTCTATGTAATGTGGTTGATTCTTTTGAAGATTTTTCTAGGACTCAGTCCCTTCACCTGTGTATTAAGATGAGTGAGCCTCAATTCATTTAATGGTTACAAGAAATAAATGAGCGAGTACATGGAAGCCATTATGTTTTATTGAGATAGTATTCACATATGCACTATGCTAACTTTATAACACGTACTCTAATTTGTAAAAAAACCTCAATATTGCAAATACATGCCACACATAATGTTAAAAAATCAATCTACCCTACATACATGATTTGAGGGTGATACCCTTTCAGTGTTTGAACTTCCTTGTTCCTCAACTCCTACTGGACAAGAGACACTGAAGAAATAAGCTGGATAAATGCTAAGATTTTCTTCAACAATGAAGCAAAGCAAACAATGCGAAGAAACATCTAAAGTCAAATTCGGAAGTAAATGAAATGCCTACATGGTCCTATTTGAATATTCTTAATTACTAAAATATTTTAGCAGGCAGAGTTTTGTCCTTCTAATTTTTCTTGAGGATTTATCTTCCACACTACTGTAAAAGAGTATATGTAAACAGTGTTCTCTGTAAATAAATGTGGGGATATATGATTTTTGAGTTATTAAAGGTTGCCTGGGAATTCAGAAAGCAAAGTTAGCCACAAGCCATAGAAGCCAGGTACACACTTTTATTTCCAGGAACCAGAAGCTAGGGGGTTGTGATACATACCTTTTGTCCTAGGACTCAGGATTAAGAGGTAGACAGATCTCTCTGAGTTCTAGGCCACCCAGGGATATATGAGGCTGAGTCAGTCTAAAAGAGTAACAGATCACATGCATTTAACCCCAGCACTAGAGGGGTATAAAAGACAGAAGCAGGTTCTTCAGTATTCAGTAGGAAGCAGTCATTCTCCAGCCACACTCAAAACAGACATTTATTCTCCAGCCACACTGAAGATAAGAAGGCTCAGTATCAAGGAGGTAGGAAGACATTGAAGTTTCAGTATTCTCTAGCCACACTGAGGCTAAGCGGCAGTTTGAGGCTTAGTGAAGAGTTTGTGGATCAGCCTTTTCAGCCTAATCTTGAGGTGAGAGCTAAGGGCCAGTTGATTTTTTTTATCTTCAAATTGAAGTTTAGATGCCAATATCAGTCACTAGGTCTTTTGTTAATCCATGCAACATGCTACCAGCAAAATGGCACTAATATGTATGAGGTTTATTAAATTTGTTAGAAAGTACAAATTCTTCACTATCAGTGACTTTTGGGGAAGCTCTGAGTCCACAGTCATCACCTTGCCTGAAGGTAATAAGGTGCAGGACAAATGTATCCTAGTAGCCTCAACAAAATCGTGCCCATTGGCTTCCCATTGATATCTAAACACAATATTAAAAATAAGGTAATAATCTAAACAAAACAGTGATATTCCAAAGCAGTATGGATGTGGGCTCTGACAGAACCCACCCCTCACCGGTTTAGTGGAAATAAGTGGCTAATTTAATGAAAAAGAGCCAGTGGTTCACCTAAGAGACAGATTGATTTGAAAATGCCAACATGTTTGTCTGCCTCAAAAAAGCACTAATAGAACTGAATTCACATTATAAAAATCAATGTTTTCTGTTCATTAAGAACAAGAGGACTAAAAAGAAAATAATCTGATTTAGTGCACGCAAAATGTATGTTTGTGTGGGGCCAATATGCCAGTGTGAAGAGGCACAAATTGATGGCCATCTTTTAAAACACCTGGGTTAAAGTGTAAGATGGTTGGAGTTTTTTGCTTTGCAGTGTGAGTTTCTGGCAGTTTCAGTTCAACAACCTTTGGAATTTGTTAAGAAAAGTCAAGAACTATGCTGTAGGGTCAGAACGGACTGAAATCACTTCATGCTTTCACTTGGGTAACTAAGCTAGCTGTCATCACTAAGGGTCCGGGTGTTTGGGGGAGGTTTTGCCTCTAAAGAAATAAATCTCAGCAGTAGAAATAATCAAATGGGTAAGCTATGCTTTCAGGGCATGCCTGTATACGTCCTTTGCCCCATTTCCAAAGTATAATGTATCTCTTGGGTTTTCAAAGTCAGGAACAAAATCTGCTGTGCAGAATGCAGGCAGTGACCCTGATCATTACTAGATGAAGTGCTCCATTCTGTTCTGTCTGACTGTATCAGAGTGGAAGTCTTTGGATTTAACAGACATAGCTGATCCTATTTGGTTCTTCCTTTTGACTATACCAGTGTTTCTCTCAATTAGGTTGAATTTACCCTCTTTTCTGGGGCATGTGTAACAGTGACTTGTGATACTTTTAAATATTTGGCATCTACAAGGTGGAGATTGGCCTTTTCCTTGCCACCCAAATGTTAACCTTGCTGAAGTTCAGGAGTTCCAATCTAGTTATGGAGTTGATGATAAGTTTTAAAAAATTTAACCAAGTTCTTTAAACTGAAACACATGATAAGGGACAAGTAATGTTGAATATCCTGAAATTTGTTTGAGAGCTATTTGGATCATATCATCTAAAACCAAGTGAATACTAGGATTTCTATTATATATCATTTTATTTTTATTTTGATAAATGGATTTTACCAAAGGAAAGAAGAATCCAACTGGTCTCTAGGGAATTAGAAAAACAAACAACAAAGAAAATTGTTAGTTGTATTTTGGTAGTGTGACTGTGAATAAACTGTAATTTCCCGACCAGTGGGAAATGTCTCTTATGTAATTTATTTCATTTGTAAGAAAACGCAAATGTAAAGTTATTTTCATGTATATAGGAAGACTTTACCTCAAGCAAATGAAAGAACATGAATACCCGAGTTTATAACAGATTAATCTGATGAAATTTTTGCATTAGAAGAACAGTTTGTTTCTTTATAAAAGATAATGAAGGAAGATTTCTGACCAAAATAACCCTCAAATTATGGGGTCTTATAGATAGCTTCATCTGTTTAACAATGCATGAATATTAAGTGAAAATAACATTAGTTTATAAAGAGTTTATTCTCAATGAAATAATATAATTTTAAGTTAAAATGCTTCGTGAGTAAATACAATCATGGAAAGATATATATGTATATCAGTTAAACACTCATGATGGTGGTGTTTTCTTTCTCTAAATTGCCATTTTACATATATGATTATTAAGAACACATATACAATACTGGGATCAGTGTCATAGTATGTCCTTGTAATCATGGGCTGAGGAGCAAAGACACGGACATTCCCAGCTCACTATGCATCCAGAATACCAAAACTTGAAATTCTTGGCCATTGAAAGATCCTCTGGATGAGATGCTGAGGAATAGCATCTTAGTTTGAGCTCTGTCTTCCACATGCGAATGTATGTGTGCAAGGATACACCCATGAATTCTCCTAACACACACACACACACACACACACACACACACATACACACACACACACACACACAGGTATGCATATACACAGACAAGAGAATACTAAGTCTATGTTAAGGGCAATATTCATACGTAAAATAGTACAAAATTTATGCTACCCTTTTCTTACTATTCTAAGATATTAGGAATATAAACACATTAAATAGAGAAACATACTACAAATGCATAAGAATAAACATAAAAGATCACAAAGATATATATTTCTGGTATTTATTTTTTAATATTTATGGAAAATGCATTCATTTATTTATCCATTCCATCTAGAATTTCACAATGAACAGCAATGAGATATTAGTGTTCATGGTATACTTCTTAACATCAGTTGTTCTATATTGTGACACAGGTTTTAAATCAGATAGGTAAGGCCCTTCCTTCTCTTAGTTTACAGAACACAGTTGAAGAACTGAGTCAACTAAGTCCACTCACCTGACAGATCATGAAAGGCAGGGCCAGGAGACCACAGAGAAGCAAAGGTAATAGAGTTGTATTTAAGAAAGAAGACATACTTTGTTGACTCCTCATGGGAGTCCTTACCTATTGTGAGGAGTGGGCTAGGGGGGCAAGGGAGGAATGGGATGAGGGGTGGAAGGGAAAACTGTGGTTGGTATATAAAATGAAATTTAAATAAATAAATAAGTTACAAAAAGAATGAAGTCAGTCAGGGACCAGCCTTACACAGAAAATACTGAGTAAAAACAATTTTCAAGAGCGTATAGTATAATAGAAGAGTTGACAACCTCTCCACAAGCCTCCTAAGTACTTAAGTGCAGCTTATTGTTGGTAGACTTTCCTTATAATATTTCTTCCTCTTCATAAAATCACTTTGAGACTGGTGGGGAAAATACTCATTTCTTTTAGAAACCATGACCCAGGCATTATTATATGCAAGAATAATGGTTGAATAACCATTATCTAAAACTGCCAACAATAAAGTATTCCCTCTCTCTCTCTTTCTCTCTCTCTCTCTCTCTCTCTCTCTCTCTCTCTCTCTCTCTGTATATATATATATATATATATATATATATATATATATATAGACAGTATTTATATTTAATATACAATATGTATAAATTAGATATTATTTTTCATAACTATCAATATATCCATCTTAAGTCAGTTACTAGGTTAGATATAACTCACCAGTTCAAAGCCTTAGTTTGGTAAGTCTTAAAAATCATTTTGGATTTTATGTTAAGAATTAAAAATGACTTGTCAATAGTTTCTAGCCCAAAGTATGTACATGAAAATTTATAGTTCAATTTATTCTTTAAATAAAAGAAATGAATCATCATGTAAGAACTTTTCACAGGAAAATAAGCTAATACTTAAAGATAATTTTAAAATTCACATTATTGTAATTCATACTTGCTACAAGATCATCATAAAATAATTCTTATTTCTTGTAAAATAATTGGATGGCAATTTGACAAGGTAGATTTTCAAGCATACAAATGTTTCTATATAAAATTGTTGAACATTCAATAAATTGAAAGTCAAGTCATGAGCAGAGACTCAGAATAACACATGGAGGGAATTATAAGATATGGATAAGAACTGGGCTATAATTAAATTATACAGTCTTATGAGTGTCTGAGTAAAAATGTCTCTAAGAATGTTCATGCCCTGATCCACAGAATGTATTATTATGTTTGCTTCTTCAGTAGAATGGACTTTATAGATGTGGTTAAGTAACATTTGGAAATTGGACAATTATTAGTGCTATGTGGATTATCACAAGTAGTCAAATGCCAGCAGTTTTTAAAAGTATGAGAATTAATAGCAGAAGATAGAACTGCAGAGGCAATAAGCTAGAAAAATGGAAATAAGAGCCATTTCTAAAAGCCAAGGAATTCAAGAAACTAGGAAATGAAGAAAATATATTTCCCTTCAAAGCCTGCTGAAGAATGCTGCTTCACCAACATCTCAATTTTTTACCATATTAATAAAAATAAATAAATCCCTGTCATTTGAAATCATTGATTTTGGATATGCATCACAGCAGCTATAAATACATCTGTGTCGCAAAGAAATTACGGTAAGGAAGAATAATAAAAATGACTGATTCCACTCTGGCCACCCAAATTCTTAACCTGAGAAGCTTCTCTTAGCAGTCAAAGATGGTGAATGAAAGAGGCTCATGAGTGCTTAGAATAAATGATTGATGCTCATGTAATCAATACTAAAAAGGATATCTTTATGACCACTTCTAAAGTTAAAGTAATACAACAGTCAACTAGGAGAAGAGGAAAGAATGTAAAAGATGGACTGGGAGAAGTGCTGCAAAGTGTTATCCACAATCAATGATAAGCTTTTGTAAACATGATCTGAGAACAGCTGCGATGGTCTGCACAAGACTGGGCCTGCAAACAACCACTCATAGATTGGGAAGGGAACTGTAGGTTCATACCACTGCTCTTGCTCACCTGTTGTGTACCAATGAATTTGTAGGAGGGACAGTAGGTTTTGTTTTTGTTTTTGTTTTTGTTTTAGTTGTGTAATGCAGGGTGAGCTCAGCAGGCTCCATGAAGTATCTCCAGACATTTGCTGTCACAGTTAGTCCTGATTCAATTCAACGTGTCATGAAACACAAGAAAAGACATGAATGTGGGAAAGTGGCCTATTGGGAGCAGGGATGCATGTGAGTTGAGAGAGGCTGTTTTTTTTTTTTTTTTTGGCAATAAATAGCATCTAGTGTATACAAAATTGCCAAAGATCAAATCTAAGCAATAAAAAAAGACTGAAAACAAGCTGACCAGTCACAGATTCTTTACAGAACATGTATTGTATACTTTAATTTTTGTATTGCAAAAGTAATATAATCTCTTTTATTTTATACTTATCTGTAATTTCAAACAATGTGAAATTCTGGTCACACAGGGAGGAAATGAAGCTGGGAGAATTGCACATGCAGATGTTCTGAGATATTGTTAGGATAATGCGGAAAGACCTTAGCTTTCCCTTAGCTAGACTCACAATTCTATTTATTGGTGAAGTTTGCCAGGTCTAACTTCCAGCTCAGGTGGAAGTCATATGTTTATTTTGTATACTTATTATT
Source organism: Cricetulus griseus (assembly GCF_003668045.3). Taxonomy (NCBI): domain Eukaryota; kingdom Metazoa; phylum Chordata; class Mammalia; order Rodentia; family Cricetidae; genus Cricetulus; species Cricetulus griseus. The sequence continues at coordinate 39,708,281 of NC_048601.1, read as the reverse complement.
GTAGAATTGATTGTTGTTTTATAATAGTGTTTTGACTACTCTGGCAAGCACACAGCTCTACAGAACCGCCAAGCACACGTCAATATAGGGCCATTCAGTGTGTGCTTATAAACCCTATTAAATTACATAAGCTGCTATACCAGAGTCAGCACCTTCCACATGGCATGGGTTTAGACAAAAACAGTATGTTAGAATTTCCCAAAAGCATTCACTATTTTCTTTCTACAGTTTGAAGTCATTGTCTTGTTTGACCCCTATCCATGAAACCATAGTTTTGTGGTTGAAACAATAGCACTACTGATAGACATGAATGACAAGACATCTTTGGGAAAGGGGGAGAAACTGCCAGACAATCTCCATTTTACTCTGTGCCCAGGATGCAGATTGAAAAAGAAAGATATTTGTATTGACTTAGAGAAAATCAGCCTAGGGATGTACTGTTTTAGGGGAATTTTGTTGTAATTTTAATTCCTTGACCTGGGTAGCTCCAATCAAGCAAAATTTTATTCTTTTCTCTTGTGTTCCAGATGGAAGAAAATGTAAACAGCTATCCAAGCAATGATGAAGCCTTTTCTTCCACATTCTTGCATGTCATTATGTTGGAGATTTACTTTTTCAGCAAATTGAAACCTCTAAAACCTAGTAATCAAATGTTCTCTCTCTTTTTCTCTTTATATTCCAACACTCATCAATTGCTTACTCTCAGCAATAGTTCTCTGAAGATGAAGCAATGATGAGTATGCATGGTCATTATCATATTTACTCTCATCAGTATCCTATAGCATTATGTTGTTTACAACAATGAGCTGCTGGAGGCAATTCTGTAAACACAGCAGTATGATTGCCTGCATGGTGAAAAGCAAACCATTGCTGAGGGTGGCTATAGGTACATGTTGGCCGGACTACCATGCTGTGACTATTGACTGCAATTGTAATTCAAGGATCTAATAGGAAGCCAAGTAGTACCTCTTATGTTGCAGAATATATGTGAAGGAAATCACAATGAATAGGAATTAAGAAGTTTAAGCAAAGCTAGTGGAATTGTTTTCTTATTTTGGGCTAGTTTTTATGCCAATGAATTATTATATTCACTTTAGAATAAGAATAATTTCAAAGGTAATAAAATATACACTAATAGGAATTTTCTTTTCTTCTTTTACTGTTTATATATGTGTGCTGTGAGTATGTTTATGTATGTTGACATGTGCTTATGTTCATGCAAACTAACATGTACCTGCAGTCAAAAAAGTCAGAATTTTTCTTGATTCTGTCCCTCTAGTCTTGTAGGTGTGTTCTTTCATTTAAACCCAGAGCACACTTGATTCAGCTAGACATAAGTCTCTGCGTGTTTATTTGTGGCTGAAGGGCAGCAAGACCAGGCTGGACAGAAACTCCTTCTGGAAATGGTGCTACCAACATGGGGCAAGAATTTCCATGTAAAATGAAACTGTAGTGGGCTTTCTAGTCTCACAGTCTTATGTAGGCCATGGTGTGGAGACACTGTGGCAACTCGTCTTGCATACAGCATGATGGATTGGATTCACGCCATGGTACACAGAGGACGCTTCTCCAAGGCACACAACCTGCTGCAAGGCATACTTAGCTTTTCCTCATATAGACAAAAAATTGTTTTTGGGCAGTGTGCTACAAGATTCTTGAAGGCCTAGACACTTATAGTTAAGTGTCTAGGTGGTGAGCACAGCTCCCATTGCTAGCGATAAATGTACCCCTGCCAGTTTGGAAAGCCAGCAGCTAAAAGATCCACTTTAATCCTAGCAATGCTGTTTACCAGATGAAAGATTAGTGGTCAAAAAAGAGAGATACAGTAAAGATCGATTCAGAGACAAATGAAACCAAAACCTCTAAAAGTTTTACAGTGGCTGGGCGTTGGTGGCGCACGCCTTTAAATCCCAGCACTCCGGAGGCAGAGGCAGGCAGATCTCTGTGATTTCGAGGCCAATCTGGTCTCCAGAGTGAGTGCCAGGATAGGCTCCAAAGCTACACAGAGAAACCCTGTCTCAAAAAACCAAAAACCAAAACAAACAAATAAAAAAAGGTTTACAGTGTTTTGAAAAATATACTTAGGATTGGGAGAGATACAAAAGGATAGAAAAAGTCCTTTAAAACACTGCGGCAACAGAGGAGGATCTACTTGCCAGCTTGCAGCTTGCCAGACCTGAGGGAGCCACCTGGAGGGTGTGTTTATCAGGCTGCTTCTGAGTGTGGATTGTATTGTTGGTAAGAAAATTTCGTCCATCTTGCCTTTCACTCCACCATGGTGAAGAGGCTTCTGGGATGGAAAAAATCAGCCAGTGGGTCTGGAGGAGCAGGTGGCGGAGAACAGAATAGACAGGAAGAAAAGTGGTGAGAGAAAGCGGTGAAAAGTCTGGTGAAAAAGCTCAAGATCTGCTGAGCAAATTGGCAGCACGGGAAGAGGGGGGAGGGAGCTAGGAGAATGAGAAGGGGAGAAGAAAAGGGATGCTGAGGACATGAGGGAGCAGAAAGGTTGAGTCAGTGGAAGAATACATGATAACAAGAATGGAGATATCATAATAGAGGGAAACATTTCTGGTTTACAGAGAAATCAGGCACTAGGGAAATGTCTTTAGATCAACAAAGATAACACCAGCTAACTATCTCAGCAACGGAGAAGAGGCTACTATAAATGCTCTCCCCTGATTATGAGATTGATGACTGACTTATATGCCATCCTATAGCCTTCATCCAGCAGCTGGTGGAAGTAGAAGCAGACACCCATAACTAATCACCGAACTGAACTGGAACCCAGATGCAAAGAAGGACCAGTGAAGAGCACAGAGGTCCAAACCAGGCTGGTGAAACCCACAGAAACAGCTGACCTGAACATCTGGGAACTCTTGCTCCCAAGTCTGATACCTGGAATACCTGGGGACTGATCCAGACCCCAGGAACATGGGTTTCTGTGAGGAAACCTCAGAAATCTATGGGACCTCCTATAGAAGCCCAGTATTTATCCCTAGCATACCTGTGCACTTTGGGAGTCCATTCCATATAGAGGAGTACTCCCTGACCCAAGACACACAGGGGTGGGCCTAGGCCCTATCCCAAAGGATACAATAGATACTGGTGACACCCTATGGAAGGCCTCACCATCCAGGGGGGATCAGAAAAGATATGTGACAGATAAGGTTTTAGTTGGGGGGGGTATGGTAGGACGGGTGGGAGAAGGGAACTGGGATTGTCATGTAAAACAATCCTGTTTCTAATTCAAATTAAAAAAAAGTTGAAAAAAATAAAAAAAAAGCTCAAGAAAACAGGACAATTAGATGAGCTTGAGAAAGCCATCACCACACAGAACTGCAATATTAAATGTGTCACCATCCCAAGCACTTGCCCTGAAAATTGGGGACTTAGTACACCAAATACAGTAGATCCCTGAGTTACAACAGGCCTTTGCAGTTTCTCTGAAAAAAACAGGTCTGTTGATGGTTGTATTCAGGTTTCTCATCAAAAAGGGTTGCCACATGTTATATATTTCTGGTTATGGAGCTGGTTAGACCTTCACAGTCATCATGAGCTCAAGGCAATTCAAAACTCTGAATGTTTTTAATCTGAAAAAAGATTAAGTATGTGTAAATCCTTACCACTACCAGAGAGTTGAGACACCAGTTTTGCTTCCAGTATTAGTGCCTCGGCATAAAGAGATCCTAACAGAACTGCTGCCTCTGGCTGACTATACCCACTCCATTCCAGAAAACACTAATTTCCCAGTGAGAATTGAGCCACAGAGTATTCTTTCTGTGAAACACCATCACCTGGATATAACAGTGAAGACGAAGAAACAAATGATCAACAGTTGAAGCAAAGTATGGACACAGGCTCCCCAGCTGAGCTGTCTCCTACTACTCTCTCACCTGTCAATCACAGCTTGGATTTGCAGCCAGTTACTTACTCGGGACCTGCATTTTGGTGTTCAATAGCTTATTGTGAACTAAACCAGAGGGTTGGAGAGACCTTCCATGCATCACAGCCTTCAAAATCAGAGAGGTTCTGCTTAGATTTGCTCTGCAATGTCAGCCGAAATGGTACTGTAGAAATGACAAGAAAGCATATAGGAAGAGGAGTGCACTTGTATTACATAAGTGGGGAAGTTTTATGGAGTGCCTAAGTGATAGTGCAATCTTTGTGCAGAGCCCCAACTGTAACCAGAGATATGACTGGCACCCTGCAACAGTGTGTAAAATTCCACCAGGCTGCAACCTGAAGATCTTCAACAACCAAGAATTTGCTGCTCTTCTGGCTCAGTCTGTTAATCATGGTTTTGAAGCCCTTTATCAGCTAACTCGAAAGTGCACCACAAGAATGAGTTTTTTGAAAGGGTGGCAAGCCGAATACCGGAGGCTGGATTGAGCTTCATCTGAATGAACCAACCTTGCAGTGGTTGGACTAAGTATTAACTCCAATGGGATCCCCTTCAGTGCTATGCTCTAGCATGTCATAAAGTCAATCACCATTTGAGTCTATTGAAAGAGTTCATGTAACAACTCTTCTGTCACAGTATTTGTGTATGATTCCCGTGGACTGTTTGCTATCCAAAAATTCCAGAGTGAAAACAGCACTTGAGGTCTCATCAGTTAAAGCACCTTGTGGAATCTGTTTCCTATATTTGAATATTAGATGGGAAAATTAGTGTCTAGAAGTGCCCTCCCCAAAGTGGGAAGAGAAGACTTAAATACTTAGTGATGTCTTGTTGGGCATAAGAAAGACTCCCAAAAGTTATTAATTACAGTAGTAGTTGTGTGTACAGGTAATGTATGAAGACCCAGTACTACAGTACTCTACTGTCTGCATCCATTCTTTGTTTCCATAACTGAGGCATGTGTGCTGCTTCTTGGTCTAGGCAAGCCTTTATAAATTACAGTACCTAATCTGTTATTCCCACGTTGCTATTATTTTAGTGTGTTTTTTAAGGATATATATATATATATTTCAAATTATCCTTAGAAGCAGATTTTCCTTGTAGATACTAAATTTTCTGTATTTACCAACAATAAACAAACTTGGGGGAAGAAAAGTGAATTAACTTGGAAAAAAAAAAAAGATACAGAGTATCTGAGTGGGATGGCATATGCCTTTTAATCCCAGCACCTAGGAGGCAGAGGCAGGCAGATCTCAGTGATTTCAAGGTCAGCCTGGTATACAGAATAAAATACAGGACAGCCAAAGTTAAAAAGAGAAAACCTGTCTTAAAAAATAAATAAATATAAAAGAAATAGATTAATAAAAAGCCATGTAAAGATGGAAAATATATATAGAGAGTGGATACTGTATGTTACTGGTTTTTTTAACTTGTTTGCTGAGAAAAGAACAACACCTGCTAAAAGATATTTGATTATAAATGCTGGATTAATCCAATTTATCTATTTTGAAAATGCCTTGACTTCAAATTGTAAGTCTAAGAACAGGTTACTTTAGGAAAGAAGTTATGCTTTTGGTTCCAGAGAAAATGAAATGCTGTGGATTCCTTCCGGATTAATATGGTTTTATCAAGCAATGCCCCAAGAAGCAGTGGCCAGGGTGATCTAACATGCAACACAGCTGAAAAGATGCAGACTCAGACTACTACAGCCAGAATTTTGGCCAGGTATCTGTTTTTTTTTTTTTTTTTCTTTTTTCCAGGATCCCCATTGTAGTGACAGCTCCCCAAAGTAGCAGGTTCTGTCCATATTTCATGAATATAAGTATAACAAAATAAAAACAATACAAGCTAAAGAGACTGATAAGGACTATGTAAAGGTCATTTAAGGTTTCCTGACCATAGGATGGAATAAAATTGCATTCAGTGTTCTACAAGTAGGTATTGATTTTAAAAATTAAATCAATGTAACACATAAAATAAAAGACACGGTGATTGATATTGGGGTTCAAGCTTCAAGCTGAATCAGAAAAGCAAGCAGCAGGATACTAGTTCTCAGTTCTAGCTCAGGCTTAAAGTGCTGGTCCACAAATGATCTCTTTTAGTGTGACTGGAGAACAAAAATCCTCCCAGAGACCTTGCTTCTGTCTTATATACTTTCCTAATGGTGGGATTAAAGGTGTGAGCTGTAATTCTCTTTTACACTGATTCACTCTTGTTTAGATCTGGTGGTGGTAGACTCACAGAGATCAGTCTATCTCTTAATCCTGAGTCCTAGGATTAATGGTGTGTACCACCATCTCGAGCTTCTGGGCTGCTGGAATTAAAGGTGTGTGCCTGGTTTATATGACCTAACTTTGCTTTCTGTATCCTCAGGAAAGCTTTAATAAATTGTAAACAGTATCTCACCATAAATCAAGAATGTTTGAGGACCATAAAGAGACAAGACTACTAAGAGGTGGGAGGGACAGATGCAAAGGTACCCATGCACAGTAGTCATACATCTGACTTCACTGAACTGCAGAGGGTAATTTTCAGTTTATAGAGTTGTTTCCTTTTGCTGAAGTAAGAATGTGACTACCTTTTAAAATGTATCTTTTTGAAAATTTGTGATTACCTAAGGTTCTGATCCATGGAGAAAGAGTGAGGAACCATACAGTGCTCCTCCTATTCAGGAGCTGACTGCATCAGGGGTGTGCGCACTTAATTGGAAACTGTGATGTGATTTATGTGTTAATCTGGAGGATTAGACTTGCTCTCTACTTGATACTTAAGAAGAACTCAGAGGCTGGAGAGATCTGGTAGGAATTTTCTTGGTGCATCTGTATCCAGCAGCCCATAGTTCCTGTAAGACGTGTTCTGTAAAACTCAATGCTCTCTGCTGGCCTCCTTGGGCACCCGCATGCTCTCTCTCTCTCTCTCTCTCTCTCTCTCTCTCTCTCTCTCTCTCTCTCTCACTCACACACACACACACACACACACACACACACACATGCACACACAAGAAACTCAGAAACACACATTCACACCTACACACAAAAATAAAACAAAATGTTTTTAAATAAGAATTTATGTTTTTAAGTAAATGGAGACTATGCTTGTTTAACGTGTTATTTATTTGTATTTATGTGCACACATTCAGGTGTGTGTGTGTGTGTGTGTGTGTGTGTGTGTGTGTGTGTGTGTTTACATAAGTACACCACCAAGTTCCTCCACAAACAGCAGCTAGTGTATGGAGGTTAGAAGTCAAATCTGTGTAGTTTATTTTCACTTCCCACCCTTATTCATATTCCAGAGATCAAACTCAGCTTTCAGGTTTCAGCAGCAAACATCCTAAGCCCTAACATTGTTAACAAGAAATCATGAAGGTAAGAGAAATATGTATCATTTAGTCATTTATCGTTGTAGCCGTTTGAAAAAAAAAAAAAAGCCCACAAATATAGTGGCACTATTAGAAGGTATGGCCTTGTTGGAGGAAATGTGTCACTGTGTGAGTGGGCTTTCAGTTATCCTATGCTCAAGCTACTCCCAGTGTCACAGTCCGTTTCCTGTTGCCTTCTGATCAAAATTTAGCCAGCAGCATGTCTGCCTGCATGCAGCCATGTCCAACCACAATGATAATGGACTGAAACTCTTAACTGTAAGTGAACAACCTGAATTAATGTTTTTCTTCATAAAAGTTACTATGGTAATGGTGTCTCTTCACAGCAATAGAAACCCCAACAAGGACCACCATCATCACATTTTACATATTATATGTCATTATATGTAAAATGCATCATTGTATGTACAATATTTTTTTATAATCGTGTGTTTGGTATTCGTATCTACATTTACTCCTGCACATATTGAGTGAATGAGTGTGTGTGCATATGTATACATGTGAGTTTGCAGTACAGAGCTAGACACCAAATGTCTTTGCAAACACTCTTCACCTCATTTTTTATGAGACAGGTTCTGTCATTAAACCTGGAACCTGTGGATTCTTATAAGCTTTTACATGGATGCTGCAGATCCAAACCCATGCTTCTGTAACAGGTACTTCATTGAGAAAGTCAACTTCTGAGCCTCTGATACTTTATAGGACTGTAAATCCATTTTTTGTTAATAATGAGCATCATTTTATCATGGTATCCATATCAATTAGGAACAAGTTAGCCACGGTGTTATCCCACACATTTTTATGTGGCATATTAAAGGAGTGTATCAGAATAAAGGAACTCATTCTTCCTTTCGGGGAATACAAGATAAGTCAATATTTCTACTAATACCAGGGAAATAGCTGAAATGTATCAAATTCCGTTATACTGAATGAGTTGGGAACAATGATCACATCTGTGGATTATTGACTAAGTGGTACAGAGAGGACTGTTAGTTTATAGGGTTTATATTCCTTGATAGATTCCCTGAGACTAGTTTTCAGTGAGAAAACAGTGCCCCTTGCCAAGCCTTGAAAATAGCACTGTCATTTTCTTATCTGTTTTGTTTTCACTTTTATCTCCACATGAGAAAGTCAATTTGAGTAGCCATCCACTTATCTGATACTAAATCTAGCCAAGTTGCAGAAACAACATAGGAGAGAAAGGAAAAGAAAGAGAGACAGAGACTTGAAATGGTGGGATTAAATGGTAGTAATCATTCATACATTGTTGTTAATTGGAAACTACAGAGAAAAAAATGTTGTTGTTAGGGAGGGTTGTTTCTTTGTTTATTATTTAAATTAGACTTCTGAGATTAAACCTTTTCCCCATCTTTTTCTCAAATGCATCCAATTATCTCCCATCATTTTGACAAGGAGTTGTCTTGTTAAAGAGCTTACAATTCCATTACAGATAAGCTCCAAATATTGATTTGTACCTTTTATTTCCTTGGTTTAAGATAGGACGATAGCGCTAAAAATTCTCAAATCTGTGCTGCATGAAAGAATGGAATTGGCCAGAGACTAAGTGATAGGACTCTTACAAAAGGAACTTCACTGACATTCTACTCCACTAGATGTTGCTGTAGAGTCTAGGACAAGGTTTGTCTCAAGGAGACTCAACAAGAGTAAGCAATGGATTCCATTCTAGATTGCAGCAAGTGTTATACTGTTCAGCAATTAAGCTTTATATTGAAGAAATGAGTTTCAATAATGAGCAATATCTGCTATGTTCTTCCTTGACAGACAGATGTGAATAAGTAGACACAGAAGATGCCAGTCAGCCAGAAGGAAGTATGGAACAATACAGAATTCATTGTGTCTACTTTCAAAGCACCTCACAGTATAGCTTTCTGTATGAAATACTTAGTGTGAACTTTTCCAGGTACAACAGACAACTATGCAAACAAAAACTGTGATTTTCCCTGCAGCCTTTCAAATCTGTATCATATTGAATAAGCTAGAATAATATTCACAGAATGAATTCATGAGCAGGTGAGTGAGAAACTTAGAAGAATCATGTCTATTTGACTGTGTTTGGTGTAGCAACTGTTTTGGAGTCATGAAAGCCTTTGTGCATTCTTCTGTCATGTTTTCAGCTCTGTGGACTTTCTTCCTTTACTGTGGACTGATTCAGCATTCTTCCTTTGAATGGACCGATTCAACCTTCTGTGGCTTCTTTTCTGCTTCAGGACTTGTGCAGACAATCTCCACCATTGATCACACTTATTTCATGGAATCCTAGTCAGGTCTCATCTATTCTTTAGACTCTGCCTATCAAAACATTGCATTCTCAGGATCATAATAGTTTCTCTTGAGCTTCAGGATTCACAATAAGTGTGTCATTTCCTTTCAGCAATTCAAACTTGACTGTAGACATTTCTTATGTGATCACAGGTTGGCTTGAAATTTTCTTGTTTTACCTCTAATTAAACAACAGTTGAACAGATAAGATAAAAATGAAATAATTATCTAATGATTTCCAACTGTGTGAACCTCTAATTTAGTTCAATACTCTAAAGTAATTTGCATTTTTTCTTTCAAGGCAAATTCTGTCAATTTATTTAGTGTTTTAAAAAACTTGCTCCACTAATGTCACTTAAGATAATAAAACTTAAGTATTATCTGTGATCAACACCCATATATTAAAGAAATTTTAACTAATAATGCTTTTTTAACTAAAAAAGTTTGGACTATAAGGGTATCTATAATTGTTGTTATCTTCCTTTGCAATCAGAAAGACAATGTCTCCTCTCTCCCATTAAAGAATTAAGTTAACCATGCCTCTGAGATAAGATAAAATAATCAATTAGAATTTTATTTATTTTTTCAATAAATTTTTATTTAAAATAAAAACAATCTTATTTTACATACCAATCCAAGTTTCCTCTTCTTCCAGTCCTCCCATGCCCCCACCAAACTCTCATCCCACCCCCCATACTCGCCCCATGGAGGGAGAGGCCTCCCATCAGGGATCATGAATGTCTATCACACGATTTGGGGTAGGACCTAGTCCCTCCCCCATTTATATAGCCCGAGAGAGTATCCCTCCATGGGGGAATGGGCTCCCAAAGGACATTTATGAACTGGGGATAAATACTGATTTCCCTGTCAGAGGCCTCATAGACTGCCCAAGTCCTCCAACTGACACCCATGTTCAGGTGACCTGGTTTGGTCCTATTCTGGCTCCTCAGCTGTCAGACTACAGTCCATGAGCTTCCCTCAAGTAGAATTTTATAGATGCTATATGTAAGTTTTTTTGTCACATTTGTATTTCTTATATATATAATATATACATACAAAATACAATTTAATATATACATGTTATGATTTAATATGTATGTCTTTATTATAAATATAATTATATGTTACATTTATATTATATATCTTAACATAAATGTTATATGTTGCAGTATATACCTATTATACTACATGCTTGTATTATTTAAATTTTATAGAGATAATTGGTGTGAAAGACAGCAACGACAGGTGGTTAGGGAAATGCTGTGTTGGAAAAAAGAGTGCTTGCTGCTGAACCCTGAGAACCTGAGTTCACATCCCCAGCACTCAGAGGCCTATCAGGTGAGATGAAATGATGGGCTCCAGGTGGGAGAGACTATCTCTCAAAACAGTTACAATAATAATTATGGGAATCATGAGAGGAAGTAGGGCACAGAAGATATGGGAGAAGTTCGATGGAGGAAAGAAAGGGTGGAAATGATGTAAATACACTACTAATGTATTAAATTATGCAAAATATTATAAATTCAAAAAGAATAATGTGAAGACCAATGGAAGAAGACATCCTCACCATAGCTGTATTCATGCATTCACAAATTGGCAAATGGCACCACCCTCCCTCCTTTCTCTTCTTCCCGCCCTCTTTCCCTCCCTCCATTCCTCCCTCCCTCCCTTCCTCCCTTTTATTTACACACGCAAATAAATAAGTGAATAAAATAAAGTGGCATCACAGAATCTTCCATCACACTTAAGAGCTGTTGCTTCAGTACATTTGCCGGCAAATTCTTCTGACAGTCGATATGACGATTTAGTCATATTAAATCCAGCCTTTGACACATCACAGAAAGCATCCTGCAAAAGCAGTTATTGTATACTTAGTGCCTATTTCACATGCCTCATGAACTTGTTGGGGGTCAAACGGTTCATCCTACTGCTGCAGAGGAGCACTGCTGTTCCTTTTGTGGCTCATATTTTAGAAACAGCTAAAATTCCCTCCAGTTTTTTCCCTTATCTGTAATTCTAAACAAAGTACTCTAAGGTAGGAAGCTAAAAGATGGACATAAATTCCTAAATAAGTTGCTTGTTGGAGGAGAGGACAGACTTCCCAACCACACTAGAGCTCTGCACCCTTTTTATTTTTTATATCTTGTTTCATGTTTTCCTGGTAGGGATCGGGTATCTTTATTAATGCACATGATATGCCTTTGTCTGAGAACAGTGTGTTTTAATATTAAGAAACTATTATATAGCTTGCTCTCTCAAGAAAAAAAATGAACTTCAAGACATTTTATTCACTTAGTGAACACTGATCATGTCCTATAATGCATACTTGAAATATAGACATAAATGATATCTTCACAATTAAGTAATTCAGCAGGAGATGTCTAGATTTACAAATAAGCAAATGGTTGTGATATGCCATTGTTTTAACTTTTAAGAATAATGTTTGTTTTTTCCACTGAAATTGTCATAACAAAATATAGACTTATGATATCTCAAACATTAAAAACAAATCATTTCTCACAGTTCCAAAAAGCAGCAACACCAAAGGATTTGCACAAGGGCCAGGTCCTATGAAGGTATATTCTTTGTATTACACATTTGGCTTCATCTATGTTAACTACACAGCAGAGATGGGAAGAAAGAGAAACAGGAAAATAAATGAAGAGAAGAATGGGAGTAACAGGTGTCTCTTCCTATTACTCACAAGGGAAAAATCTTGTAGTTAGCATCATGTCCTTATGATGTAATTTAGACTTAAATATCTCTTAAATATCTCCCAAGCTCATGTTTGGAGAACTATTTTGCATGGGCTTGCTATAAGTACCAAGTCCTTATTTATTATTCTATCTCCTGGTTGCAGTTAATGGTGTCATACAAAGTGAGTACACATGATATTAGTTTACAAAACTAGTGATCAACTTGGGACTTCTTTCTTGAAGCTCATTGCCCTTTGCAACACTGCTGCCAGCAGCCAACCACAGTGCCACCATGCCCTGCCACACCAGCTTTACTGTGTTGTCCAGCAACAAATCCTGAGCAGAAGAGAAGAAAAAATTCAGTAGGGTCTAAAATACTGGCCTTGAATTGCTGCCATCCCATGAGAATACTATATTGTTCTTATACCTTATGCCAGAACACTGAATGATAACAGACTTCACAGTCTCGATTAGAGGTAGTTTTGATAAGAAAGAGAAGGACATAGAAACAAGACATTCAAATTTCTGTGGCATTGGATTTTTATTCAACAATATGGGAGGGTGAGAAATACTCCCTATTCTAGCTACAGAGGTCTTGAATATTGAGAGACAGTCATAGTGTGAAAACTTTTGCTTTTGTAAAAGTTATCCAGAGATGTGTGTGTGTGTGTGTGTGTGTGTGTGTGTGTGTGTGTGTGTGTGTGTGTGTGTGCATAGGCTAATGAACTTAAAGAAAAAGTCACAGTACTTTCCCAGAATTACCAGCTGTGTAATTTTATGGACTCAGTGTTCTGAAATTCTTTGACAGTAGATAAGTTGGACGGATATTTTTGAATGACCACTATTTATTTGCCCCAGTTCCTTGGTAGTTGGAATGGGCAAAAAGCCTCACTGCTGGATAAGAGCTATATTCATAACAAACAGAACTTTGACTATCTGCCAATGACTATGTTGATGCCCAATTCCTAAAAATTAGCCTTGGTTTGGATTTCTGTGGTCATTAAACTCTTGGTGGGCTATATTAGTTTGGTTTCTTTGTCCTTTATCTCTTAGCATGATTTAGATCATAGTAACATTTACAGGCATTTGATTATGAAATTTCTTGGTTTTGTCTGCCTAGCTAAGTATTTTTGTTGGCTAGTAGCATGCTTAAAATAATTGTGTTTTTTAGAAATATCTTTAGTACTATCCTAAAATGCTGCCACAGAGTTAACAAGCAAGGATTTTTAGCTACTTTTCCGTTACTTTGTTTTTAAATGTTGACCTTTTGTTTCATTAGAATCAGCTTATGATGCAAGGCCAATTGTGTGCTTATTGTTTTTCAGCTAGTCCTGTCAACAATGCAAACATATGAGAGTTAGTTCTAGAACTTTTGTGAGACTGAGCAACATAAAAACACATAAAAGTTGAACAGATGTGCTTGTTGTATGATGTGAACCATTTGGGTATATATATACCTAAGAGTAGAATTGCTGGATCCTGGAGTGGACTGATTCCCATTATCCTGAGGAATATCTACACTGATTTCCAAAGTGGCTGTAGGAGTTGTCACTTCCACCAGCAATGGAGGAGGCTTCCATATTCTCCACATCCTCTCCAGCATAAACTGTCATTGGTGTTTTTTATTTTAGCCATTCTGACAGGAGTAAGATGGAATCTCAGAGTTGTTTTGATTTGCATTTCCCTGATGGCTAAAGATGTCAAGCACTTTCTTAAGTGTCTATCAGCCATTTTAAACTCATCTATTGAGAATTCTCTATTTAGTTCTGTACCCCACTTTTTAATTGGATTAGTTGCTGTTTCGGTGACCAGTTTCTTGAGTTCTTTGTATATTTTGGAGATCAGGCCTCTGTCAGATGTGAGGTTGGTGAGTACCTTTTCCATTCTGCGTGCTGGCGTTTTGTCTTGTTTACTGTGTCCTTTGCCTTTAGAAGCTTTTCATTTTCAGGAGGTCCCATTTATTAATTGTCGATCTCAGTGTCTGTGCTACTGGTGTTATGTTTAGGACATAGTCTCCTGTACTCATCCTAGAGCCTTCATCCAGTAGTTGATGGAAGCAGAAGCAGACACCCTCAGCTAAACAATGAAGTGAACTCCTGGAATCCAGTTACAGAGAGGGAGAAGTAATGAGCAAAGCAGTCAAGTACAGGCTGGTGAAATCCACAGAAACAATTTACCTGAACAAAACTGAGCTCATGAACCCCAGACTGATAGCTGGGAAATCAGCTTAGGACTGATCCAGACCCCTGAATGTGGGTGTCAGTAAGGAGGCCTCAGCAGTCTATGGGGTCTCTGATAATAGATCAGTATTTATCCCTAACATTCCACTGGATTTGGGAGCCCATTCCACATAGAGGGATACTCCCTCAGCCTAAAAACATAAGGGAGGGCATAGCCCCTACTCCAAATGATATGACAGACTTTGACAATCCCCCATGGAAGGTCCCACCCTCCCTGTGGAGCAGAAAGGGGAAAGGATAGGGTTAGTAGGGGAGGGAGGGAGAGGGAACTGGAATTGACCTGTAAAACAATAGAAAAAAAAAGAGAAAGGTTTACAAGGCTACAACCCTTCCTGAGATCTATAGACGTGTGTGTGTGTGTGTGTGTGTGTGTGTGTGTGTGATTCTAAGTGGCATATACCCATTCAACCAGTGTGTGACAAGGTATTGCCTTACAGTTTGACTCTACAATCTTAAGGGAGAAATAGAAATATTGAAGTTCATCTACATGTATAGGAGAAATTATTATAATCCATTCTTTCAGACATCTAGACTGAATTGCTACTTATTTGTCTCAAGACAAAATAATGTAATTGTTATTCTTTTCTATGTTTTGAGTAATATATTATAATTTTTAAATTTTTTTCTCTCACAACAAATTTGCTTAAAATAATGTAGTTATTTGTACTTTGGTTTTCATAAGTAATTTAGAAATAACTGTTGAAAACACGTAAATTAGGCCTTGGTAAATGAGGTAAATATGTATAAATATCTTCTTTATATACCTCAGAGTTGAAATGTTATATGATAGAGATAAAATGACTCATTTCTAAGACAGCTGGAATACTAGACATCAATTTCTAAATATAAACCCTAGCTTCAGAAATTCTATGAAAATGCCTATAATCATAGTTGTGGAGGGAGGCTGAGGCAGAAGGGTCAGAAATTCAGGCAACTCGGACTAGAAAGTAAACAAAATGGATTTTGTAATATAAACACATTCTCCCTAACCACAAAATTTCCCCACCCCTTGCAAAACATCTCTAAACCTGGTGCTTGAGAAACTCCAGGGAATCCACAAGGATGACCCAGCTAAGACTCCTAGCATTAGTAGAGAGGACACCTAAACTAGCCATCTCCTATAACCGGATTGGTGACTACCCTCATTGTCACAGAAAGCCTTTATCAAGTAACTGATGAGAGTAGATACAGTTATCCATAGCAATGGGCCAAACTCAGTGAGTACTCCTGAAGAAAGGGAGGAGGAATTGTCCAAGCAAGGGCAGGTCAAGGACATGACAGAGGAACCCAAGGAGATAGCTCACCTGAGCTCCTGGGAGCACATGGACCCTGGACCCACAGTTATGGAGCCTGCATGGGACCTACCTTGGCCCTCTGCAGGTGTGTGACAATTGTGTAGTTTGGTCTGTTTGTAAGGCTTCTAGCTGTGAGATCAGGACCTGTCCCTGGCAACTACCTGGCTTTTGGGAACCTATTCCCCATGTTGGATTCTCTCCACAAGCCTTTTTGCAGGGGGAAGAATTTTGTCCTGTCTTAACTTGCTGGGCCATGCTTTGTTCAAGCCCATGGCATACCTGCCTCTTAATGAATGGATATGGAGGAGGAGTGGATGTGGATAGATGGGAGTCATCAGGAGGTCACATGAGGAGAGGAGAGAGGGGAAAGTCTGGTCAGTATATAAAATAAATGAAAAAAATGTTAATTAAATGAAATTTAAAAAATAAAATCAAGGAAAAGGGGTGTCAAACTAAAAATATATGATTAATAAAATGATCAGTCTAAGAATTACAACATTTTTCTGTTACAATTTTATAAATAAGTAAAATATAAACACAGATAGGATCTATACTTAAATGCAAATAATAAATTTCAGCACTTGAGAGATTCTTGTGTGTCTAAACTAGAAAGAAAGAATCTAAACTAAGGAGAGAGAAAAATTTTAAAATTGATACACCTAGACATACCATCTAGGACCTCAAAATAACAAGAGGAAGTATTAAAAATTTTCCCAAAAGAAAAGCATAATCAGAAGACAGAATAAGGCTGTAATTGTCTATTGCTTCAGGAACACAAGGCTTTAAAAAGAGTGTTTCAAATTGATTGGGACATTATTCTCACTATGAATTACTTACTAGCCAAACATCCAATGTCAGAGTAAATATTTCTCTGACAGAAGACTAGATGAATGTCAGAACAAGTTGGGGGACAGACCAACAGGGAAGGATTTCGATATGAGAAACACAGTGAATGAAGGAGCAATAAAAATAGGTCTCAGAATCACACCTAGAAAGTATCCAATTTAAAAAGAAGATGCCTAGAAGATCCAAGTTGGAACTCTTGAAAGTTAAATGCAGTCCACAAAAAATTCAAATTCAAGAAAATGATGAGTATAATTTGAGAAAAGAACATTTTCCTTTTCTTGAAAAGATATATTAATGAAATTGGGGAGAATGTACAAAACCACAGGGCACTCAAGGTGAGTAAAACTTAAAATGTGACATAAGCATGTGTAGTTTGTGAGTTCACAAAATCTGACATTGTCTGAAATTGGCTTTAAGGGTAGTTTTTTTATTATGTATTATTTAAGGGGTGGATATTGGAAGGCAAGAAATTAAAAGTAAATTCCACAGAGTAAGAGCTGCTAAAGTTTTCTGTATTTCAAATCATTTGATCAAATTTGTCACAAAAGTCTTAATCATGTTAACTGCACTAGAAAATGGGATTCACCACCAGATAAGGAGAAAACAGAACAAGAAAGAAGGTTATTGGAGGAAGCATGCAGCAATACTATAAAATATTAATTCTCATAACCTTTTCCATTGTAGACAACATATAAAAATGTACTCTAAAAGTGAAGAAATTATGTATAGTCAAAGAAATTGTTAATAGAATAACAAAAATATCTCAAGAAAGAGGAGGAAAGGTAGGGGATGAATTGTTCCATTAGAATGCTAGAAGCAGATACTTTCAAAGTTTTTTTAACCAAATATAGAAATAAAACTATTGAATAAACATAAATATTTCTTTATGTTTGTATACAAAAGACCTGGATGAAGGTCATGTTCAGCAGAATTTGTACATTAATACAAGACCTACCTCTACTAACTGCCTATTGTATTCTGCTGCCTAAAGTACTGAAATCACACCAGAGAAATCTGAATGAAACAAAATAATAAAGTAAGGTAAGTTTCATTTGTATCCATTTCTTCTTGGAACACTTATTTGTGGTAGTGTTTCCTGAACATCTCTTCAGATACTGTCAACCTATTTGTCATTTCAGTTGATCCTTGACAATCTGTGGCCACTCACATATAATTGGTAATTTTTTTCATATCTTACATTGTACTCTCCATCTTCTGCCTGAGGCCTTCTCTGACCTCATGGCTGTGGAACACCCATAGGTATCCATTAAGTGTTCACATGTTTGTAAAGCAGTAATGTGAAGGAGTAAGTGTGCCATAGGCTAGATTTTGAACCAAAAAGGTCCAGAAATGATAGACAGTTCATGATGTAATTTACTTCAGTTTGTTCTGGAGCAACCCATCATAACAGAAAGGTACAGTAAAATAATGCATTCTTAAGTTGCCTCTTATTTATTGTGTCTCCATCATTCATATCTGCTTCTTGAGCTCATATTCCACATTTGAACACTCATATACACATTTATTTTTGTTCTGCCTTAAAGAAAGCCAAGAATATAAAACTTAGCATAAATATATTGCAGGAGGGGAATGAATGGCCAAGAGAATACTCATATCTGAGACTTTATTAAATTTTCTGGGGGAAATATTAGGAAATGTTGCTTTTTGTCAATTTATTTTAGTGTATAGATGCTTTGCCTGCATGTATATCTTTGAAACATTGACATTCAATGTTCACACAGGCCAGAAGAGGACATCATATCTCCTGGAATTGAGTGAGCAGATGATTGTGAACTACCACTTGGATTCTGGGAATTTAACCCTGGTCCTTGGCAAAAGCAGGCCATGCTCTTATCACCAGCCATCTCTTTTGTCTCCAAGATTAATTCTTTAATATTTTTCATCGCAGTGCCTAGAAAGTAACACATGATTCTATCTCCAATAAATGAGACTTGCTTGTATAACTCTCTTGCAATTGTTCAGAATAAATTGTCTTAGTACTGAATAAATTAAAAGATTTAGAATGAATTTATAATATGAAATAAGAAAGTCTATCGTTCATTCATATGTCATTGCAACGTTCACAGATTTCCTTCATGAATACGAGAAAGAACATTATATCCAGTCAAGAGAAGTCCTTGTGTTTCTAATGTTCTATATGCTGTTCAGATCAGGCATAAGTTCAACAGTTAAAATTATAATGGAGAAAACATTTCTATTACTAACATTAGGGATTGGATTTCAGAATAGAATAGCAACATGTAGCAGCATATTTTATACATATTAGATATAGTTGCTGTAACAGAAGCAGGACTTTTTTGTAGATATCCATGGCAATATCCAAATTGATTATTATTCCCAAACATGTGTCTCTTTTATGGAATGCCTGGATACTCAATGAACAAAACTTAGAGACTTAATCATTTCCACATTAAAGAGTTCTAGGGAGCAGTAAGTAATTATGAAAAACTACAATGTGGAAAAGGCCTGTTTCAAGCTTTATACTTCCATGTACCATTTATCATCCAGTGCTTATTGATTCAAAAGAAGACAGAGGCCTTGAAATTCACATGACAATTGTACATAGAGAAGGGATTTCTAATTTGTTCTTAAAGAAAACATGCCTAGAAATGCAAATCCAGATTGTAATTCCAGTACCCTCTTCTGTCTCCTGTGGCCTCGAACACACACATGTTCCCCTGCTCTCATACACATATCTTTTAAAGTAAGTATTCTTTTTAAAATGAAGCAGTGGTCATCTCCCATAATAATTGTGTTTAGGAGAGGATAATGTACAGTATTTGAGGATGTTTAAAAATTGTTTTGAATAAATTAGTAATAGATGCTGTGCACCTGAAAACCTAAGGTTCAGAATCTAGCTTCAATGTGTACAGACCTAAGTGTATATACCAGTTTATATACAAGAGACAATTAGGTGATTATTTTCTTGATCCTATCTATAGAATTGCACCACTATATCTAACAGCAAGCCGAGAGAATTCTCTAAATTGGCTTCTTGTCACTTGGAATAAAAGTTGTTATGATATAAAGAGTCAAAAGTAGATTTGCTAAATGTCTTTTCCCATTCTACTCTGAGAAAAAATTAAAATTTTGAAGTAATATGTTATCTGTTACATCGCAAAAAAGAATTTTGGAAATATTACCAGTGACAGACACAAAGTTTAGAGAATTGGCAGTGCCATAATATGGGTGGTTTTTTGCCTACCTGATCTGATCCCTTTAACAGCAAAGGGGCCAACACATGGGAGCAGGTGATGGACTACTGGATTCAATTAAACTAGTAGTCCCCAAATCACTTGCTGTGTTAAATGCCTTCTTTTCTTGGAACACATCAATACTTCTGGTCAGCATTGGTCTCCCAATGTGGTTTTTTTCAGTATTTACAAGAAAATAGGGCAGTACAACAAAGGTCATTTCCTATCAATGAGAATCTTATGCTTTCACTCTAGTTTCAAGACCATATTAATTTTTTTATGTATTGTACTTCATAGAAATTTGATTGCCTATGAATTTGATTGTAACACTTGTGTGCCATATTGATGATTATTCTTATTAAAACAATTATCAATAAAGCTAAGTAATTTAGTTGGCTTATTATGAAAAGAATGAATGCCATGATAAGAGATGCATCCTTAAAGGGTCTGTGATTGCTGTAGAAAAACTCTTTTAAGTACAAAACTATCTATCTTAATGTATACCTTCTAATATGTATGTTCTGAAAAAATTCTCTCATAACATAGTCCTAATCAACAAAGAAGAGGCACATAATTTGGTAGGCTTTATCACTTTTAGTTACTTGTATTGTTTCTGAAAATATAAATCAAAGAGTGGCATAAGGAAAGACGGGCCCTTGGAATCACTTTAGGTCACACACAAGCACTGAATTCTCAGCACAAAGGAGATTTATTACCTGGAAGGGACAAGTAGGAGGAAGGGCTGCAAAGGTAGAGAGCAAGCAGCAGTAGCAGCAGCAGCAACAACAATCAGTAAGTCACCAGCAATTGTTTTCTGCAGGGGTGGGTTTTAAAAAGGTAAAGGGGAGTTTCTGCTAGGGTGAGTTGGTAAATCCTAATTGGATGTGCTAGCCAAACAATGGATTTTGATTGCTGGACTTTTGTGTATTGTCTTAGGAATAAGTCAGTGGCCAAATAAGGGGATGGAGGTCGGGGATTAGTTTTTAGGTAGGCTTTTAGCACCGATGTTGTCTGTGTGAAAGACAAAACCTGTCAGATGTGATCATGTTTGCCAAGTTTGGGTATGAGTTTGTCATGGTCTGGACTGCTAGAGGTCTTCAAGGGGTATCATACATCAAAACCGAACAAAAGTTTCGTTAACATTAAATCTTGAAGCAACTCAAAAGTCCATACATGTCTAGTGGCACTTTGTCTTAGGATTGGCTTTGAGCAAATGAAATTTTCTATAGCACATAGCTGTAGACTGTCTGCCTACTGTTTTTCCTATAGGGAAATTTCATGAACTTTGAGTATACATGGATTCCTGTCCAGTGATGAATGGTGTATCTGGTTAGTAAAAGGTCAACGAAAGAGACGAATGGCAATTAAGCATGAGAAGCATCTATTCATGAAGATAGACTCTGGACTCTGGGGAGAAGGCTGCCTGCTCAACTCTCCTCCCTCTTCTTCTTCTTCTTTTTTTTGTTTGTTTTTTATCCTTGTCCACAAGAGGGCAGCCACTGCAAGCGACACTTGTCTTTCAAGCTGAAAAGAATGACTTCATTGCAAAGAATGAATGATCTGTGAATGTTGATTAGCTTCTCTCCTTGACTACGCATGAATGACTACCTCTGTTTTCTGCCTGGTTTTATTCCCAGTGGTGGTCAATCATGGCTCTTCAATATCGAATCATTGTTCAAGCAGTGCCACCACCTGTTTCTGACAATATGAATCTAAGGGACATTTTCAAACTGACAAAGAAGAGCCATTTATATTTAGAAATCAAAACTATTCATGATATAGAATCTTTCCTGTTTACACATCTGTAGCTTATCTCACAGTCTGAAGACTTTCAATATGTCTTATCTATCCATTTTTATTTTGCACTTTGTATTGGTTACTAACATCAAGGGATGCATTTACTGGCAAACAGTGACTAGCAGTGGGTGAATGATATTGGCTTTTGACCAGGTTTGCCCTATCCCTCATGGCACAGAGGCAGCCATTCAAATAAAATGTTGGAATAAACTATCCAAGATTTACATGAGTTTATAGTTGCAAGAAGACAGCATTTACTGTGAACTCAGTAGATTGTAACATCTGTACTTGACCTATATGTGCTTTGTGGTCATGTCTACCAAAAGTAGAAATAGACTTAGGAATTGATAGCCAGTAGGTTACCGTCTCTCATTTTGAAGAATATGTATCTATTTCCATAGACTGTCAGGTTTGTTAGATTTACAGTTCCAAATGTTAAGACAAGATATTTTCGTGAGGGGCCATAAAAAGCTCCCCTCACTCCTACATTGCAGTTTAAATAAATATAATTTATTAGACTCTTACTAAAGCAAAGAATTTAGTATCATCACGCACAGCTTTAACTGTTCCTCCACAGTGATATCATTTAAGAATACCTCTACAAATCTGCCAGGTGACTCGAGTTGTCTACTGAGTTGAATTTTACAGGAATAATAGAAAGGGAATATCTGAAATGAAGTTTCTCTTAAGCAAAGTTCAAAAGGATGCCATTTATCTAGGGAAGAAAGTTTTGGTTATCCAAATAGCAAAGCAACCCAGAAAAGTTCAGTTCAGAGCAGGGGATGCAAAATATTTAAATCCAGAGTAGAGCAATAGGATCATAGATGTCAATTAAAGACTTAAACCAAATTGATTGAGACAGTAGATTTCCACTAAGCTATTGCTCTTTTGTCATTGGAGAGAATATAGCTGGTTCACTCCAGAAGTTTACTTGGTTACAGAATGAAGTTACTGGAAGCTATCAGTAAATTTGATAGTTGCAAAGTAGGAGGTATAATTTTCCATGCATTTTCTGCACCATTTCAGATTTGCTCAGCCTAACCATATTCACTCTCATGTCTCATCCATACTATCGCAGATTTGTGCAACAATGCTTAGTCTCTTTCAACTTTCATTTCCTGCTTAGGATTTCATTCATTTTCAGAATCCACCATGTTCATGGAATCTTGATTTTAACTCATAGATGTATAAGCTTCATGTATACAAGAAGGTAATATCTCATCGTGTGATTCCTCACCATTATGCAAAGTAGCCAATCAATTCTTTGTCCCCAAGGAGATGTGAATTATGTCAATTCACTTTTCTTTCTCAAAATGATCCTTTCTTACAACTGACAAATTGAAGTACATGGTCATACATACCATAGGGACCAAGAGATATATCATTTTTACATTCTTATCCTACATTAATGGCTCTGAGTTGGCATTGACTATACTTCTTGAGGTTTCTGTAGTATTTAATGGTCATCCGTACTTGGTTTTAGAAAAGTTAATAACATATGGAATATTAGTTAAGTTTTTCTTACAGTAACAAAGCACACAAGAACAATTTAAGGAAGGGTTTGTTTTAGATCACAGATTTTTTATCTCTTTTTATTTTTTTTATTTTTTTATAAATTTGAATTACAAACAAGATTGAATTAGCTCACAGTTTGAGGATGTGTACTTTCATGAGAGGGTAATTATGGTGGCAGTAGCATGATGTAGATGGTTACATCACATCTATAGCCAGAAAGAGAAGACAAAGAAATGCTAGTGCTCAACTTGCTTCTTCTTTTTTATTCAGTCCTGGACCACAATTCCATGAGTCACTGCCACCCTCATCCAAAGCAGGTCTTCCATCCTTGGTTAATCTCTTTTAGAAACACACTTTCAGACAAAACAACAGGTGTTTTCATGGTGATTGCCTATATTTGGTTATCAAAATTAAACATCATAGTTATGTTATTTTGCTTTCTTTGATTGTATTTTTTAAAAAGGATTTTATTTTTATTAGTGTTTGAGTTTGTGGATATCAAAGAGGTCAGAAGAAATCATTGGAATTTTTCTACAGGGAAAATGTGAGTAGGCCCAGTTACATGCAAGAATGAGCGTGCAGAACACTCACTTTCTGAGGAATCTCTCCAGCTTTCTCCTTGTCTAAGTATTCAAGGTTACATTTTCAAATCAATTATTCATATGGGACAAAAGACATGAAGGCTATAAGCAAGACTCTGCCCTAGGGAGGATAGAGCCTAGTCCAACTTATTTTCCAGTAGGTACTGAGATGTGTCCTTACCAGTGATTGTTGCACAGAAAATCTCATAATTCAGTGGTTTAAAGCAGCCATCAATCTTTTCTCTGTGTCTGTAAGAGCAGAGGGTCAGGTCAAGTAGAATGGACTTGGTTGAGAAGCTCAGTTTCCTACTTAGGTTTCTGTATTAACCAGAATGGCTCTGCTCCAGGCATTTGTCAATGTCCTTTCATGTGAACCAAACTAGGTTTTTGTTTGTTTGTTTGTTTCAGTGGCAGATATACAAGGACGTAGAAAGAAACACATAAAATATTCTCAAAGCCTAAGCCAACAGCTGGTTCTCTGTGTCTTTTATAACTTGTCAAAGCCATTAACATATTTAGACCCCAAATCAAGGGGCAGAGAGATATCCATTGCACACAATATATCTCTAGCATGATAGCATATCAAAGGAGCAGTGAAAAAGCCAGGCTAATCAATCTACCATTAGATTATATAATAAATACAGTGTATTGTCTGCAAAAGAAAAGGATACAAAGTATTGCAGGTA